>NC_139217.1:226428650-227642400 GCF_055691185.1 Crinia signifera | reverse complement strand
ATTCAAAACAATCCTTTCTGATTGGTTTATGTACTGTCAGTCAACAGTTTTCTATTTTACTTCTTTTGATGGGACCATCATGCAAAAGTCTTCAACCAAGAAGCCAATTGGTCAAGAATGTTCTTGTTATCAACCATCTTTGGCTGGTTTTGAAGGTTTTCAATTAGACTATGGTGAGGAAGGACCTAAGTAAGTTATGGAGAGCAAATAAATTCCTTATGCAAATTAGTTTGGAAATTAGACCATCTGATTGGCTGATGCAATTCTCATTAGGGATGGCCATCGGCCATCGATGTTTATAAACCATCGATAGGTTATGGTCGATGTTCCTTAGTTTTGACATCGATCGGGTTGAACCAGATGGTTTCACACAATCAATGTCAAGCTCAAACTACTAGTTTTGTTTTGCTATTTCCTGGGACACTGAGCATAGCTCCACCCACGAGACGAGTGAAGCCCCGCCCCCGTATTCTGATTGGCCCACAGGCCAGTCAGTCAAATATAATGAATGACCACTGATATATAACAACATTGATGGCAAAGGCCACAATGGCCATCATTAATACTCATTCAAAACAATCCTTTCTGATTGGTTTATGTACTGTCAGTCAAAAGTTTTCTATTTTACTACTTTTGATGGGACCATCATGCAAAAGTCTTCAACCAAGAAGCCAATTGGTCAAGAATGTTCTTGTTATCAACCATCTTTGGCTGGTTTTGAAGGTTTTCAATTAGACTAGGGTGAGGAAGGACCTAAGTAAGTTATGGAGAGCAAATAAATTCCTTATGCAAATTAGTTTGGAAATTAGACCATCTGATTGGCTGATGCAATTCTCATTAGGGATGGCCATCGATGGGTTATGGTCGATGTTCCTTAGTTTTGACATTGATCGGGTTGAACCAGATGGTTTCACACAATCAATGTCAAGCTCAAACTACTAGTTTTGTTTTGCTATTTCCTGGGACACGGAGCATAGCTCCACCCACGACACCAGTGAAGCCCCGCCCCCATATTCTGATTGGCCCACAGGCCAGTCAGTCAAATATAATGAATGACCACTGATATGTAACAACATTGATGGCAAAGGCCACAATGGCCATCATTAATACTCATTCAAAACAATCCTTTCTGATTGGTTTATGTACTGTCAGTCAACAGTTTTCTATTTTACTACTTTTGATGGGACCATCATGCAAAAGTCTTCAACCAAGAAGCCAATTGGTCAAGAATGTTCTTGTTATCAACCATCTTTGGCTGGTTTTGAAGGTTTTCAATTAGACTAGGGTGAGGAAGGACCTAAGTAAGTTATGGAGAGCAAATAAATTCCTTATGCAAATTAGTTTGGAAATTAGACCATCTGATTGGCTGATGCAATTCTCATTAGGGATGGCCATCGGCCATCGATGTTTATAAACCATCGATGGGTTATGGTCGATGTTCCTTAGTTTTGACATCGATCGGGTTGAACCAGATGGTTTTACACAATCAATGTCAAGCTCAAACTACTAGTTTTGTTTTGCTATTTCCTGGGACACGGAGCATAGCTCCACCCACGACACCAGTGAAGCCCCGCCCCCGTATTCTGATTGGCCCACAGGCCAGTTAGTCAAATATAATGAATGACCACTGATATATAACAACATTGATCGCAAAGGCCACAATGGCCATCATTAATACTCATTCAAAACAATCCTTTCCGATTGGTTTATGTACTGTCAGTCAACAGTTTTCTATTTTACTACTTTTGATGGGACCATCATGCAAAAGTCTTCAACCAGGAAGCCAATTGGTCAAGAATGTTCTTGTTATCAACCATCTTTGGCTGGTTTTGAAGGTTTTCAATTAGACTATGGTGAGGAAGGACCTAAGTAAGTTATGGAGAGCAAATAAATTCCTTATGCAAATTAGTTTGGAAATTAGACCATCTGATTGGCTGATGCAATTCTCATTAGGGATGGCCATCGGCCATCGATGTTTATAAACCATCGATAGGTTATGGTCGATGTTCCTTAGTTTTGACATCGATCGGGTTGAACCAGATGGTTTCACACAATCAATGTCAAGCTCAAACTACTAGTTTTGTTTTGCTATTTCCTGGGACACGGAGCATAGCTCCAGCCACGACACCAGTGAAGCCCCGCCCCCGTATTCTGATTGGCCCACAGGCCAGTCAGTCAAATATAATGAATGACCACTGATATGTAACAACATTGATGTCAAAGGCCACAATGGCCATCATCAATACTCATTCAACACAATCCATTCCGATTGGTTTATGTACTGTCAGTCAACAGTTTTCTATTTTACTACTTTTGATGGGACCATCAAGCAATAGTCTTCAACCAGGAAGCCAATTGGTCAAGAATGTTCTTGTTATCAACCATCTTTGGCTGGTTTTGAAGGTTTTCAATTAGACTAGGGTGAGGAAGGACCTAAGTAAGTTATGGAGAGCAAATAAATTCCTTATGCAAATTAGTTTGGAAATTAGACCATCTGATTGGCTGATGCAATTCTCATTAGGGATGGCCATCGGCCATCGGCCATCGGCCATCGATGTTTATAAACCATCGATAGGTTATGGTCGATGTTCCTTAGTTTTGACATCGATCGGGTTGAACCAGATGGTTTCACAAAATCAATGTCAAGCTCAAACTACTAGTTTTGTTTTGCTATTTCCTGGGACACGGAGCATAGCTCCACCCACGACACCAGTGAAGCCCCGCCCCCGTATTCTGATTGGCCCACAAGCCAGTCAGTCAAATATAATGAATGACCACTGATATATAACAACATTGATGGCAAAGGCCACAATGGCCATCATTAATACTCATTCAACACAATCCATTCCGATTGGTTTATGTACTGTCAGTCAACAGTTTTCTATTTTACTACTTTTGATGGGACCATCATGCAATAGTCTTCAACCAGGAAGCCAATTGGTCAAGAATGTTCTTGTTATCAACCATCTTTGGCTGGTTTTGAAGGTTTTCAATTAGACTAGGGTGAGGAAGGACCTAAGTAAGTTATGGAGAGCAAATAAATTCCTTATGCAAATTAGTTTGGAAATTAGACCATCTGATTGGCTGATGCAATTCTCATTAGGGATGGCCATCGGTCATCGATGTTTATAAACCATTGATAGGTTATGGTCGATGTTCCTTAGTTTTGACATCGATCGGGTTGAACCAGATGGTTTCACAAAATCAATGTCAAGCTCAAACTACTAGTTTTGTTTTGCTATTTCCTGGGACACTGAGCATAGCTCCACCCACGAGACGAGTGAAGCCCCGCCCCCGTATTCTGATTGGCCCACAGGCCAGTCAGTCAAATATAATGAATGACCACTGATATATAACAACATTGATGGCAAAGGCCACAATGGCCATCATTAATACTCATTCAAAACAATCCTTTCTGATTGGTTTATGTACTGTCAGTCAAAAGTTTTCTATTTTACGACTTTTGATGGGACCATCATGCAAAAGTCTTCAACCAAGAAGCCAATTGTTCAAGAATGTTCTTGTTATCAACCATCTTTGGCTGGTTTTGAAGGTTTTCAATTAGACTAGGGTGAGGAAGGACCTAAGTAAGTTATGGAGAGCAAATAAATTCCTTATGCAAATTAGTTTGGAAATTAGACCATCTGATTGGCTGATGCAATTCTCATTAGGGATGGCCATCGGCCATCGATGGTTATTAACCATCGATGGGTTATGGTCGATGTTCCTTAGTTTTGACATCGATCGGGTTGAACCAGATGGTTTCACACAATCAATGTCAAGCTCAAACTACTAGTTTTGTTTTGCTATTTCCTGGGACACGGAGCATAGCTCCACCCACGACACCAGTGAAGCCCCGCCCCCGTATTCTGATTGGCCCACAGGCCAGTCAATCAAATATAATGAATGACCACTGATATGTAACAACATTGATGGCAAAGGCCACAATGGCCATCATTAATACTCATTCAAAACAATCCTTTCCGATTGGTTTATGTACTGTCAGTCAACAGTTTTCTATTTTACTACTTTTGATAGGACCACCATGCAAAAGTCTTCAACCAGGAAGCCAATTGGTCAAGAATGTTCTTGTTATCAACCATCTTTGGCTGGCTTTGAAGGTTTTCAATTAGACTAGGGTGAGGAAGGACCTAAGTAAGTTATGGAGAGCAAATAAATTGCTTATGCAAATTAGTTTGGAAATTAGACCATCTGATTGGCTGATGCAAATCTCATTAGGGATGGCCATCGATGTTTATAAACCATCAATGGGTTATGGTCGATGTTCCTTAGTTTTGACATCGATCGGGTTGAACCAGATGGTTTCACACAATCAATGTCAAGCTCAAACTACTAGTTTTATTTTGCTATTTCTTGGGACACGGAGCATAGCTCCACCAACGACACCAGTGAAGCCCCGCCCCCGTATTCTGATTGGCCCACAGGCCAGTCAGTCAAATATAATGAATGACCACTGATATGTAACAACATTGATGGCAAAGGCCACAATGGCCATCATTAATACTCATTCAAAACAATCCTTTCCGATTGGTTTATGTACTGTCAGTCAACAGTTTTCTATTTTACTACTTTTGATAGGACCACCATGCAAAAGTCTTCAACCAGGAAGCCAATTGGTCAAGAATGTTCTTGTTATCAACCATCTTTGGCTGGCTTTGAAGGTTTTCAATTAGACTAGGGTGAGGAAGGACCTAAGTAAGTTATGGAGAGCAAATAAATTGCTTATGCAAATTAGTTTGGAAATTAGACCATCTGATTGGCTGATGCAAATCTCATTAGCGATGGCCATCGGCCATCGATGTTTATAAACCATCAATGGGTTATGGTCGATGTTCCTTAGTTTTGACATCGATCGGGTTTAACCAGATGGTTTCACACAATCAATGTCAAGCTCAAACTACTAGTTTTGTTTTGCTATTTCCTGGGACACGGAGCATAGCTCCACCCACGACACCAGTGAAGCCCCGCCCCCATATTCTGATTGGCCCACAGGCCAGTCAGTCAAATATAATGAATGACCACTGATATATAACAACATTGATGGCAAAGGCCACAACGGCCATCATTAATACTCATTCAAAACAATCCTTTCTGATTGGTTTATGTACTGTCAGTCAACAGTTTTCTATTTTACTACTTTTGATGGGACCATCATGCAAAAGTCTTCAACCAAGAAGCCAATTGGTCAAGAATGTTCTTGTTATCAACCATCTTTGGCTGGTTTTGAAGGTTTTCAATTAGAGTAGGGTGAGGAAGGACCTAAGTAAGTTATGGAGAGCAAATAAATTCCTTATGCAAATTAGTTTGGAAATTAGACCATCTGATTGGCTGATGCAATTCTCATTAGGGATGACCATCGATGTTTATAAACCATCGATGGGTTATGGTCGATGTTCCTTAGTTTTGACATCGATTGGGTTGAACCAGATGTTTTCACACAATCAATGTCAAGCTCAAACTACTAGTTTTGTTTTGCTATTTCCTGGGACACGGAACATAGCTCCACCCACGACACCAGTGAAGCCCCGCCCCCGTATTCTGATTGGCCCACAGGCCAGTCATGACCACTGATATGTAACAACATTGATGGAAAAGGCCACAATGGCCATCATTAATACTCATTCAAAACAATCCTTTCCGATTGGTTTATGTACTGTCAGTCAACAGTTTTCTATTTTACTACTTTTGATGGGACCATCATGCAAAAGTCTTCAACCAGGAAGCCAATTGGTCAAGAATGTTCTTGTTATCAACCATCTTTGGCTGGTTTTGAAGGTTTTCAATTAGACTAGGGTGAGGAAGGACCTAAGTAAGTTATGGAGAGCAAATAAATTCCTTATGCAAATTAGTTTGGAAATTAGACCATCTGATTGGCTGATGCAATTCTCATTAGGGATGGCCATCGGCCATCGATGTTTATAAACCATCGATAGGTTATGGTCGATGTTCCTTAGTTTTGACATCGATCGTGTTGAACCAGATGGTTTCACAAAATCAATGTCAAGCTCAAACTACTAGTTTTGTTTTGCTATTTCCTGGGACACTGAGCATAGCTCCACCCACGAGACCAGTGAAGGCCCGCCCCCGTATTCTGATTGGCCCACAGGCCAGTCAGTCAAATATAATGAATGACCACTGATATATAACAACATTGATGGCAAAGGCCACAATGGCCATCATTAATACTCATTCAAAACAATCCTTTCTGATTGGTTTATGTACTGTCAGTCAACAGTTTTCTATTTTACTACTTTTGATGGGACCATCATGCAAAAGTCTTCAACCAGGAAGCCAATTGGTCAAGAATGTTCTTGTTATCAACCATCTTTGGCTGGTTTTGAAGGTTTTCAATTAGACTAGGGTGAGGAAGGACCTAAGTAAGTTATGGAGAGCAAATAAATTACTTATGCAAATTAGTTTGGAAATTAGACCATCTGATTGGCTGATGCAATTCTCATTAGGGATGGCCATCGGCCATCGATGTTTATAAACCATCGATAGGTTATGGTCGATGTTCCTTAGTTTTGACATCGATCGGGTTGAACCAGATGGTTTCACACAATCAATGTCAAGCTCAAACTACTAGTTTTGTTTTGCTATTTCCTGGGACACGGAGCATAGCTCCAGCCACGACACCAGTGAAGCCCCGCCCCCGTATTCTGATTGGCCCACAGGCCAGTCAGTCAAATATAATGAATGACCACTGATATGTAACAACATTGATGTCAAAGGCCACAATGGCCATCATCAATACTCATTCAACACAATCCATTCCGATTGGTTTATGTACTGTCAGTCAACAGTTTTCTATTTTACTACTTTTGATGGGACCATCAAGCAATAGTCTTCAACCAGGAAGCCAATTGGTCAAGAATGTTCTTGTTATCAACCATCTTTGGCTGGTTTTGAAGGTTTTCAATTAGACTAGGGTGAGGAAGGACCTAAGTAAGTTATGGAGAGCAAATAAATTCCTTATGCAAATTAGTTTGGAAATTAGACCATCTGATTGGCTGATGCAATTCTCATTAGGGATGGCCATCGGCCATCGGCCATCGGCCATCGATGTTTATAAACCATCGATAGGTTATGGTCGATGTTCCTTAGTTTTGACATCGATCGGGTTGAACCAGATGGTTTCACAAAATCAATGTCAAGCTCAAACTACTAGTTTTGTTTTGCTATTTCCTGGGACACGGAGCATAGCTCCACCCACGACACCAGTGAAGCCCCGCCCCCGTATTCTGATTGGCCCACAAGCCAGTCAGTCAAATATAATGAATGACCACTGATATATAACAACATTGATGGCAAAGGCCACAATGGCCATCATTAATACTCATTCAACACAATCCATTCCGATTGGTTTATGTACTGTCAGTCAACAGTTTTCTATTTTACTACTTTTGATGGGACCATCATGCAATAGTCTTCAACCAGGAAGCCAATTGGTCAAGAATGTTCTTGTTATCAACCATCTTTGGCTGGTTTTGAAGGTTTTCAATTAGACTAGGGTGAGGAAGGACCTAAGTAAGTTATGGAGAGCAAATAAATTCCTTATGCAAATTAGTTTGGAAATTAGACCATCTGATTGGCTGATGCAATTCTCATTAGGGATGGCCATCGGTCATCGATGTTTATAAACCATTGATAGGTTATGGTCGATGTTCCTTAGTTTTGACATCGATCGGGTTGAACCAGATGGTTTCACAAAATCAATGTCAAGCTCAAACTACTAGTTTTGTTTTGCTATTTCCTGGGACACTGAGCATAGCTCCACCCACGAGACGAGTGAAGCCCCGCCCCCGTATTCTGATTGGCCCACAGGCCAGTCAGTCAAATATAATGAATGACCACTGATATATAACAACATTGATGGCAAAGGCCACAATGGCCATCATTAATACTCATTCAAAACAATCCTTTCTGATTGGTTTATGTACTGTCAGTCAAAAGTTTTCTATTTTACGACTTTTGATGGGACCATCATGCAAAAGTCTTCAACCAAGAAGCCAATTGGTCAAGAATGTTCTTGTTATCAACCATCTTTGGCTGGTTTTGAAGGTTTTCAATTAGACTAGGGTGAGGAAGGACCTAAGTAAGTTATGGAGAGCAAATAAATTCCTTATGCAAATTAGTTTGGAAATTAGACCATCTGATTGGCTGATGCAATTCTCATTAGGGATGGCCATCGGCCATCGATGGTTATTAACCATCGATGGGTTATGGTCGATGTTCCTTAGTTTTGACATCGATCGGGTTGAACCAGATGGTTTCACACAATCAATGTCAAGCTCAAACTACTAGTTTTGTTTTGCTATTTCCTGGGACACGGAGCATAGCTCCACCCACGACACCAGTGAAGCCCCGCCCCCGTATTCTGATTGGCCCACAGGCCAGTCAATCAAATATAATGAATGACCACTGATATGTAACAACATTGATGGCAAAGGCCACAATGGCCATCATTAATACTCATTCAAAACAATCCTTTCCGATTGGTTTATGTACTGTCAGTCAACAGTTTTCTATTTTACTACTTTTGATAGGACCACCATGCAAAAGTCTTCAACCAGGAAGCCAATTGGTCAAGAATGTTCTTGTTATCAACCATCTTTGGCTGGCTTTGAAGGTTTTCAATTAGACTAGGGTGAGGAAGGACCTAAGTAAGTTATGGAGAGCAAATAAATTGCTTATGCAAATTAGTTTGGAAATTAGACCATCTGATTGGCTGATGCAAATCTCATTAGGGATGGCCATCGATGTTTATAAACCATCAATGGGTTATGGTCGATGTTCCTTAGTTTTGACATCGATCGGGTTGAACCAGATGGTTTCACACAATCAATGTCAAGCTCAAACTACTAGTTTTATTTTGCTATTTCTTGGGACACGGAGCATACCTCCACCAACGACACCAGTGAAGCCCCGCCCCCGTATTCTGATTGGCCCACAGGCCAGTCAGTCAAATATAATGAATGACCACTGATATGTAACAACATTGAAGGCAAAGGCCACAATGGCCATCATTAATACTCATTCAAAACAATCCTTTCCGATTGGTTTATGTACTGTCAGTCAACAGTTTTCTATTTTACTACTTTTGATAGGACCACCATGCAAAAGTCTTCAACCAGGAAGCCAATTGGTCAAGAATGTTCTTGTTATCAACCATCTTTGGCTGGCTTTGAAGGTTTTCAATTAGACTAGGGTGAGGAAGGACCTAAGTAAGTTATGGAGAGCAAATAAATTGCTTATGCAAATTAGTTTGGAAATTAGACCATCTGATTGGCTGATGCAAATCTCATTAGCGATGGCCATCGGCCATCGATGTTTATAAACCATCAATGGGTTATGGTCGATGTTCCTTAGTTTTGACATCGATCGGGTTTAACCAGATGGTTTCACACAATCAATGTCAAGCTCAAACTACTAGTTTTGTTTTGCTATTTCCTGGGACACGGAGCATAGCTCCACCCACGACACCAGTGAAGCCCCGCCCCCATATTCTGATTGGCCCACAGGCCAGTCAGTCAAATATAATGAATGACCACTGATATATAACAACATTGATGGCAAAGGCCACAACGGCCATCATTAATACTCATTCAAAACAATCCTTTCTGATTGGTTTATGTACTGTCAGTCAACAGTTTTCTATTTTACTACTTTTGATGGGACCATCATGCAAAAGTCTTCAACCAAGAAGCCAATTGGTCAAGAATGTTCTTGTTATCAACCATCTTTGGCTGGTTTTGAAGGTTTTCAATTAGAGTAGGGTGAGGAAGGACCTAAGTAAGTTATGGAGAGCAAATAAATTCCTTATGCAAATTAGTTTGGAAATTAGACCATCTGATTGGCTGATGCAATTCTCATTAGGGATGACCATCGATGTTTATAAACCATCGATGGGTTATGGTCGATGTTCCTTAGTTTTGACATCGATTGGGTTGAACCAGATGTTTTCACACAATCAATGTCAAGCTCAAACTACTAGTTTTGTTTTGCTATTTCCTGGGACACGGAACATAGCTCCACCCACGACACCAGTGAAGCCCCGCCCCCGTATTCTGATTGGCCCACAGGCCAGTCATGACCACTGATATGTAACAACATTGATGGAAAAGGCCACAATGGCCATCATTAATACTCATTCAAAACAATCCTTTCCGATTGGTTTATGTACTGTCAGTCAACAGTTTTCTATTTTACTACTTTTGATGGGACCATCATGCAAAAGTCTTCAACCAGGAAGCCAATTGGTCAAGAATGTTCTTGTTATCAACCATCTTTGGCTGGTTTTGAAGGTTTTCAATTAGACTAGGGTGAGGAAGGACCTAAGTAAGTTATGGAGAGCAAATAAATTCCTTATGCAAATTAGTTTGGAAATTAGACCATCTGATTGGCTGATGCAATTCTCATTAGGGATGGCCATCGGTCATCGATGTTTATAAACCATTGATAGGTTATGGTCGATGTTCCTTAGTTTTGACATCGATCGGGTTGAACCAGATGGTTTCACAAAATCAATGTCAAGCTCAAACTACTAGTTTTGTTTTGCTATTTCCTGGGACACTGAGCATAGCTCCACCCACGAGACGAGTGAAGCCCCGCCCCCGTATTCTGATTGGCCCACAGGCCAGTCAGTCAAATATAATGAATGACCACTGATATATAACAACATTGATGGCAAAGGCCACAATGGCCATCATTAATACTCATTCAAAACAATCCTTTCTGATTGGTTTATGTACTGTCAGTCAAAAGTTTTCTATTTTACGACTTTTGATGGGACCATCATGCAAAAGTCTTCAACCAAGAAGCCAATTGGTCAAGAATGTTCTTGTTATCAACCATCTTTGGCTGGTTTTGAAGGTTTTCAATTAGACTAGGGTGAGGAAGGACCTAAGTAAGTTATGGAGAGCAAATAAATTCCTTATGCAAATTAGTTTGGAAATTAGACCATCTGATTGGCTGATGCAATTCTCATTAGGGATGGCCATCGGCCATCGATGGTTATTAACCATCGATGGGTTATGGTCGATGTTCCTTAGTTTTGACATCGATCGGGTTGAACCAGATGGTTTCACACAATCAATGTCAAGCTCAAACTACTAGTTTTGTTTTGCTATTTCCTGGGACACGGAGCATAGCTCCACCCACGACACCAGTGAAGCCCCGCCCCCGTATTCTGATTGGCCCACAGGCCAGTCAATCAAATATAATGAATGACCACTGATATGTAACAACATTGATGGCAAAGGCCACAATGGCCATCATTAATACTCATTCAAAACAATCCTTTCCGATTGGTTTATGTACTGTCAGTCAACAGTTTTCTATTTTACTACTTTTGATAGGACCACCATGCAAAAGTCTTCAACCAGGAAGCCAATTGGTCAAGAATGTTCTTGTTATCAACCATCTTTGGCTGGCTTTGAAGGTTTTCAATTAGACTAGGGTGAGGAAGGACCTAAGTAAGTTATGGAGAGCAAATAAATTGCTTATGCAAATTAGTTTGGAAATTAGACCATCTGATTGGCTGATGCAAATCTCATTAGGGATGGCCATCGATGTTTATAAACCATCAATGGGTTATGGTCGATGTTCCTTAGTTTTGACATCGATCGGGTTGAACCAGATGGTTTCACACAATCAATGTCAAGCTCAAACTACTAGTTTTATTTTGCTATTTCTTGGGACACGGAGCATAGCTCCACCAACGACACCAGTGAAGCCCCGCCCCCGTATTCTGATTGGCCCACAGGCCAGTCAGTCAAATATAATGAATGACCACTGATATGTAACAACATTGAAGGCAAAGGCCACAATGGCCATCATTAATACTCATTCAAAACAATCCTTTCCGATTGGTTTATGTACTGTCAGTCAACAGTTTTCTATTTTACTACTTTTGATAGGACCACCATGCAAAAGTCTTCAACCAGGAAGCCAATTGGTCAAGAATGTTCTTGTTATCAACCATCTTTGGCTGGCTTTGAAGGTTTTCAATTAGACTAGGGTGAGGAAGGACCTAAGTAAGTTATGGAGAGCAAATAAATTGCTTATGCAAATTAGTTTGGAAATTAGACCATCTGATTGGCTGATGCAAATCTCATTAGCGATGGCCATCGGCCATCGATGTTTATAAACCATCAATGGGTTATGGTCGATGTTCCTTAGTTTTGACATCGATCGGGTTTAACCAGATGGTTTCACACAATCAATGTCAAGCTCAAACTACTAGTTTTGTTTTGCTATTTCCTGGGACACGGAGCATAGCTCCACCCACGACACCAGTGAAGCCCCGCCCCCATATTCTGATTGGCCCACAGGCCAGTCAGTCAAATATAATGAATGACCACTGATATATAACAACATTGATGGCAAAGGCCACAACGGCCATCATTAATACTCATTCAAAACAATCCTTTCTGATTGGTTTATGTACTGTCAGTCAACAGTTTTCTATTTTACTACTTTTGATGGGACCATCATGCAAAAGTCTTCAACCAAGAAGCCAATTGGTCAAGAATGTTCTTGTTATCAACCATCTTTGGCTGGTTTTGAAGGTTTTCAATTAGAGTAGGGTGAGGAAGGACCTAAGTAAGTTATGGAGAGCAAATAAATTCCTTATGCAAATTAGTTTGGAAATTAGACCATCTGATTGGCTGATGCAATTCTCATTAGGGATGACCATCGATGTTTATAAACCATCGATGGGTTATGGTCGATGTTCCTTAGTTTTGACATCGATTGGGTTGAACCAGATGTTTTCACACAATCAATGTCAAGCTCAAACTACTAGTTTTGTTTTGCTATTTCCTGGGACACGGAACATAGCTCCACCCACGACACCAGTGAAGCCCCGCCCCCGTATTCTGATTGGCCCACAGGCCAGTCATGACCACTGATATGTAACAACATTGATGGAAAAGGCCACAATGGCCATCATTAATACTCATTCAAAACAATCCTTTCCGATTGGTTTATGTACTGTCAGTCAACAGTTTTCTATTTTACTACTTTTGATGGGACCATCATGCAAAAGTCTTCAACCAGGAAGCCAATTGGTCAAGAATGTTCTTGTTATCAACCATCTTTGGCTGGTTTTGAAGGTTTTCAATTAGACTAGGGTGAGGAAGGACCTAAGTAAGTTATGGAGAGCAAATAAATTCCTTATGCAAATTAGTTTGGAAATTAGACCATCTGATTGGCTGATGCAATTCTCATTAGGGATGGCCATCGGCCATCGATGTTTATAAACCATCGATAGGTTATGGTCGATGTTCCTTAGTTTTGACATCGATCGTGTTGAACCAGATGGTTTCACAAAATCAATGTCAAGCTCAAACTACTAGTTTTGTTTTGCTATTTCCTGGGACACTGAGCATAGCTCCACCCACGAGACCAGTGAAGGCCCGCCCCCGTATTCTGATTGGCCCACAGGCCAGTCAGTCAAATATAATGAATGACCACTGATATATAACAACATTGATGGCAAAGGCCACAATGGCCATCATTAATACTCATTCAAAACAATCCTTTCTGATTGGTTTATGTACTGTCAGTCAACAGTTTTCTATTTTACTACTTTTGATGGGACCATCATGCAAAAGTCTTCAACCAGGAAGCCAATTGGTCAAGAATGTTCTTGTTATCAACCATCTTTGGCTGGTTTTGAAGGTTTTCAATTAGACTAGGGTGAGGAAGGACCTAAGTAAGTTATGGAGAGCAAATAAATTACTTATGCAAATTAGTTTGGAAATTAGACCATCTGATTGGCTGATGCAATTCTCATTAGGGATGGCCATCGATGTTTATAAACCATCGATGGGTTATGGTCGATGTTCCTTAGTTTTGACATTGATCGGGTTGAACCAGATGGTTTCACACAATCAATGTCAAGCTCAAACTACTAGTTTTGTTTTGCTATTTCCTGGGACATGGAGCATAGCTCCACCCACGACACCAGTGAAGCCCCACCCCCGTATTCTGATTGGCCCACAGGCCAGTCAGTCAAATATAATGAATGACCACTGATATGTAACAACATTGATGGCAAAGGCCACAATGGCCATCATTAATACTCATTCAAAGCAATCCTTTCCGATTGGTTTATGTACTGTCAGTCAACAGTTTTCTATTTTACTACTTTTGATGGGACCACCATGCAAAAGTCTTCAACAAGGAAGCCAATTGGTCAAGAATGTTCTTGTTATCAACCATCTTTGGCTGGCTTTGAAGGTTTTCAATTAGACTAGGGTGAGGAAGGACCTAAGTAAGTTATGGAGAGCAAATAAATTCCTTATGCAAATTAGTTTGGAAATTAGACCATCTGATTGGCTGATGCAATTCTCATTAGGGATGGCCATCGGCCATCGATGTTTATAAACCATCGATGGGTTATGGTCGATGTTCCTTAGTTTTGACATCGATCGGGTTGAACCAGATGGTTTCACACAATCAATGTCAAGCTCAAACTACTAGTTTTGTTTTGCTATTTCCTGGGACACGGAGCATAGCTCCACCCACGACACCAGTGAAGCCCAGCCCCCGTATTCTGATTGGCCCACAGGCCAGTCAGTCAAATATAATGAATGACCACTGATATATAACAACATTGATGGCAAAGGCCACAATGGCCATCATTAATACTCATTCAAAACAATCCTTTCCGATTGGTCTATGTACTGTCAGTCAACAGTTTTCTATTTTACTGCTTTTGATGGGACCATCATGCAAAAGTCTTCAACCAGGAAGCCAATTGGTCAAGAATGTTCTTGTTATCAACCATCTTTGGCTGGTTTTGAAGGTTTTCAATTAGACTAGGGTGAGGAAGGACCTAAGTAAGTTATGGAGAGCAAATAAATTCCTTATGCAAATTAGTTTGGAAATTAGACCATCTGATTGGCTGATGCAATTCTCATTAGGGATGGCCATCGGCCATCGATGTTTATAAACCATCGATGGGTTATGGTCGATGTTCCTTAGTTTTGACATCGATCGGGTTGAACCAGATGGTTTCACACAATCAATGTCAAGCTCAAACTACTAGTTTTGTTTTGCTATTTCCTGGGACACGGAGCATAGCTCCACCCACGACACCAGTGAAGCCCCGCCCCCGTATTCTGATTGGCCCACAGGCCAGTCAGTCAAATATAATGAATGACCACTGATATATAACAACATTGATGGCAAAGGCCACAATGGCCATCATTAATACTCATTCAAAACAATCCTTTCCGATTGGTTTATGTACTGTCAGTCAACAGTTTTCTATTTTACTACTTTTGATGGGACCATCAAGCAAAAGTCTTCAACCAGGAAACCAATTGGTCAAGAATGTTCTTGTTATCAACCATCTTTGGCTGGTTTTCAATTAGACTATGGTGAGGAAGGACCTAAGTAAGTTATGGAGAGCAAATAAATTCCTTACGCAAATTAGTTTTGAAATTAGACCATCTGATTGGCTGATGCAATTCTCATTAGGGATGGCCATCGGCCATCGATGTTTATAAACCATCGATAGGTTATGGTCGATGTTCCTTAGTTTTGACATCGATCGGGTTGAACCAGATGGTTTCACAAAATCAATGTCAAGCTCAAACTACTAGTTTTGTTTTGCTATTTCCTGGGACACGGAGCATAGCCCCACCCACGACACCAGTGAAGCCCCGCCCCCGATTCTGATTGGCCCACAGGCCAGTCAGTCAAATATAATGATTGACCACTGATATATAACAACATTGATGGCAAAAGCCACAATGGCCATCATTAATACTCATTCAAAACAATCCTTTCCGATTGGTTTATGTACTGTCAGTCAACAGTTTTCTATTTTACTACTTTTGATGGGACCATCATGCAATTGTCTTCAACCAGGAAGCCAATTGGTCAAGAATGTTCTTGTTATCAACCATCTTTGGCTGGTTTTGAAGGTTTTCAATTAGACTAGGGTGAGGAAGGACCTAAGTAAGTTATGGAGAGCAAATAAATTCCTTATGCAAATTAGTTTGGAAATTAGACCATCTGATTGGCTGATGCAATTCTCATTAGGGATGGCCATCGATGTTTATAAACCATCGATGGGTTATGGTCGATGTTCCTTAGTTTTGACATCGATCGGGTTGAACCAGATGGTTTCACACAATCAATGTCAAGCTCAAACTACTAGTTTTGTTTTGCTATTTCCTGGGACACGGAGCATAGCTCCACCCACGACACCAGTGAAGCCCCGCCCCCGTATTCTGATTGGCCCACAGGCCAGTCAGTCAAATATAATGAATGACCACGGATATGTAACAACATTGATGGCAAAGGCCACAATGGCCATCATTAATACTCATTCAGAACAATCCTTTCTGATTGGTTTATGTACTGTCAGTCAACAGTTTTCTATTTTACTACTTTTGATGGGACCACCTTGCAAAAGACTTCAACCAGGAAGCCAATTGGTCAAGAATGTTCTTGTGATCAACCATCTTTGGCTGGCTTTGAAGGTTTTCAATTAGACTAGGGTGAGGAAGGACCTAAGTAAGTTATGGAGAGCAAATAAATTCCTTATGCAAATTAGTTTGGAAATTAGACCATCTGATTGGCTGATGCAATTCTCATTAGGGATGGCCATCGGCCATCGATGTTTATAAACCATCGATGGGTTATGGTCGATGTTCCTTAGTTTTGACATCGATCGGGTTGAACCAGATGGTTTCACACAATCAATGTCAAGCTCAAACTACTAGTTTTGTTTTGCTATTTCCTGGGACACGGAGCATAGCTCCAGCCACGACACCAGTGAAGCCCCGCCCCCGTATTCTGATTGGCCCACAGGCCAGTCAGTCAAATATAATGAATGACCACTGATATGTAACAACATTGATGTCAAAGGCCACAATGGCCATCATTAATACTCATTCAACACAATCCATTCCGATTGGTTTATGTACTGTCAGTCAACAGTTTTCTATTTTACTACTTTTGATGGGACCATCATGCAATAGTTTTCAACCAGGAAACCAATTGGTCAAGAATGTTCTTGTTATCAACCATCTTTGGCTGGTTTTGAAGGTTTTCAATTAGACTAGGGTGAGGAAGGACCTAAGTAAGTTATGGAGAGCAAATAAATTCCTTATGCAAATTAGTTTGGAAATTAGACCATCTGATTGGCTGATGCAATTCTCATTAGGGATGGCCATCGATGTTTATAAACCATCGATGGGTTATGGTCGATGTTCCTTAGTTTTGACATCGATCGGGTTGAACCAGATGGTTTCACACAATCAATGTCAAGCTCAAACTACTAGTTTTGTTATTTCCTGGGACACGGAGCATAGCTCCACCCACGACACCAGTGAAGCCCCGCCCCCGTATTCTGATTGGCCCACAGGCCAGTCAGTCAAATATAATGAATGACCACTGATATGTAACAACATTGATGGCAAAGGCCACAATGGCCATCATTAATACTCATTCAAAACAATCCTTTCCGATTGGTTTATGTACTGTCAGTCAACAGTTTCCTATTTTACTACTTTTTGATGGGACCATCATGCAAAAGTCTTCAACCAGGAAGCCAATTGGTCAAGAATGTTCTTGTTATCAACCATCTTTGGCTGGTTTTGAAGGTTTTCAATTAGACTAGGGTGAGGAAGGACCTAAGTAAGTTATGGAGAGCAAATAAATTCCTTATGCAAATTAGTTTGGAAATTAGACCATCTGATTGGCTGATGCAATTCTCATTAGGGATGGCCATCGATGGTTATAAACCATCGATGGGTTATGGTCGATGTTCCTTAGTTTTGACATCGATCGGGTTGAACCAGATGGTTTCACACAATCAATGTCAAGCTCAAACTACTAGTTTTGTTTTGCTATTTCCTAGGACATGGAGCATAGCTCCACCCACGACACCAGTGAAGCCCCGCCCCCATATTCTGATTGGCCCACAGGCCAGTCAGTCAAATATAATGAATGACCACTGATATGTAACAACATTGATGGCAAAGGCCACAATGGCCATCATTAATACTCATTCAAAACAATCCTTTCCGATTGGTCTATGTACTGTCAGTCAACAGTTTTCTATTTTACTACTTTTGATGGGACCATCAAACAAAAGTCTTCAACCAGGAAGCCAATTGGTCAAGAATGTTCTTGTTATCAACCATCTTTGGCTGGTTTTGAAGGTTTTCAATTAGACTATGGTGAGGAAGGACCTAAGTAAGTTATGGAGAGCAAATAAATTCCTTATGCAAATTAGTTTGGAAATTAGACCATCTGATTGGCTGATGCAATTCTCATTAGGGATGGCCATCGGCCATCGATGTTTATAAACCATCGATAGGTTATGGTCGATGTTCCTTAGTTTTGACATCGATCGGGTTGAACCAGATGGTTTCACACAATCAATGTCAAGCTCAAACTACTAGTATTGTTTTGCTATTTCCTGGGACACGGAGCATAGCTCCAGCCACGACACCAGTGAAGCCCCGCCCCCGTATTCTGATTGGCCCACAGGCCAGTCAGTCAAATATAATGAATGACCACTGATATGTAACAACATTGATGGCAAAGGCCACAATGGCCATCATTAATACTCATTCAACACAATCCATTCCGATTGGTTTATGTACTGTCAGTCAACAGTTTTCTATTTTACTAACTTTGATGGGACCATCATGCAATAGTCTTCAACCAGGAAGCCAATTGGTCAAGAATGTTCTTGTTATCAACCATCTTTGGCTGGTTTTGAAGGTTTTCAATTAGACTAGGGTGAGGAAGGACCTAAGTAAGTTATGGAGAGCAAATAAATTCCTTATGCAAATTAGTTTGGAAATTAGACCATCTGATTGGCTGATGCAATTCTCATTAGGGATGGCCATCAATGTTTATAAACCATCGATGGGTTATGGTCGATGTTCCTTAGTTTTGACATCGATCGGGTTGAACCAGATGGTTTCACACAATCAATGTCAAGCTCAAACTACTAGTTTTGTTTTGCTATTTCCTGGGACACGGAGCATAGCTCCACCCACGACACCAGTGAAGCCCCGCCCCCGTATTCTGATTGGCCCTCAGGCCAGTCAGTCAAATATAATGAATTACCACTGATATGTAACAACATTGATGGCAAAGGCCACAATGGCCATCATTAATACTCATTCAAAACAATCCTTTCCGATTGGTTTATGTACTGTCATTCAACAGTTTTCTATTTTACTACTTTTGATGGGACCACCATGCAATAGTCTTCAACCAGGAAGCCAATTGGTCAAGAATGTTCTTGTTATCAACCATCTTTGGCTGGCTTAGAAGGTTTTCAATTAGACTAGGGTGAGGAAGGACCTAAGTAAGTTATGGAGAGCAAATAAATTCCTTATGCAAATTAGTTTGTAAATTAGACCATCTGATTGGCTGATGCAATTCTCATTAGGGATGGCCATCGGCCATCGGCCATCTATGTTTATAAACCATCGATAGGTTATGGTCGATGTTCCTTAGTTTTGACATCGATCGGGTTGAACCAGATGGTTTCACAAAATCAATGTCAAGCTCAAACTACTAGTTTTGTTTTGCTATTTCCTGGGACACGGAGCATATCTCCACCCACGACACCAGTGAAGCCCCGCCCCCGATTCTGATTGGCCCACAGGCCAGTCAGTCAAATATAATGATTGACCACTGATATATAACAACATTGATGGCAAAGGCCACAATGGCCATCATTAATACTCATTCAAAACAATCCTTTCCGATTGGTTTATGTACTGTCAGTCAACAGTTTTCTATTTTACTACTTTTGATGGGACCATCATGCAATTGTCTTCAACCAGGAAGCCAATTGGTCAAGAATGTTCTTGTTATCAACCATCTTTGGCTGGTTTTGAAGGTTTTCAATTAGACTAGGGTGAGGAAGGACCTAAGTAAGTTATGGAGAGCAAATAAATTCCTTATGCAAATTAGTTTGGAAATTAGACCATCTGATTGGCTGATGCAATTCTCATTAGGGATGGCCATCGGTCATCGATGTTTATAAACCATCGATAGGTTATGGTCGATGTTCCTTAGTTTTGACATCGATCGGGTTGAACCAGATGGTTTCACAAAATCAATGTCAAGCTCAAACTACTAGTTTTGTTTTGCTATTTCCTGGGACACTGAGCATAGCTCCACCCACGAGACGAGTGAAGCCCCGCCCCCGTATTCTGATTGGCCCACAGGCCAGTCAGTCAAATATAATGAATGACCACTGATATATAACAACATTGATGGCAAAGGCCACAATGGCCATCATTAATACTCATTCAAAACAATCCTTTCTGATTGGTTTATGTACTGTCAGTCAAAAGTTTTCTATTTTACTACCTTTGATGGGACCATCATGCAAAAGTCTTCAACCAAGAAGCCAATTGGTCAAGAATGTTCTTGTTATCAACCATCTTTGGCTGGTTTTGAAGGTTTTCAATTAGACTAGGGTGAGGAAGGACCTAAGTAAGTTATGGAGAGCAAATAAATTCCTTATGCAAATTAGTTTGGAAATTAGACCATCTGATTGGCTGATGCAATTCTCATTAGGGATGGCCATCGGCCATCGATGGTTATAAACCATCGATAGGTTATGGTCGATGTTCCTTAGTTTTGACATCGATCGGGTTGAACCAGATGGTTTCACACAATCAATGTCAAGCTCAAACTACTAGTTTTGTTTTGCTATTTCCTGGGACACGGAGCATAGCCCCGCCCCCGTATTCTGATTGGCCCACAGGCCAGTCAATCAAATATAATGAATGACCACTGATATGTAACAACATTGATGGCAAAGGCCACAATGGCCATCATTAATACTCATTCAAAACAATCCTTTCCGATTGGTTTATGTACTGTCAGTCAACAGTTTTCTATTTTACTACTTTTGATGGGACCATCATGCAATTGTCTTTAACCAGGAAGCCAATTGGTCAAGAATGTTCTTGTTATCAACCATCTCTGGCTGGTTTTGAAGGTTTTCAATTAGACTAGGGTGAGGAAGGACCTAAGTAAGTTATGGAGAGCAAATAAATTCCTTATGCAAATTAGTTTGGAAATTAGACCATCTGATTGGCTGATGCAAATCTCATTAGGGATGGCCATCGATGTTTATAAACCATCGATGGGTTATGGTCGATGTTCCTTAGTTTTGACATCGATCGGGTTGAACCAGATGGTTTCACACAATCAATGTCAAGCTCAAACTACTAGTTTTGTTTTGCTATTTCCTGGGACACGGAGCATAGCTCCAGCCACGACACCAGTGAAGCCCCGCCCCCGTATTCTGATTGGCCCACAGGCCAGTCAGTCAAATATAATGAATGACCACTTATATGTAACAACATTGATGTCAAAGGCCACAATGGCCATCATTAATACTCATTCAACACAATCCATTCCGATTGGTTTATGTACTGTCAGTCAACAGTTTTCTATTTTACTACTTTTGATGGGACCATCATCCAATAGTCTTCAACCAGGAAGCCAATTGGTCAAGAATGTTCTTGTTATCAACCATCTTTGGCTGGTTTTGAAGGTTTTCAATTAGACTAGGGTGAGGAAGGACCTAAGTAAGTTATGGAGAGCAAATAAATTCCTTATGCAAATTAGTTTGGAAATTAGACCATCTGATTGGCTGATGCAATTCTCATTAGGGATGGCCATCGGCCATCGATGTTTATAAACCATCGATAGGTTATGGTCGATGTTCCTTAGTTTTGACATCGATCGGGTTGAACCAGATGGTTTCACAAAATCAATGTCAAGCTCAAACTACTAGTTTTGTTTTGCTATTTCCTGGGACACGGAGCATAGCTCCACCCACGACACCAGTGAAGCCCCGCCCCCGTATTCTGATTGGCCCACAGGCCAGTCAGTCAAATATAATGAATGACCACTGATATATAACAACATTGATGGCAAAGGCCACAATGGCCATCATTAATACTCATTCAAAACAATCCTTTCTGATTGGTTTATGTACTGTCAGTCAACAGTTTTCTATTTTACTTCTTTTGATGGGACCATCATGCAAAAGTCTTCAACCAAGAAGCCAATTGGTCAAGAATGTTCTTGTTATCAACCATCTTTGGCTGGTTTTGAAGGTTTTCAATTAGACTAGGGTGAGGAAGGACCTAAGTAAGTTATGGAGAGCAAATAAATTCCTTATGCAAATTAGTTTGGAAATTAGACCATCTGATTGGCTGATGCAATTCTCATTAGGGATGGCCATCGATGTTTATAAACCATCGATGTTTATAAACCATCGATGGGTTATGGTCGATGTTCCTTAGTTTTGACATCGATCGGGTTGAACCAGATGTTTTCACACAATCAATGTCAAGCTCAAACTACTAGTTTTGTTTTGCTATTTCCTGGGACACGGAACATAGCTCCACCCACGACACCAGTGAAGCCCCGCCCCCGTATTCTGATTGGCCCACAGGCCAGTCATGACCACTGATATGTAACAACATTGATGGAAAAGGCCACAATGGCCATCATTAATACTCATTCAAAACAATCCTTTCCGATTGGTTTATGTACTGTCAGTCAACAGTTTTCTATTTTACTACTTTTGATGGGACCACCATGCAAAAGTCTTCAACCAGGAAGCCAATTGGTCAAGAACGTTCTTGTTATCAACCATCTTTGGCTGGCTTTGAAGGTTTTCAATTAGACTAGGGTGAGGAAGGACCTAAGTAAGTTATGGAGAGCAAATAAATTCCTTATGCAAATTAGTTTGGAAATTAGACCATCTGATTGGCTGATGCAATTCTCATTAGGGATGGCCATCGGCCATCGATGTTTATAAACCATCGATGGGTTATGGTCGATGTTCCTTAGTATTGACATCGATCGGGTTGAACCAGATGGTTTCACACAATCAATGTCAAGCTCAAACTACTAGTTTTGTTTTGCTATTTCCTGGGACACGGAGCATAGCTCCACCCACGACACCAGTGAAGCCCCGCCCCCGTATTCTGATTGGCCCACAGGCCAGTCAGTCAAATATAATGAATGACCACTGATATATAACAACATTGATGTCAAAGGCCACAATGGCCATCATTAATACTCATTCAAAACAATCCTTTCCGATTGGTTTATGTACTGTCAGTCAACAGTTTTCTATTTTACTACTTTTGATGGGACCATCATGCAAAAGTCTTCAACCAGGAAGCCAATTGGTCAAGAATGTTCTTGTTATCAACCATCTTTGGCTGGTTTTGAAGGTTTTCAATTAGACTATGGTGAGGAAGGACCTAAGTAAGTTATGGAGAGCAAATAAATTCCTTATGCAAATTAGTTTGGAAATTAGACCATCTGATTGGCTGATGCAATTCTCATTAGGGATGGCCATCGGCCATCGATGTTTATAAACCATCGATAGGTTATGGTCGATGTTCCTTAGTTTTGACATCGATCGGGTTGAACCAGATGGTTTCACACAATCAATGTCAAGCTCAAACTACTAGTTTTGTTTAGCTATTTCCTGGGACACGGAGCATAGCTCCACCCACGAGACGAGTGAAGCCCCGCCCCCGTATTCTGATTGGCCCACAGGCCAGTCAGTCAAATATAATGAATGACCACTGATGTATAACAACATTGATGGCAAAGGCCACAATGGCCATCATTAATACTCATTCAAAACAATCCTTTCTGATTGGTTTATGTACTGTCAGTCAAAAGTTTTCTATTTTACTACTTTTGATGGGACCATCATGCAAAAGTCTTCAACCAAGAAGCCAATTGGTCAAGAATGCTCTTGTTATCAACCATCTTTGGCTGGTTTTGAAGGTTTTCAATTAGACTAGGGTGAGGAAGGACCTAAGTAAGTTATGGAGAGCAAATAAATTCCTTATGCAAATTAGTTTGGAAATTAGACCATCTGATTGGCTGATGCAATTCTCATTAGGGATGGCCATCGGCCATCGATGGTTATAAACCATCGATGGGTTATGGTCGATGTTCCTTAGTTTTGACATCGATCGGGTTGAACCAGATGGTTTCACACAATCAATGTCAAGCTCAAACTACTAGTTTTGTTTTGCTATTTCCTGGGACACGGAGCATAGCTCCACCCATGACACCAGTGAAGCCCCGCCCCCGTATTCTGATTGGCCCACAGGCCAGTCAATCAAATATAATGAATGACCACTGATATGTAACAACATTGATGGCAAAGGCCACAATGGCCATCATTAATACTCATTCAAAACAATCCTTTCCGATTGGTTTATGTACTGTCAGTCAACAGTTTTCTATTTTACTACTTTTGATGGGACCATCATGCAATTGTCTTTAAGCAGGGAGCCAATTGGTCAAGAATGTTCTTGTTATCAACCATCTTTGGCTGGTTTTGAAGGTTTTCAATTAGACTAGGGTGAGGAAGGACCTAAGTAAGTTATGGAGAGCAAATAAATTCCTTATGCAAATTAGTTTGGAAATTAGACCATCTGATTGGCTGATGCAATTCTCATTAGGGATGGCCATCGATGTTTATAAACCATCAATGGGTTATGGTCGATGTTCCTTAGTTTTGACATCGATCGGGTTGAACCAGATGGTTTCACACAATCAATGTCAAGCTCAAACTACTAGTTTTATTTTGCTATTTCCTGGGACACGGAGCATAGCTCCACCCACGACACCAGTGAAGCCCCGCCCCCGTATTCTGATTGGCCCACAGGCCAGTCAGTCAAATATAATGAATGACCACTGATATGTAACAACATTGATGGCAAAGGCCACAATTGCCATCATTAATACTCATTCAAAACAATCCTTTCCGATTGGTTTATGTACTGTCAGTCAACAGTTTTCTATTTTACTACTTTTGATAGGACCACCATGCAAAAGTCTTCAACCAGGAAGCCAATTGGTCAAGAATGTTCTTGTTATCAACCATCTTTGGCTGGCTTTGAAGGTTTTCAATTAGACTAGGGTGAGGAAGGACCTAAGTAAGTTATGGAGAGCAAATAAATTCCTTATGCAAATTAGTTTGGAAATTAGACCATCTGATTGGCTGATGCAATTCTCATTAGCGATGGCCATCGGCCATCGATGGGTTATGGTCGATGTTCCTTAGTTTTGACATCGATCGGGTTGAACCAGATGGTTTCACACAATCAATGTCAAGCTCAAACTACTAGTTTTGTTTTGCTATTTCCTGGGACACGGAGCATAGCTCCACCCACGACACCAGTGAAGCCCCGCCCCCATATTCTGATTGGCCCACAGGCCAGTCAGTCAAATATAATGAATGACCACTGATATATAACAACATTGATGGCAAAGGCCACAATGGCCATCATTAATACTCATTCAAAACAATCCTTTCTGATTGGTTTATGTACTGTCAGTCAACAGTTTTCTATTTTACTACTTTTGATGGGACCATCATGCAAAAGTCTTCAACCAAGAAGTCAATTGGTCAAGAATGTTCTTGTTATCAACCATCTTTGGCTGGTTTTGAAGGTTTTCAATTAGACTAGGGTGAGGAAGGACCTAAGTAAGTTATGGAGAGCAAATAAATTCCTTATGCAAATTAGTTTGGAAATTAGACCATCTGATTGGCTGATGCAAATCTCATTAGGGATGGCCATCGATGTTTATAAACCATCAATGGGTTATGGTCGATGTTCCTTAGTTTTGACATCGATCGGGTTGAACCAGATGGTTTCACACAATCAATGTCAAGCTCAAACTACTAGTTTTATTTTGCTATTTCCTGGGACACGGAGCATAGCTCCACCCACGACACCAGTGAAGCCCCGCCCCCGTATTCTGATTGGCCCACAGGCCAGTCAGTCAAATATAATGAATGACCACTGATATGTAACAACATTGATGGCAAAGGCCACAATTGCCATCATTAATACTCATTCAAAACAATCCTTTCCGATTGGTTTATGTACTGTCAGTCAACAGTTTTCTATTTTACTACTTTTGATAGGACCACCATGCAAAAGTCTTCAACCAGGAAGCCAATTGGTCAAGAATGTTCTTGTTATCAACCATCTTTGGCTGGCTTTGAAGGTTTTCAATTAGACTAGGGTGAGGAAGGACCTAAGTAAGTTATGGAGAGCAAATAAATTCCTTATGCAAATTAGTTTGGAAATTAGACCATCTGATTGGCTGATGCAATTCTCATTAGCGATGGCCAGCGGCCATCGATGGGTTATGGTCGATGTTCCTTAGTTTTGACATCGATCGGGTTGAACCAGATGGTTTCACACAATCAATGTCAAGCTCAAACTACTAGTTTTGTTTTGCTATTTCCTGGGACACGGAGCATAGCTCCACCCACGACACCAGTGAAGCCCCGCCCCCATATTCTGATTGGCCCACAGGCCAGTCAGTCAAATATAATGAATGACCACTGATATATAACAACATTGATGGCAAAGGCCACAATGGCCATCATTAATACTCATTCAAAACAATCCTTTCTGATTGGTTTATGTACTGTCAGTCAACAGTTTTCTATTTTACTACTTTTGATGGGACCATCATGCAAAAGTCTTCAACCAGGAAGCCAATTGGTCAAGAATGTTCTTGTTATCAACCATCTTTGGCTGGTTTTGAAGGTTTTCAATTAGACTATGGTGAGGAAGGACCTAAGTAAGTTATGGAGAGCAAATAAATTCCTTATGCAAATTAGTTTGGAAATTAGACCATCTGATTGGCTGATGCAATTCTCATTAGGGATGGCCATCGGCCATCGATGTTTATAAACCATCGATAGGTTATGGTCGATGTTCCTTAGTTTTGACATCGATCGGGTTGAACCAGATGGTTTCACACAATCAATGTCAAGCTCAAACTACTAGTTTTGTTTTGCTATTTCCTGGGACACTGAGCATAGCTCCACCCACGAGACGAGTGAAGCCCCGCCCCCGTATTCTGATTGGCCCACAGGCCAGTCAGTCAAATATAATGAATGACCACTGATATATAACAACATTGATGGCAAAGGCCACAATGGCCATCATTAATACTCATTCAAAACAATCCTTTCTGATTGGTTTATGTACTGTCAGTCAAAAGTTTTCTATTTTACTACTTTTGATGGGACCATCATGCAAAAGTCTTCAACCAAGAAGCCAATTGGTCAAGAATGTTCTTGTTATCAACCATCTTTGGCTGGTTTTGAAGGTTTTCAATTAGACTAGGGTGAGGAAGGACCTAAGTAAGTTATGGAGAGCAAATAAATTCCTTATGCAAATTAGTTTGGAAATTAGACCATCTGATTGGCTGATGCAATTCTCATTAGGGATGGCCATCGGCCATCGATGGTTATAAACCATCGATGGGTTATGGTCGATGTTCCTTAGTTTTGACATCGATCGGGTTGAACCAGATGGTTTCACACAATCAATGTCAAGCTCAAACTACTAGTTTTGTTTTGCTATTTCCTGGGACACGGAGCATAGCTCCACCCACGACACCAGTGAAGCCCCGCCCCCGTATTCTGATTGGCCCACAGGCCAGTCAGTCAAATATAATGAATGACCACTGATATATAACAACATTGATCGCAAAGGCCACAATGGCCATCATTAATACTCATTCAAAACAATCCTTTCCGATTGGTTTATGTACTGTCAGTCAACAGTTTTCTATTTTACTACTTTTGATGGGACCATCATGCAAAAGTCTTCAACCAAGAAGCCAATTGGTCAAGAATGCTCTTGTTATCAACCATCTTTGGCTGGTTTTGAAGGTTTTCAATTAGACTAGGGTGAGGAAGGACCTAAGTAAGTTATGGAGAGCAAATAAATTCCTTATGCAAATTAGTTTGGAAATTAGACCATCTGATTGGCTGATGCAATTCTCATTAGGGATGGCCATCGGCCATCGATGGTTATAAACCATCGATGGGTTATGGTCGATGTTCCTTAGTTTTGACATCGATCGGGTTGAACCAGATGGTTTCACACAATCAATGTCAAGCTCAAACTACTAGTTTTGTTTTGCTATTTCCTGGGACAAGGAGCATAGCTCCACCCACGACACCAGTGAAGCCCCGCCCCCGTATTCTGATTGGCCCACAGGCCAGTCAATCAAATATAATGAATGACCACTGATATGTAACAACATTGATGGCAAAGGCCACAATGGCCATCATTAATACTCATTCAAAACAATCCTTTCCGATTGGTTTATGTACTGTCAGTCAACAGTTTTCTATTTTACTACTTTTGATGGGACCATCATGCAATTGTCTTTAACCAGGGAGCCAATTGGTCAAGAATGTTCTTGTTATCAACCATCTTTGGCTGGTTTTGAAGCTTTTCAATTAGACTAGGGTGAGGAAGGACCTAAGTAAGTTATGGAGAGCAAATAAATTCCTTATGCAAATTAGTTTGGAAATTAGACCATCTGATTGGCTGATGCAATTCTCATTAGCGATGGCCATCGGCCATCGATGGGTTATGGTCGATGTTCCTTAGTTTTGACATCGATCGGGTTGAACCAGATGGTTTCACACAATCAATGTCAAGCTCAAACTACTAGTTTTGTTTTGCTATTTCCTGGGACACGGAGCATAGCTCCACCCACGACACCAGTGAAGCCCCGCCCCCATATTCTGATTGGCCCACAGGCCAGTCAGTCAAATATAATGAATGACCACTGATATATAACAACATTGATGGCAAAGGCCACAATGGCCATCATTAATACTCATTCAAAACAATCCTTTCTGATTGGTTTATGTACTGTCAGTCAACAGTTTTCTATTTTACTACTTTTGATGGGACCATCATGCAAAAGTCTTCAACCAAGAAGCCAATTGGTCAAGAATGTTCTTGTTATCAACCATCTTTGGCTGGTTTTGAAGGTTTTCAATTAGACTAGGGTGAGGAAGGACCTAAGTAAGTTATGGAGAGCAAATAAATTCCTTATGCAAATTAGTTTGGAAATTAGACCATCTGATTGGCTGATGCAATTCTCATTAGGGATGGCCATCGGCCATCGATGGTTTATAAACCATCGATGGGTTATGGTCGATGTTCCTTAGTTTTGACATCGATCGGGTTGAACCAGATGGTTTCACACAATCAATGTCAAGCTCAAACTACTAGTTCTGTTTTGCTATTTCCTGGGACACGGAGCATAGCTCCACCCACGACACCAGTGAAGCCCCGCCCCCGTATTCTGATTGGCCCACAGGCCAGTCAGTCAAATATAATGAATGACCACTGATATATAACAACATTGATCGCAAAGGCCACAATGGCCATCATTAATACTCATTCAAAACAATCCTTTCCGATTGGTTTATGTACTGTCAGTCAACAGTTTTCTATTTTACTACTTTTGATGGGACCATCATGCAAAAGTCTTCAACCAGGAAGCCAATTGGTCAAGAATGTTCTTGTTATCAACCATCTTTGGCTGGTTTTGAAGGTTTTCAATTAGACTATGGTGAGGAAGGACCTAAGTAAGTTATGGAGAGCAAATAAATTCCTTATGCAAATTAGTTTGGAAATTAGACCATCTGATTGGCTGATGCAATTCTCATTAGGGATGGCCATCGGCCATCGATGTTTATAAACCATCGATAGGTTATGGTCGATGTTCCTTAGTTTTGACATCGATCGGGTTGAACCAGATGGTTTCACACAATCAATGTCAAGCTCAAACTACTAGTTTTGTTTTGCTATTTCCTGGGACACTGAGCATAGCTCCACCCACGAGACGAGTGAAGCCCCGCCCCCGTATTCTGATTGGCCCACAGGCCAGTCAGTCAAATATAATGAATGACCACTGATATATAACAACATTGATGGCAAAGGCCACAATGGCCATCATTAATACTCATTCAAAACAATCCTTTCTGATTGGTTTATGTACTGTCAGTCAAAAGTTTTCTATTTTACTACTTTTGATGGGACCATCATGCAAAAGTCTTCAACCAAGAAGCCAATTGCTCAAGAATGTTCTTGTTATCAACCATCTTTGGCTGGTTTTAAAGGTTTTCAATTAGACTAGGGTGAGGAAGGACCTAAGTAAGTTATGGAGAGCAAATAAATTCCTTATGCAAATTAGTTTGGAAATTAGACCATCTGATTGGCTGATGCAATTCTCATTAGGGATGGCCATCGGCCATCGATGGTTATAAACCATCGATGGGTTATGGTCGATGTTCCTTAGTTTTGACATCGATCGGGTTGAACCAGATGGTTTCACACAATCAATGTCAAGCTCAAACTACTAGTTTTGTTTTGCTATTTCCTGGGACACAGAGCATAGCTCCACCCACGACACCAGTGAAACCCCGCCCCCGTATTCTGATTGGCCCACAGGCCAGTCAATCAAATATAATGAATGACCACTGATATGTAACAACATTGATGGCAAAGGCCACAATGGCCATCATTAATACTCATTCAAAACAATCCTTTCCGATTGGTTTATGTACTGTCAGTCAACAGTTTTCTATTTTACTACTTTTGATGGGACCATCATGCAATTGTCTTTAACCAGGAAGCCAATTGGTCAAGAATGTTCTTGTTATCAACCATCTTTGGCTGGTTTTGAAGGTTTTCAATTAGACTAGGGTGAGGAAGGACCTAAGTAAGTTATGGAGAGCAAATAAATTCCTTATGCAAATTAGTTTGGAAATTAGACCATCTGATTGGCTGATGCAAATCTCATTAGGGATGGCCATCGATGTTTATAAACCATCAATGGGTTATGGTCGATGTTCCTTAGTTTTGACATCGATCGGGTTGAACCAGATGGTTTCACACAATCAATGTCAAGCTCAAACTACTAGTTTTATTTTGCTATTTCCTGGGACACGGAGCATAGCTCCACCCACGACACCAGTGAAGCCCCGCCCCCGTATTCTGATTGGCCCACAGGCCAGTCAGTCAAATATAATGAATGACCACTGATATGTAACAACATTGATGGCAAAGGCCACAATTGCCATCATTAATACTCATTCAAAACAATCCTTTCCGATTGGTTTATGTACTGTCTGTCAACAGTTTTCTATTTTACTACTTTTGATAGGACCACCATGCAAAAGTCTTCAACCAGGAAGCCAATTGGTCAAGAATGTTCTTGTTATCAACCATCTTTGGCTGGCTTTGAAGGTTTTCAATTAGACTAGGGTGAGGAAGGACCTAAGTAAGTTATGGAGAGCAAATAAATTCCTTATGCAAATTAGTTTGGAAATTAGACCATCTGATTGGCTGATGTAATTCTTATTAGGGATGGCCATCGGCCATCGATGTTTATAAACCATCAATGGGTTATGGTCGATGTTCCTTAGTTTTGACATCGATCGGGTTGAACCAGATGGTTTCACAAAATCAATGTCAAGCTCAAACTACTAGTTTTGTTTTGCTATTTCCTGGGACACGGAGCATAGCTCCACCCACGACACCAGTGAAGCCCCGCCCCCGTATTCTGATTGGCCCACAAGCCAGTCAGTCAAATATAATGAATGACCACTGATATATAACAACATTGATGGCAAAGGCCACAATGGCCATCATTAATACTCATTCAACACAATCCATTCCGATTGGTTTATGTACTGTCAGTCAACAGTTTTCTATTTTACTACTTTTGATGGGACCATCATGCAATAGTCTTCAACCAGGAAGCCAATTGGTCAAGAATGTTCTTGTTATCAACCATCTTTGGCTGGTTTTGAAGGTTTTCAATTAGACTAGGGTGAGGAAGGACCTAAGTAAGTTATGGAGAGCAAATAAATTCCTTATGCAAATTAGTTTGGAAATTAGACCATCTGATTGGCTGATGCAATTCTCATTAGGGATGGCCATCGGTCATCGATGTTTATAAACCATCGATAGGTTATGGTCGATGTTCCTTAGTTTTGACATCGATCGGGTTGAACCAGATGGTTTCACAAAATCAATGTCAAGCTCAAACTACTAGTTTTGTTTTGCTATTTCCTGGGACACTGAGCATAGCTCCACCCACGAGACGAGTGAAGCCCCGCCCCCGTATTCTGATTGGCCCACAGGCCAGTCAGTCAAATATAATGAATGACCACTGATATATAACAACATTGATGGCAAAGGCCACAATGGCCATCATTAATACTCATTCAAAACAATCCTTTCTGATTGGTTTATGTACTGTCAGTCAAAAGTTTTCTATTTTACTACTTTTGATGGGACCATCATGCAAAAGTCTTCAACCAAGTAGCCAATTGGTCAAGAATGTTCTTGTTATCAACCATCTTTGGCTGGTTTTGAAGGTTTTCAATTAGACTAGGGTGAGGAAGGACCTAAGTAAGTTATGGAGAGCAAATAAATTCCTTATGCAAATTAGTTTGGAAATTAGACCATCTGATTGGCTGATGCAATTCTCATTAGGGATGGCCATCGGCCATCGATGGTTATAAACCATCGATGGGTTATGGTCGATGTTCCTTAGTTTTGACATCGATCGGGTTGAACCAGATGGTTTCACACAATCAATGTCAAGCTCAAACTACTAGTTTTGTTTTGCTATTTCCTGGGACACGGAGCATAGCTCCACCCACGACACCAGTGAAGCCCCGCCCCCGTATTCTGATTGGCCCACAGGCCAGTCAATCAAATATAATGAATGACCACTGATATGTAACAACATTGATGGCAAAGGCCACAATTGCCATCATTAATACTCATTCAAAACAATCCTTTCCGATTGGTTTATGTACTGTCAGTCAACAGTTTTCTATTTTACTACTTTTGATGGGACCATCATGCAATTGTCTTTAACCAGGAAGCCAATTGGTCAAGAATGTTCTTGTTATCAACCATCTTTGGCTGGTTTTGAAGGTTTTCAATTAGACTAGGGTGAGGAAGGACCTAAGTAAGTTATGGAGAGCAAATAAATTCCTTATGCAAATTAGTTTGGAAATTAGACCATCTGATTGGCTGATGCAATTCTCATTAGGGATGGCCATCGGCCATCGATGGTTATAAACCATCGATGGGTTATGGTCGATGTTCCTTAGTTTTGACATCGATCGGGTTGAACCAGATGGTTTCACACAATCAATGTCAAGCTCAAACTACTAGTTTTGTTTTGCTATTTCCTGGGACACGGAGCATAGCTCCACCCATGACACCAGTGAAGCCCCGCCCCCGTATTCTGATTGGCCCACAGGCCAGTCAATCAAATATAATGAATGACCACTGATATGTAACAACATTGATGGCAAAGGCCACAATTGCCATCATTAATACTCATTCAAAACAATCCTTTCCGATTGGTTTATGTACTGTCAGTCAACAGTTTTCTATTTTACTACTTTTGATGGGACCATCATGCAATTGTCTTTAACCAGGAAGCCAATTGGTCAAGAATGTTCTTGTTATCAACCATCTTTGGCTGGTTTTGAAGGTTTTCAATTAGACTAGGGTGAGGAAGGACCTAAGTAAGTTATGGAGAGCAAATAAATTCCTTATGCAAATTAGTTTGGAAATTAGACCATCTGATTGGCTGATGCAAATCTCATTAGGGATGGCCATCGATGTTTATAAACCATCAATGGGTTATGGTCGATGTTCCTTAGTTTTGACATCGATCGGGTTGAACCAGATGGTTTCACACAATCAATGTCAAGCTCAAACTACTAGTTTTATTTTGCTATTTCTTGGGACACGGAGCATAGCTCCACCAACGACACCAGTGAAGCCCCGCCCCCGTATTCTGATTGGCCCACAGGCCAGTCAGTCAAATATAATGAATGACCACTGATATGTAACAACATTGATGGCAAAGGCCACAATGGCCATCATTAATACTCATTCAAAACAATCCTTTCCGATTGGTTTATGTACTGTCAGTCAACAGTTTTCTATTTTACTACTTTTGATAGGACCACCATGCAAAAGTCTTCAACCAGGAAGCCAATTGGTCAAGAATGTTCTTGTTATCAACCATCTTTGGCTGGCTTTGAAGGTTTTCAATTAGACTAGGGTGAGGAAGGACCTAAGTAAGTTATGGAGAGCAAATAAATTGCTTATGCAAATTAGTTTGGAAATTAGACCATCTGATTGGCTGATGCAAATCTCATTAGCGATGGCCATCGGCCATCGATGTTTATAAACCATCGATGGGTTATGGTCGATGTTCCTTAGTTTTGACATCGATCGGGTTGAACCAGATGGTTTCACACAATCAATGTCAAGCTCAAACTACTAGTTTTGTTTTGCTATTTCCTGGGACACGGAGCATAGCTCCACCCACGACACCAGTGAAGCCCCGCCCCCATATTCTGATTGGCCCACAGGCCAGTCAGTCAAATATAATGAATGACCACTGATATATAACAACATTGATGGCAAAGGCCACAACGGCCATCATTAATACTCATTCAAAACAATCCTTTCTGATTGGTTTATGTACTGTCAGTCAACAGTTTTCTATTTTACTACTTTTGATGGGACCATCATGCAAAAGTCTTCAACCAAGAAGCCAATTGGTCAAGAATGTTCTTGTTATCAACCATCTTTGGCTGGTTTTGAAGGTTTTCAATTAGACTAGGGTGAGGAAGGACCTAAGTAAGTTATGGAGAGCAAATAAATTCCTTATGCAAATTAGTTTGGAAATTAGACCATCTGATTGGCTGATGCAATTCTCATTAGGGATGGCCATCGATGTTTATAAACCATCGATGGGTTATGGTCGATGTTCCTTAGTTTTGACATCGATTGGGTTGAACCAGATGTTTTCACACAATCAATGTCAAGCTCAAACTACTAGTTTTGTTTTGCTATTTCCTGGGACACGGAACATAGCTCCACCCACGACACCAGTGAAGCCCCGCCCCCGTATTCTGATTGGCCCACAGGCCAGTCATGACCACTGATATGTAACAACATTGATGGAAAAGGCCACAATGGCCATCATTAATACTCATTCAAAACAATCCTTTCCGATTGGTTTATGTACTGTCAGTCAACAGTTTTCTATTTTACTACTTTTGATGGGACCATCATGCAAAAGTCTTCAACCAGGAAGCCAATTGGTCAAGAATGTTCTTGTTATCAACCATCTTCGGCTGGTTTTGAAGGTTTTCAATTAGACTATGGTGAGGAAGGACCTAAGTAAGTTATGGAGAGCAAATAAATTCCTTATGCAAATTAGTTTGGAAATTAGACCATCTGATTGGCTGATGCAATTCTCATTAGGGATGGCCATCGGCCATCGATGTTTATAAACCATCGATAGGTTATGGTCGATGTTCCTTAGTTTTGACATCGATCGGGTTGAACCAGATGGTTTCACACAATCAATGTCAAGCTCAAACTACTAGTTTTGTTTTGCTATTTCCTGGGACACGGAGCATAGCTCCACCCACGACACCAGTGAAGCCCCGCCCCGTATTCTGATTGGCCCACAGGCCAGTCAGTCAAATATAATGAATGACCACTGATATATAACAACATTGATGGCAAAGGCCACAATGGCCATCATTAATACTCATTCAACACAATCCATTCCGATTGGTTTATGTACTGTCAGTCAACAGTTTTCTATTTTACTACTTTTGATGGGACCATCATGCAATAGTCTTCAACCAGGATGCCAATTGGTCAAGAATGTTCTTGTTATCAACCATCTTTGGCTGGTTTTGAAGGTTTTCAATTAGACTAGGGTGAGGAAGGACCTAAGTAAGTTATGGAGAGCAAATAAATTCCTTATGCAAATTAGTTTGGAAATTAGACCATCTGATTGGCTGATGCAATTCTCATTAGGGATGGCCATCGGCCATCGATGTTTATAAACCATCGATAGGTTATGGTCGATGTTCCTTAGTTTTGACATTGATCGTGTTGAACCAGATGGTTTCACAAAATCAATGTCAAGCTCAAACTACTAGTTTTGTTTTGCTATTTCCTGGGACACTGAGCATAGCTCCACCCACGAGACCAGTGAAGCCCCGCCCCCGTATTCTGATTGGCCCACAGGCCAGTCAGTCAAATATAATGAATGACCACTGATATATAACAACATTGATGGCAAAGGCCACAATGGCCATCATTAATACTCATTCAAAACAATCCTTTCTGATTGGTTTATATACTGTCAGTCAAAAGTTTTCTATTTTACTACTTTTGATGGGACCATCATGCAAAAGTCTTCAACCAAGAAGCCAATTGGTCAAGAATGTTCTTGTTATCAACCATCTTTGGCTGGTTTTGAAGGTTTTCAATTAGACTAGGGTGAGGAAGGACCTAAGTAAGTTATGGAGAGCAAATAAATTCCTTATGCAAATTAGTTTGGAAATTAGACCATCTGATTGGCTGATGCAAATCTCATTAGGGATGGCCATCGATGTTTATAAACCATCAATGGGTTATGGTCGATGTTCCTTAGTTTTGACATCGATCGGGTTGAACCAGATGGTTTCACACAATCAATGTCAAGCTCAAACTACTAGTTTTATTTTGCTATTTCCTGGGACACGGAGCATAGCTCCACCCACGACACCAGTGAAGCCCCGCCCCCGTATTCTGATTGGCCCACAGGCCAGTCAGTCAAATATAATGAATGACCACTGATATATAACAACATTGATGGCAAAGGCCACAATGGCCATCATTAATACTCATTCAAAACAATCCATTCCGATTGGTTTATGTACTGTCAGTCAACAGTTTTCTATTTTACTACTTTTGATAGGACCATCATGCAAAAGTCTTCAACCAAGAAGCCAATTGGTCAAGAATGTTCTTGTTATCAACCATCTTTGGCTGGTTTTGAAGGTTTTCAATTAGACTAGGGTGAGGAAGGACCTAAGTAAGTTATGGAGAGCAAATAAATTCCTTATGCAAATTAGTTTGGAAATTAGACCATCTGATTGGCTGATGCAATTCTCATTAGGGATGGCCATCTGCCATCGATGGTTATAAACCATCGATGGGTTATGGTCGATGTTCCTTAGTTTTGACATCGATCGGGTTGAACCAGATGGTTTCACACAATCAATGTCAAGCTCAAACTACTAGTTTTGTTTTGCTATTTCCTGGGACACGGAGCATAGCTCCACCCACGACACCAGTGAAGCCCCGCCCCCGTATTCTGATTGGCCCACAGGCCAGTCAGTCAAATATAATGAATGACCACTGATATGTAACAACATTGATGGCAAAGGCCACAATGGCCATCATTAATACTCATTCAAAACAATCCTTTCCGATTGGTTTATGTACTGTCAGTCAACAGTTTTCTATTTTACTACTTTTGATGGGACCATCATGCAAAAGTCTTCAACCAGGAAGCCAATTGGTCAAGAATGTTCTTGTTATCAACCATCTTCGGCTGGTTTTGAAGGTTTTCAATTAGACTATGGTGAGGAAGGACCTAAGTAAGTTATGGAGAGCAAATAAATTCCTTATGCAAATTAGTTTGGAAATTAGACCATCTGATTGGCTGATGCAATTCTCATTAGGGATGGCCATCGGCCATCGATGTTTATAAACCATCGATAGGTTATGGTCGATGTTCCTTAGTTTTGACATCGATCGGGTTGAACCAGATGGTTTCACACAATCAATGTCAAGCTCAAACTACTAGTTTTGTTTTGCTATTTCCTGGGACACGGAGCATAGCTCCACCCACGACACCAGTGAAGCCCCGCCCCGTATTCTGATTGGCCCACAGGCCAGTCAGTCAAATATAATGAATGACCACTGATATATAACAACATTGATGGCAAAGGCCACAATGGCCATCATTAATACTCATTCAACACAATCCATTCCGATTGGTTTATGTACTGTCAGTCAACAGTTTTCTATTTTACTACTTTTGATGGGACCATCATGCAATAGTCTTCAACCAGGATGCCAATTGGTCAAGAATGTTCTTGTTATCAACCATCTTTGGCTGGTTTTGAAGGTTTTCAATTAGACTAGGGTGAGGAAGGACCTAAGTAAGTTATGGAGAGCAAATAAATTCCTTATGCAAATTAGTTTGGAAATTAGACCATCTGATTGGCTGATGCAATTCTCATTAGGGATGGCCATCGGCCATCGATGTTTATAAACCATCGATAGGTTATGGTCGATGTTCCTTAGTTTTGACATTGATCGTGTTGAACCAGATGGTTTCACAAAATCAATGTCAAGCTCAAACTACTAGTTTTGTTTTGCTATTTCCTGGGACACTGAGCATAGCTCCACCCACGAGACCAGTGAAGCCCCGCCCCCGTATTCTGATTGGCCCACAGGCCAGTCAGTCAAATATAATGAATGACCACTGATATATAACAACATTGATGGCAAAGGCCACAATGGCCATCATTAATACTCATTCAAAACAATCCTTTCTGATTGGTTTATATACTGTCAGTCAAAAGTTTTCTATTTTACTACTTTTGATGGGACCATCATGCAAAAGTCTTCAACCAAGAAGCCAATTGGTCAAGAATGTTCTTGTTATCAACCATCTTTGGCTGGTTTTGAAGGTTTTCAATTAGACTAGGGTGAGGAAGGACCTAAGTAAGTTATGGAGAGCAAATAAATTCCTTATGCAAATTAGTTTGGAAATTAGACCATCTGATTGGCTGATGCAAATCTCATTAGGGATGGCCATCGATGTTTATAAACCATCAATGGGTTATGGTCGATGTTCCTTAGTTTTGACATCGATCGGGTTGAACCAGATGGTTTCACACAATCAATGTCAAGCTCAAACTACTAGTTTTATTTTGCTATTTCCTGGGACACGGAGCATAGCTCCACCCACGACACCAGTGAAGCCCCGCCCCCGTATTCTGATTGGCCCACAGGCCAGTCAGTCAAATATAATGAATGACCACTGATATATAACAACATTGATGGCAAAGGCCACAATGGCCATCATTAATACTCATTCAAAACAATCCATTCCGATTGGTTTATGTACTGTCAGTCAACAGTTTTCTATTTTACTACTTTTGATAGGACCATCATGCAAAAGTCTTCAACCAAGAAGCCAATTGGTCAAGAATGTTCTTGTTATCAACCATCTTTGGCTGGTTTTGAAGGTTTTCAATTAGACTAGGGTGAGGAAGGACCTAAGTAAGTTATGGAGAGCAAATAAATTCCTTATGCAAATTAGTTTGGAAATTAGACCATCTGATTGGCTGATGCAATTCTCATTAGGGATGGCCATCTGCCATCGATGGTTATAAACCATCGATGGGTTATGGTCGATGTTCCTTAGTTTTGACATCGATCGGGTTGAACCAGATGGTTTCACACAATCAATGTCAAGCTCAAACTACTAGTTTTGTTTTGCTATTTCCTGGGACACGGAGCATAGCTCCACCCACGACACCAGTGAAGCCCCGCCCCCGTATTCTGATTGGCCCACAGGCCAGTCAGTCAAATATAATGAATGACCACTGATATGTAACAACATTGATGGCAAAGGCCACAATGGCCATCATTAATACTCATTCAAAACAATCCTTTCCGATTGGTTTATGTACTGTCAGTCAACAGTTTTCTATTTTACTACTTTTGATGGGACCACCATGCAAAAGTCTTCAACCAGGAAGCCAATTGGTCAAGAATGTTCTTGTTATCAACCATCTTTGGCTGGCTTTGAAGGTTTTCAATTAGACTAGGGTGAGGAAGGACCTAAGTAAGTTATGGAGAGAAAATAAATTCCTTATGCAAATTAGTTTGGAAATTAGACCATCTGATTGGCTGATGCAATTCTCATTAGGGATGGCCATCGGCCATCGATGTTTATAAACCATCGATGGGTTATGGTCGATATTCCTTAGTTTTGACATCGATCGGGTTGAACCAGATGGTTTCACACAATCAATGTCAAGCTCAAACTACTAGTTTTGTTTTGCTATTTCCTGGGACACTGAGCATAGCTCCACCTACGACACCAGTGAAGCCCCGCCCCCGTATTCTGATTGGCCCACAGGCCAGTCAGTCAAATATAATGAAAGACCACTGATATGTAACAACATTGATGGCAAAGGCCACAATGGCCATCATTAATACTCATTCAAAACAATCCTTTCCGATTGGTTTATGTACTGTCAGTCAACAGTTTTCTATTTTACTACTTTTGATGGGACCATCATGCAATAGCCTTCAACCAGGAAGCCAATTGGTCAAGAATGTTCTTGTTATCAACCATCTTTGGCTGGTTTTGAAGGTTTTCAATTAGACTAGAGTGAGGAAGGACCTAAGTAAGTTATGGAGAGCAAGTAAATTACTTATGCAAATTAGTTTGGAAATTAGACCATCTGATTGGCTGATGTAATTCTTATTAGGGATGGCCATCGGCCATCGATGTTTATAAACCATCAATGGGTTATGGTCGATGTTCCTTAGTTTTGACATTGATCGAGTTGAACCAGATGGTTTCACACAATCAATGTCAAGCTCAAACTACTAGTTTTGTTTTGCTATTTCCTGGAACACGGAGCATAGCTCCACCCACGACACCAGTAAAGCCCCGCCCCCGTATTCTGATTGGCCCACAGGCCAGTCAGTCAAATATAATGAATGACCACTGATATATAACAACATTGATGGCAAAGGCCACAATGGCCATCATTAATACTCATTCAAAACAATCCTTTCCGATTGGTTTATGTACTGTCAGTCAACAGTTTTCTATTTTACTACTTTTGATGGGAACATCAAGCAAAAGTCTTCAACCAGGAAGCCAATTGGTCAAGAATGTAATTGTTATCAACCATCTTTGGCTGGTTTTGAAGGTTTTCAATTAGTCTATGGTGAGGAAGGACCTATGTAAGTTATGGAGAGCAAATAAATTCCTTATGCAAATTAGTTTGGAAATTAGACCATCTGATTGGCTGATGCAATTCTCATTAGGGATGGCCATCGGCCATCGATGTTTATAAACCATCGATAGGTTATAGTCGATGTTCCTTAGTTTTGACATCGATCGGGTTGAACCAGATGGTTTCACAAAATCAATGTCAAGCTCAAACTACTAGTTTTGTTTTGCTATTTCCTGGGACACGGAGCATAGCTCCACCCACGACACCAGTGAAGCCCCGCCCCCGTATTCTGATTGGCCCACAGGCCAGTCAGTCAAATATAATGAATGACCACTGATATATAACAACATTGATGGCAAAGGCCACAATGGCCATCATTAATACTCAACTAAAAAACAATCCATTCCGATTGGTTTATGTACTGTCAGTCAACAGTTTTCTATTTTACTACTTTTGATGGGACCATCATACAAAAGTCTTCAACCAAGAAGCCAATTGGTCAAGAATGTTCTTGTTATCAACCATCTTTGGCTGGTTTTGAAGGTTTTCAATTAGACTAGGGTGAGGAAGGACCTAAGTAAGTTATGGAGAGCAAATAAATTCCTTATGCAAATTACTTTGGAAATTAGACCATCTAATTGGCTGATGCAATTCTCATTAGGGATGGCCATCGGCCATCGATGGTTATAAACCATCGATGGGTTATGGTCGATGTTCCTTAGTTTTGACATCGATCGGGTTGAACCAGATGGTTTCACACAATCAATGTCAAGCTCAAACTACTAGTTTTGTTTTGCTATTTCCTGGGACACGGAGCATAGCTCCACCCACGACACCAGTGAAGCCCCGCCCCCATATTCTGATTGGCCCACAGGCCAGTCAGTCAAATATAATGAATGACCACTGATATGTAACAACATTGATGGCAAAGGCCACAATGGCCATCATTAATACTCATTCAAAACAATCCTTTCCGATTGGTTTATGTACTGTCAGTCAACAGTTTTCTATTTTACTACTTTTGATGGGACCACCATGCAAAAGTCTTCAACCAGGAAGCCAATTGGTCAAGAATGTTCTTGTTATCAACCATCTTTGGCTGGCTTTGAAGGTTTTCAATTAGACTAGGGTGAGGAAGGACCTAAGTAAGTTATGGAGAGAAAATAAATTCCTTATGCAAATTAGTTTGGAAATTAGACCATCTGATTGGCTGATGCAATTCTCATTAGGGATGGCCATCGGCCATCGATGTTTATAAACCATCGATGGGTTATGGTCGATGTTCCTTAGTTTTGACATCGATCGGGTTGAACCAGATGGTTTCACACAATCAATGTCAAGCTCAAACTACTAGTTTTGTTTTGCTATTTCCTGGGACACTGAGCATAGCTCCACCCACGACACCAGTGAAGCCCCGCCCCCGTATTCTGATTGGCCCACAGGCCAGTCAGTCAAATATAATGAAAGACCACTGATATGTAACAACATTGATGGCAAAGGCCACAATGGCCATCATTAATACTCATTCAAAACAATCCTTTCCGATTGGTTTATGTACTGTCAGTCAACAGTTTTCTATTTTACTACTTTTGATGGGACCATCATGCAATAGCCTTCAACCAGGAAGCCAATTGGTCAAGAATGTTCTTGTTATCAACCATCTTTGGCCGGTTTTGAAGGTTTTCAATTAGACTAGTGTGAGGAAGGACCTAAGTAAGTTATGGAGAGCAAGTAAATTCCTTATGCAAATTAGTTTGGAAATTAGACCATCTGATTGGCTGATGTAATTCTTATTAGGGATGGCCATCGGCCATCGATGTTTATAAACCATCAATGGGTTATGGTCGATGTTCCTTAGTTTTGACATTGATAGGGTTGAACCAGATGGTTTCACACAATCAATGTCAAGCTCAAACTACTAGTTTTGTTTTGCTATTTCCTGGAACACGGAGCATAGCTCCACCCACAACACCAGTGAAGCCCCGCCCCGTATTCTGATTGGCCCACAGGCCAGTCAATCAAATATAATGAATGACCACTGATATATAACAACATTGATGGCAAAGGCCACAATGGCCATCATTAATACTCATTCAAAACAATCCTTTCCTATTGGTTTATGTACTGTCAGTCAACAGTTTTCTATTTTACTACTTTTGATGGGACCATCAAGCAAAAGTCTTCAACCAGGAAGCCAATTGGTCAAGAATGTTCTTGTTATCAACCATCTTAGGCTGGTTTTAAAGGTTTTCAATTAGACTAGGGTGAGGAAGTACCTAAGTAAGTTATGGAGAGCAAATAAATTCCCTATGCAAATTAGTTTGGAAATTAGACCATCTGATTGGCTGATGCAATTCTCATTAGGGATGGCCATCGGCCATCGGCCATCGATGTTTATAAACCATCGATGGGTTATGGTCGATGTTCCTTAGTTTTGACATCGATCGGGTTGAACCAGATGGTTTCACACAATCAATGTCAAGCTCAAACTACTAGTTTTGTTTTGCTATTTCCTGGGACACGGAGCATAGCTCCACCCACGACACCAGTGAAGCCCCGCCCCCGTATTCTGATTGGCCCACAGGCCAGTCAGTCAAATATAATGAATGACCACTGATTTATAACAACATTGATGGCAAAGGCCACAATGGCCATCATTAATACTCATTCAAAACAATCCTTTCTGATTGGTTTATATACTGTCAGTCAAAAGTTTTCTATTTTACTACTTTTGATGGGACCATCATGCAAAAGTCTTCAACCAAGAAGCCAATTGGTCAAGAATGTTCTTGTTATCAACCATCTTTGGCTGGTTTTGAAGGTTTTCAATTAGACTAGGGTGAGGAAGGACCTAAGTAAGTTATGGAGAGCAAATAAATTCCTTATGCAAATTAGTTTGGAAATTAGACCATCTGATTGGCTGATGCAATTCTCATTAGGGATGGCCATCGGCCATCGATGTTTATAAACCATCGATAGGTTATGGTCGATGTTCCTTAGTTTTGACATCGATCGTGTTGAACCAGATGGTTTCACAAAATCAATGTCAAGCTCAAACTACTAGTTTTGTTTTGCTATTTCCTGGGACACTGAGCATAGCTCCACCCACGAGACCAGTGAAGCCCCGCCCCCGTATTCTGATTGGCCCACAGGCCAGTCAGTCAAATATAATGAATGACCACTGATATATAACAACATTGATGGCAAAGGCCACAATGGCCATCATTAATACTCATTCAAAACAATCCTTTCTGATTGGTTTATAAACTGTCAGTCAAAAGTTTTCTATTTTACTACTTTTGATGGGACCATCATGCAAAAGTCTTCAACCAAGAAGCCAATTGGTCAAGAATGTTCTTGTTATCAACCATCTTTGGCTGGTTTTGAAGGTTTTCAATTAGACTAGGGTGAGGAAGGACCTAAGTAAGTTATGGAGAGCAAATAAATTCCTTATGCAAATTAGTTTGGAAATTAGACCATCTGATTGGCTGATGCAAATCTCATTAGGGATGGCCATCGATGTTTATAAACCATCAATGGGTTATAATCGATGTTCCTTAGTTTTGACATCGATCGGGTTGAACCAGATGGTTTCACACAATCAATGTCAAGCTCAAACTACTAGTTTTATTTTGCTATTTCCTGGGACACGGAGCATAGCTCCACCCACGACACCAGTGAAGCCCCGCCCCCGTATTCTGATTGGCCCACAGGCCAGTCAGTCTAATATAATGAATGACCACTGATATATAACAACATTGATGGCAAAGGCCACAATGGCCATCATTAATACTCATTCAAAACAATCCATTCCGATTGGTTTATGTACTGTCAGTCAACAGTTTTCTATTTTACTACTTTTGATAGGACCATCATGCAAAAGTCTTCAACCAAGAAGCCAATTGGTCAAGAATGTTCTTGTTATCAACCATCTTTGGCTGGTTTTGAAGGTTTTCAATTAGACTAGGGTGAGGAAGGACCTAAGTAAGTTATGGAGAGCAAATAAATTCCTTATGCAAATTAGTTTGGAAATTAGACCATCTGATTGGCTGATGCAATTCTCATTAGGGATGGCCATCGGCCATCGATGGTTATAAACCATCGATGGGTTATGGTCGATGTTCCTTAGTTTTGACATCGATCGGGTTGAACCAGATGGTTTCACACAATCAATGTCAAGCTCAAACTACTAGTTTTGTTTTGCTATTTCCTGGGACACGGAGCATAGCTCCACCCACGACACCAGTGAAGCCCCGCCCCCGTATTCTGATTGGCCCACAGGCCAGTCAGTCAAATATAATGAATGACCACTGATATGTAACAACATTGATGGCAAAGGCCACAATGGCCATCATTAATACTCATTCAAAACAATCCTTTCCGATTGGTTTATGTACTGTCAGTCAACAGTTTTCTATTTTACTACTTTTGATGGGACCACCATGCAAAAGTCTTCAACCAGGAAGCCAATTGGCCAAGAATGTTCTTGTTATCAACCATCTTTGGCTGGCTTTGAAGGTTTTCAATTAGACTAGGGTGAGGAAGGACCTAAGTAAGTTATGGAGAGAAAATAAATTCCTTATGCAAATTAGTTTGGAAATTAGACCATCTGATTGGCTGATGCAATTCTCATTAGGGATGGCCATCGGCCATCGATGTTTATAAACCATCGATGGGTTATGGTCGATATTCCTTAGTTTTGACATCGATCGGGTTGAACCAGATGGTTTCACACAATCAATGTCAAGCTCAAACTACTAGTTTTGTTTTGCTATTTCCTGGGACACTGAGCATAGCTCCACCTACGACACCAGTGAAGCCCCGCCCCCGTATTCTGATTGGCCCACAGGCCAGTCAGTCAAATATAATGAAAGACCACTGATATGTAACAACATTGATGGCAAAGGCCACAATGGCCATCATTAATACTCATTCAAAACAATCCTTTCCGATTGGTTTATGTACTGTCAGTCAACAGTTTTCTATTTTACTACTTTTGATGGGACCATCATGCAATAGCCTTCAACCAGGAAGCCAATTGGTCAAGAATGTTCTTGTTATCAACCATCTTTGGCTGGTTTTGAAGGTTTTCAATTAGACTAGAGTGAGGAAGGACCTAAGTAAGTTATGGAGAGCAAGTAAATTACTTATGCAAATTAGTTTGGAAATTAGACCATCTGATTGGCTGATGTAATTCTTATTAGGGATGGCCATCGGCCATCGATGTTTATAAACCATCAATGGGTTATGGTCGATGTTCCTTAGTTTTGACATTGATCGAGTTGAACCAGATGGTTTCACACAATCAATGTCAAGCTCAAACTACTAGTTTTGTTTTGCTATTTCCTGGAACACGGAGCATAGCTCCACCCACGACACCAGTAAAGCCCCGCCCCCGTATTCTGATTGGCCCACAGGCCAGTCAGTCAAATATAATGAATGACCACTGATATATAACAACATTGATGGCAAAGGCCACAATGGCCATCATTAATACTCATTCAAAACAATCCTTTCCGATTGGTTTATGTACTGTCAGTCAACAGTTTTCTATTTTACTACTTTTGATGGGAACATCAAGCAAAAGTCTTCAACCAGGAAGCCAATTGGTCAAGAATGTAATTGTTATCAACCATCTTTGGCTGGTTTTTAAGGTTTTCAATTAGACTATGGTGAGGAAGGACCTATGTAAGTTATGGAGAGCAAATAAATTCCTTATGCAAATTAGTTTGGAAATTAGACCATCTGATTGGCTGATGCAATTCTCATTAGGGATGGCCATCGGCCATCGATGTTTATAAACCATCGATAGGTTATAGTCGATGTTCCTTAGTTTTGACATCGATCGGGTTGAACCAGATGGTTTCACAAAATCAATGTCAAGCTCAAACTACTAGTTTTGTTTTGCTATTTCCTGGGACACGGAGCATAGCTCCACCCACGACACCAGTGAAGCCCCGCCCCCGTATTCTGATTGGCCCACAGGCCAGTCAGTCAAATATAATGAATGACCACTGATATATAACAACATTGATGGCAAAGGCCACAATGGCCATCATTAATACTCATTCAAAACAATCCATTCCGATTGGTTTATGTACTGTCAGTCAACAGTTTTCTATTTTACTACTTTTGATGGGACCATCATACAAAAGTCTTCAACCAAGAAGCCAATTGGTCAAGAATGTTCTTGTTATCAACCATCTTTGGCTGGTTTTGAAGGTTTTCAATTAGACTAGGGTGAGGAAGGACCTAAGTAAGTTATGGAGAGCAAATAAATTCCTTATGCAAATTACTTTGGAAATTAGACCATCTGATTGGCTGATGCAATTCTCATTAGGGATGGCCATCGGCCATCGATGGTTATAAACCATCGATGGGTTATGGTCGATGTTCCTTAGTTTTGACATCGATCGGGTTGAACCAGATGGTTTCACACAATCAATGTCAAGCTCAAACTACTAGTTTTGTTTTGCTATTTCCTGGGACACGGAGCATAGCTCCACCCACGACACCAGTGAAGCCCCGCCCCCATATTCTGATTGGCCCACAGGCCAGTCAGTCAAATATAATGAATGACCACTGATATGTAACAACATTGATGGCAAAGGCCACAATGGCCATCATTAATACTCATTCAAAACAATCCTTTCCGATTGGTTTATGTACTGTCAGTCAACAGTTTTCTATTTTACTACTTTTGATGGGACCACCATGCAAAAGTCTTCAACCAGGAAGCCAATTGGTCAAGAATGTTCTTGTTATCAACCATCTTTGGCTGGCTTTGAAGGTTTTCAATTAGACTAGGGTGAGGAAGGACCTAAGTAAGTTATGGAGAGAAAATAAATTCCTTATGCAAATTAGTTTGGAAATTAGACCATCTGATTGGCTGATGCAATTCTCATTAGGGATGGCCATCGGCCATCGATGTTTATAAACCATCGATGGGTTATGGTCGATGTTCCTTAGTTTTGACATCGATCGGGTTGAACCAGATGGTTTCACACAATCAATGTCAAGCTCAAACTACTAGTTTTGTTTTGCTATTTCCTGGGACACTGAGCATAGCTCCACCCACGACACCAGTGAAGCCCCGCCCCCGTATTCTGATTGGCCCACAGGCCAGTCAGTCAAATATAATGAAAGACCACTGATATGTAACAACATTGATGGCAAAGGCCACAATGGCCATCATTAATACTCATTCAAAACAATCCTTTCCGATTGGTTTATGTACTGTCAGTCAACAGTTTTCTATTTTACTACTTTTGATGGGACCACCATGCAAAAGTCTTCAACCAGGAAGCCAATTGGTCAAGAATGTTCTTGTTATCAACCATCTTTGGCTGGCTTTGAAGGTTTTCAATTAGACTAGGGTGAGGAAGGACCTAAGTAAGTTATGGAGAGAAAATAAATTCCTTATGCAAATTAGTTTGGAAATTAGACCATCTGATTGGCTGATGCAATTCTCATTAGGGATGGCCATCGGCCATCGATGTTTATAAACCATCGATGGGTTATGGTCGATGTTCCTTAGTTTTGACATCGATCGGGTTGAACCAGATGGTTTCACACAATCAATGTCAAGCTCAAACTACTAGTTTTGTTTTGCTATTTCCTGGGACACTGAGCATAGCTCCACCCACGACACCAGTGAAGCCCCGCCCCCGTATTCTGATTGGCCCACAGGCCAGTCAGTCAAATATAATGAAAGACCACTGATATGTAACAACATTGATGGCAAAGGCCACAATGGCCATCATTAATACTCATTCAAAACAATCCTTTCCGATTGGTTTATGTACTGTCAGTCAACAGTTTTCTATTTTACTACTTTTGATGGGACCATCACGCAATAGCCTTCAACCAGGAAGCCAATTGGTCAAGAATGTTCTTGTTATCAACCATCTTTGGCCGGTTTTGAAGGTTTTCAATTAGACTAGTGTGAGGAAGGACCTAAGTAAGTTATGGAGAGCAAGTAAATTCCTTATGCAAATTAGTTTGGAAATTAGACCATCTGATTAGCTGATGTAATTCTTATTAGGGATGGCCATCGGCCATCGATGTTTATAAACCATCAATGGGTTATGGTCGATGTTCCTTAGTTTTGACATTGATAGGGTTGAACCAGATGGTTTCACACAATCAATGTCAAGCTCAAACTACTAGTTTTGTTTTGCTATTTCCTGGAACACGGAGCATAGCTCCACCCACAACACCAGTGAAGCCCCGCCCCGTATTCTGATTGGCCCACAGGCCAGTCAATAAAATATAATGAATGACCACTGATATATAACAACATTGATGGCAAAGGCCACAATGGCCATCATTAATACTCATTCAAAACAATCCTTTCCTATTGGTTTATGTACTGTCAGTCAACAGTTTTCTATTTTACTACTTTTGATGGGACCATCAAGCAAAAGTCTTCAACCAGGAAGCCAATTGGTCAAGAATGTTCTTGTTATCAACCATCTTAGGCTGGTTTTAAAGGTTTTCAATTAGACTAGGGTGAGGAAGTACCTAAGTAAGTTATGGAGAGCAAATAAATTCCCTATGCAAATTAGTTTGGAAATTAGACCATCTGATTGGCTGATGCAATTCTCATTAGGGATGGCCATCGGCCATCGGCCATCGATGTTTATAAACCATCGATGGGTTATGGTCGATGTTCCTTAGTTTTGACATCGATCGGGTTGAACCAGATGGTTTCACACAATCAATGTCAAGCTCAAACTACTAGTTTTGTTTTGCTATTTCCTGGGACACGGAGCATAGCTCCACCCACGACACCAGTGAAGCCCCGCCCCCGTATTCTGATTGGCCCACAGGCCAGTCAGTCAAATATAATGAATGACCACTGATTTATAACAACATTGATGGCAAAGGCCACAATGGCCATCATTAATACTCATTCAAAACAATCCTTTCTGATTGGTTTATATACTGTCAGTCAAAAGTTTTCTATTTTACTACTTTTGATGGGACCATCATGCAAAAGTCTTCAACCAAGAAGCCAATTGGTCAAGAATGTTCTTGTTATCAACCATCTTTGGCTGGTTTTGAAGGTTTTCAATTAGACTAGGGTGAGGAAGGACCTAAGTAAGTTATGGAGAGCAAATAAATTCCTTATGCAAATTAGTTTGGAAATTAGACCATCTGATTGGCTGATGCAATTCTCATTAGGGATGGCCATCGGCCATCGATGTTTATAAACCATCGATAGGTTATGGTCGATGTTCCTTAGTTTTGACATCGATCGTGTTGAACCAGATGGTTTCACAAAATCAATGTCAAGCTCAAACTACTAGTTTTGTTTTGCTATTTCCTGGGACACTGAGCATAGCTCCACCCACGAGACCAGTGAAGCCCCGCCCCCGTATTCTGATTGGCCCACAGGCCAGTCAGTCAAATATAATGAATGACCACTGATATATAACAACATTGATGGCAAAGGCCACAATGGCCATCATTAATACTCATTCAAAACAATCCTTTCTGATTGGTTTATATACTGTCAGTCAAAAGTTTTCTATTTTACTACTTTTGATGGGACCATCATGCAAAAGTCTTCAACCAAGAAGCCAATTGGTCAAGAATGTTCTTGTTATCAACCATCTTTGGCTGGTTTTGAAGGTTTTCAATTAGACTAGGGTGAGGAAGGACCTAAGTAAGTTATGGAGAGCAAATAAATTCCTTATGCAAATTAGTTTGGAAATTAGACCATCTGATTGGCTGATGCAATTTTCATTAGGGATGGCCATCGGCCATCGATGTTTATAAACCATCGATAGGTTATGGTCGATGTTCCTTAGTTTTGACATCGATCGTGTTGAACCAGATGGTTTCACAAAATCAATGTCAAGCTCAAACTACTAGTTTTGTTTTGCTATTTCCTGGGACACTGAGCATAGCTCCACCCACGAGACCAGTGAAGCCCCGCCCCCGTATTCTGATTGGCCCACAGGCCAGTCAGTCAAATATAATGAATGACCACTGATATATAACAACATTGATGGCAAAGGCCACAATGGCCATCATTAATACTCATTCAAAACAATCCTTTCTGATTGGTTTATATACTGTCAGTCAAAAGTTTTCTATTTTACTACTTTTGATGGGACCATCATGCAAAAGTCTTCAACCAAGAAGCCAATTGGTCAAGAATGTTCTTGTTATCAACCATCTTTGGCTGGTTTGAAGGTTTTCAATTAGACTAGGGTGAGGAAGGACCTAAGTAAGTTATGGAGAGCAAATAAATTCCTTATGCAAATTAGTTTGGAAATTAGACCATCTGATTGGCTGATGCAAATCTCATTAGGGATGGCCATCGATGTTTATAAACCATCAATGGGTTATGGTCGATGTTCCTTAGTTTTGACATTGATCGGGTTGAACCAGATGGTTTCACACAATCAATGTCAAGCTCAAACTACTAGTTTTATTTTGCTATTTCCTGGGACACGGAGCATAGCCCCGCCCCCGTATTCTGATTGGCCCACAGGCCAGTCAGTCAAATATAATGAATGACCACTGATATATAACAACATTGATGGCAAAGGCCACAATGGCCATCATTAATACTCATTCAAAACAATCCTTTCCGATTGGTTTATGTACTGTCAGTCAACAGTTTTCTATTTTACTACTTTTGATGGGACCACCATGCAAAAGTCTTCAACCAGAAAGCCAATTGGTCAAGAATGTTCTTGTTATCAACCATCTTTGGCTGGCTTTGAAGGTTTTCAATTAGACTAGGGTGAGGAAGGACCTAAGTAAGTTATGGAGAGAAAATAAATTCCTTATGCAAATTAGTTTGGAAATTAGACCATCTGATTGGCTGATGCAATTCTCATTAGGGATGGCCATCGGCCATCGATGTTTATAAACCATCGATGGGTTATGGTCGATATTCCTTAGTTTTGACATCGATCGGGTTGAACCAGATGGTTTCACACAATCAATGTCAAGCTCAAACTACTAGTTTTGTTTTGCTATTTCCTGGAACACGGAGCATAGCTCCACCCACGACACCAGTAAAGCCCCGCCCCCGTATTCTGATTGGCCCACAGGCCAGTCAGTCAAATATAATGAATGACCACTGATATATAACAACATTGATGGCAAAGGCCACAATGGCCATCATTAATACTCATTCAAAACAATCCTTTCCGATTGGTTTATGTACTGTCAGTCAACAGTTTTCTATTTTACTACTTTTGATGGGAACATCAAGCAAAAGTCTTCAACCAGGAAGCCAATTGGTCAAGAATGTAATTGTTATCAACCATCTTTGGCTGGTTTTGAAGGTTTTCAATTAGACTATGGTGAGGAAGGACCTATGTAAGTTATGGAGAGCAAATAAATTCCTTATGCAAATTAGTTTGGAAATTAGACCATCTGATTGGCTGATGCAATTCTCATTAGGGATGGCCATCGGCCATCGATGTTTATAAACCATCGATAGGTTATGGTCGATGTTCCTTAGTTTTGACATTGATCGGGTTGAACCAGATGGTTTCACAAAATCAATGTCAAGCTCAAACTACTAGTTTTGTTTTGCTATTTCCTGGGACACGGAGCATAGCTCCACCCACGACACCAGTGAAGCCCCGCCCCCGTATTCTGATTGGCCCACAGGCCAGTCAGTCAAATATAATGAATGACCACTGATATATAACAACATTGATGGCAAAGGCCACAATGGCCATCATTAATACTCATTCAAAACAATCCATTCCGATTGGTTTATGTACTGTCAGTCAACAGTTTTCTATTTTACTACTTTTGATGGGACCATCATACAAAAGTCTTCAACCAAGAAGCCAATTGGTCAAGAATGTTCTTGTTATCAACCATCTTTGGCTGGCTTTGAAGGTTTTCAATTAGACTAGGGTGAGGAAGGACCTAAGTAAGTTATGGAGAGAAAATAAATTCCTTATGCAAATTAGTTTGGAAATTAGACCATCTGATTGGCTGATGCAATTCTCATTAGGGATGGCCATCGGCCATCGATGTTTATAAACCATCGATGGGTTATGGTCGATGTTCCTTAGTTTTGACATCGATCGGGTTGAACCAGATGGTTTCACACAATCAATGTCAAGCTCAAACTACTAGTTTTGTTTTGCTATTTCCTGGGACACTGAGCATAGCTCCACCCACGACACCAGTGAAGCCCCGCCCCCGTATTCTGATTGGCCCACAGGCCAGTCAGTCAAATATAATGAAAGACCACTGATATGTAACAACATTGATGGCAAAGGCCACAATGGCCATCATTAATACTCATTCAAAACAATCCTTTCCGATTGGTTTATGTACTGTCAGTCAACAGTTTTCTATTTTACTACTTTTGATGGGACCATCATGCAATAGCCTTCAACCAGGAAGCCAATTGGTCAAGAATGTTCTTGTTATCAACCATCTTTGGCCGGTTTTGAAGGTTTTCAATTAGACTAGTGTGAGGAAGGACCTAAGTAAGTTATGGAGAGCAAGTAAATTCCTTATGCAAATTAGTTTGGAAATTAGACCATCTGATTGGCTGATGTAATTCTTATTAGGGATGGCCATCGGCCATCGATGTTTATAAACCATCAATGGGTTATGGTCGATGTTCCTTAGTTTTGACATTGATCGAGTTGAACCAGATGGTTTCACACAATCAATGTCAAGCTCAAACTACTAGTTTTGTTTTGCTATTTCCTGGAACACGGAGCATAGCTCCACCCACGACACCAGTAAAGCCCCGCCCCCGTATTCTGATTGGCCCACAGGCCAGTCAGTCAAATATAATGAATGACCACTGATATATAACAACATTGATGGCAAAGGCCACAATGGCCATCATTAATACTCATTCAAAACAATCCTTTCCGATTGGTTTATGTACTGTCAGTCAACAGTTTTCTATTTTACTACTTTTGATGGGAACATCAAGCAAAAGTCTTCAACCAGGAAGCCAATTGGTCAAGAATGTAATTGTTATCAACCATCTTTGGCTGGTTTTGAAGGTTTTCAATTAGACTATGCTGAGGAAGGACCTATGTAAGTTATGGAGAGCAAATAAATTCCTTATGCAAATTAGTTTGGAAATTAGACCATCTGATTGGCTGATGCAATTCTCATTAGGGATGGCCATCGGCCATCGATGTTTATAAACCATCGATAGGTTATAGTCGATGTTCCTTAGTTTTTACATCGATCGGGTTGAACCAGATGGTTTCACACAATCAATGTCAAGCTCAAACTACTAGTTTTGTTTTGCTATTTCCTGGGACACGGAGCATAGCTCCACCCACGACACCAGTGAAGCCCCGCCCCCATATTCTGATTGGCCCACAGGCCAGTCAGTCAAATATAATGAATGACCACTGATATGTAACAACATTGATGGCAAAGGCCACAATGGCCATCATTAATACTCATTCAAAACAATCCTTTCCGATTGGTTTATGTACTGTCAGTCAACAGTTTTCTATTTTACTACTTTTGATGGGACCACCATGCAAAAGTCTTCAACCAGGAAGCCAATTGGTCAAGAATGTTCTTGTTATCAACCATCTTTGGCTGGCTTTGAAGGTTTTCAATTAGACTAGGGTGAGGAAGGACCTAAGTAAGTTATGGAGAGAAAATAAATTACTTATGCAAATTAGTTTGGAAATTAGACCATCTGATTGGCTGATGCAATTCTCATTAGGGATGGCCATCGGCCATCGATGTTTATAAACCATCGATGGGTTATGGTCGATGTTCCTTAGTTTTGACATCGATCGGGTTGAACCAGATGGTTTCACACAATCAATGTCAAGCTCAAACTACTAGTTTTGTTTTGCTATTTCCTGGGACACTGAGCATAGCTCCACCCACGACACCAGTGAAGCCCCGCCCCCGTATTCTGATTGGCCCACAGGCCAGTCAGTCAAATATAATGAAAGACCACTGATATGTAACAACATTGATGGCAAAGGCCACAATGGCCATCATTAATACTCATTCAAAACAATCCTTTCCGATTGGTTTATGTACTGTCAGTCAACAGTTTTCTATTTTACTACTTTTGATGGGACCATCATGCAATAGCCTTCAACCAGGAAGCCAATTGGTCAAGAATGTTCTTGTTATCAACCATCTTTGGCCGGTTTTGAAGGTTTTCAATTAGACTAGTGTGAGGAAGGACCTAAGTAAGTTATGGAGAGCAAGTAAATTCCTTATGCAAATAAGTTTGGAAATTAGACCATCTGATTGGCTGATGTAATTCTTATTAGGGATGGCCATCGGCCATCGATGTTTATAAACCATCAATGGGTTATGGTCGATGTTCCTTAGTTTTGACATTGATAGGGTTGAACCAGATGGTTTCACACAATCAATGTCAAGCTCAAACTACTAGTTTTGTTTTGCTATTTCCTGGAACACGGAGCATAGCTCCACCCACAACACCAGTGAAGCCCCGCCCCGTATTCTGATTGGCCCACAGGCCAGTCAATCAAATATAATGAATGACCACTGATATATAACAACATTGATGGCAAAGGCCACAATGGCCATCATTAATACTCATTCAAAACAATCCTTTCCTATTGGTTTATGTACTGTCAGTCAACAGTTTTCTATTTTACTACTTTTGATGGGACCATCAAGCAAAAGTCTTCAACCAGGAAGCCAATTGTTCAAGAATGTTCTTGTTATCAACCATCTTAGGCTGGTTTTAAAGGTTTTCAATTAGACTAGAGTGAGGAAGTACCTAAGTAAGTTATGGAGAGCAAATAAATTCCCTATGCAAATTAGTTTGGAAATTAGACCATCTGATTGGCTGATGCAATTCTCATTAGGGATGGCCATCGGCCATCGGCCATCGATGTTTATAAACCATCGATGGGTTATGGTCGATGTTCCTTAGTTTTGACATCGATCGGGTTGAACCAGATGGTTTCACACAATCAATGTCAAGCTCAAACTACTAGTTTTGTTTTGCTATTTCCTGGGACACGGAGCATAGCTCCACCCACGACACCAGTGAAGCCCCGCCCCCGTATTCTGATTGGCCCACAGGCCAGTCAGTCAAATATAATGAATGACCACTGATATATAACAACATTGATGGCAAAGGCCACAATGGCCATCATTAATACTCATTCAAAACAATCCTTTCTGATTGGTTTATATACTGTCAGTCAAAAGTTTTCTATTTTACTACTTTTGATGGGACCATCATGCAAAAGTCTTCAACCAAGAAGCCAATTGGTCAAGAATGTTCTTGTTATCAACCATCTTTGGCTGGTTTTGAAGGTTTTCAATTAGACTAGGGTGAGGAAGGACCTAAGTAAGTTATGGAGAGCAAATAAATTCCTTATGCAAATTAGTTTGGAAATTAGACCATCTGATTGGCTGATGCAATTCTCATTAGGGATGGCCATCGGCCATCGATGTTTATAAACCATCGATAGGTTATGGTCGATGTTCCTTAGTTTTGACATCGATCGTGTTGAACCAGATGGTTTCACAAAATCAATGTCAAGCTCAAACTACTAGTTTTGTTTTGCTATTTCCTGGGACACTGAGCATAGCTCCACCCACGAGACCAGTGAAGCCCCGCCCCCGTATTCTGATTGGCCCACAGGCCAGTCAGTCAAATATAATGAATAACCACTGATATATAACAACATTGATGGCAAAGGCCACAATGGCCATCATTAATACTCATTCAAAACAATCCTTTCTGATTGGTTTATAAACTGTCAGTCAAAAGTTTTCTATTTTACTACTTTTGATGGGACCATCATGCAAAAGTCTTCAACCAAGAAGCCAATTGGTCAAGAATGTTCTTGTTATCAACCATCTTTGGCTGGTTTTGAAGGTTTTCAATTAGACTAGGGTGAGGAAGGACCTAAGTAAGTTATGGAGAGCAAATAAATTCCTTATGCAAATTAGTTTGGAAATTAGACCATCTGATTGGCTGATGCAAATCTCATTAGGGATGGCCATCGATGTTTATAAACCATCAATGGGTTATGGTCGATGTTCCTTAGTTTTGACATCGATCGGGTTGAACCAGATGGTTTCACACAATCAATGTCAAGCTCAAACTACTAGTTTTATTTTGCTATTTCCTGGGACACGGAGCATAGCTCCACCCACGACACCAGTGAAGCCCCGCCCCCGTATTCTGATTGGCCCACAGGCCAGTCAGTCAAATATAATGAATGACCACTGATATATAACAACATTGATGGCAAAGGCCACAATGGCCATCATTAATACTCATTCAAAACAATCCATTCCGATTGGTTTATGTACTGTCAGTCAACAGTTTTCTATTTTACTACTTTTGATAGGACCATCATGCAAAAGTCTTCAACCAAGAAGCCAATTGGTCAAGAATGTTCTTGTTATCAACCATCTTTGGCTGGTTTTGAAGGTTTTCAATTAGACTAGGGTGAGGAAGGACCTAAGTAAGTTATGGAGAGCAAATAAATTCCTTATGCAAATTAGTTTGGAAATTAGACCATCTGATTGGCTGATGCAATTCTCATTAGGGATGGCCATCGGCCATCGATGGTTATAAACCATCGATGGGTTATGGTCGATGTTCCTTAGTTTTGACATCGATCGGGTTGAACCAGATGGTTTCACACAATCAATGTCAAGCTCAAACTACTAGTTTTGTTTTGCTATTTCCTGGGACACGGAGCATAGCTCCACCCACGACACCAGTGAAGCCCCGCCCCCGTATTCTGATTGGCCCACAGGCCAGTCAGTCAAATATAATGAATGACCACTGATATGTAACAACATTGATGGCAAAGGCCACAATGGCCATCATTAATACTCATTCAAAACAATCCTTTCCGATTGGTTTATGTACTGTCAGTCAACAGTTTTCTATTTTACTACTTTTGATGGGACCACCATGCAAAAGTCTTCAACCAGGAAGCCAATTGGTCAAGAATGTTCTTGTTATCAACCATCTTTGGCTGGCTTTGAAGGTTTTCAATTAGACTAGGGTGAGGAAGGACCTAAGTAAGTTATGGAGAGAAAATAAATTCCTTATGCAAATTAGTTTGGAAATTAGACCATCTGATTGGCTGATGCAATTCTCATTAGGGATGGCCATCGGCCATCGATGTTTATAAACCATCGATGGGTTATGGTCGATATTCCTTAGTTTTGACATCGATCGGGTTGAACCAGATGGTTTCACACAATCAATGTCAAGCTCAAACTACTAGTTTTGTTTTGCTATTTCCTGGAACACGGAGCATAGCTCCACCCACGACACCAGTAAAGCCCCGCCCCCGTATTCTGATTGGCCCACAGGCCAGTCAGTCAAATATAATGAATGACCACTGATATATAACAACATTGATGGCAAAGGCCACAATGGCCATCATTAATACTCATTCAAAACAATCCTTTCCGATTGGTTTATGTACTGTCAGTCAACAGTTTTCTATTTTACTACTTTTGATGGGAACATCAAGCAAAAGTCTTCAACCAGGAAGCCAATTGGTCAAGAATGTAATTGTTATCAACCATCTTTGGCTGGTTTTCAATTAGACTATGGTGAGGAAGGACCTATGTAAGTTATGGAGAGCAAATAAATTCCTTATGCAAATTAGTTTGGAAATTAGACCATCTGATTGGCTGATGCAATTCTCATTAGGGATGGCCATCGGCCATCGATGTTTATAAACCATCGATAGGTTATAGTCGATGTTCCTTAGTTTTGACATCGATCGGGTTGAACCAGATGGTTTCACAAAATCAATGTCAAGCTCAAACTACTAGTTTTGTTTTGCTATTTCCTGGGACACGGAGCATAGCTCCACCCACGACACCAGTGAAGCCCCACCCCCGTATTCTGATTGGCCCACAGGCCAGTCAGTCAAATATAATGAATGACCACTGATATATAACAACATTGATGGCAAAGGCCACAATGGCCATCATTAATACTCATTCAAAACAATCCATTCCGATTGGTTTATGTACTGTCAGTCAACAGTTTTCTATTTTACTACTTTTGATGGGACCATCATACAAAAGTCTTCAACCAAGAAGCCAATTGGTCAAGAATGTTCTTGTTATCAACCATCTTTGGCTGGTTTTGAAGGTTTTCAATTAGACTAGGGTGAGGAAGGACCTAAGTAAGTTATGGAGAGCAAATAAATTCCTTATGCAAATTACTTTGGAAATTAGACCATCTGATTGGCTGATGCAATTCTCATTAGGGATGGCCATCGGCCATCGATGGTTATAAACCATCGATGGGTTATGGTCGATGTTCCTTAGTTTTGACATCGATCGGGTTGAACCAGATGGTTTCACACAATCAATGTCAAGCTCAAACTACTAGTTTTGTTTTGCTATTTCCTGGGACACGGAGCATAGCTCCACCCACGACACCAGTGAAGCCCCGCCCCCATATTCTGATTGGCCCACAGGCCAGTCAGTCAAATATAATGAATGACCACTGATATGTAACAACATTGATGGCAAAGGCCACAATGGCCATCATTAATACTCATTCAAAACAATCCTTTCCGATTGGTTTATGTACTGTCAGTCAACAGTTTTCTATTTTACTACTTTTGATGGGACCACCATGCAAAAGTCTTCAACCAGGATGCCAATTGGTCAAGAATGTTCTTGTTATCAACCATCTTTGGCTGGCTTTGAAGGTTTTCAATTAGACTAGGGTGAGGAAGGACCTAAGTAAGTTATGGAGAGAAAATAAATTCCTTATGCAAATTAGTTTGGAAATTAGACCATCTGATGCAATTCTCATTAGGGATGGCCATCGGCCATCGATGTTTATAAACCATCGATGGGTTATGGTCGATGTTCCTTAGTTTTGACATCGATCGGGTTGAACCAGATGGTTTCACACAATCAATGTCAAGCTCAAACTACTAGTTTTGTTTTGCTATTTCCTGGGACACTGAGCATAGCTCCACCCACGACACCAGTGAAGCCCCGCCCCCGTATTCTGATTGGCCCACAGGCCAGTCAGTCAAATATAATGAAAGACCACTGATATGTAACAACATTGATGGCAAAGGCCACAATGGCCATCATTAATACTCATTCAAAACAATCCTTTCCGATTGGTTTATGTACTGTCAGTCAACAGTTTTCTATTTTACTACTTTTGATGGGACCATCATGCAATAGCCTTCAACCAGGAAGCCAATTGGTCAAGAATGTTCTTGTTATCAACCATCTTTGGCCGGTTTTGAAGGTTTTCAATTAGACTAGTGTGAGGAAGGACCTAAGTAAGTTATGGAGAGCAAGTAAATTCCTTATGCAAATTAGTTTGGAAATTAGACCATCTGATTGGCTGATGTAATTCTTATTAGGGATGGCCATCGGCCATCGATGTTTATAAACCATCGATGGGTTATGGTCGATGTTCCTTAGTTTTGACATCGATCGGGTTGAACCAGATGGTTTCACGCAATCAATGTCAAGCTCAAACTACTAGTTTTGTTTTGCTATTTCCTGGGACACGGAGCATAGCTCCACCCACGACACCAGTGAAGCCCCGCCCCCGTATTCTGATTGGCCCACAGGCCAGTCAGTCAAATATAATGAATGACCACTGATATATAACAACATTGATGGCAAAGGCCACAATGGCCATCATTAATACTCATTCAAAACAATCCTTTCCGATTGGTTTATGTACTGTCAGTCAACAGTTTTCTATTTTACTACTTTTGATGGGAACATCAAGCAAAAGTCTTCAACCAGGAAGCCAATTGGTCAAGAATGTAATTGTTATCAACCATCTTTGGCTGGTTTTGAAGGTTTTCAATTAGACTATGGTGAGGAAGGACCTATGTAAGTTATGGAGAGCAAATAAATTCCTTATGCAAATTAGTTTGGAAATTAGACCATCTGATTGGCTGATGCAATTCTCATTAGGGATGGCCATCGGCCATCGATGTTTATAAACCATCGATAGGTTATAGTCGATGTTCCTTAGTTTTGACATCGATCGGGTTGAACCAGATGGTTTCACAAAATCAATGTCAAGCTCAAACTACTAGTTTTGTTTTGCTATTTCCTGGGACACGGAGCATAGCTCCACCCACGACACCAGTGAAGCCCCGCCCCCGTATTCTGATTGGCCCACAGGCCAGTCAGTCAAATATAATGAATGACCACTGATATATAACAACATTGATGGCAAAGGCCACAATGGCCATCATTAATACTCATTCAAAACAATCCATTCCGATTGGTTTATGTACTGTCAGTCAACAGTTTTCTATTTCACTACTTTTGATGGGACCATCATACAAAAGTCTTCAACCAAGAAGCCAATTGGTCAAGAATGTTCTTGTTATCAACCATCTTTGGCTGGTTTTGAAGGTTTTCAATTAGACTAGGGTGAGGAAGGACCTAAGTAAGTTATGGAGAGCAAATAAATTCCTTATGCAAATTACTTTGGAAATTAGACCATCTGATTGGCTGATGCAATTCTCATTAGGGATGGCCATCGGCCATCGATGGTTATAAACCATCGATGGGTTATGGTCGATGTTCCTTAGTTTTGACATCGATCGGGTTGAACCAGATGGTTTCACACAATCAATGTCAAGCTCAAACTACTAGTTTTTTTTTGCTATTTCCTGGGACACGGAGCATAGCTCCACCCACGACACCAGTGAAGCCCCGCCCCCATATTCTGATTGGCCCACAGGCCAGTCAGTCAAATATAATGAATGACCACTGATATGTAACAACATTGATGGCAAAGGCCACAATGGCCATCATTAATACTCATTCAAAACAATCCTTTCCGATTGGTTTATGTACTGTCAGTCAACAGTTTTCTATTTTACTACTTTTGATGGGACCACCATGCAAAAGTCTTCAACCAGGAAGCCAATTGGTCAAGAATGTTCTTGTTATCAACCATCTTTGGCTGGCTTTGAAGGTTTTCAATTAGACTAGGGTGAGGAAGGACCTAAGTAAGTTATGGAGAGAAAATAAATTCCTTATGCAAATTAGTTTGGAAATTAGACCATCTGATTGGCTGATGCAATTCTCATTAGGGATGGCCATCGGCCATCGATGTTTATAAACCATCGATGGGTTATGGTCGATGTTCCTTAGTTTTGACATCGATCGGGTTGAACCAGATGGTTTCACACAATCAATGTCAAGCTCAAACTACTAGTTTTGTTTTGCTATTTCCTGGGACACGGAGCATAGCTCCACCCACGACACCAGTGAAGCCCCGCCCCCATATTCTGATTGGCCCACAGGCCAGTCAGTCAAATATAATGAATGACCACTGATATGTAACAACATTGATGGCAAAGGCCACAATGGCCATCATTAATACTCATTCAAAACAATCCTTTCCGATTGGTTTATGTACTGTCAGTCAACAGTTTTCTATTTTACTACTTTTGATGGGACCACCATGCAAAAGTCTTCAACCAGGATGCCAATTGGTCAAGAATGTTCTTGTTATCAACCATCTTTGGCTGGCTTTGAAGGTTTTCAATTAGACTAGGGTGAGGAAGGACCTAAGTAAGTTATGGAGAGAAAATAAATTCCTTATGCAAATTAGTTTGGAAATTAGACCATCTGATGCAATTCTCATTAGGGATGGCCATCGGCCATCGATGTTTATAAACCATCGATGGGTTATGGTCGATGTTCCTTAGTTTTGACATCGATCGGGTTGAACCAGATGGTTTCACACAATCAATGTCAAGCTCAAACTACTAGTTTTGTTTTGCTATTTCCTGGGACACTGAGCATAGCTCCACCCACGACACCAGTGAAGCCCCGCCCCCGTATTCTGATTGGCCCACAGGCCAGTCAGTCAAATATAATGAAAGACCACTGATATGTAACAACATTGATGGCAAAGGCCACAATGGCCATCATTAATACTCATTCAAAACAATCCTTTCCGATTGGTTTATGTACTGTCAGTCAACAGTTTTCTATTTTACTACTTTTGATGGGACCATCATGCAATAGCCTTCAACCAGGAAGCCAATTGGTCAAGAATGTTCTTGTTATCAACCATCTTTGGCCGGTTTTGAAGGTTTTCAATTAGACTAGTGTGAGGAAGGACCTAAGTAAGTTATGGAGAGCAAGTAAATTCCTTATGCAAATTAGTTTGGAAATTAGACCATCTGATTGGCTGATGTAATTCTTATTAGGGATGGCCATCGGCCATCGATGTTTATAAACCATCGATGGGTTATGGTCGATGTTCCTTAGTTTTGACATCGATCGGGTTGAACCAGATGGTTTCACGCAATCAATGTCAAGCTCAAACTACTAGTTTTGTTTTGCTATTTCCTGGGACACGGAGCATAGCTCCACCCACGACACCAGTGAAGCCCCGCCCCCGTATTCTGATTGGCCCACAGGCCAGTCAGTCAAATATAATGAATGACCACTGATATATAACAACATTGATGGCAAAGGCCACAATGGCCATCATTAATACTCATTCAAAACAATCCTTTCCGATTGGTTTATGTACTGTCAGTCAACAGTTTTCTATTTTACTACTTTTGATGGGAACATCAAGCAAAAGTCTTCAACCAGGAAGCCAATTGGTCAAGAATGTAATTGTTATCAACCATCTTTGGCTGGTTTTGAAGGTTTTCAATTAGACTATGGTGAGGAAGGACCTATGTAAGTTATGGAGAGCAAATAAATTCCTTATGCAAATTAGTTTGGAAATTAGACCATCTGATTGGCTGATGCAATTCTCATTAGGGATGGCCATCGGCCATCGATGTTTATAAACCATCGATAGGTTATAGTCGATGTTCCTTAGTTTTGACATCGATCGGGTTGAACCAGATGGTTTCACAAAATCAATGTCAAGCTCAAACTACTAGTTTTGTTTTGCTATTTCCTGGGACACGGAGCATAGCTCCACCCACGACACCAGTGAAGCCCCGCCCCCGTATTCTGATTGGCCCACAGGCCAGTCAGTCAAATATAATGAATGACCACTGATATATAACAACATTGATGGCAAAGGCCACAATGGCCATCATTAATACTCATTCAAAACAATCCATTCCGATTGGTTTATGTACTGTCAGTCAACAGTTTTCTATTTCACTACTTTTGATGGGACCATCATACAAAAGTCTTCAACCAAGAAGCCAATTGGTCAAGAATGTTCTTGTTATCAACCATCTTTGGCTGGTTTTGAAGGTTTTCAATTAGACTAGGGTGAGGAAGGACCTAAGTAAGTTATGGAGAGCAAATAAATTCCTTATGCAAATTACTTTGGAAATTAGACCATCTGATTGGCTGATGCAATTCTCATTAGGGATGGCCATCGGCCATCGATGGTTATAAACCATCGATGGGTTATGGTCGATGTTCCTTAGTTTTGACATCGATCGGGTTGAACCAGATGGTTTCACACAATCAATGTCAAGCTCAAACTACTAGTTTTTTTTTGCTATTTCCTGGGACACGGAGCATAGCTCCACCCACGACACCAGTGAAGCCCCGCCCCCATATTCTGATTGGCCCACAGGCCAGTCAGTCAAATATAATGAATGACCACTGATATGTAACAACATTGATGGCAAAGGCCACAATGGCCATCATTAATACTCATTCAAAACAATCCTTTCCGATTGGTTTATGTACTGTCAGTCAACAGTTTTCTATTTTACTACTTTTGATGGGACCACCATGCAAAAGTCTTCAACCAGGAAGCCAATTGGTCAAGAATGTTCTTGTTATCAACCATCTTTGGCTGGCTTTGAAGGTTTTCAATTAGACTAGGGTGAGGAAGGACCTAAGTAAGTTATGGAGAGAAAATAAATTCCTTATGCAAATTAGTTTGGAAATTAGACCATCTGATTGGCTGATGCAATTCTCATTAGGGATGGCCATCGGCCATCGATGTTTATAAACCATCGATGGGTTATGGTCGATGTTCCTTAGTTTTGACATCGATCGGGTTGAACCAGATGGTTTCACACAATCAATGTCAAGCTCAAACTACTAGTTTTGTTTTGCTATTTCCTGGGACACGGAGCATAGCTCCACCCACGACACCAGTGAAGCCCCGCCCCCATATTCTGATTGGCCCACAGGCCAGTCAGTCAAATATAATGAATGACCACTGATATGTAACAACATTGATGGCAAAGGCCACAATGGCCATCATTAATACTCATTCAAAACAATCCTTTCCGATTGGTTTATGTACTGTCAGTCAACAGTTTTCTATTTTACTACTTTTGATGGGACCACCATGCAAAAGTCTTCAACCAGGATGCCAATTGGTCAAGAATGTTCTTGTTATCAACCATCTTTGGCTGGCTTTGAAGGTTTTCAATTAGACTAGGGTGAGGAAGGACCTAAGTAAGTTATGGAGAGAAAATAAATTCCTTATGCAAATTAGTTTGGAAATTAGACCATCTGATGCAATTCTCATTAGGGATGGCCATCGGCCATCGATGTTTATAAACCATCGATGGGTTATGGTCGATGTTCCTTAGTTTTGACATCGATCGGGTTGAACCAGATGGTTTCACACAATCAATGTCAAGCTCAAACTACTAGTTTTGTTTTGCTATTTCCTGGGACACTGAGCATAGCTCCACCCACGACACCAGTGAAGCCCCGCCCCCGTATTCTGATTGGCCCACAGGCCAGTCAGTCAAATATAATGAAAGACCACTGATATGTAACAACATTGATGGCAAAGGCCACAATGGCCATCATTAATACTCATTCAAAACAATCCTTTCCGATTGGTTTATGTACTGTCAGTCAACAGTTTTCTATTTTACTACTTTTGATGGGACCATCATGCAATAGCCTTCAACCAGGAAGCCAATTGGTCAAGAATGTTCTTGTTATCAACCATCTTTGGCCGGTTTTGAAGGTTTTCAATTAGACTAGTGTGAGGAAGGACCTAAGTAAGTTATGGAGAGCAAGTAAATTCCTTATGCAAATTAGTTTGGAAATTAGACCATCTGATTGGCTGATGTAATTCTTATTAGGGATGGCCATCGGCCATCGATGTTTATAAACCATCGATGGGTTATGGTCGATGTTCCTTAGTTTTGACATCGATCGGGTTGAACCAGATGGTTTCACGCAATCAATGTCAAGCTCAAACTACTAGTTTTGTTTTGCTATTTCCTGGGACACGGAGCATAGCTCCACCCACGACACCAGTGAAGCCCCGCCCCCGTATTCTGATTGGCCCACAGGCCAGTCAGTCAAATATAATGAATGACCACTGATATATAACAACATTGATGGCAAAGGCCACAATGGCCATCATTAATACTCATTCAAAACAATCCTTTCCGATTGGTTTATGTACTGTCAGTCAACAGTTTTCTATTTTACTACTTTTGATGGGAACATCAAGCAAAAGTCTTCAACCAGGAAGCCAATTGGTCAAGAATGTAATTGTTATCAACCATCTTTGGCTGGTTTTGAAGGTTTTCAATTAGACTATGGTGAGGAAGGACCTATGTAAGTTATGGAGAGCAAATAAATTCCTTATGCAAATTAGTTTGGAAATTAGACCATCTGATTGGCTGATGCAATTCTCATTAGGGATGGCCATCGGCCATCGATGTTTATAAACCATCGATAGGTTATAGTCGATGTTCCTTAGTTTTGACATCGATCGGGTTGAACCAGATGGTTTCACAAAATCAATGTCAAGCTCAAACTACTAGTTTTGTTTTGCTATTTCCTGGGACACGGAGCATAGCTCCACCCACGACACCAGTGAAGCCCCGCCCCCGTATTCTGATTGGCCCACAGGCCAGTCAGTCAAATATAATGAATGACCACTGATATATAACAACATTGATGGCAAAGGCCACAATGGCCATCATTAATACTCATTCAAAACAATCCATTCCGATTGGTTTATGTACTGTCAGTCAACAGTTTTCTATTTCACTACTTTTGATGGGACCATCATACAAAAGTCTTCAACCAAGAAGCCAATTGGTCAAGAATGTTCTTGTTATCAACCATCTTTGGCTGGTTTTGAAGGTTTTCAATTAGACTAGGGTGAGGAAGGACCTAAGTAAGTTATGGAGAGCAAATAAATTCCTTATGCAAATTACTTTGGAAATTAGACCATCTGATTGGCTGATGCAATTCTCATTAGGGATGGCCATCGGCCATCGATGGTTATAAACCATCGATGGGTTATGGTCGATGTTCCTTAGTTTTGACATCGATCGGGTTGAACCAGATGGTTTCACACAATCAATGTCAAGCTCAAACTACTAGTTTTTTTTTGCTATTTCCTGGGACACGGAGCATAGCTCCACCCACGACACCAGTGAAGCCCCGCCCCCATATTCTGATTGGCCCACAGGCCAGTCAGTCAAATATAATGAATGACCACTGATATGTAACAACATTGATGGCAAAGGCCACAATGGCCATCGTTAATACTCATTCAAAACAATCCTTTCCGATTGGTTTATGTACTGTCAGTCAACAGTTTTCTATTTTACTACTTTTGATGGGACCACCATGCAAAAGTCTTCAACCAGGAAGCCAATTGGTCAAGAATGTTCTTGTTATCAACCATCTTTGGCTGGCTTTGAAGGTTTTCAATTAGACTAGGGTGAGGAAGGACCTAAGTAAGTTATGGAGAGAAAACAAATTCCTTATGCAAATTAGTTTGGAAATTAGACCATCTGATTGGCTGATGCAATTCTCATTAGGGATGGCCATCGGCCATCGATGTTTATAAACCATCGATGGGTTATGGTCGATGTTCCTTAGTTTTGACATCGATCGGGTTGAACCAGATGGTTTCACACAATCAATGTCAAGCTCAAACTACTAGTTTTGTTTTGCTATTTCCTGGGACACTGAGCATAGCTCCACCCACGACACCAGTGAAGCCCCGCCCCCGTATTCTGATTGGCCCACAGGCCAGTCAGTCAAATATAATGAAAGACCACTGATATGTAACAACATTGATGGCAAAGGCCACAATGGCCATCATTAATACTCATTCAAAACAATCCTTTCCGATTGGTTTATGTACTGTCAGTCAACAGTTTTCTATTTTACTACTTTTGATGGGACCATCATGCAATAGCCTTCAACCAGGAAGCCAATTGGTCAAGAATGTTCTTGTTATCAACCATCTTTGGCCGGTTTTGAAGGTTTTCAATTAGACTAGTGTGAGGAAGGACCTAAGTAAGTTATGGAGAGCAAGTAAATTCCTTATGCAAATTAGTTTGGAAATTAGACCATCTGATTGGCTGATGTAATTCTTATTAGGGATGGCCATCGGCCATCGATGTTTATAAACCATCAATGGGTTATGGTCGATGTTCCTTAGTTTTGACATTGATAGGGTTGAACCAGATGGTTTCACACAATCAATGTCAAGCTCAAACTACTAGTTTTGTGATGCTATTTCCTGGAACACGGAGCATAGCTCCACCCACAACACCAGTGAAGCCCCGCCCCCGTATTCTGATTGGCCCACAGGCCAGTCAATCAAATATAATGAATGACCACTGATATATAACAACATTGATGGCAAAGGCCACAATGGCCATCATTAATACTCATTCAAAACAATCCTTTCCTATTGGTTTATGTACTGTCAGTCAACAGTTTTCTATTTTACTACTTTTGATGGGACCATCAAGCAAAAGTCTTCAACCAGGAAGCCAATTGGTCAAGAATGTTCTTGTTATCAACCATCTTAGGCTGGTTTTAAAGGTTTTCAATTAGACTAGGGTGAGGAAGTACCTAAGTAAGTTATGGAGAGCAAATAAATTCCCTATGCAAATTAGTTTGGAAATTAGACCATCTGATTGGCTGATGCAATTCTCATTAGGGATGGCCATCGGCCATCGGCCATCGATGTTTATAAACCATCGATGGGTTATGGTCGATGTTCCTTAGTTTTGACATCGATCGGGTTGAACCAGATGGTTTCACACAATCAATGTCAAGCTCAAACTACTAGTTTTGTTTTGCTATTTCCTGGGACACGGAGCATAGCTCCACCCACGACACCAGTGAAGCCCCGCCCCCGTATTCTGATTGGCCCACAGGCCAGTCAGTCAAATATAATGAATGACCACTGATATATAACAACATTGATGGCAAAGGCCACAATGGCCATCATTAATACTCATTCAAAACAATCCTTTCTGATTGGTTTATATACTGTCAGTCAAAAGTTTTCTATTTTACTACTTTTGATGGGACCATCATGCAAAAGTCTTCAACCAAGAAGCCAATTGGTCAAGAATGTTCTTGTTATCAACCATCTTTGGCTGGTTTTGAAGGTTTTCAATTAGACTAGGGTGAGGAAGGACCTAAGTAAGTTATGGAGAGCAAATAAATTCCTTATGCAAATTAGTTTGGAAATTAGACCATCTGATTGGCTGATGCAATTCTCATTAGGGATGGCCATCGGCCATCGATGTTTATAAACCATCGATAGGTTATGGTCGATGTTCCTTAGTTTTGACATCGATCGTGTTGAACCAGATGGTTTCACAAAATCAATGTCAAGCTCAAACTACTAGTTTTGTTTTGCTATTTCCTGGGACACTGAGCATAGCTCCACCCACGAGACCAGTGAAGCCCCGCCCCCGTATTCTGATTGGCCCACAGGCCAGTCAGTCAAATATAATGAATGACCACTGATATATAACAACATTGATGGCAAAGGCCACAATGGCCATCATTAATACTCATTCAAAACAATCCTTTCTGATTGGTTTATATACTGTCAGTCAAAAGTTTTCTATTTTACTACTTTTGATGGGACCATCATGCAAAAGTCTTCAACCAAGAAGCCAATTGGTCAAGAATGTTCTTGTTATCAACCATCTTTGGCTGGTTTTGAAGGTTTTCAATTAGACTAGGGTGAGGAAGGACCTAAGTAAGTTATGGAGAGCAAATAAATTCCTTATGCAAATTAGTTTGGAAATTAGACCATCTGATTGGCTGATGCAATTCTCATTAGGGATGGCCATCGGCCATCGATGTTTATAAACCATCGATGGGTTATGGTCGATATTCCTTAGTTTTGACATCGATCGGGTTGAACCAGATGGTTTCACACAATCAATGTCAAGCTCAAACTACTAGTTTTGTTTTGCTATTTCCTGGGACACTGAGCATAGCTCCACCCACGACACCAGTGAAGCCCCGCCCCCGTATTCTGATTGGCCCACAGGCCAGTCAGTCAAATATAATGAAAGACCACTGATATGTAACAACATTGATGGCAAAGGCCACAATGGCCATCATTAATACTCATTCAAAACAATCCTTTCCGATTGGTTTATGTACTGTCAGTCAACAGTTTTCTATTTTACTACTTTTGATGGGACCATCATGCAATAGCCTTCAACCAGGAAGCCAATTGGTCAAGAATGTTCTTGTTATCAACCATCTTTGGCTGATTTTGAAAGTTTTCAATTAGACTAGAGTGAGGAAGGACCTAAGTAAGTTATGGAGAGCAAGTAAATTACTTATGCAAATTAGTTTGGAAATTAGACCATCTGATTGGCTGATGTAATTCTTATTAGGGATGGCCATCGGCCATCGATGTTTATAAACCATCAATGGGTTATGGTCGATGTTCCTTAGTTTTGACATTGATCGAGTTGAACCAGATGGTTTCACAAAATCAATGTCAAGCTCAAACTACTAGTTTTGTTTTGCTATTTCCTGGGACACGGAGCATAGCTCCACCCACGACACCAGTGAAGCCCCGCCCCCGTATTCTGATTGGCCCACAGGCCAGTCAGTCAAATATTATGAATGACCACTGATATATAACAACATTGATGGCAAAGGCCACAATGGCCATCATTAATACTCATTCAAAACAATCCATTCCGATTGGTTTATGTACTGTCAGTCAACAGTTTTCTATTTTACTACTTTTGATGGGACCATCATACAAAAGTCTTCAACCAAGAAGCCAATTGGTCAAGAATGTTCTTGTTATCAACCATCTTTGGCTGGTTTTGAAGGTTTTCAATTAGACTAGGGTGAGGAAGGACCTAAGTAAGTTATGGAGAGCAAATAAATTCCTTATGCAAATTACTTTGGAAATTAGACCATCTGATTGGCTGATGCAATTCTCATTAGGGATGGCCATCGGCCATCGATGGTTATAAACCATCGATGGGTTATGGTCGATGTTCCTTAGTTTTGACATCGATCGGGTTGAACCAGATGGTTTCACACAATCAATGTCAAGCTCAAACTACTAGTTTTGTTTTGCTATTTCCTGGGACACGGAGCATAGCTCCACCCACGACACCAGTGAAGCCCCGCCCCCATATTCTGATTGGCATACAGGCCAGTCAGTCAAATATAATGAATGACCACTGATATGTAACAACATTGATGGCAAAGGCCACAATGGCCATCATTAATACTCATTCAAAACAATCCTTTCCGATTGGTTTATGTACTGTCAGTCAACAGTTTTCTATTTTACTACTTTTGATGGGACCACCATGCAAAAGTCTTCAACCAGGAAGCCAATTGGTCAAGAATGTTCTTGTTATCAACCATCTTTGGCTGGCTTTGAAGGTTTTCAATTAGACTAGGGTGAGGAAGGACCTAAGTAAGTTATGGAGAGAAAATAAATTCCTTATGCAAATTAGTTTGGAAATTAGACCATCTGATTGGCTGATGCAATTCTCATTAGGGATGGCCATCGGCCATCGATGTTTATAAACCATCGATGGGTTATGGTCGATGTTCCTTAGTTTTGACATTGATCGGGTTGAACCAGATGGTTTCACACAATCAATGTCAAGCTCAAACTACTAGTTTTGTTTTGCTATTTCCTGGGACACTGAGCATAGCTCCACCCACGACACCAGTGAAGCCCCGCCCCCGTACTCTGATTGGCCCACAGGCCAGTCAGTCAAATATAATGAAAGACCACTGATATGTAACAACATTGATGGCAAAGGCCACAATGGCCATCATTAATACTCATTCAAAACAATCCTTTCCGATTGGTTTATGTACTGTCAGTCAACAGTTTTCTATTTTACTACTTTTGATGGGACCATCATGCAATAGCCTTCAACCAGGAAGCCAATTGGTCAAGAATGTTCTTGTTATCAACCATCTTTGGCCGGTTTTGAAGGTTTTCAATTAGACTAGTGTGAGGAAGGACCTAAGTAAGTTATGGAGAGCAAGTAAATTCCTTATGCAAATTAGTTTGGAAATTAGACCATCTGATTGGCTGATGTAATTCTTATTAGGGATGGCCATCGGCCATCGATGTTTATAAACCATCAATGGGTTATGGTCGATGTTCCTTAGTTTTGACATTGATAGGGTTGAACCAGATGGTTTCACACAATCAATGTCAAGCTCAAACTACTAGTTTTGTTTTGCTATTTCCTGGAACACGGAGCATAGCTCCACCCACAACACCAGTGAAGCCCCGCCCCCGTATTCTGATTGGCCCACAGGCCAGTCAATCAAATATAATGAATGACCACTGATATATAACAACATTGATGGCAAAGGCCACAATGGCCATCATTAATACTCATTCAAAACAATCCTTTCCTATTGGTTTATGTACTGTCAGTCAACAGTTTTCTATTTTACTACTTTTGATGGGACCATCAAGCAAAAGTCTTCAACCAGGAAGCCAATTGGTCAAGAATGTTCTTGTTATCAACCATCTTAGGCTGGTTTTAAAGGTTTTCAATTAGACTAGGGTGAGGAAGTACCTAAGTAAGTTATGGAGAGCAAATAAATTCCCTATGCAAATTAGTTTGGAAATTAGACCATCTGATTGGCTGATGCAATTCTCATTAGGGATGGCCATCGGCCATCGATGGTTATAAACCATCGATGGGTTATGGTCGATGTTCCTTAGTTTTGACATCGATCGGGTTGAACCAGATGGTTTCACACAATCAATGTCAAGCTCAAACTACTAGTTTTGTTTTGCTATTTCCTGGGACACGGAGCATAGCTCCACCCACGACACCAGTGAAGCCCCGCCCCCATATTCTGATTGGCCCACAGGCCAGTCAGTCAAATATAATGAATGACCACTGATATGTAACAACATTGATGGCAAAGGCCACAATGGCCATCATTAATACTCATTCAAAACAATCCTTTCCGATTGGTTTATGTACTGTCAGTCAACAGTTTTCTATTTTACTACTTTTGATGGGACCACCATGCAAAAGTCTTCAACCAGGAAGCCAATTGGTCAAGAATGTTCTTGTTATCAACCATCTTTGGCTGGCTTTGAAGGTTTTCAATTAGACTAGGGTGAGGAAGGACCTAAGTAAGTTATGGAGAGAAAATAAATTCCTTATGCAAATTAGTTTGGAAATTAGACCATCTGATTGGCTGATGCAATTCTCATTAGGGATGGCCATCGGCCATCGATGTTTATAAACCATCGATGGGTTATGGTCGATGTTCCTTAGTTTTGACATCGATCGGGTTGAACCAGATGGTTTCACACAATCAATGTCAAGCTCAAACTACTAGTTTTGTTTTGCTATTTCCTGGGACACTGAGCATAGCTCCACCCACGACACCAGTGAAGCCCCGCCCCCGTATTCTGATTGGCCCACAGGCCAGTCAGTCAAATATAATGAAAGACCACTGATATGTAACAACATTGATGGCAAAGGCCACAATGGCCATCATTAATACTCATTCAAAACAATCCTTTCCGATTGGTTTATGTACTGTCAGTCAACAGTTTTCTATTTTACTACTTTTGATGGGACCATCATGCAATAGCCTTCAACCAGGAAGCCAATTGGTCAAGAATGTTCTTGTTATCAACCATCTTTGGCCGGTTTTGAAGGTTTTCAATTAGACTAGTGTGAGGAAGGACCTAAGTAAGTTATGGAGAGCAAGTAAATTCCTTATGCAAATTAGTTTGGAAATTAGACCATCTGATTGGCTGATGTAATTCTTATTAGGGATGGCCATCGGCCATCGATGTTTATAAACCATCAATGGGTTATGGTCGATGTTCCTTAGTTTTGACATTGATAGGGTTGAACCAGATGGTTTCACACAATCAATGTCAAGCTCAAACTACTAGTTTTGTTTTGCTATTTCCTGGAACACGGAGCATAGCTCCACCCACAACACCAGTGAAGCCCCGCCCCCGTATTCTGATTGGCCCACAGGCCAGTCAATCAAATATAATGAATGACCACTGATATATAACAACATTGATGGCAAAGGCCACAATGGCCATCATTAATACTCATTCAAAACAATCCTTTCCTATTGGTTTATGTACTGTCAGTCAACAGTTTTCTATTTTACTACTTTTGATGGGACCATCAAGCAAAAGTCTTCAACCAGGAAGCCAATTGGTCAAGAATGTTCTTGTTATCAACCATCTTAGGCTGGTTTTAAAGGTTTTCAATTAGACTAGGGTGAGGAAGTACCTAAGTAAGTTATGGAGAGCAAATAAATTCCCTATGCAAATTAGTTTGGAAATTAGACCATCTGATTGGCTGATGCAATTCTCATTAGGGATGGCCATCGGCCATCGGCCATCGATGTTTATAAACCATCGATGGGTTATGGTCGATGTTCCTTAGTTTTGACATCGATCGGGTTGAACCAGATGGTTTCACACAATCAATGTCAAGCTCAAACTACTAGTTTTGTTTTGCTATTTCCTGGGACACGGAGCATAGCTCCACCCACGACACCAGTGAAGCCCCGCCCCCGTATTCTGATTGGCCCACAGGCCAGTCAGTCAAATATAATGAATGACCACTGATATGTAACAACATTGATGGCAAAGGCCACAATGGCCATCATTAATACTCATTCAAAACAATCCTTTCCGATTGGTTTATGTACTGTCAGTCAACAGTTTTCTATTTTACTACTTTTGATGGGACCATCAAGCAAAAGTCTTCAACCAGGAAGCCAATTGGTCAAGAATGTTCTTGTTATCAACCATCTTTGGCAGGTTTTGAAGGTTTTCAATTAGACTATGGTGAGGAAGGACCTATGTAAGTTATGGAGAGCAAATAAATTCCTTATGCAAATTAGTTTGGAAATTAGACCATCTGATTGGCTGATGCAATTCTCATTAGGGATGGCCATCGGCCATCGGCCATCGATGTTTATAAACCATCGATGGGTTATGGTCGATGTTCCTTAGTTTTGACATCGATCGGGTTGAACCAGATGGTTTCACACAATCAATGTCAAGCTCAAACTACTAGTTTTGTTTTGCTATTTCCTGGGACACTGAGCATAGCTCCACCCACGACACCAGTGAAGCCCCGCCCCCGTATTCTGATTGGCCCACAGGCCAGTCAGTCAAATATAATGAATGACCACTGATATGTAACAACATTGACGGCAAAGGCCACAATGGCCATCATTAATACTCATTCAAAACAATCCTTTCCGATTGGTTTATGTACTGTCAGTCAACAGTTTTCTATTTTACTACTTTTGATGGGACCATCAAGCAAAAGTCTTCAACCAGGAAGCCAATTGGTCAACAATGTTCTTGTTATCAACCATCTTTGGCTGGTTTTGAAGGTTTTCAATTAGACTATGGTGAGGAAGGACCTATGTAAGTTATGGAGAGCAAATAAATTCCTTATGCAAATTAGTTTGGAAATTAGACCATCTGATTGGCTGATGCAATTCTCATTAGGGATGGCCATCGGCCATCGATGATTATAAACCATCGATAGGTTATGGTCGATGTTCCTTAGTTTTGACATCGATCGGGTTGAACCAGATGGTTTCACAAAATCAATGTCAAGCTCAAACTACTAGTTTTGTTTTGCTATTTCCTGGGACACGGAGCATAGCTCCACCCACGACACCAGTGAAGCCCCGCCCCCGTATTCTGATTGGCCCACAGGCCAGTCAGTCAAATATAATGAATGACCACTGATATATAACAACATTGATGGCAAAGGCCACAATGGCCATCATTAATACTCATTCAAAACAATCCATTCCGATTGGTTTATGTACTGTCAGTCAACAGTTTTCTATTTTACTACTTTTGATGGGACCATCATACAAAAGTCTTCAACCAAGAAGCCAATTGGTCAAGAATGTTCTTGTTATCAACCATCTTTGGCTGGCTTTGAAGGTTTTCAATTAGACTAGGGTAAGGAAGTACCTAAGTAAGTTATGGAGAGCAAATAAATTCCATATGCAAAATAGTTTGGAAATTAGACCATCTGATTGGCTGATGCAATTCTCATTAGGGATGGCCATCGGCCATCGATGTTTATAAACCATCAATGGGTTATGGTTGATGTTCCTTAGTTTTGACATTGATCGGGTTGAACCAGATGGTTTCACACAATCAATGTCAAGCTCAAACTACTAGTTTTGTTTTGCTATTTCCTGGGACACGGAGCATAGCTCCACCCACGACACCAGTGAAGCCCCGCCCCCGTATTCTGATTGGCCCACAGGCCAGTCAGTCAAATATAATGAATGACCACTGATTTGTAACAACATTGATGGCAAAGGCCACAATGGCCATCATTAATACTCATTCAAAACAATCCTTTCCGATTGGTTTATGTACTGTCAGTCAACAGTTTTCTATTTTACTACTTTTGATGGGACCATCATGCAATAGTCTTCAACCAGGAAGCCAATTGGTCAAGAATGTTCTTGTTATCAACCATCTTTGGCCGGTTTGGAAGGTTTTCAATTAGACTAGGGTGAGGAAGGACCTAAGTAAGTTATGGAGAGCAAATAAATTCCTTATGCAAATTAGTTTGGAAATTAGACCATCTGATTGGCTGATGCAATTCTCATTAGGGATGGCCATCGGCCATCGATGTTTATAAACCATCGATGGGTTATGGTCGATGTTCCTTAGTTTTGACATCGATCGGGTTGAACCAGATGGTTTCACACAATCAATGTCAAGCTCAAACTACTAGTTTTGTTTTGCTATTTCCTGGGATACGGGGCATAGCTCCACCCACGACACCAGTGAAGCCCTGCCCCCGTATTCTGATTGGCCCACAGGGCAGTCAGTCAAATATAATGAATGACCACTTATATGTAACAACATTGATGGCAAAGGCCACAATGGCCATCATTAATACTCATTCAAAACAATCCTTTCCGATTGGTTTATGTACTGTCAGTCAACAGTTTTCTATTTTACTACTTTTGATGGGACCATAATGCAATAGTCTTCAACCAGGAAGCTAATTGGTCAAGAATGTTCTTGTTATCAACCATCTTTGGCTGGTTTTGAAGGTTTTCAATTAGACTAGGGAGAGGAAGGACCAAAGTAAGTTATGGAGAGCAAATAAATTCCTTATGCAAATTAGTTTGGAAATTAGACCATCTGATTGGCTGATGCAATTCTCATTAGGGATGGCCATCGGCGTTTATAAACCATCGATGGGTTATGGTCGATGTTCCTTAGTTTTGACATCGATCGGGTTGAACCAGATGGTTTAATCAATGTCAAGCTCAAACTAATAGTTTTGTTTTGCTATTTCCTGGAACACGGAGCATAGCTCCACCCACGACACCAGTGAAGCCCCGCCCCCGTATTCTGATTGGCCCACAGGCCAGTCAGTCAAATATAATGAATGACCACTGATATGTAACAACATTGATGGCAAAGGCCACAATGGCCATCATTAATACTCATTCAAAACAATCCTTTCCGATTGGTTTATGTACTGTCAGTCAACAGTTTTCTATTTTACTACTTTTGATTGGACCATCATGCAATAGTCTTCAACCAGGAAGCCAATTGGTCAAGAATGTTCTTGTTATCAACCATCTTTGGCTGGTTTTGAAGGTTTTCAATTAGACTAGAGTGAGGAAGGACCTAAGTAAGTTATGGAGAGCAAATAAATTCCTTATGCAAATTAGTTTGGAAATTAGACCATCTGATTGGCTGATGCAATTCTCATTAGGGATGGCCATCGGCCATCGATGTTTATAAATCATCGATGGGTTATGGTCGATGTTCCTTAGTTTTGACATCGATCGGGTTGAACCAGATGGTTTCACACAATCAATGTCAAGCTCAAACTACTAGTTTTGTTTTGTTATTTCCTGGGACACGGAGCATAGCTCCACCCACGACACCAGTGAAGCCCCGCCCCCATATTCTTATTGGCCCACAGGCCAGTCAGTCAAATATAATGAATGACCACTGATATGTAACAACATTGATGGCAAAGGCCACAATGGCCATCATTAATACTCATTCAAAACAATCCCTTCCGATTGGTTTATGTACTGTCAGTCAACAGTTTTCTATTTTACTACTTTTGATGGAACCATCATGCAAAAGTCTTCAACCAGGGAGCCAATTGGTCAAAAATGTTCTTGTTATCAACCATCTTTTGGCTGGTTTTGAAGGTTTTCAATTAGACTAGGGTGCGGAAGGACCTAAGTAAGTTATGGAGAGCAAATAAATTCCTTATGCAAATTAGTTTGGAAATTAGACCATCTGATTGGCTGATGCAATTCTCATAAGGGATGGCCATCGGCAATCGATGTTTATAAACCATCGATTGGTTATGGATGATGTTCCTTAGTTTTGACATCGATCGGGTTGAACCAGATGGTTTCACACAATCAATGTCAAGCTCAAACTACTAGTTTTGTTTTGCTATTTCCTGGGACACGGAGCATAGCTCCACCCACGACACCAGTGAAGCCCCGCCCCCGTATTCTGATTGGCCCACAGGCCAGTCAGTCAAATATAATGAATGACCACTGATATGTAACAACATTGATGGCAAAGGCCACAATGGCCATCATTAATACTCATTCAAAACAATCCTTTCCGATTGGTTTATGTACTGTCAGTCAACAGTTTTCTATTTTACTACTTTTGATGGGACCATCATGCAATAGTCTTCAACAAGGAAGCCAATTTTTTTTTTTTTTTTTTTTTTAAACCATTCAGGTTAGATACCAAGCATACTCTGTCTAGAAAGACATAAACATAACGCAACCGAACCCACATACTTGGTATCTACTCATCATATCTGGTTTCCTCTTGCATAAAACAGAAAAAATACATATCACAAATATGACAAATATTTACAAGAAAAACAAAGTATAACTTACATGACTTCTGCTCAGTACATGCTATTTTCTCCTCCCTCTTTAAACTCTCAGGATAGAAATATTATCACATAACAAGAAAAACCAATCAAAAAGAATAATACAATTCTTGCCTTAAACCTCTATACCCACCAGCCCCTTTTACACTTTCACAACATGCTTCCATTTTTTTTGTCTTCCAATATCCTTCCGCATCCGCACACCCACCACCAGTCTTGCAATCAAACAAATAACACACATACAATTTCCCAAGCACCAATCTTTTACATCCAACTCATCTTTCCTAAACACACTCAAATTCCTAGCATCCCACAACACCTCCTTCACACATGCCACAATCAACCATAACAATCTTGCTTTCACACTTCCACATCCAGCCAATCCAAACATAGCTACCTTCCACGTCATATCATTAATACCACACACTTCTTTACATAAACCACCCACACCCTTCCATACTTTCCTTGCAAACCCACAATTCCAAAATAAATGTAGAACAGTCTCACTTGCACCACACCCCTCCCTCGGACACACATCCACCCGTACTAAATCACGTTTTTTCTGCACCTGTCTAACAGGCAAAACCCCATGTACACCCATCCATACGATATCTTTTTGTCTATTGGACATCCCTTTCATACTCATACTCTTCCACACCAATTTCTCTTCACTTGCATTCAAACAATCAATTCTACATACACTCTCTTTATCCTTCAGCATTCTCATCACTTTCTGTTTTTCTTTCAATTCATCCACCCTTAACCCACTCAAACCAGAATCTCTAATAAACTTCTCAACCTTACAATACCAGATTGGACAATTGGAGGCCACAGGCTTCCCCAAATCTCTCTTACACCACCCCAAACCATACAACATCCACCCTGCCATATACTTCATCATGCACGCTGCCTTACTCTCACTCTCATACAATCTTATCAGAGACACAACCCCATTCACACCCAAAAACACTTCAATATTTGGAAAATTAACACCACCCTTACTCCTTTCTTTCATCACACTCCCTCTTTTCAACCTCTCCATCTTGCACCCCCAAAGAAACAAAAACAACAATCTTTTTACTTTCATTAAATTCCTAGCACTCACAGGAAACACACATGATACAAAAAGCAACAAAGGTAAAATAACACTCTTAATCACACACACCTTCCCAGTCATAGACAACTCGCGCAATTTCCAGAAATTTAATTTCTTTACAATCTTCTCCCCGCATTCATCCCAACTCTCAGTCCCTTTCAAATCCTCTTCAAACTTAATTCCAAGCACTCTTAAACCCCCACTCACACATTCAACTCCCCTAACCTCCACACTACTATCCCCAAAACACTTAAATTTGCTCTTGTCCCAATTCACTTTAAATGCAGATGCACTACAAAAAAAACTCATTAATAACTTTACCCTATCCAAAGAAGCTGTATTCTCACACACCACAGTCACATCATCCATATATCCCATTACTTTAAAAACCTTCCCCCCACTACCAGGAATTAAAAACCCTTTCACCACTTTATCACACACAATCATTCGCAACAATGGCTCAATCACACAAATAAATAAAACAGGCGACAATGGACATCCCTGTCGCACACCTGATTCAACCCTAATCCTCTCAGACACACTTCCATTCACTAACACACTACATCCAGCACCCCCATACAAACTCCTAATCCTTTCCACAAACATACTTGGAAACCCCATCTGCACTAACACATTAAACATAAACTCATGCGAAACCCTATCATACGCTTTTTCAAAATCAATCGCCAATACCATACATCTCTTCTTTCGCCCCATACAATCATCAATCACATCCCTCAGTAAAATCAAATTATCAACCATTCTTCTCCCAGGCACTGCACACACCTGCTCTTCTCCAATCACTTCATTCACAACATACCTCATTCTATCCGTAATCAACTTTGCATATAACTTATAGTCGACGTTTAATAAAGTTATTGGCCTCCAATTGCCCAACCTTCTCTTATCACCCTTTTTATGGATTAAAACAACCAAACCTTCATGCATAGATTCACTCACACATCCATTCTCCCACATATACTTAAAAACATCCAATAATTGTTCCTTAATAATCTCCCAAAAACAAATATAGAACTCCACTGATAATCCATCCATACCAGGAGTCTTATTTCTCCCAGCAGCCATTAACACTTTCTTAACTTCATCCATACTAACTTCACACATCAGACATTCCTTTTCATTCTCACTCACTTTCTTCTCCAGCACACTTAACACTTCACTCACCATACTTGCATCACATTCCTTCCTTTTATACAACTCTCAATAAAAATCCTCAACTACACCCATCATCTCATTCCCATTCACTTCATTCTCATCTTTGCCAAACACCACCTCCATATCTTTCTTCCCTTGACACACTTTTTTAAAGAAAAATCTCGAACACATTTCATCTTTTTCCATTTTCTCAACTTTTGCTCTGAAAACAATCTCTCTCCCTTTAGCATACATACATTTCTTTAATACTTCTCTTTCACACCTAATTTCCTCCCTCACATCCACACCCATTCCTCTTAACTGAAACAAAAACTGCAGTCTCTTATTCGCATTTGCATACTCCCTCCTTCTCCTTTGAGCTAATCTATAACCCCACTTTTTGAAGAAAGCTCTGATCCTATCTTTAACCCAATCCCACCAAACTAAAACATTTCCAAACTCATTCTTCCTATATACACACCTTTCATACATCACTTTAAAATCACTCTTCACTTCATCCACTTCCAATAACTTACCATTTAATTTCCACACTCCTCTCCCATACTTCACACCAGATACTCCACTCACGTCACACACAATACACTCATGGTCAGAAAAGCTAACCTTACTTTGCCTATAATTAGCAGCCCTCAACCCCTTAGCCACAAACAAATAATCCAGCCTTGAAGCTGACCTACCACTATCTGCCCAGTAAGTCACTGGCAGTGGTCTCACTCTACACATATCAGCAGCATCCAATAAAGAAAAATCCTCCACAATCTGTTTTAACAAATTCCCCGTAACATCTAACTTAGATACCCCCACCCCAAAACCCACCCCCTTATTAATTGTACAATTAAAGTCCCCAACTAAAAAAATGGGAACCCTCCCAGCAATAAAGAATTTAATTTTATCAAAAAAAATCTTCCTTTCATTTTTATCCGCCGGGGCATAGACGTTCATAACTCTAAACTCCCACCCCCGATATTCTAAACATAACAAAATACAACGTCCTGCCTCAATTTCCATAAATTCCTTAACAAAAATTTCGTTATTTCTAATAAGAATGCCCACCCCATCATTTCTATTCAAACTAGATCCAGACCAAAAGCAATTTGAAAAACAACCCTCTTTTTTACTTAAAGTACCAACAAAACCACATTCCTGAAGGCACACAATGTCACCCCCAAGAGTCTCAAGTTCATCCAGAACTACCGCTCTTCTTGCTGTACTCTTAATAAGTCTGGAATTTGAAGATACGATAGCCAATGTAGGGTTGGCTAAAGGACATGAACCATTTGCCATATCGCACCCTAAATCTTAAGGTCCCCCTCACCCATTTCCATGCGAGTGGGATACCACCATCAACTCTGCACCTGCGTCGTCTTCGGGAAAACCCGCTCGCCCACCATGAGGGGACACAGGCCCTCCTGCCGGGCTCATACTCAAGTCCATTGCAAAAGGCTGTGCCTCATCACCCCCAAACTCAGGACCTGCAATTCTAGGCTTCTTCCTAGAACCTGCCGACACCTGGGTCTCAAGCCTGCGGGCCAACTGTACCGATCCAGAGTCTTCAGACCCTACACCTGGCACTTCTTCTGGTACATCCTGCCACGAATAACTCTCAGAGGTGGCAGATTCAGACAACACCTCTGCATTATCGATTACCAGGGACCTCGGGCTCATCACCTCCGAGCCATCAGAGACCTCACCCTCCACCAACTGTCGGGGCACTAGCTCTTTCCAAGCGCTGCCCTCCGTAGTACACACAGCGCTTCCACTTATATTACTATCCCGACTGTCATTTGCTGCGGTACACATTAGGCTCTCCCGCTGCCCAGCTGGCCGCACATCCGCCACCTCAGGGCTTCGTTCCCGCTGAACAATAGGCTGCACACCCGCCAACACCCGGCTTAGCTCCCGCTGCACGGACGCCAACGAAACCTGCTCAGTTGCAGCAGCATTCGCCTGATTGTCCGGCTCCTCCGTGCGCTGAGCAGCCGCACCCCCCTCTCCCCGTGCAAGCTCACTGGCAAACTGCGCCATCCGCTCCATGCCTTCTGACCTTTTTTGCGCCTTATGCGCCATATACTCAGGGGTCCCCTTACAACTCGCGCTGGAGTGCCCGGGCAAACCACACAGGTCACAGGTCCTCGGCTCAGGACATTCTCCAGCCATGTGTCCTTCACATTTGCAATTCCTGCACACCCCCGTTTTTTTGGAGCACTCCTCTGCTTTGTGTCCATACTCAAAGCACCTGCGACAGTATGTAGGCTGACCGGGGTAAAATAGGTATCCCCTATTCCCAGCCACAGTGAAATTTGCAGGGGGATGGAGCACGCCACCAATCCCCTCTTCATGTTTTTTAAGCTTGACAAAAAATTTCACCTTACTATTAAAGGTACCCACACAGTTTTTCAACCTTATACCTCCTCTCACCTGGGAGCAGTACCTAAAAAGGAAGGCTTTAATCTGCTCAATATCCTGGAAAGGATTATACAAATGAACAGTCAATGGTAATTCATGCATGGAAAAGAGAGGAATAACAGTCACCCCCAACAAAATGGGATCAAAGGTACCAGCCATAATCTTCAATTTTTCAAATACATTCAGGCAATCACCATGTTCATAAAAGGTGACGTCGTAGATCCCTTGCTTGGGAAAGTCCTGGATGCAATAAATGCACCTTGTAATGCTTATTCCCACATGATCTTGCACCAGATCTCTCGCAATAAACACCAAACCTTTAGAAGATCTTCTCTCCACATCAACATGAAAACGAATGGTGTTCTTCAATCCTTGAGCTGCCATAATGCAGAATAGCTTCTTCACTCCTCCGATGAAAAGAAAAACCGCTCCTCTCCAGCCAGGGTCCAGCATAGTAGATCCCACAGAAAAGTTTCCCAACCTCACAACCTCAGCCCGGGCCAAAAGGCTGCGAAGCTCAGACAGTTGGTCAAGAATGTTCTTGTTATCAACCATCTTTTGGCTGGTTTTGATGGTTTTCAATTAGACTAGGGTGAGGAAGGACCTAAGTAAGTTATGGAGAGCAAATAAATTCCTTATGCAAATTAGTTTGGAAATTAGACCATCTGATTGGCTGATGCAATTCTCATTAGGGATGGCCATCGGCCATCGATGTTTATAAACCATCGATGGGTTATGGTCGATGTTCCTTAGTTTTGACATCGATCGGGTTGAACCAGATGGTTTCACACAATCAATGTCAAGCTCAAACTACTAGTTTTGTTTTGCTATTTCCTGGGACACGGAGCATAGCTCCACCCACGACACCAGTGAAGCCCCGCCCCCGTATTCTGATTGGCCCACAGGCCAGTCAGTCAAACATAATGAATGACCACTGATATGTAACAACATTGATGGCAAAGGCCACAATGGCCATCATTAATACTCATTCAAAACAATCCCTTCCGATTGGTTTATGTACTGTCAGTCAACAGTTTTCTATTTTACTACTTTTGATGGGACCATCATGCAAAAGTCTTCAACCAGGAAGCCAATTGGTCAAGCATGTTCTTGTCATCAACCATCTTTGGCTGGTTTTGAAGGTTTTCAATTAGACTAGGGTGAGGAAGGACCTAAGTAAGTTATGGAGAGCAAATAAATTCCTTATGCAAATTAGTTTGGAAATTAGACCATCTGATTGGCTGATGCAATTCTCATTAGGGATGGCCATCGATGTTTATAAACCATCGATGGGTTATGGTCGATGTTCCTTAGTTTTGACATTGATCGGGTTGAACCAGATGGTTTCACACAATCAATGTCAAGCTCAAACTACTAGTTTTGTTTTGCTATTTCCTGGGACACGGAGCATAGCTCCACCCACGGCACCAGTGAAGCCCCGCCCCCGTATTCTGATTGGCCCACAGGCCAGTCAGTCAAATATAATGAATGACCACTGATATGTAACAACATTGATGGCAAAGGCCACAATAGCCATCATTAATACCCATTCAAAACAATCCTTTCCGATTGGTTTATGTACTGTCAGTCAACAGTTTTCTATTTTACTACTTTTGATGGGACCATCATGCAATAGTCTTCAACCAGGAAGCCAATTGGTCAAGAATGTTCTTGTTATCAACCATCTTTGGCTGGTTTTGAAGATTTTCAATTAGACTAGGGTGAGGAAGGACCTAAGTAAGTTATGGAGAGCAAATAAATTCCTTATGCAAATTAGTTTGGAAATTAGACCATCTGATTGGCTGATGCAATTCTCATTAGGGATGGCCATCGGCCATCGATGTTTATAAACCATCGATGGGTTATGGTCGATGTTCCTTAGTTTTGACATCGATCGGGTTGAACCAGATGGTTTCACACAATCAATGTCAAGCTCAAACTACTAGTTTTGTTTTGCTATTTCCTGGGACACGGAGCATAGCTCCACCCACGACACCAGTGAAGCCCCGCCCCCGTATTCTGATTGGCCCACAGGCCAGTCAGTCAAATATAATGAATGACCACTGATATGTAACAACATTGATTGCAAAGGCCACAATGGCCATCATTAATACTCATTCAAAACCATCCTTTCCGATTGGTTTATGTACTGTCAGTCAACAGTTTTCTATTTTACTACTTTTGATGGGACCATCATGCAATAGTCTTCAACCAGGAAGCCAATTGGTCAAGAATGTTCTTGTTATCAACCATCTTTGGCTGGTTTTGAAGGTTTTCAATTAGACTAGGGAGAGGAAGGACCTAAGTAAGTTATGGAGAGCAAATAAATTCCTTATGCAAATTAGTTTGGAAATTAGACCATCTGATTGGCTGATGCAATTCTCATTAGGGATGGCCATCGGCCATCGGCCATCGATGTTTATAAACCATCGATGTGTTATGGTCGATGTTCCTTAGTTTTGACATCGATCGGGTTGAACCAGATGGTTTCACACAATCAATGTCAAGCTCAAACTACTAGTTTTGTTTTGCTATTTCCTGGGACACTGAGCATAGCTCCACCCACGACACCAGTGAAGCCCCGCCCCCGTATTCTGATTGGCCCACAGGCCAGTCAGTCAAATATAATGAAAGACCACTGATATGTAACAACATTGATGGCAAAGGCCACAATGGCCATCATTAATACTCATTCAAATCAATGCTTTCCAATTGGTTTATGTACTGTCAGTCAACAGTTTTCTATTTTACTACTTTTGATGGGACCATCATGCAATAGCCTTCAACCAGGAAGCCAATTGGTCAAGAATTTTCTTGTTATCAACCATCTTTGGCTGGTTTTGAAGGTTTTCAATTAGACTACGGTGAGGAAGGACCTAAGTAAGTTATGGAGAGCAAGTAAATTACTTATGCAAATTAGTTTGGACATTAGACCATCTGATTGGCTGATGCAATTCTCATTAGGGATGGCCATCGGCCATCGATGTTTATAAACCATCGATGGGTTATGGTCGATGTTCCTTAGTTTTGACATCGATCAGGTTTAACCAGATGGTTTCACACAATCAATGTCAAGCTTAAACTACTAGTTTTGTTTTGCTATTTCCTGGGACACGGAGCATAGCTCCACCCACGACACCAGTGAAGCCCCGCCCCCGTATTCTGATTGGCCCACAGGCCAGTCAGTCAAATATAATGAATGACCACTGATATGTAACAACATTGATGGCAAAGGCCACAATGGCCATCATTAATACTCATTCGAAACAATCCTTTCCGATTGGTTTAAGTAATGTCAGTCAACAGTTTTCTATTTTACTACTTTTGATGGGACCATCATGCAATAGTCTTCAACCAGGAAGCCAATTGGTCAAGAATGTTCTTGTTATCAACCATCTTAGGCTGGTTTTGAAAGTTTTCAATTAGACTAGGGTGAGGAAGGACCTAAGTAAGTTATGGAGAGCAAATAAATTCCATATGCAAACTAGTTTGGAAATTAGACCATCTGATTGGCTGATGCAATTCTCATTAGGGATGGCCATCGGCCATCGATGTTTATAAACCATCAATGGGTTATGGTTGATGTTCCTTAGTTTTGACATCGATCGGGTTGAACCAGATGGTTTCACACAATCAATGTCAAGCTCAAACTACTAGTTTTGTTTTGCTATTTCCTGGGACACGGAGCATAGCTCCACCCACGACACCAGTGAAGCCCCGCCCCCGTATTCTGATTGGCCCACAGGCCAGTCAGTCAAATATAATGAATGACCACTGATTTGTAACAACATTGATGGCAAAGGCCACAATGGCCATCATTAATACTCATTCAAAACAATCCTTTCCGATTGGTTTATGTACTGTCAGTCAACAGTTTTCTATTTTACTACTTTTGATGGGACCATCATGCAATAGTCTTCAACCAGGAAGCCAATTGGTCAAGAATGTTCTTGTTATCAACCATCTTTGGCTGGTTTTGAAGGTTTTCAATTAGACTAGGGAGAGGAAGGACCTAAGTAAGTTATGGAGAGCAAATAAATTCCTTAGGCAAATTAGTTTGGAAATTAGACCATCTGATTGGCTGATGCAATTCTCATTAGGGATGGCCATCGGCCATCGGCCATCGGCCATCGATGGTTATAAACCATCGATGGGTTATGGTCGATGTTCCTTAGTTTTGACATCGATCGGGTTGAACCAGATGGTTTCACACAATCAATGTCAAGCTTAAACTACTAGTTTTGTTTTGCTATTTCCTGGGATAAGGGGCATAGCTCCACCCACGACACCAGTGAAGCCCCGCCCCCGTATTCTGATTGGCCCACAGGCCAGTCAGTCAAATATAATGAATGACCACTTATATGTAACAACATTGATGGCAAAGGCCACAATGGCCATCATTATACTCATTCAAAACAATCCTTTCCGATTGGTTTATGTACTGTCAGTCAACAGTTTTCTATTTTACTACTTTTGATGGGACCATAATGCAATAGTCTTCAACCAGGAAGCCAATTGGTCAAGAATGTTCTTGTTATCAACCATCTTTGGCTGGTTTTGAAGGTTTTCAATTAGACTAGGGAGAGGAAGGACCAAAGTAAGTTATGGAGAGCAAATAAATTCCTTATGCAAATTAGTTTGGAAATAAGACCATCTGATTGGCTGATGCAATTCTCATTAGGGATGGCCATCGGCCATCGATGTTTATAAACCATCGATGGGTTATGGTCGATGTTCCTTAGTTTTGACATCGATCGGGTTGAACCAGATGGTTTAACACAATCAATGTCAAGCTCAAACTAATAGTTTTGTTTTGCTATTTCCTGGGACACGGAGCATAGCTCCACCCACGACACCAGTGAAGCCCCGCCCCCGTATTCTGATTGGCCCACAGGCCAGTCAGTCAAGTATAATGAATGACCACTGATATGTAACAACATTGATGGCAAAGGCCACAATGGCCATCATTAATACTCATTCAAAACAATCCTTTCCGATTGGTTTATGTACTGTCAGTCAACAGTTTTCTATTTTACTACTTTTGATGGGACCATCATGCAATAGTCTTCAACCAGGAAGCCAATTGGTCAAGAATGTTCTTGTTATCAACCATCTTTGGCTGGTTTTGAAGGTTTTCAATTAGACTAGGGTGAGGAAGGACCTAAGTAAGTTATGGAGAGCAAATAAATTCCTTATGCAAATTAGTTTGGAAATTAGACCATCTGATTGGCTGATGCAATTCTCATTAGGGATGGCCATCGGCCATCGATGTTTATAAACCATCGATGGGTTATGGTCGATGTTCCTTAGTTTTGACATCGATCGGGTTGAACCAGATGGTTTCACACAATCAATGTCAAGCTCAAACTACTAGTTTTGTTTTGTTATTTCCTGGGACACGGAGCATAGCTCCACCCACGACACCAGTGAAGCCCCGCCCCTGTATTCTTATTGGCCCACAGGCCAGTCAGTCAAATATAATGAATGACCACTGATATGTAACAACATTGATGGCAAAGGCCACAATGGCCATCATTAATACTCATTCAAAACAATCCCTTCCGATTGGTTTATGTACTGTCAGTCAACAGTTTTCTATTTTACTACTTTTGATGGAACCATCATGCAATAGTCTTCAATCAGGGAGCCAATTGGTCAAAAATGTTCTTGTTATCAACCATCTTTTGGCTGGTTTTGAAGGTTTTCAATTAGACTAGGGTGCGGAAGGACCTAAGTAAGTTATGGAGAGCAAATAAATTCCTTATGCAAATTAGTTTGGAAATTAGACCATCTGATTGGCTGATGCAATTCTCATTAGGGATGGCCATCGGCCATCGATGTTTATAAACCATCGATTGGTTATGGTCGATGTTCCTTAGTTTTGACATCGATCGGGTTGAACCAGATGGTTTCACACAATCAATGTCAAGCTCAAACTACTAGTTTTGTTTTGCTATTTCCTGGGACACGGAGCATAGCTCCACCCACGACACCAGTGAAGCCCCGCCCCCGTATTCTGATTGGCCCACAGGCCAGTCAGTCAAATATAATGAATGACCACTGTTATGTAACAACATTGATGGCAAAGGCCACAATGGCCATCATTAATACTCATTCAAAACAATCCTTTCCGATTGGTTTATGTACTGTCAGTCAACAGTTTTCTATTTTACTACTTTTGATGGGACCATCATGCAATAGTCTTCAACAAGGAAGCCAATTGGTCAAGAATGTTCTTGTTATTAACCATCTTTTGGCTGGTTTTGATGGTTTTCAATTAGACTAGGGTGAGGAAGGACCTAAGTAAGTTATGGAGAGCAAATAAATTCCTTATGCAAATTAGTTTGGAAATTAGACCATCTGATTGGCTGATGCAATTCTCATTAGGGATGGCCATCGGCCATCGATGTTTATAAACCATCGATGGGTTATGGTCGATGTTCCTTAGTTTTGACATCGATCGGGTTGAACCAGATGGTTTCACACAATCAATGTCAAGCTCAAACTACTAGTTTTGTTTTGCTATTTCCTGGGACACGGAGCATAGCTCCACCCACGACACCAGTGAAGCCCCGCCCCCGTATTCTGATTGGCCCACAGGCCAGTCAGTCAAATATAATGAATGACCACTGATATGTAACAACATTGATGGCAAAGGCCACAATGGCCATCATTAATACTCATTCAAAACAATCCCTTCCGATTGGTTTATGTACTGTCAGTCAACAGTTTTCTATTTTACTACTTTTGATGGGACCATCATGCAAAAGTCTTCAACCATGTAGCCAATTGGTCAAGAATGTTCTTGTCATCAACCATCTTTGGCTGGTTTTGAAGGTTTTCAATTAGACTAGGGTGAGGAAGGACCTAAGTAAGTTATGGAGAGCAAATAAATTCCTTATGCAAATTAGTTTGGAAATTAGACCATCTGATTGGCTGATGCAATTCTCATTAGGGATGGCCATCGATGTTTATAAACCATCGATGGGTTATGGTCGATGTTCCTTAGTTTTGACATTGATCGGGTTGAACCAGATCGTTTCACACAATCAATGTCAAGCTCAAACTACTAGTTTTGTTTTGCTATTTCCTGGGACACGGAGCATAGCTCCACCCACGACACCAGTGAAGCCCCGCTCCCGTATTCTGATTGGCCCACAGGCCAGTCAGTCAAATATAATGAATGACCACTGATATGTAACAACATTGATGGCAAAGGCCACAATGGCCATCATTAATACTCATTCAAAACAATCCTTTCCGATTGGTTTATGTACTGTCAGTCAACAGTTTTCTATTTTACTACTTTTGATGGGACGATCATGCAAAAGTCTTCAACCAGGAAGCCAATTGGTCAAGAATGTTCTTGTTATCAACCATCTTTGGCTGGTTTTGAAGGTTTTCAATTAGAATAGGGTGAGGAAGGACCTAAGTAAGTTATGGAGAGCAAATAAATTCCTTATGCAAATTAGTTTGGAAATTAGACCATCTGATTGGCTGATGCAATTCTCATTAGGGATGGCCATCGGCCATCGATGGTTATAAACCATCAATGGGTTATGGTCGATGTTCCTTAGTTTTGACATCGATCGGGTTGAACCAGATCACACAATCAATGTCAAGCTCAAACTACTAGTTTTGTTTTGCTATTTCCTGGGACACGGAGCATAGCTCCATCCACGACACCAGTGAAGCCCCGCCCCCATATTCTGATTGGCCCACAGGCCAGTCAGTCAAATATAATGAATGACCACTGATATGTAACAACATTGATGGCAAAGGCCACAATGGCCATCATTAATACTCATTCAAAACAATCCTTTCCGATTGGTTTATGTACTGTCAGTCAACAGTTTTCTATTTTACTACTTTTGATGGGACGATCATGCAAAAGTCTTCAACCAGGAAGCCAATTGGTCAAGAATGTTCTTGTTATCAACCATCTTTGGCTGGTTTTGAAGGTTTTCAATTAGAATAGGGTGAGGAAGGACCTAAGTAAGTTATGGAGAGCAAATAAATTCCTTATGCAAATTAGTTTGGAAATTAGACCATCTGATTGGCTGATGCAATTCTCATTAGGGATGGCCATCGGCCATCGATGGTTATAAACCATCAATGGGTTATGGTCGATGTTCCTTAGTTTTGACATCGATCGGGTTGAACCAGATCACACAATCAATGTCAAGCTCAAACTACTAGTTTTGTTTTGCTATTTCCTGGGACACGGAGCATAGCTCCATCCACGACACCAGTGAAGCCCCGCCCCCATATTCTGATTGGCCCACAGGCCAGTCAGTCAAATATAATGAATGACCACTGATATGTAACAACATTGATGGCAAAGGCCACAATGGCCATCATTAATACTCATTCAAAACAATCCTTTCCGATTGGTTTATGTACTGTCAGTCAACAGTTTTCTATTTTACTACTTTTGATGGGACCATCATGCAAAAGTCTTCAACCAGGAAGCCAATTGGTCAAGAATGTTCTTGTTATCAACCATCTTTGGCTGGTTTTGAAGGTTTTCAATTAGACTAGGGTGAGGAAGGACCTAAGTAAGTTATGGAGAGCAAATAAATTCCTTATGCAAATTAGTTTGAAAATTAGACCATCTGATTGGCTGATGCAATTCTCATTAGGGATGGCCATCGATGTTTATAAACCGTCGATGGGTTATGGTCGATGTTCCTTAGTTTTGACATCGATCGGGTTGAACCAGATGGTTTCACACAATCAATGTCAAGCTCAAACTACTAGTTTTGTTTTGCTATTTCCTGGGACACGGAGCATAGCTCCACCCACGACACCAGTGAAGCCCCGCCCCCGTATTCTGATTGGCCCACAGGCCAGTCAGTCAAATATAATGAATGACCACTGATATATAACAACATTGATGGCAAAGGCCACAATGGCCATCATTAATACTCAATCAAAACAATCCTTTCCGATTGGTTTATGTACTGTCAGTCAACAGTTTTCTATTTTACTACTTTTGATGGGACCATCATGCAAAAGTCTTCAACCAGGAAGCCAATTGGTCAAGAATGTTTTTGTTATCAACCATCTTTGGCTGGTTTTGAAGGTTTTCAATTAGACTATGGTGAGGAAGGACCTAAGTGAGTTATGGAGAGCAAATAAATTCCTTATGCAAATTAGTTTGGAAATTAGACCATCTGATTGGCTGATGCAATTCTCATTAGGGATGGCCATCGGCCATCGATGTTTATAAACCATCGATAGGTTATGGTCGATGTTCCTTAGTTTTGACATCGATCGGGTTGAACCAGATGGTTTCACAAAATCAATGTCAAGCTCAAACTACTAGTTTTGTTTTGCTATTTCCTGGGACACGGAGCATAGCTCCACCCACGACACCAGTGAAGCCCCGCCCCTGTATTCTGATTGGCCCACAGGCCAGACAGTCAAATATAATGAATGACCACTGATATATAACAACATTGATGGCAAAGGCCACAATGGCCATCATTAATACTCATTCAAAACAATCCATTCCGATTGGTTTATGTACTGTCAGTCAACAGTTTTCTATTTTACTACTTTTGATGGGACCATCATGCAAAAGTCTTCAACCAAGAAGCCAATTGGTCAAGAATGTTCTTGTTATCAACCATCTTTGGCTGGTTTTGAAGGTTTTCAATTAGACTAGGGTGAGGAAGGACCTAAGTAAGTTATGGAGAGCAAATAAATTCCTTATGCAAATTAGTTTGGAAATTAGACCATCTGATTGGCTGATGCAATTCTCATTAGGGATGGCCATCGGCCATCGATGGTTATAAACCATCGATGGGTTATGGTCGATGTTCCTTAGTTTTGACATCGATCGGGTTGAACCAGATGGTTTCACACAATCAATGTCAAGCTCAAACTACTAGTTTTGTTTTGCTATTTCCTGGGACACGGAGCATAGCTCCACCCACGACACCAGTAAAGCCCCGCTCCCGTATTCTGATTGGCCCACAGGCCAGTCAGTCAAATATAATGAATGACCACTGATATATAACAACATTGATGGCAAAGGCCACAATGGCCATCATTAATACTCATTCAAAACAATCCTTTCCGATTGGTTTATGTACTGTCAGTCAACAGTTTTCTATTTTACTACTTTTGATGGGACCATCAAGCAAAAGTCTTCAACCAGGAAGCCAATTGGTCAAGAATGTTCTTGTTATCAACCATCTTTGGCTGGTTTTGAAGGTTTTCAATTAGAATAGGGTGAGGAAGGACCTAAGTAAGTTATGGAGAGCAAATAAATTCCTTATGCAAATTAGTTTGGAAATTAGACCATCTGATTGGCTGATGCAATTCTCATTAGGGATGGCCATCGGCCATCGATGGTTATAAACCATCAATGGGTTATGGTCGATGTTCCTTAGTTTTGACATCGATCGGGTTGAACCAGATCACACAATCAATGTCAAGCTCAAACTACTAGTTTTGTTTTGCTATTTCCTGGGACACGGAGCATAGCTCCATCCACGACACCAGTGAAGCCCCGCCCCCATATTCTGATTGGCCCACAGGCCAGTCAGTCAAATATAATGAATGACCACTGATATGTAACAACATTGATGGCAAAGGCCACAATGGCCATCATTAATACTCATTCAAAACAATCCTTTCCGATTGGTTTATGTACTGTCAGTCAACAGTTTTCTATTTTACTACTTTTGATGGGACCATCATGCAAAAGTCTTCAACCAGGAAGCCAATTGGTCAAGAATGTTCTTGTTATCAACCATCTTTGGCTGGTTTTGAAGGTTTTCAATTAGACTAGGGTGAGGAAGGACCTAAGTAAGTTATGGAGAGCAAATAAATTCCTTATGCAAATTAGTTTGAAAATTAGACCATCTGATTGGCTGATGCAATTCTCATTAGGGATGGCCATCGATGTTTATAAACCGTCGATGGGTTATGGTCGATGTTCCTTAGTTTTGACATCGATCGGGTTGAACCAGATGGTTTCACACAATCAATGTCAAGCTCAAACTACTAGTTTTGTTTTGCTATTTCCTGGGACACGGAGCATAGCTCCACCCACGACACCAGTGAAGCCCCGCCCCCGTATTCTGATTGGCCCACAGGCCAGTCAGTCAAATATAATGAATGACCACTGATATATAACAACATTGATGGCAAAGGCCACAATGGCCATCATTAATACTCAATCAAAACAATCCTTTCCGATTGGTTTATGTACTGTCAGTCAACAGTTTTCTATTTTACTACTTTTGATGGGACCATCATGCAAAAGTCTTCAACCAAGAAGCCAATTGGTCAAGAATGTTCTTGTTATCAACCATCTTTGGCTGGTTTTGAAGGTTTTCAATTAGACTATGGTGAGGAAGGACCTAAGTGAGTTATGGAGAGCAAATAAATTCCTTATGCAAATTAGTTTGGAAATTAGACCATCTGATTGGCTGATGCAATTCTCATTAGGGATGGCCATCGGCCATCGATGTTTATAAACCATCGATAGGTTATGGTCGATGTTCCTTAGTTTTGACATCGATCGGGTTGAACCAGATGGTTTCACAAAATCAATGTCAAGCTCAAACTACTAGTTTTGTTTTGCTATTTCCTGGGACACGGAGCATAGCTCCACCCACGACACCAGTGAAGCCCCGCCCCTGTATTCTGATTGGCCCACAGGCCAGACAGTCAAATATAATGAATGACCACTGATATATAACAACATTGATGGCAAAGGCCACAATGGCCATCATTAATACTCATTCAAAACAATCCATTCCGATTGGTTTATGTACTGTCAGTCAACAGTTTTCTATTTTACTACTTTTGATGGGACCATCATGCAAAAGTCTTCAACCAAGAAGCCAATTGGTCAAGAATGTTCTTGTTATCAACCATCTTTGGCTGGTTTTGAAGGTTTTCAATTAGACTAGGGTGAGGAAGGACCTAAGTAAGTTATGGAGAGCAAATAAATTCCTTATGCAAATTAGTTTGGAAATTAGACCATCTGATTGGCTGATGCAATTCTCATTAGGGATGGCCATCGGCCATCGATGGTTATAAACCATCGATGGGTTATGGTCGATGTTCCTTAGTTTTGACATCGATCGGGTTGAACCAGATGGTTTCACACAATCAATGTCAAGCTCAAACTACTAGTTTTGTTTTGCTATTTCCTGGGACACGGAGCATAGCTCCACCCACGACACCAGTAAAGCCCCGCTCCCGTATTCTGATTGGCCCACAGGCCAGTCAGTCAAATATAATGAATGACCACTGATATATAACAACATTGATGGCAAAGGCCACAATGGCCATCATTAATACTCATTCAAAACAATCCTTTCCGATTGGTTTATGTACTGTCAGTCAACAGTTTTCTATTTTACTACTTTTGATGGGACCATCAAGCAAAAGTCTTCAACCAGGAAGCCAATTGGTCAAGAATGTTCTTGTTATCAACCATCTTTGGCTGGTTTTGAAGGTTTTCAATTAGAATAGGGTGAGGAAGGACCTAAGTAAGTTATGGAGAGCAAATAAATTCCTTATGCAAATTAGTTTGGAAATTAGACCATCTGATTGGCTGATGCAATTCTCATTAGGGATGGCCATCGGCCATCGATGGTTATAAACCATCAATGGGTTATGGTCGATGTTCCTTAGTTTTGACATCGATCGGGTTGAACCAGATCACACAATCAATGTCAAGCTCAAACTACTAGTTTTGTTTTGCTATTTCCTGGGACACGGAGCATAGCTCCATCCACGACACCAGTGAAGCCCCGCCCCCATATTCTGATTGGCCCACAGGCCAGTCAGTCAAATATAATGAATGACCACTGATATGTAACAACATTGATGGCAAAGGCCACAATGGCCATCATTAATACTCATTCAAAACAATCCTTTCCGATTGGTTTATGTACTGTCAGTCAACAGTTTTCTATTTTACTACTTTTGATGGGACCATCATGCAAAAGTCTTCAACCAGGAAGCCAATTGGTCAAGAATGTTCTTGTTATCAACCATCTTTGGCTGGTTTTGAAGGTTTTCAATTAGACTAGGGTGAGGAAGGACCTAAGTAAGTTATGGAGAGCAAATAAATTCCTTATGCAAATTAGTTTGGAAATTAGACCATCTGATTGGCTGATGCAATTCTCATTAGGGATGGCCATCGGCCATCGATGGTTATAAACCATCAATGGGTTATGGTCGATGTTCCTTAGTTTTGACATCGATCGGGTTGAACCAGATCACACAATCAATGTCAAGCTCAAACTACTAGTTTTGTTTTGCTATTTCCTGGGACACGGAGCATAGCTCCACCCACGACACCAGTAAAGCCCCGCTCCCGTATTCTGATTGGCCCACAGGCCAGTCAGTCAAATATAATGAATGACCACTGATATATAACAACATTGATGGCAAAGGCCACAATGGCCATCATTAATACTCATTCAAAACAATCCTTTCCGATTGGTTTATGTACTGTCAGTCAACAGTTTTCTATTTTACTACTTTTGATGGGACCATCAAGCAAAAGTCTTCAACCAGGAAGCCAATTGGTCAAGAATGTTCTTGTTATCAACCATCTTTGGCTGGTTTTGAAGGTTTTCAATTAGAATAGGGTGAGGAAGGACCTAAGTAAGTTATGGAGAGCAAATAAATTCCTTATGCAAATTAGTTTGGAAATTAGACCATCTGATTGGCTGATGCAATTCTCATTAGGGATGGCCATCGGCCATCGATGGTTATAAACCATCAATGGGTTATGGTCGATGTTCCTTAGTTTTGACATCGATCGGGTTGAACCAGATCACACAATCAATGTCAAGCTCAAACTACTAGTTTTGTTTTGCTATTTCCTGGGACACGGAGCATAGCTCCATCCACGACACCAGTGAAGCCCCGCCCCCATATTCTGATTGGCCCACAGGCCAGTCAGTCAAATATAATGAATGACCACTGATATGTAACAACATTGATGGCAAAGGCCACAATGGCCATCATTAATACTCATTCAAAACAATCCTTTCCGATTGGTTTATGTACTGTCAGTCAACAGTTTTCTATTTTACTACTTTTGATGGGACCATCATGCAAAAGTCTTCAACCAGGAAGCCAATTGGTCAAGAATGTTCTTGTTATCAACCATCTTTGGCTGGTTTTGAAGGTTTTCAATTAGACTAGGGTGAGGAAGGACCTAAGTAAGTTATGGAGAGCAAATAAATTCCTTATGCAAATTAGTTTGAAAATTAGACCATCTGATTGGCTGATGCAATTCTCATTAGGGATGGCCATCGATGTTTATAAACCGTCGATGGGTTATGGTCGATGTTCCTTAGTTTTGACATCGATCGGGTTGAACCAGATGGTTTCACACAATCAATGTCAAGCTCAAACTACTAGTTTTGTTTTGCTATTTCCTGGGACACGGAGCATAGCTCCACCCACGACACCAGTGAAGCCCCGCCCCCGTATTCTGATTGGCCCACAGGCCAGTCAGTCAAATATAATGAATGACCACTGATATATAACAACATTGATGGCAAAGGCCACAATGGCCATCATTAATACTCAATCAAAACAATCCTTTCCGATTGGTTTATGTACTGTCAGTCAACAGTTTTCTATTTTACTACTTTTGATGGGACCATCATGCAAAAGTCTTCAACCAGGAAGCCAATTGGTCAAGAATGTTTTTGTTATCAACCATCTTTGGCTGGTTTTGAAGGTTTTCAATTAGACTATGGTGAGGAAGGACCTAAGTGAGTTATGGAGAGCAAATAAATTCCTTATGCAAATTAGTTTGGAAATTAGACCATCTGATTGGCTGATGCAATTCTCATTAGGGATGGCCATCGGCCATCGATGTTTATAAACCATCGATAGGTTATGGTCGATGTTCCTTAGTTTTGACATCGATCGGGTTGAACCAGATGGTTTCACAAAATCAATGTCAAGCTCAAACTACTAGTTTTGTTTTGCTATTTCCTGGGACACGGAGCATAGCTCCACCCACGACACCAGTGAAGCCCCGCCCCCGTATTCTGATTGGCCCACAGGCCAGACAGTCAAATATAATGAATGACCACTGATATATAACAACATTGATGGCAAAGGCCACAATGGCCATCATTAATACTCATTCAAAACAATCCATTCCGATTGGTTTATGTACTGTCAGTCAACAGTTTTCTATTTTACTACTTTTGATGGGACCATCATGCAAAAGTCTTCAACCAAGAAGCCAATTGGTCAAGAATGTTCTTGTTATCAACCATCTTTGGCTGGTTTTGAAGGTTTTCAATTAGACTAGGGTGAGGAAGGACCTAAGTAAGTTATGGAGAGCAAATAAATTCCTTATGCAAATTAGTTTGGAAATTAGACCATCTGATTGGCTGATGCAATTCTCATTAGGGATGGCCATCGGCCATCGATGGTTATAAACCATCGATGGGTTATGGTCGATGTTCCTTAGTTTTGACATCGATCGGGTTGAACCAGATGGTTTCACACAATCAATGTCAAGCTCAAACTACTAGTTTTGTTTTGCTATTTCCTGGGACACGGAGCATAGCTCCACCCACGACACCAGTAAAGCCCCGCTCCCGTATTCTGATTGGCCCACAGGCCAGTCAGTCAAATATAATGAATGACCACTGATATGTAACAACATTGATGGTAAAGGCCACAATGGCCATCATTAATACTCATTCAAAACAATCCTTTCCGATTGGTTTATGTACTGTCAGTCAACAGTTTTCTATTTTACTACTTTTGATGGGACCACCATGCAAAAGTCTTCAACCAGGAAGCCAATTGGTCAAGAATGTTCTTGTTATCAACCATCTTTGGCTGGCTTTGAAGGTTTTCAATTAGACGAGGGTGAGGAAGGACCTAAGTAAGTTATGGAGAGAAAATAAATTCCTTATGCAAATTAGTTTGGAAATTAGACCATCTGATTGGCTGATGCAATTCTCATTAGGGATGGCCATCGGCCATCGATGTTTATAAACCATCGATGGGTTATGGTCGATGTTCCTTAGTTTTGACATCGATCGGGTTGAACCAGATGGTTTCACACAATCAATGTCAAGCTCAATATACTAGTTTTGTTTTGCTATTTCCTGGGACACTGAGCATAGCTCCACCCACGACACCAGTGAAGCCCCGCCCCCGTATTCTGATTGGCCCACAGGCCAGTCAGTCAAATATAATGAAAGACCACTGATATGTAACAACATTGATGGCAAAGGCCACAATGGCCATCATTAATACTCATTCAAAACAATCCTTTCCGATTGGTTTATGTACTGTCAGTAAACAGTTTTCTATTTTACTACTTTTGATGGGACCATCATGCAATAGCCTTCAACCAGGAAGCCAATTGGTCAAGAATGTTCTTGTTATCAACCATCTTTGGCTGGTTTTGAAGGTTTTCAATTAGACTAGGGTGAGGAAGGACCTAAGTAAGTTATGGAGAGCAAGTAAATTACTTATGCAAATTAGTTTGGAAATTAGACCATCTGATTGGCTGATGCAATTCTCATTAGGGATGGCCATCGATGGTTATAAACCATCGAGTGGTTATGGTCGATGTTCCTTAGTTTTGACATCGATCGGGTTGAACCAGATGGTTTCACACAATCAATGTCAAGCTAAAACTACTAGTTTTGTTTTGCTATTTCCTGGGACACGGAGCATAGCTCCACCCACGACACCAGTGAAGCCCCGCCCCCATATTCTGATTGGCCCACAGGCCAGTCAGTCAAATATAATGAATGACCACTGATATATAACAACATTGATGGCAAAGGCCACAATGGCCATCATTAATACTCATTCAAAACAATCCTTTCCGATTGGTTTATGTACTGTCAGTCAACAGTTTTCTATTTTACTACTTTTGATGGGAACATCAAGCAAAAGTCTTCAACCAGGAAGCCAATTGGTCAAGAATGTAATTGTTATCAACCATCTTTGGCTGGTTTTGAAGGTTTTCAATTAGACTATGGTGAGGAAGGACCTATGTAAGTTATGGAGAGCAAATAAATTCCTTATGCAAATTAGTTTGGAAATTAGACCATCTGATTGGCTGATGCAATTCTCATTAGGGATGGCCATCGATGGTTATAAACCATCGATAGGTTATGGTCGATGTTCCTTAGTTTTGACATTGATCGGGTTGAACCAGATGGTTTCACAAAATCAATGTCAAGCTCAAACTACTAGTTTTGTTTTGATATTTCCTGGGACACGGAGCATAGCTCCACCCACGACACCAGTGAAGCCCCGCCCCCGTATTCTGATTGGCCCACAGGCCAGTCAGTCAAATATAATGAATGACCACTGATATATAACAACATTGATGGCAAAGGCCACAATGGCCATCATTAATACTCATTCAAAACAATCCATTCCGATTGGTTTATGTACTGTCAGTCAACAGTTTTCTATTTTACTACTTTTGATGGGACCATCATACAAAAGTCTTCAACCAAGAAGCAAATTGGTCAAGAATGTTCTTGTTATCAACCATCTTTGGCTGGTTTTGAAGGTTTTCAATTAGACTAGGGTGAGGAAGGACCTAAGTAAGTTATGGAGAGCAAATAAATTCCTTATGCAAATTACTTTGGAAATTAGACCATCTGATTGGCTGATGCAATTCTCATTAGGGATGGCCATCGGCCATCGATGGTTATAAACCATCGATGGGTTATGGTCGATGTTCCTTAGTTTTGACATTGATCGGGTTGAACCAGATGGTTTCACACAATCAATGTCAAGCTCAAACTACTAGTTTTGTTTTGCTATTTCCTGGGACACGGAGCATAGCTCCACCCACGACACCAGTGAAGCCCCGCCCCCATATTCTGATTGGCCCACAGGCCAGTCAGTCAAATATAATGAATGACCACTGATATGTAACAACATTGATGGCAAAGGCCACAATGGCCATCATTAATACTCATTCAAAACAATCCTTTCCGATTGGTTTATGTACTGTCAGTCAACAGTTTTCTATTTTACTACTTTTGATGGGACCACCATGCAAAAGTCTTCAACCAGGAAGCCAATTGGTCAAGAATGTTCTTGTTATCAACCATCTTTGGCTGGCTTTGAAGGTTTTCAATTAGACTAGGGTGAGGAAGGACCTAAGTAAGTTATGGAGAGAAAATAAATTCCTTATGCAAATTAGTTTGGAAATTAGACCATCTGATTGGCTGATGCAATTCTCATTAGGGATGGCCATCGGCCATCGATGTTTATAAACCATCGATGGGTTATGGTCGATGTTCCTTAGTTTTGACATCGATCGGGTTGAACCAGATGGTTTCACACAATCAATGTCAAGCTCAAACTACTAGTTTTGTTTTGCTATTTCCTGGGACACTGAGCATAGCTCCACCCACGACACCAGTGAAGCCCCGCCCCCGTATTCTGATTGGCCCACAGGCCAGTCAGTCAAATATAATGAAAGACCACTGATATGTAACAACATTGATGGCAAAGGCCACAATGGCCATCATTAATACTCATTCAAAACAATCCTTTCCGATTGGTTTATGTACTGTCAGTCAACAGTTTTCTATTTTACTACTTTTGATGGGACCATCATGCAATAGCCTTCAACCAGGAAGCCAATTGGTCAAGAATGTTCTTGTTATCAACCATCTTTGGCCGGTTTTGAAGGTTTTCAATTAGACTAGTGTGAGGAAGGACCTAAGTAAGTTATGGAGAGCAAGTAAATTCCTTATGCAAATTAGTTTGGAAATTAGACCATCTGATTGGCTGATGTAATTCTTATTAGGGATGGCCATCGGCCATCGATGTTTATAAACCATCAATGGGTTATGGTCGATGTTCCTTAGTTTTGACATTGATAGGGTTGAACCAGATGGTTTCACACAATCAATGTCAAGCTCAAACTACTAGTTTTGTTTTGCTATTTCCTGGAACACGGAGCATAGCTCCACCCACAACACCAGTGAAGCCCCGCCCCCGTATTCTGATTGGCCCACAGGCCAGTCAATCAAATATAATGAATGACCACTGATATATAACAACATTGATGGCAAAGGCCACAATGGCCATCATTAATACTCATTCAAAACAATCCTTTCCTATTGGTTTATGTACTGTCAGTCAACAGTTTTCTATTTTACTACTTTTGATGGGACCATCAAGCAAAAGTCTTCAACCAGGAAGCCAATTGGTCAAGAATGTTCTTGTTATCAACCATCTTAGGCTGGTTTTAAAGGTTTTCAATTAGACTAGGGTGAGGAAGTACCTAAGTAAGTTATGGAGAGCAAATAAATTCCCTATGCAAATTAGTTTGGAAATTAGACCATCTGATTGGCTGATGCAATTCTCATTAGGGATGGCCATTGGCCATCGGCCATCGATGTTTATAAACCATCGATGGGTTATGGTCGATGTTCCTTAGTTTTGACATCGATCGGGTTGAACCAGATGGTTTCACACAATCAATGTCAAGCTCAAACTACTAGTTTTGTTTTGCTATTTCCTGGGACACGGAGCATAGCTCCACCCACGACACCAGTGAAGCCCCGCCCCCGTATTCTGATTGGCCCACAGGCCAGTCAGTCAAATATAATGAATGACCACTGATATGTAACAACATTGATGGCAAAGGCCACAATGGCCATCATTAATACTCATTCAAAACAATCCTTTCCGATTGGTTTATGTACTGTCAGTCAACAGTTTTCTATTTTACTACTTTTGATGGGACCATCAAGCAAAAGTCTTCAACCAGGAAGCCAATTGGTCAAGAATGTTCTTGTTATCAACCATCTTTGGCAGGTTTTGAAGGTTTTCAATTAGACTATGGTGAGGAAGGACCTATGTAAGTTATGGAGAGCAAATAAATTCCTTATGCAAATTAGTTTGGAAATTAGACCATCTGATTGGCTGATGCAATTCTCATTAGGGATGGCCATCGGCCATCGGCCATCGGCCATCGATGTTTATAAACCATCGATGGGTTATGGTCGATGTTCCTTAGTTTTGACATCGATCGGGTTGAACCAGATGGTTTCACACAATCAATGTCAAGCTCAAACTACTAGTTTTGTTTTGCTATTTCCTGGGACACTGAGCATAGCTCCACCCACGACACCAGTGAAGCCCCGCCCCCGTATTCTGATTGGCCCACAGGCCAGTCAGTCAAATATAATGAATGACCACTGATATGTAACAACATTGATGGCAAAGGCCACAATGGCCATCATTAATACTCATTCAAAACAATCCTTTCCGATTGGTTTATGTACTGTCAGTCAACAGTTTTCTATTTTACTACTTTTGATGGGACCATCAAGCAAAAGTCTTCAACCAGGAAGCCAATTGGTCAACAATGTTCTTGTTATCAACCATCTTTGGCTGGTTTTGAAGGTTTTCAATTAGACTATGGTGAGGAAGGACCTATGTAAGTTATGGAGAGCAAATAAATTCCTTATGCAAATTAGTTTGGAAATTAGACCATCTGATTGGCTGATGCAATTCTCATTAGGGATGGCCATCGGCCATCGATGTTTATAAACCATCGATAGGTTATGGTCGATGTTCCTTAGTTTTGACATCGATCGGGTTGAACCAGATGGTTTCACAAAATCAATGTCAAGCTCAAACTACTAGTTTTGTTTTGCTATTTCCTGGGACACGGAGCATAGCTCCACCCACGACACCAGTGAAGCCCCGCCCCCGTATTCTGATTGGCCCACAGGCCAGTCAGTCAAATATAATGAATGACCACTGATATATAACAACATTGATGGCAAAGGCCACAATGGCCATCATTAATACTCATTCAAAACAATCCATTCCGATTGGTTTATGTACTGTCAGGCAACAGTTTTCTATTTTACTACTTTTGATGGGACCATCATACAAAAGTCTTCAACCAAGAAGCCAATTGGTCAAGAATGTTCTTGTTATCAACCATCTTTGGCTGGCTTTGAAGGTTTTCAATTAGACTAGGGTGAGGAAGTACCTAAGTAAGTTATGGAGAGCAAATAAATTCCTTATGCAAATTAGTTTGGAAATTAGACCATCTGATTGGCTGATGCAATTCTCATTAGGGATGGCCATCGGCCATCGATGTTTATAAACCATCGATGGGTTATGGTCGATGTTCCTTAGTTTTGACATCGATCGGGTTGAACCAGATGGTTTCACACAATCAATGTCAAGCTCAAACTACTAGTTTTGTTTTGCTATTTCCTGGGACACTGAGCATAGCTCCACCCACGACACCAGTGAAGCCCCGCCCCCGTATTCTGATTGGCCCACAGGCCAGTCAGTCAAATATAATGAAAGACCACTGATATGTAACAACATTGATGGCAAAGGCCACAATGGCCATCATTAATACTCATTCAAAACAATGCTTCCCGATTGGTTTATGTACTGTCAGTCAACAGTTTTCTATTTTACTACTTTTGATGGGACCATCATGCAATAGCCTTCAACCAGGAAGCCAATTGGTCAAGAATTTTCTTGTTATCAACCATCTTTGGCTGGTTTTGAAGGTTTTCAATTAGACTAGGGTGAGGAAGGACCTAAGTAAGTTATGGAGAGCAAGTAAATTACTTATGCAAATTAGTTTGGAAATTAGACCATCTGATTGGCTGATGCAATTCTCATTAGGGATGGCCATCGGCCATCGATGTTTATAAACCATCGATGGGTTATGGTCGATGTTCCTTAGTTTTGACATCGATCAGGTTTAACCAGATGGTTTCACACAATCAATGTCAAGCTTAAACTACTAGTTTTGTTTTGCTATTTCCTGGGACACGGAGCATAGCTCCACCCACGACACCAGTGAAGCCCCGCCCCCGTATTCTGATTGGCCCACAGGCCAATCAGTCAAATATAATGAATGACCACTGATATGTAACAACATTGATGGCAAAGGCCACAATGGCCATCATTAATACTCATTCAAAACAATCCGTTCCGATTGGTTTAAGTACTGTCAGTCAACAGTTTTCTATTTTACTACTTATGATGGGACCATCATGCAATAGTCTTTAACCAGGAAGCCAATTGGTCAAGAATGTTCTTGTTATCAACCATCTTAGGCTGGTTTTGAAAGTTTTCAATTACACTAGGGTGAGGAAGGACCTAAGTAAGTTATGGAGAGCAAATAAATTCCATATGCAAAATAGTTTGGAAATTAGACCATCTGATTGGCTGATGCAATTCTCATTAGGGATGGCCATCGGCCATCGATGTTTATAAACCATCAATGGGTTATTGTTGATGTTCCTTAGTTTTGACATCGATCGGGTTGAACCAGATGGTTTCACACAATCAATTTCAAGCTCAAACTACTAGTTTTGTTTTGCTATTTCCTGGGACACGGAGCATAGCTCCACCCACGACACCAGTGAAGCCCCGCCCCCGTATTCTGATTGGCCCACAGGCCAGTCAGTCAAATATAATGAATGACCACTGATTTGTAACAACATTGATGGCAAAGGCCACAATGGCCATCATTAATACTCATTCAAAACAATCCTTTCCGATTGGTTTATGTACTGTCAGTCAACAGTTTTCTATTTTACTACTTTTGATGGGACCATCATGCAATAGTCTTCAACCAGGAAGCCAATTGGTCAAGAATGTTCTTGTTATCAACCATCTTTGGCCGGTTTAGAAGGTTTTCAATTAGACTAGGGTGAGGAAGGACCTAAGTAAGTTATGGAGAGCAAATAAATTCCTTATGCAAATTAGTTTGGAAATTAGACCATCTGATTGGCTGATGCAATTCTCATTAGGGATGGCCATCGGCCATCGATGTTTATAAACCATCGATGGGTTATGGTCGATGTTCCTTAGTTTTGACATCGATCGGGTTGAACCAGATGGTTTCACACAATCAATGTCAAGCTCAAACTACTAGTTTTGTTTTGCTATTTCCTGGGATACGGGGCATAGCTCCACCCACGACACCAGTGAAGCCCTGCCCCCGTATTCTGATTGGCCCACAGGCCAGTCAGTCAAATATAATGAATGACCACTTATATGTAACAACATTGATGGCAAAGGCCACAATGGCCATCATTAATACTCATTCAAAACAATCCTTTCCGATTGGTTTATGTACTGTCAGTCAACAGTTTTCTATTTTACTACTTTTGATGGGACCATAATGCAATAGTCTTCAACCAGGAAGCCAATTGGTCAAGAATGTTCTTGTTATCAACCATCTTTGGCTGGTTTTGAAGGTTTTCAATTAGACTAGGGAGAGGAAGGACCAAAGTAAGTTATGGAGAGCAAATAAATTCCTTATGCAAATTAGTTTGGAAATTAGACCATCTGATTGGCTGATGCAATTCTCATTAGGGATGGCCATCGGCGTTTATAAACCATCGATGGGTTATGGTCGATGTTCCTTAGTTTTGACATCGATCGGGTTGAACCAGATGGTTTAACACAATCAATGTCAAGCTCAAACTAATAGTTTTGTTTTGCTATTTCCTGGAACACGGAGCATAGCTCCACCCACGACACCAGTGAAGCCCCGCCCCCGTATTCTGATTGGCCCACAGGCCAGTCAGTCAAATATAATGAATGACCACTGATATGTAACAACATTGATGGCAAAGGCCACAATGGCCATCATTAATACTCATTCAAAACAATCCTTTCCGATTGGTTTATGTACTGTCAGTCAACAGTTTTCTATTTTACTACTTTTGATGGGACCATCATGCAATAGTCTTCAACCAGGAAGCCAATTGGTCAAGAATGTTCTTGTTATCAACCATCTTTGGCTGGTTTTGAAGGTTTTCAATTAGACTAGAGTGAGGAAGGACCTAAGTAAGTTATGGAGAGCAAATAAATTCCTTATGCAAATTAGTTTGGAAATTAGACCATCTGATTGGCTGATGCAATTCTCATTAGGGATGGCCATCGGCCATCGATGTTTATAAACCATCGATGGGTTATGGTCGATGTTCCTTAGTTTTGACATCGATCGGGTTGAACCAGATGGTTTCACACAATCAATGTCAAGCTCAAACTACTAGTTTTGTTTTGTTATTTCCTGGGACACAGAGCATAGCTCCACCCACGACACCAGTGAAGCCCCGCCCCCATATTCTTATTGGCCCACAGGCCAGTCAGTCAAATATAATGAATGACCACTGATATGTAACAACATTGATGGCAAAGGCCACAATGGCCATCATAAATACTCATTCAAAACAATCCCTTCCGATTGGTTTATGTACTGTCAGTCAACAGTTTTCTATTTTACTACTTTTGATGGAACCATCATGCAAAAGTCTTCAACCAGGGAGCCAATTGGTCAAAAATGTTCTTGTTATCAACCATCTTTTGGCTGGTTTTGAAGGTTTTCAATTAGACTAGGGTGCGGAAGGACCTAAGTAAGTTATGGAGAGCAAATAAATTCCTTATGCAAATTAGTTTGGAAATTAGACCATCTGATTGGCTGATGCAATTCTCATAAGGGATGGCCATCGGCAATCGATGTTTATAAACCATCGATTGGTTATGGATGATGTTCCTTAGTTTTGACATCGATCGGGTTGAACCAGATGGTTTCACACAATCAATGTCAAGCTCAAACTACTAGTTTTGTTTTGCTATTTCCTGGGACACGGAGCATAGCTCCACCCACGACACCAGTGAAGCCCCGCCCCCATATTCTGATTGGCCCACAGGCCAGTCAGTCAAATATAATGAATGACCACTGATATGTAACAACATTGATGGCAAAGGCCACAATGGCCATCATTAATACTCATTCAAAACAATCCTTTCCGATTGGTTTATGTACTGTCAGTCAACAGTTTTCTATTTTACTACTTTTGATGGGACCATCATGCAATAGTCTTCAACAAGGAAGCCAATTGGTCAAGAATGTTCTTGTTATTAACCATCTTTTGGCTGGTTTTGATGGTTTTCAATTAGACTAGGGTGAGGAAGGACCTAAGTAAGTTATGGAGAGCAAATAAATTCCTTATGCAAATTAGTTTGGAAATTAGACCATCTGATTGGCTGATGCAATTCTCATTAGGGATGGCCATCGGCCATCGATGTTTATAAACCATCGATGGGTTATGGTCGATGTTCCTTAGTTTTGACATCGATCGGGTTGAACCAGATGGTTTCACACAATCAATGTCAAGCTCAAACTACTAGTTTTGTTTTGCTATTTCCTGGGACACGGAGCATAGCTCCACCCACGACACCAGTGAAGCCCCGCCCCCGTATTCTGATTGGCCCACAGGCCAGTCAGTCAAATATAATGAATGACCACTGATATGTAACAACATTGATGGCAAAGGCCACAATGGCCATCATTAATACTCATTCAAAACAATCCCTTCCGATTGGTTTATGTACTGTCAGTCAACAGTTTTCTATTTTACTACTTTTGATGGGACCATCATGCAAAAGTCTTCAACCAGGAAGCCAATTGGTCAAGAATGGTCTTGTCATCAACCATCTTTGGCTGGTTTTGAAGGTTTTCAATTAGACTAGGGTGAGGAAGGACCTAAGTAAGTTATGGAGAGCAAATAAATTCCTTATGCAAATTAGTTTGGAAATTAGACCATCTGATTGGCTGATGCAATTCTCATTAGGGATGGCCATCGATGTTTATAAACCATCGATGGGTTATGGTCGATGTTCCTTAGTTTTGACATTGATCGGGTTGAACCAGATGGTTTCACACAATCAATGTCAAGCTCAAACTACTAGTTTTGTTTTGCTATTTCCTGGGACACGGAGCATAGCTCCACCCACGGCACCAGTGAAGCCCCGCCCCCGTATTCTGATTGGCCCACAGGCCAGTCAGTCAAATATAATGAATGACCACTGATATGTAACAACATTGATGGCAAAGGCCACAATGGCCATCATTAATACCCATTCAAAACAATCCTTTCCGATTGGTTTATGTACTGTCAGTCAACAGTTTTCTATTTTACTACTTTTGATGGGACGATCATGCAAAAGTCTTCAACCAGGAAGCCAATTGGTCAAGAATGTTCTTGTTATCAACCATCTTTGGCTGGTTTTGAAGGTTTTCAATTAGAATAGGGTGAGGAAGGACCTAAGTAAGTTATGGAGAGCAAATAAATTCCTTATGCAAATTAGTTTGGAAATTAGACCATCTGATTGGCTGATGCAATTCTCATTAGGGTTGGCCATCGGCCATCGGCCATCGATGGTTATAAACCATCAATGGGTTATGGTCGATGTTCCTTAGTTTTGACATCGATCGGGTTGAACCAGATCACACAATCAATGTCAAGCTCAAACTACTAGTTTTGTTTTGCTATTTCCTGGGACACGGAGCATAGCTCCATCCACGACACCAGTGAAGCCCCGCCCCCATATTCTGATTGGCCCACAGGCCAGTCAGTCAAATATAATGAATGACCACTGATATGTAACAACATTGATGGCAAAGGCCACAATGGCCATCATTAATACTCATTCAAAACAATCCTTTCCGATTGGTTTATGTACTGTCAATCAACAGTTTTCTATTTTACTACTTTTGATGGGACCATCATGCAAAAGTCTTCAACCAGGAAGCCAATTGGTCAAGAACATTCTTGTTATCAACCATCTTTGGCTGGTTTTGAAGGTTTTCAATTAGACTAGGGTGAGGAAGGACCTAAGTAAGTTATGGAGAGCAAATAAATTCCTTATGCAAATTAGTTTGGAAATTAGACCATCTGATTGGCTGATGCAATTCTCATTAGGGATGGCCATCGATGTTTATAAACCATCGATGGGTTATGGTCGATGTTCCTTAGTTTTGACATCGATCGGGTTGAACCAGATGGTTTCACACAATCAATGTCAAGCTCAAACTACTAGTTTTGTTTTGCTATTTCCTGGGACACGGAGCATAGCTCCACCCACGACACCAGTGAAGCCCCGCCCCCGTATTCTGATTGGCCCACAGGCCAGTCAGTCAAATATAATGAATGACCACTGATATGTAACAACATTGATGGCAAAGGCCACAATGGCCATCATTAATACTCATTCAAAACAATCCTTTCCGATTGGTTTATGTACTGTCAGTCAACAGTTTTCTATTTTACTACTTTTGATGGGACCACCATGCAAAAGTCTTCAACCAGGAAGCCAATTGGTCAAGAATGTTCTTGTTATCAACCATCTTTGGCTGGCTTTGAAGGTTTTCAATTAGACTATGGTGAGGAAGGACCTATGTAAGTTATGGAGAGCAAATAAATTCCTTATGCAAATTAGTTTGGAAATTAGACCATCTGATTGGCTGATGCAATTCTCATTAGGGATGGCCATCGGCCATCGATGTTTATAAACCATCGATAGGTTATGGTCGATGTTCCTTAGTTTTGACATCGATAGGGTTGAACCAGATGGTTTCACACAATCAATGTCAAGCTCAAACTACTAGTTTTGTTTTGCTATTTCCTGGAACACGGAGCATAGCTCCACCCACGACACCAGTGAAGCCCCGCCCGCGTATTCTGATTGGCCCACAGGCCAGTCAGTCAAATATAATGAATGACCACTGATATGTAACAACATTGATGGCAAAGGCCACAATGGCCATCATTAATACTCATTCAAAACAATCCTTTCCGATTGGTTTATGTACTGTCAGTCAACAGTTTTCTATTTTACTACTTTTGATGGGACCATCATGCAATAGTCTTCAACCAGGAAGCCACTTGGTCAAGAATGTTCTTGTTATCAACCATCTTTGGCTGGTTTAGAAGGTTTTCAATTAGACTAGGGTGAGGAAGTACCTAAGTAAGTTATGGAGAGCAAATAAATTCCTTATGCAAATTAGTTTGGAAATTAGACCATCTGATTGGCTGATGCAATTCTCATTAGGGATGGCCATCGGCCATCGATGTTTATAAACCATCGATGGGTTATGGTCGATGTTCCTTAGTTTTGACATCGATCGGGTTGAACCAGATGGTTTCACACAATCAATGTCAAGCTCAAACTACTAGTTTTGTTTTGCTATTTCCTGGGACACGGAGCATAGCTCCACCCACGACACCAGTGAAGCCCCGCCCCCGTATTCTGATTGGCCCACAGGCCAGTCAGTCAAATATAATGAATGACCACTGATATGTAACAACATTGATGGCAAAGGCCACAATGGCCATCATTAATACTCATTCAAAACCATCCTTTCCGATTGGTTTATGTACTGTCAGTCAACAGTTTTCTATTTTACTACTTTTGATGGGACCATCATGCAATAGTCTTCAACCAGGAAGCCAATTGGTCAAGAATGTTCTTGTTATCAACCATCTTTGGCTGGTTTTGAAGGTTTTCAATTAGACTAGGGAGAGGAAGGACCTAAGTAAGTTATGGAGAGCAAATAAATTCCTTATGCAAATTAGTTTGGAAATTAGACCATCTGATTGGCTGATGCAATTCTCATTAGGGATGGCCATCGGCCATCGGCCATCGATGTTTATAAACCATCGATGGGTTATGGTCGATGTTCCTTAGTTTTGACATCGATCGGGTTGAACCAGATGGTTTCACACAATCAATGTCAAGCTCAAACTACTAGTTTTGTTTTGCTATTTCCTGGGACACTGAGCATAGCTCCACCCACGACACCAGTGAAGCCCCGCCCCCGTATTCTGATTGGCCCACAGGCCAGTCAGTCAAATATAATGAAAGACCAATGATATGTAACAACATTGATGGCAAAGGCCACAATGGCCATCATTAATACTCATTCAAAACAATGCTTTCCGATTGGTTTATGTACTGTCAGTCAACAGTTTTCTATTTTACTACTTTTGATGGAACCATCATGCAATAGCCTTCAACCAGGAAGCCAATTGGTCAAGAATTTTCTTGTTATCAACCATCTTTGGCTGGTTTTGAAGATTTTCAATTAGACTAGGGTGAGGAAGGACCTAAGTAAGTTATGGAGAGCAAATAAATTCCATATGCAAACTAGTTTGGAAATTAGACCATCTGATTGGCTGATGCAATTCTCATTAGGGATGGCCATCGGCCATCGATGTTTATAAACCATCAATGGGTTATGGTTGATGTTCCTTAGTTTTGACATCGATCGGGTTGAACCAGATGGTTTCACACAATCAATGTCAAGCTCAAACTACTAGTTTTGTTTTGCTATTTCATGGGACACGGAGCATAGCTCCACCCACGACACCAGTGAAGCCCCGCCCCCGTATTCTGATTGGCCCACAGGCCAGTCAGTCAAATATAATGAATGACCACTGATTTGTAACAACATTGATGGCAAAGGCCACAATGGCCATCATTAATACTCATTCAAAACAATCCTTTCCGATTGGTTTATGTACTGTCAGTCAACAGTTTTCTATTTTACTACTTTTGATGGGACCATCATGCAATAGTCTTCAACCAGGAAGCCAATTGGTCAAGAATGTTCTTGTTATCAACCATCTTTGGCTGGTTTAGAAGGTTTTCAATTAGACTAGGGTGAGGAAGGACCTAAGTAAGTTATGGAGAGCAAATAAATTCCTTATGCAAATTGTTTGGAAATTAGACCATCTGATTGGCTGATGCAATTCTCATTAGGGATGGCCATCGGCCATCGATGTTTATAAACCATCGATGGGTTATGGTCGATGTTCCTTAGTTTTGACATCGATCGGGTTGAACCAGATGGTTTCACACAATCAATGTCAAGCTCAAACTACTAGTTTTGTTTTGCTATTTCCTGGGACACGGAGCATAGCTCCACCCACGACACCAGTGAAGCCCCGCCCCCGTATTCTGATTGGCCCACAGGCCAGTCAGTCAAATATAATGAATGACCACTGATATGTAACAACATTGATGGCAAAGGCCACAATGGCCATCATTAATACTCATTCAAAACCATCCTTTCCGATTGGTTTATGTACTGTCAGTCAACAGTCTTCTATTTTACTACTTTTGATGGGACCATCATGCAATAGTCTTCAACCAGGAAGCCAATTGGTCAAGAATGTTCTTGTTATCAACCATCTTTGGCTGGTTTTGAAGGTTTTCAATTAGACTAGGGAGAGGAAGGACCTAAGTAAGTTATGGAGAGCAAATAAATTCCTTATGCAAATTAGTTTGGAAATTAGACCATCTGATTGGCTGATGCAATTCTCATTAGGGATGGCCATCGGCCATCGGCCATCGATGTTTATAAACCATCGATGGGTTATGGTCGATGTTCCTTAGTTTTGACATCGATCGGGTTGAACCAGATGGTTTCACACAATCAATGTCAAGCTCAAACTACTAGTTTTGTTTTGCTATTTCCTGGGACACTGAGCATAGCTCCACCCACGACACCAGTGAAGCCCCGCCCCCGTATTCTGATTGGCCCACAGGCCAGTCAGTCAAATATAATGAAAGACCAATGATATGTAACAACATTGATGGCAAAGGCCACAATGGCCATCATTAATACTCATTCAAAACAATGCTTTCCGATTGGTTTATGTACTGTCAGTCAACAGTTTTCTATTTTACTACTTTTGATGGAACCATCATGCAATAGCCTTCAACCAGGAAGCCAATTGGTCAAGAATTTTCTTGTTATCAACCATCTTTGGCTGGTTTTAAAGGTTTTCAATTAGACTAGGGTGAGGAAGGACCTAAGTAAGTTATGGAGAGCAAATAAATTCCATATGCAAACTAGTTTGGAAATTAGACCATCTGATTGGCTGATGCAATTCTCATTAGGGATGGCCATCGGCCATCGATGTTTATAAACCATCAATGGGTTATGGTTGATGTTCCTTAGTTTTGACATCGATCGGGTTGAACCAGATGGTTTCACACAATCAATGTCAAGCTCAAACTACTAGTTTTGTTTTGCTATTTCCTGGGACACGGAGCATAGCTCCACCCACGACACCAGTGAAGCCCCGCCCCCGTATTCTGATTGGCCCACAGGCCAGTCAGTCAAATATAATGAATGACCACTGATTTGTAACAACATTGATGGCAAAGGCCACAATGGCCATCATTAATACTCATTCAAAACAATCCTTTCCGATTGGTTTATGTACTGTCAGTCAACAGTTTTCTATTTTACTACTTTTGATGGGACCATCATGCAATAGTCTTCAACCAGGAAGCCAATTGGTCAAGAATGTTCTTGTTATCAACCATCTTTGACCGGTTTAGAAGGTTTTCAATTAGACTAGGGTGAGGAAGGACCTAAGTAAGTTATGGAGAGCAAATAAATTCCTTATGCAAATTAGTTTGGAAATTAGACCATCTGATTGGCTGATGCAATTCTCATTAGGGATGGCCATCGGCCATCGATGTTTATAAACCATCGATGGGTTATGGTCGATGTTCCTTAGTTTTGACATTGATCGGGTTGAACCAGATGGTTTCACACAATCAATGTCAAGCTCAAACTACTAGTTTTGTTTTGCTATTTCCTGGGACACGGTGCATAGCTCCACCCACGACACCAGTGAAGCCCCGCCCCCATATTCTGATTGGCCCACAGGCCAGTCAGTCAAATATAATGAATGACCACTGATATGTAACAACATTGATGGCAAAGGCCACAATGGCCATCATTAATACTCATTCAAAACAATCCTTTCCGATTGGTTTATGTACTGTCAGTCAACAGTTTTCTATTTTACTACTTTTGATGGGACCATCATGCAATAGTCTTCAACCAGGAAGCCAATTGGTCAAGAATGTTCTTGTTATCATCCATCTTTGGCTGGTTTTGAAGGTTTTCAATTAGACTAGGGAGAGGAAGGACCTAAGTAAGTTATGGAGAGCAAATAAATTCCTTAGGCAAATTAGTTTGGAAATTAGACCATCTGATTGGCTGATGCAATTCTCATTAGGGATGGCCATCGGCCATCGGCCATCGATGTTTATAAACCATCGATGGGTTATGGTCGATGTTCCTTAGTTTTGACATCGATCGGGTTGAACCAGATGGTTTCACACAATCAATGTCAAGCTCAAACTACTAGTTTTGTTTTGCTATTTCCTGGGATACGGGGCATAGCTCCACCCACGACACCAGTGAAGCCCCGCCCCCATATTATGATTGGCCCACAGGCCAGTCAGTCAAATATAATGAATGACCACTTATATGTAACAACATTGATGGCAAAGGCCACAATGGCCATCATTAATACTCATTCAAAACAATCCTTTCCGATTGGTTTATGTACTGTCAGTCAACAGTTTTCTATTTTACTACTTTTGATGGGACCATAATGCAATAGTCTTCAACCAGGAAGCCAATTGGTCAAGAATGTTCTTGTTATCAACCATCTTTGGCTGGTTTTGAAGGTTTTCAATTAGACTAGGGAGAGGAAGGACCAAAGTAAGTTATGGAGAGCAAATAAATTCCTTATGCAAATTAGTTTGGAAATTAGACCATCTGATTGGCTGATGCAATTCTCATTAGGGATGGCCATCGGCGTTTATAAACCATCGATGGGTTATGGTCGATGTTCCTTAGTTTTGACATCGATCGGGTTGAACCAGATGGTTTAACACAATCAATGTCAAGCTCAAACTAATAGTTTTGTTTTGCTATTTCCTGGGACACGGAGCATAGCTCCACCCACGACACCATTGAAGCCCCGCCCCCGTATTCTGATTGGCCCACAGGCCAGTCAGTCAAATATAATGAATGACCACTGATATGTAACAACATTGATGGCAAAGGCCACAATGGCCATCATTAATACTCATTCAAAACAATCCTTTCCGATTGGTTTATGTACTGTCAGTCAACAGTTTTCTATTTTACTACTTTTGATGGGACCATCATGCAATAGTCTTCAACCAGGAAGCCAATTGGTCAAGAATGTTCTTGTTATCAACCATCTTTGGCTGGTTTTGAAGGTTTTCAATTAGACTAGAGTGAGGAAGGACCTAAGTAAGTTATGGAGAGCAAATAAATTCCTTATGCAAATTAGTTTGGAAATTAGACCATCTGATTGGCTGATGCAATTCTCATTAGGGATGGCCATCGGCCATCGATGTTTATAAACCATCGATGGGTTATGGTCGATGTTCCTTAGTTTTGACATTGATCGGGTTGAACCAGATGGTTTCACACAATCAATGTCAAGCTCAAACTACTAGTTTTGTTTTGTTATTTCCTGGGACACGGAGCATAGCTCCACCCACGACACCAGTGAAGCCCCGCCCCCATATTCTTATTGGCCCACAGGCCAGTCAGTCAAATATAGTGAATGACCACTGATATGTAACAACATTGATGGCAAAGGCCACAATGGCCATCATTAATACTCATTCAAAACAATCCCTTCCGATTGGTTTATGTACTGTCAGTCAACAGTTTTCTATTTTACTACTTTTGATGGAACCATCATGCAAAAGTCTTCAACCAGGGAGCCAATTGGTCAAAAATGTTCTTGTTATCAACCATCTTTTGGCTGGTTTTGAAGGTTTTCAATTAGACTAGGGTGCGGAAGGACCTAAGTAAGTTATGGAGAGCAAATAAATTCCTTATGCAAATTAGTTTGGAAATTAGACCATCTGATTGGCTGATGCAATTCTCATTAGGGATGGCCATCGGCAATCGATGTTTATAAACCATCGATTGGTTATGGATGATGTTCCTTAGTTTTGACATCGATCGGGTTGAACCAGATGGTTTCACACAATCAATGTCAAGCTCAAACTACTAGTTTTGTTTTGCTATTTCCTGGGACACAGAGCATAGCTCCACCCACGACACCAGTGAAGCCCCGCCCCCATATTCTGATTGGCCCACAGGCCAGTCAGTCAAATATAATGAATGACCACTGATATGTAACAACATTGATGGCAAAGGCCACAATGGCCATCATTAATACTCATTCAAAACAATCCTTTCCGATTGGTTTATGTACTGTCAGTCAACAGTTTTCTATTTTACTACTTTTGATGGGACCATCATGCAATAGTCTTCAACAAGGAAGCCAATTGGTCAAGAATGTTCTTGTTATTAACCATCTTTTGGCTGATTTTGATGGTTTTCAATTAGATTAGGGTGAGGAAGGACCTAAGTAAGTTATGGAGAGCAAATAAATTCCTTATGCAAATTAGTTTGGAAATTAGACCATCTGATTGGCTGATGCAATTCTCATTAGGGATGGCCATCGGCCATCGATGTTTATAAACCATCGATGGGTTATGGTCGATGTTCCTTAGTTTTGACATCGATCGGGTTGAACCAGATGGTTTCACACAATCAATGTCAAGCTCAAACTACTAGTTTTGTTTTGCTATTTCCTGGGACACGGAGCATAGCTCCACCCACGACACCAGTGAAGCCCCGCCCCCATATTCTGATTGGCCCACAGGCCAGTCAGTCAAATATAATGAATGACCACTGATATGTAACAACATTGATGGCAAAGGCCACAATGGCCATCATTAATACTCATTCAAAACAATCCTTTCCGATTGGTTTATGTACTGTCAGTCAACAGTTTTCTATTTTACTACTTTTGATGGGACCATCATGCAATAGTCTTCAACAAGGAAGCCAATTGGTCAAGAATGTTCTTGTTATTAACCATCTTTTGGCTGGTTTTGATGGTTTTCAATTAGATTAGGGTGAGGAAGGACCTAAGTAAGTTATGGAGAGCAAATAAATTCCTTATGCAAATTAGTTTGGAAATTAGACCATCTGATTGGCTGATGCAATTCTCATTAGGGATGGCCATCGGCCATCGATGTTTATAAACCATCGATGGGTTATGGTCGATGTTCCTTAGTTTTGACATCGATCGGGTTGAACCAGATGGTTTCACACAATCAATGTCAAGCTCAAACTACTAGTTTTGTTTTGCTATTTCCTGGGACACGGAGCATAGCTCCACCCACGACACCAGTGAAGCCCCGCCCCCGTATTCTGATTGGCCCACAGGCCAGTCAGTCAAATATAATGAATGACCACTGATATGTAACAACATTGATGGCAAAGGCCACAATGGCCATCATTAATACTCATTCAAAACAATCCTTTCCGATTGGTTTATGTACTGTCAGTCAACAGTTTTCTATTTTACTACTTTTGATGGGACCACCATGCAAAAGTCTTCAACCAGGAAGCCAATTGGTCAAGAATGTTCTTGTTATCAACCATCTTTGGCTGGCTTTGAAGGTTTTCAATTAGACTATGGTGAGGAAGGACCTATGTAAGTTATGGAGAGCAAATAAATTCCTTATGCAAATTAGTTTGGAAATTAGACCATCTGATTGGCTGATGCAATTCTCATTAGGGATGGCCATCGGCCATCGATGTTTATAAACCATCGATGGGTTATGGTCGATGTTCCTTAGTTTTGACATCGATCGGGTTGAACCAGATGGTTTCACACAATCAATGTCAAGCTTAAACTACTAGTTTTGTTTTGCTATTTCCTGGGATAAGGGGCATAGCTCCACCCACGACACCAGTGAAGCCCCGCCCCCGTATTCTGATTGGCCCACAGGCCAGTCAGTCAAATATAATGAATGACCACTTATATGTAACAACATTGATGGCAAAGGCCACAATGGCCATCATTAATACTCATTCAAAACAATCCTTTCCGATTGGTTTATGTACTGTCAGTCAACAGTTTTCTATTTTACTACTTTTGATGGGACCATAATGCAATAGTCTTCAACCAGGAAGCCAATTGGTCAAGAATGTTCTTGTTATCAACCATCTTTGGCTGGTTTTGAAGGTTTTCAATTAGACTAGGGTGAGGAAGGACCTAAGTAAGTTATGGAGAGCAAATAAATTCCTTATGCAAATTAGTTTGGAAATTAGACCATCTGATTGGCTGATGCAATTCTCATTAGGGATGGCCATCGGCCATCTATGTTTATAAACCATCGATGGGTTATGGTCGATGTTCCTTAGTTTTGACATCGATCGGGTTGAACCAGATGGTTTCACACAATCAATGTCAAGCTCAAACTACTAGTTTTGTTTTGTTATTTCCTGGGACACGGAGCATAGCTCCACCCACGACACCAGTGAAGCCCCGCCCCTGTATTCTTATTGGCCCACAGGCCAGTCAGTCAAATATAATGAATGACCACTGATATGTAACAACATTGATGGCAAAGGCCACAATGGCCATCATTAATACTCATTCAAAACAATCCCTTCCGATTGGTTTATGTACTGTCAGTCAACAGTTTTCTATTTTACTACTTTTGATGGAACCATCATGCAATAGTCTTCAATCAGGGAGCCAATTGGTCAAAAATGTTCTTGTTATCAACCATCTTTTGGCTGGTTTTGAAGGTTTTCAATTAGACTAGGGTGCGGAAGGACCTAAGTAAGTTATGGAGAGCAAATAAATTCCTTATGCAAATTAGTTTGGAAATTAGACCATCTGATTGGCTGATGCAATTCTCATTAGGGATGGCCATCGGCCATCGATGTTTATAAACCATCGATTGGTTATGGTCGATGTTCCTTAGTTTTGACATCGATCGGGTTGAACCAGATGGTTTCACACAATCAATGTCAAGCTCAAACTACTAGTTTTGTTTTGCTATTTCCTGGGACACGGAGCATAGCTCCACCCACGACACCAGTGAAGCCCCGCCCCCGTATTCTGATTGGCCCACAGGCCAGTCAGTCAAATATAATGAATGATCACTGTTATGTAACAACATTGATGGCTAAGGCCACAATGGCCATCATTAATACTCATTCAAAACAATCCTTTCCGATTGGTTTATGTACTGTCAGTCAACAGTTTTCTATTTTACTACTTTTGATGGGACCATCATGCAATAGTCTTCAACAAGGTAGCCAATTGGTCAAGAATGTTCTTGTTATTAACCATCTTTTGGCTGGTTTTGATGGTTTTCAATTAGACTAGGGTGAGGAAGGACCTAAGTAAGTTATGGAGAGCAAATAAATTCCTTATGCAAATTAGTTTGGAAATTAGACCATCTGATTGGCTGATGCAATTCTCATTAGGGATGGCCATCGGCCATCGATGTTGATAAACCATCGATGGGTTATGGTCGATGTTCCTTAGTTTTGACATCGATCGGGTTGAACCAGATGGTTTCACACAATCAATGTCAAGCTCAAACTACTAGTTTTGTTTTGCTATTTCCTGGGACACGGAGCATAGCTCCACCCACGACACCAGTGAAGCCCCGCCCCCGTATTCTGATTGGCCCACAGGCCAGTCAGTCAAATATAATGAATGACCACTGATATGTAACAACATTGATGGCAAAGGCCACAATGGCCATCATTAATACTCATTCAAAACAATCCCTTCCGATTGGTTTATGTACTGTCAGTCAACAGTTTTCTATTTTACTACTTTTGATGGGACCATCATGCAAAAGTCTTCAACCATGTAGCCAATTGGTCAAGAATGTTCTTGTCATCAACCATCTTTGGCTGGTTTTGAAGGTTTTCAATTAGACTAGGGTGAGGAAGGACCTAAGTAAGTTATGGAGAGCAAATAAATTCCTTATGCAAATTAGTTTGGAAATTAGACCATCTGATTGGCTGATGCAATTCTCATTAGGGATGGCCATCGATGTTTATAAACCATCGATGGGTTATGGTCGATGTTCCTTAGTTTTGACATTGATCGGGTTGAACCAGATCGTTTCACACAATCAATGTCAAGCTCAAACTACTAGTTTTGTTTTGCTATTTCCTGGGACACGGAGCATAGCTCCACCCACGACACCAATGAAGCCCCGCCCCCGTATTCTGATTGGCCCACAGGCCAGTCAGTCAAATATAATGAATGACCACTGATATGTAACAACATTGATGGCAAAGGCCACAATGGCCATCATTAATACTCATTCAAAACAATCCTTTCCGATTGGTTTATGTACTGTCAGTCAACAGTTTTCTATTTTACTACTTTTGATGGGACGATCATGCAAAAGTCTTCAACCAGGAAGCCAATTGGTCAAGAATGTTCTTGTTATCAACCATCTTTGGCTGGTTTTGAAGGTTTTCAATTAGAATAGGGTGAGGAAGGACCTAAGTAAGTTATGGAGAGCAAATAAATTCCTTATGCAAATTAGTTTAGAAATTAGACCATCTGATTGGCTGATGCAATTCTCATTAGGGATGGCCATCGGCCATCGATGGTTATAAACCATCAATGGGTTATGGTCGATGTTCCTTAGTTTTGACATCGATCGGGTTGAACCAGATCACACAATCAATGTCAAGCTCAAACTACTAGTTTTGTTTTGCTATTTCCTGGGACACGGAGCATAGCTCCATCCACGACACCAGTGAAGCCCCGCCCCCATATTCTGATTGGCCCACAGGCCAGTCAGTCAAATATAATGAATGACCACTGATATGTAACAACATTGATGGCAAAGGCCACAATGGCCATCATTAATACTCATTCAAAACAATCCTTTCCGATTGGTTTATGTACTGTCAGTCAACAGTTTTCTATTTTACTACTTTTGATGGGACCATCATGCAAAAGTCTTCAACCAGGAAGCCAATTGGTCAAGAATGTTCTTGTTATCAACCATCTTTGGCTGGTTTTGAAGGTTTTCAATTAGACTAGGGTGAGGAAGGACCTAAGTAAGTTATGGAGAGCAAATAAATTCCTTATGCAAATTAGTTTGAAAATTAGACCATCTGATTGGCTGATGCAATTCTCATTAGGGATGGCCATCGATGTTTATAAACCATCGATTGGTTATGGTCGATGTTCCTTAGTTTTGACATCGATCGGGTTGAACCAGATGGTTTCACACAATCAATGTCAAGCTCAAACTACTAGTTTTGTTTTGCTATTTCCTGGGACACGGAGCATAGCTCCACCCACGACACCAGTGAAGCCCCGCCCCCGTATTCTGATTGGCCCACAGGCCAGTCAGTCAAATATAATGAATGACCACTGATATGTAACAACATTGATGGCAAAGGCCACAATGGCCATCATTAATACTCATTCAAAACAATCCTTTCCGATTGGTTTATGTACTGTCAGTCAACAGTTTTCTATTTTACTACTTTTGATGGGACCACCATGCAAAAGTCTTCAACCAGGAAGCCAATTGGTCAAGAATGTTCTTGTTATCAACCATCTTTGGCTGGCTTTGAAGGTTTTCAATTAGACTAGGCTGAGGAAGGACCTAAGTAAGTTATGGAGAGCAAATAAATTCCTTATGCAAATTAGTTTGGAAATTAGACCATCTGATTGGCTGATGCAATTCTCATTAGGGATGGCCATCGATGTTTATAAACCATCGATGGGTTATGGTCGATTTTCCTTAGTTTTGACATTGATCGGGTTGAACCAGATGGTTTCACACAATCAATGTCAAGCTCAAACTACTAGTTTTGTTTTGCTATTTCCTGGGACACGGAGCATAGCTCCATCCACGACACCAGTGAAGCCCCGCCCCCGTATTCTGATTGGCCCACAGGCCAGTCAGTCAAATATAATGAATGACCACTGATATGTAACAACATTGATGGCAAAGGCCACAATGGCCATCATTAATACTCATTCAAAACAATCCTTTCCGATTGGTTTATGTACTGTCAGTCAACAGTTTTCTATTTTACTACTTTTGATGGGACCATCATGCAAAAGTCTTCAACCAGGAAGCCAATTGGTCAAGAACGTTCTTGTTATCAACCATCTTTGGCTGGTTTTGAAGGTTTTCAATTAGACTAGGGTGAGAAAGGACCTAAGTAAGTTATGGAGAGCAAATAAATTCCTTATGCAAATTAGTTTGGAAATTAGACCATCTGATTGGCTGATGCAATTCTCATTAGGGATGGCCATCGATGTTTATAAACCATCGATGGGTTATGGTCGATGTTCCTTAGTTTTGACATCGATCGGGTTGAACCAGATGGTTTCACACAATCAATGTCAAGCTCAAACTACTAGTTTTGTTTTGCTATTTCCTGGGACACGGAGCATAGCTCCACCCACGACACCAGTGAAGCCCCGCCCCCGTATTCTGATTGGCCCACAGGCCAGTCAGTCAAATATAATGAATGACCACTGATATGTAACAACATTGATGGCAAAGGCCACAATGGCCATCATTAATACTCATTCAAAACAATCCTTTCCGATTGGTTTATGTACTGTCAGTCAACAGTTTTCTATTTTACTACTTTTGATGGGACCACCATGCAAAAGTCTTCAACCAGGAAGCCAATTGGTCAAGAATGTTCTTGTTATCAACCATCTTAGGCTGGTTTTGAAGGTTTTCAATTAGACTAGGGTGAGGAAGGACCTAAGTAAGTTATGGAGAGCAAATAAATTCCTTTTGCAAATTAGTTTGGAAATTAGACCATCTGATTGGCTGATGCAATTCTCATTAGGGATGGCCATCGGCCATCGATGTTTATAAACCATCGATGGGTTATGGTCGATGTTCCTTAGTTTTGACATCGATCGGGTTGAACCAGATGGTTTCACACAATCAATGTCAAGCTCAAACTACTAGTTTTGTTTTGCTATTTCCTGGGACACGGAGCATAGCTCCACCCACGACACCAGTGAAGCCCCGCCCCCGTATTCTGATTGGCCCACAGGCCAGTCAGTCAAATATAATGAATGACCACTGATATATAACAACATTGATGGCAAAGGCCACAATGGCCATCATTAATACTCAATCAAAACAATCCTTTCCGATTGGTTTATGTACTGTCAGTCAACAGTTTTCTATTTTACTACTTTTGATGGGACCATCATGCAAAAGTCTTCAACCAGGAAGCCAATTGGTCAAGAATGTTTTTGTTATCAACCATCTTTGGCTGGTTTTGAAGGTTTTCAATTAGACTATGGTGAGGAAGGACCTAAGTGAGTTATGGAGAGCAAATAAATTCCTTATGCAAATTAGTTTGGAAATTAGACCATCTGATTGGCTGATGCAATTCTCATTAGGGATGGCCATCGGCCATCGATGTTTATAAACCATCGATAGGTTATGGTCGATGTTCCTTAGTTTTGACATCGATCGGGTTGAACCAGATGGTTTCACAAAATCAATGTCAAGCTCAAACTACTAGTTTTGTTTTGCTATTTCCTGGGACACGGAGCATAGCTCCACCCACGACACCAGTGAAGCCCCGCCCCCGTATTCTGATTGGCCCACAGGCCAGTCAGTCAAATATAATGAAAGACCACTGATATGTAACAACATTGATGGCAAAGGCCACAATGGCCATCATTAATACTCATTCAAAACAATCCTTTCCGATTGGTTTATGTACTGTCAGTAAACAGTTTTCTATTTTACTACTTTTGATGGGACCATCATGCAATAGCCTTCAACCAGGAAGCCAATTGGTCAAGAATGTTCTTGTTATCAACCATCTTTGGCTGGTTTTGAAGGTTTTCAATTAGACTAGGGTGAGGAAGGACCTAAGTAAGTTATGGAGAGCAAGTAAATTACTTATGCAAATTAGTTTGGAAATTAGACCATCTGATTGGCTGATGCAATTCTCATTAGGGATGGCCATCGATGGTTATAAACCATCGAGTGGTTATGGTCGATGTTCCTTAGTTTTGACATCGATCGGGTTGAACCAGATGGTTTCACACAATCAATGTCAAGCTAAAACTACTAGTTTTGTTTTGCTATTTCCTGGGACAAGGAGCATAGCTCCACCCACGACACCAGTGAAGCCCCGCCCCCATATTCTGATTGGCCCACAGGCCAGTCAGTCAAATATAATGAATGACCACTGATATATAACAACATTGATGGCAAAGGCCACAATGGCCATCATTAATACTCATTCAAAACAATCCTTTCCGATTGGTTTATGTACTGTCAGTCAACAGTTTTCTATTTTACTACTTTTGATGGGAACATCAAGCAAAAGTCTTCAACCAGGAAGCCAATTGGTCAAGAATGTAATTGTTATCAACCATCTTTGGCTGGTTTTGAAGGTTTTCAATTAGACTATGGTGAGGAAGGACCTATGTAAGTTATGGAGAGCAAATAAATTCCTTATGCAAATTAGTTTGGAAATTAGACCATCTGATTGGCTGATGCAATTCTCATTAGGGATGGCCATCGGCCATCGATGTTTATAAACCATCGATAGGTTATGGTCGATGTTCCTTAGTTTTGACATTGATCGGGTTGAACCAGATGGTTTCACAAAATCAATGTCAAGCTCAAACTACTAGTTTTGTTTTGATATTTCCTGGGACACGGAGCATAGCTCCACCCACGACACCAGTGAAGCCCCGCCCCCGTATTCTGATTGGCCCACAGGCCAGTCAGTCAAATATAATGAATGACCACTGATATATAACAACATTGATGGCAAAGGCCACAATGGCCATCATTAATACTCATTCAAAACAATCCATTCCGATTGGTTTATGTACTGTCAGTCAACAGTTTTCTATTTTACTACTTTTGATGGGACCATCATACAAAAGTCTTCAACCAAGAAGCCAATTGGTCAAGAATGTTCTTGTTATCAACCATCTTTGGCTGGTTTTGAAGGTTTTCAATTAGACTAGGGTGAGGAAGGACCTAAGTAAGTTATGGAGAGCAAATAAATTCCTTATGCAAATTACTTTGGAAATTAGACCATCTGATTGGCTGATGCAATTCTCATTAGGGATGGCCATCGGCCATCGATGGTTATAAACCATCGATGGGTTATGGTCGATGTTCCTTAGTTTTGACATTGATCGGGTTGAACCAGATGGTTTCACACAATCAATGTCAAGCTCAAACTACTAGTTTTGTTTTGCTATTTCCTGGGACACGGAGCATAGCTCCACCCATGACACCAGTGAAGCCCCGCCCCCATATTCTGATTGGCCCACAGGCCAGTCAGTCAAATATAATGAATGACCACTGATATGTAACAACATTGATGGCAAAGGCCACAATGGCCATCATTAATACTCATTCAAAACAATCCTTTCCGATTGGTTTATGTACTGTCAGTCAACAGTTTTCTATTTTACTACTTTTGATGGGACCACCATGCAAAAGTCTTCAACCAGGAAGCCAATTGGTCAAGAATGTTCTTGTTATCAACCATCTTTGGCTGGCTTTGAAGGTTTTCAATTAGACTAGGGTGAGGAAGGACCTAAGTAAGTTATGGAGAGAAAATAAATTCCTTATGCAAATTAGTTTGGAAATTAGACCATCTGATTGGCTGATGCAATTCTCATTAGGGATGGCCATCGGCCATCGATGTTTATAAACCATCGATGGGTTATGGTCGATGTTCCTTAGTTTTGACATCGATCGGGTTGAACCAGATGGTTTCACACAATCAATGTCAAGCTCAAACTACTAGTTTTGTTTTGCTATTTCCTGGAACACTGAGCATAGCTCCACCCACGACACCAGTGAAGCCCCGCCCCCGTATTCTGATTGGCCCACAGGCCAGTCAGTCAAATATAATGAAAGACCACTGATATGTAACAACATTGATGGCAAAGGCCACAATGGCCATCATTAATACTCATTCAAAACAATCCTTTCCGATTGGTTTATGTACTGTCAGTCAACAGTTTTCTATTTTACTACTTTTGATGGGACCATCATGCAATAGCCTTCAACCAGGAAGCCAATTGGTCAAGAATGTTCTTGTTATCAACCATCTTTGGCCGGTTTTGAAGGTTTTCAATTAGACTAGTGTGAGGAAGGACCTAAATAAGTTATGGAGAGCAAGTAAATTCCTTATGCAAATTAGTTTGGAAATTAGACCATCTGATTGGCTGATGTAATTCTTATTAGGGATGGCCATCGGCCATCGATGTTTATAAACCATCAATGGGTTATGGTCGATGTTCCTTAGTTTTGACATTGATAGGGTTGAACCAGATGGTTTCACACAATCAATGTCAAGCTCAAACTACTAGTTTTGTTTTGCTATTTCCTGGAACACGGAGCATAGCTCCACCCACAACACCAGTGAAGCCCCGCCCCCGTATTCTGATTGGCCCACAGGCCAGTCAATCAAATATAATGAATGACCACTGATATATAACAACATTGATGGCAAAGGCCACAATGGCCATCATTAATACTCATTCAAAACAATCCTTTCCTATTGGTTTATGTACTGTCAGTCAACAGTTTTCTATTTTACTACTTTTGATGGGACCATCAAGCAAAAGTCTTCAACCAGGAAGCCAATTGGTCAAGAATGTTCTTGTTATCAACCATCTTAGGCTGGTTTTAAAGGTTTTCAATTAGACTAGGGTGAGGAAGTACCTAAGTAAGTTATGGAGAGCAAATAAATTCCCTATGCAAATTAGTTTGGAAATTAGACCATCTGATTGGCTGATGCAATTCTCATTAGGGATGGCCATCGGCCATCGGCCATCGATGTTTATAAACCATCGATGGGTTATGGTCGATGTTCCTTAGTTTTGACATCGATCGGGTTGAACCAGATGGTTTCACACAATCAATGTCAAGCTCAAACTACTAGTTTTGTTTTGCTATTTCCTGGGACACGGAGCATAGCTCCACCCACGACACCAGTGAAGCCCCGCCCCCGTATTCTGATTGGCCCACAGGCCAGTCAGTCAAATATAATGAATGACCACTGATATGTAACAACATTGATGGCAAAGGCCACAATGGCCATCATTAATACTCATTCAAAACAATCCTTTCCGATTGGTTTATGTACTGTCAGTCAACAGTTTTCTATTTTACTACTTTTGATGGGACCATCAAGCAAAAGTCTTCAACCAGGAAGCCAATTGGTCAAGAATGTTCTTGTTATCAACCATCTTTGGCAGGTTTTGAAGGTTTTCAATTAGACTATGGTGAGGAAGGACATATGTAAGTTATGGAGAGCAAATAAATTCCTTATGCAAATTAGTTTGGAAATTAGACCATCTGATTGGCTGATGCAATTCTCATTAGGGATGGCCATCGGCCATCGGCCATCGATGTTTATAAACCATCGATGGGTTATGGTCGATGTTCCTTAGTTTTGACATCGATCGGGTTGAACCAGATGGTTTCACACAATCAATGTCAAGCTCAAACTACTAGTTTTGTTTTGCTATTTCCTGGGACACTGAGCATAGCTCCACCCACGACACCAGTGAAGCCCCGCCCCCGTATTCTGATTGGCCCACAGGCCAGTCAGTCAAATATAATGAATGACCACTGATATGTAACAACATTGATGGCAAAGGCCACAATGGCCATCATTAATACTCATTCAAAACAATCCTTTCCGATTGGTTTATGTACTGTCAGTCAACAGTTTTCTATTTTACTACTTTTGATGGGACCATCAAGCAAAAGTCTTCAACCAGGAAGCCAATTGGTCAACAATGTTCTTGTTATCAACCATCTTTGGCTGGTTTTGAAGGTTTTCAATTAGACTATGGTGAGGAAGGACCTATGTAAGTTATGGAGAGCAAATAAATTCCTTATGCAAATTAGTTTGGAAATTAGACCATCTGATTGGCTGATGCAATTCTCATTAGGGATGGCCATCGGCCATCGATGTTTATAAACCATCGATAGGTTATGGTCGATGTTCCTTAGTTTTGACATCGATCGGGTTGAACCAGATGGTTTCACAAAATCAATGTCAAGCTCAAACTACTAGTTTTGTTTTGCTATTTCCTGGGACACGGAGCATAGCTCCACCCACGACACCAGTGAAGCCCCGTCCCCGTATTCTGATTGGCCCACAGGCCAGTCAGTCAAATATAATGAATGACCACTGATATATAACAACATTGATGGCAAAGGCCACAATGGCCATCATTAATACTCATTCAAAACAATCCATTCCGATTGGTTTATGTACTGTCAGTCAACAGTTTTCTATTTTACTACTTTTGATGGGACCATCATACAAAAGTCTTCAACCAAGAAGCCAATTGGTCAAGAATGTTCTTGTTATCAACCATCTTTGGCTGGCTTTGAAGGTTTTCAATTAGACTAGGGTGAGGAAGTACCTAAGTAAGTTATGGAGAGCAAATAAATTCCTTATGCAAATTAGTTTGGAAATTAGACCATCTGATTGGCTGATGCAATTCTCATTAGGGATGGCCATCGGCCATCGATGTTTATAAACCATCGATGGGTTATGGTCGATGTTCCTTAGTTTTGACATCGATCGGGTTGAACCAGATGGTTTCACACAATCAATGTCAAGCTCAAACTACTAGTTTTGTTTTGCTATTTCCTGGGACACTGAGCATAGCTCCACCCACGACACCAGTGAAGCCCCGCCCCCGTATTCTGATTGGCCCACAGGCCAGTCAGTCAAATATAATGAAAGACCACTGATATGTAACAACATTGATGGCAAAGGCCACAATGGCCATCATTAATACTCATTCAAAACAATGCTTCCCGATTGGTTTATGTACTGTCAGTCAACAGTTTTCTATTTTACTACTTTTGATGGGACCATCATGCAATAGCCTTCAACCAGGAAGCCAATTGGTCAAGAATTTTCTTGTTATCAACCATCTTTGGCTGGTTTTGAAGGTTTTCAATTAGACTAGGGTGAGGAAGGACCTAAGTAAGTTATGGAGAGCAAATAAATTCCATATGCAAAATAGTTTGGAAATTAGACCATCTGATTGGCTGATGCAATTCTCATTAGGGATGGCCATCGGCCATCGATGTTTATAAACCATCAATGGGTTATGGTTGATGTTCCTTAGTTTTGACATCGATCGGGTTGAACCAGATGGTTTCACACAATCAATGTCAAGCTCAAACTACTAGTTTTGTTTTGCTATTTCCTGGGACACGGAGCATAGCTCCACCCACGACACCAGTGAAGCCCCGCCCCCGTATTCTGATTGGCCCACAGGCCAGTCAGTCAAATATAATGAATGACCACTGATTTGTAACAACATTGATGGCAAAGGCCACAATGGCCATCATTAATACTCATTCAAAACAATCCTTTCCGATTGGTTTATGTACTGTCAGTCAACAGTTTTCTATTTTACTACTTTTGATGGGACCATCATGCAATAGTCTTCAACCAGGAAGCCAATTGGTCAAGAATGTTCTTGTTATCAACCATCTTTGGCCGGTTTAGAAGGTTTTCAATTAGACTAGGGTGAGGAAGGACCTAAGTAAGTTATGGAGAGCAAATAAATTCCTTATGCAAATTAGTTTGGAAATTAGACCATCTGATTGGCTGATGCAATTCTCATTAGGGATGGCCATCGGCCATCGATGTTTATAAACCATCGATGGGTTATGGTCGATGTTCCTTAGTTTTGACATCGATCGGGTTGAACCAGATGGTTTCACACAATCAATGTCAAGCTCAAACTACTAGTTTTGTTTTGCTATTTCCTGGGATACGGGGCATAGCTCCACCCACAACACCAGTGAAGCCCTGCCCCCGTATTCTGATTGGCCCACAGGCCAGTCAGTCAAATATAATGAATGACCACTTATATGTAACAACATTGATGGCAAAGGCCACAATGGCCATCATTAATACTCATTCAAAACAATCCTTTCCGATTGGTTTATGTACTGTCAGTCAACAGTTTTCTATTTTACTACTTTTGATGGGACCATAATGCAATAGTCTTCAACCAGGAAGCCAATTGGTCAAGAATGTTCTTGTTATCAACCATCTTTGGCTGGTTTTGAAGGTTTTCAATTAGACTAGGGAGAGGAAGGACCAAAGTAAGTTATGGAGAGCAAATAAATTCCTTATGCAAATTAGTTTGGAAATTAGACCATCTGATTGGCTGATGCAATTCTCATTAGGGATGGCCATCAGCGTTTATAAACCATCGATGGGTTATGGTCGATGTTCCTTAGTTTTGACATCGATCGGGTTGAACCAGATGGTTTAACACAATCAATGTCAAGCTCAAACTAATAGTTTTGTTTTGCTATTTCCTGGAACACGGAGCATAGCTCCACCCACGACACCAGTGAAGCCCCGCCCCCGTATTCTGATTGGCCCACAGGCCAGTCAGTCAAATATAATGAATGACCACTGATATGTAACAACATTGATGGCAAAGGCCACAATGGCCATCATTAATACTCATTCAAAACAATCCTTTCCGATTGGTTTATGTACTGTCAGTCAACAGTTTTCTATTTTACTACTTTTGATGGGACCATCATGCAATAGTCTTCAACCAGGAAGCCAATTGGTCAAGAATGTTCTTGTTATCAACCATCTTTGGCTGGTTTTGAAGGTTTTCAATTAGACTAGAGTGAGGAAGGACCTAAGTAAGTTATGGAGAGCAAATAAATTCCTTATGCAAATTAGTTTGGAAATTAGACCATCTGATTGGCTGATGCAATTCTCATTAGGGATGGCCATCGGCCATCGATGTTTATAAACCATCGATGGGTTATGGTCGATGTTCCTTAGTTTTGACATCGATCGGGTTGAACCAGATGGTTTCACACAATCAATGTCAAGCTCAAACTACTAGTTTTGTTTTGTTATTTCCTGGGACACGGAGCATAGCTCCACCCACGACACCAGTGAAGCCCCGCCCCCATATTCTTATTGGCCCACAGGCCAGTCAGTCAAATATAATGAATGACCACTGATATGTAACAACATTGATGGCAAAGGCCACAATGGCCATCATTAATACTCATTCAAAACAATCCCTTCCGATTGGTTTATGTACTGTCAGTCAACAGTTTTCTATTTTACTACTTTTGATGGAACCATCATGCAAAAGTCTTCAACCAGGGAGCCAATTGGTCAAAAATGTTCTTGTTATCAACCATCTTTTGGCTGGTTTTGAAGGTTTTCAATTAGACTAGGGTGCGGAAGGACCTAAGTAAGTTATGGAGAGCAAATAAATTCCTTATGCAAATTAGTTTGGAAATTAGACCATCTGATTGGCTGATGCAATTCTCATAAGGGATGGCCATCGGCAATCGATGTTTATAAACCATCGATTGGTTATGGATGATGTTCCTTAGTTTTGACATCGATCGGGTTGAACCAGATGGTTTCACACAATCAATGTCAAGCTCAAACTACTAGTTTTGTTTTGCTATTTCCTGGGACACGGAGCATAGCTCCACCCACGACACCAGTGAAGCCCCGCCCCCGTATTCTGATTGGCCCACAGGCCAGTCAGTCAAATATAATGAATGACCACTGATATGTAACAACATTGATGGCAAAGGCCACAATGGCCATCATTAATACTCATTCAAAACAATCCTTTCCGATTGGTTTATGTACTGTCAGTCAACAGTTTTCTATTTTACTACTTTTGATGGGACCATCATGCAATAGTCTTCAACAAGGAAGCCAATTGGTCAAGAATGTTCTTGTTATTAACCATCTTTTGGCTGGTTTTGATGGTTTTCAATTAGACTAGGGTGAGGAAGGACCTAAGTAAGTTATGGAGAGCAAATAAATTCCTTATGCAAATTAGTTTGGAAATTAGACCATCTGATTGGCTGATGCAATTCTCATTAGGGTTGGCCATCGGCCATCGATGGTTATAAACCATCAATGGGTTATGTTCGATGTTCCTTAGTTTTGACATCGATCGGGTTGAACCAGATCACACAATCAATGTCAAGCTCAAACTACTAGTTTTGTTTTGCTATTTCCTGGGACACGGAGCATAGCTCCATCCACGACACCAGTGAAGCCCCGCCCCCATATTCTGATTGGCCCACAGGCCAGTCAGTCAAATATAATGAATGACCACTGATATGTAACAACATTGATGGCAAAGGCCACAATGGCCATCATTAATACTCATTCAAAACAATCCTTTCCGATTGGTTTATGTACTGTCAGTCAACAGTTTTCTATTTTACTACTTTTGATGGGACCATCATGCAAAAGTCTTCAACCAGGAAGCCAATTGGTCAAGAACGTTCTTGTTATCAACCATCTTTGGCTGGTTTTGAAGGTTTTCAATTAGACTAGGGTGAGGAAGGACCTAAGTAAGTTATGGAGAGCAAATAAATTCCTTATGCAAATTAGTTTGGAAATTAGACCATCTGATTGGCTGATGCAATTCTCATTAGGGATGGCCATCGATGTTTATAAACCATCGATGGGTTATGGTCGATGTTCCTTAGTTTTGACATCGATCGGGTTGAACCAGATGGTTTCACACAATCAATGTCAAGCTCAAACTACTAGTTTTGTTTTGCTATTTCCTGGGACACGGAGCATAGCTCCACCCACGACACCAGTGAAGCCCCGCCCCCGTATTCTGATTGGCCCACAGGCCAGTCAGTCAAATATAATGAATGACCACTGATATGTAACAACATTGATGGCAAAGGCCACAATGGCCATCATTAATACTCATTCAAAACAATCCTTTCCGATTGGTTTATGTACTGTCAGTCAACAGTTTTCTATTTTACTACTTTTGATGGGACCACCATGCAAAAGTCTTCAACCAGGAAGCCAATTGGTCAAGAATGTTCTTGTTATCAACCATCTTTGGCTGGCTTTGAAGGTTTTCAATTAGACTATGGTGAGGAAGGACCTATGTAAGTTATGGAGAGCAAATAAATTCCTTATGCAAATTAGTTTGGAAATTAGACCATCTGATTGGCTGATGCAATTCTCATTAGGGATGGCCATCGGCCATCGATGTTTATAAACCATCGATAGGTTATGGTCGATGTTCCTTAGTTTTGACATCGATAGGGTTGAACCAGATGGTTTCACACAATCAATGTCAAGCTCAAACTACTAGTTTTGTTTTGCTATTTCCTGGGACACGGAGCATAGCTCCACCCACGACACCAGTGAAGCCCCGCCCCCGTATTCTGATTGGCCCACAGGCCAGTCAGTCAAATATAATGAATGACCACTGATATATAACAACATTGATGGCAAAGGCCACAATGGCCATCATTAATACTCAATCAAAACAATCCTTTCCGATTGGTTTATGTACTGTCAGTCAACAGTTTTCTATTTTACTACTTTTGATGGGACCATCATGCAAAAGTCTTCAACCAGGAAGCCAATTGGTCAAGAATGTTTTTGTTATCAACCATCTTTGGCTGGTTTTGAAGGTTTTCAATTAGACTATGGTGAGGAAGGACCTAAGTGAGTTATGGAGAGCAAATAAATTCCTTATGCAAATTAGTTTGGAAATTAGACCATCTGATTGGCTGATGCAATTCTCATTAGGGATGGCCATCGGCCATCGATGTTTATAAACCATCGATAGGTTATGGTCGATGTTCCTTAGTTTTGACATCGATCGGGTTGAACCAGATGGTTTCACAAAATCAATGTCAAGCTCAAACTACTAGTTTTGTTTTGCTATTTCCTGGGACACGGAGCATAGCTCCACCCACGACACCAGTGAAGCCCCGCCCCCGTATTCTGATTGGCCCACAGGCCAGTCAGTCAAATATAATGAATGACCACTGATATATAACAACATTGATGGCAAAGGCCACAATGGCCATCATTAATACTCATTCAAAACAATCCATTCCGATTGGTTTATGTACTGTCAGTCAACAGTTTTCTATTTTACTACTTTTGATGGGACCATCATGCAAAAGTCTTCAACCAAGAAGCCAATTGGTCAAGAATGTTCTTGTTATCAACCATCTTTGGCTGGTTTTGAAGGTTTTCAATTAGACTAGGGTGAGGAAGGACCTAAGTAAGTTATGGAGAGCAAATAAATTCCTTATGCAAATTAGTTTGGAAATTAGACCATCTGATTGGCTGATGCAATTCTCATTAGGGATGGCCATCGGCCATCGATGGTTATAAACCATCGATGGGTTATGGTCGATGTTCCTTAGTTTTGACATCGATCGGGTTGAACCAGATGGTTTCACACAATCAATGTCAAGCTCAAACTACTAGTTTTGTTTTGCTATTTCCTGGGACACGGAGCATAGCTCCACCCACGACACCAGTAAAGCCCCGCCCCCGTATTCTGATTGGCCCACAGGCCAGTCAGTCAAATATAATGAATGACCACTGATATGTAACAACATTGATGGTAAAGGCCACAATGGCCATCATTAATACTCATTCAAAACAATCCTTTCCGATTGGTTTATGTACTGTCAGTCAACAGTTTTCTATTTTACTACTTTTGATGGGACCACCATGCAAAAGTCTTCAACCAGGAAGCCAATTGGTCAAGAATGTTCTTGTTACCAACCATCTTTGGCTGGCTTTGAAGGTTTTCAATTAGACGAGGGTGAGGAAGGACCTAAGTAAGTTATGGAGAGAAAATAAATTCCTTATGCAAATTAGTTTGGAAATTAGACCATCTGATTGGCTGATGCAATTCTCATTAGGGATGGCCATCGGCCATCGATGTTTATAAACCATCGATGGGTTATGGTCGATGTTCCTTAGTTTTGACATCGATCGGGTTGAACCAGATGGTTTCACACAATCAATGTCAAGCTCAATCTACTAGTTTTGTTTTGCTATTTCCTGGGACACTGAGCATAGCTCCACCCACGACACCAGTGAAGCCCCGCCCCCGTATTCTGATTGGCCCACAGGCCAGTCAGTCAAATATAATGAAAGACCACTGATATGTAACAACATTGATGGCAAAGGCCACAATGGCCATCATTAATACTCATTCAAAACAATCCTTTCCGATTGGTTTATGTACTGTCAGTAAACAGTTTTCTATTTTACTACTTTTGATGGGACCATCATGCAATAGCCTTCAACCAGGAAGCCAATTGGTCAAGAATGTTCTTGTTATCAACCATCTTTGGCTGGTTTTGAAGGTTTTCAATTAGACTAGGGTGAGGAAGGACCTAAGTAAGTTATGGAGAGCAAGTAAATTACTTATGCAAATTAGTTTGGAAATTAGACCATCTGATTGGCTGATGCAATTCTCATTAGGGATGGCCATCGATGGTTATAAACCATCGAGTGGTTATGGTCGATGTTCCTTAGTTTTGACATCGATCGGGTTGAACCAGATGGTTTCACACAATCAATGTCAAGCTAAAACTACTAGTTTTGTTTTGCTATTTCCTGGGACACGGAGCATAGCTCCACCCACGACACCAGTGAAGCCCCGCCCCCATATTCTGATTGGCCCACAGGCCAGCCAGTCAGTCAAATATAATGAATGACCACTGATATGTAACAACATTGATGGCAAAGGCCACAATGGCCATCATTAATACTCATTCAAAACAATCCATTCCAATTGGTTTATGTACTGTCAGTCAACAGTTTTCTATTTTACTACTTTTGATGGGACCATCATGCAATAGTCTTCAACCAGGAAGCCAATTGGTCAAGAATGTTCTTGTTATCAACCATCTTTGGCTGGTTTTGAAGGTTTTCAATTAGACTAGGGTGAGGAAGGACCTAAGTAAGTTATGGAGAGCAAATAAATTCCTTATGCAAATTAGTTTGGAAATTAGACCATCTGATTGGCTGATGCAATTCTCATTAGGGATGGCCATCGGCCATCGATGTTTATAAACCATCGATGGGTTATGGTCGATGTTCCTTAGTTTTGACATCGATCGGGTTGAACCAGATGGTTTCACACAATCAATGTCAAGCTCAAACTACTAGTTTTGTTTTGTTATTTCCTGGGACACGGAGCATAGCTCCACCCACGACACCAGTGAAGCTCCGCCCCCGTATTCTTATTGGCCCACAGGCCAGTCAGTCAAATATAATGAATGACCACTGATATGTAACAACATTGATGGCAAAGGCCACAATGGCCATCATTAATACTCATTCAAAACAATCCCTTCCGATTGGTTTATGTACTGTCAGTCAACAGTTTTCTATTTTACTACTTTTGATGGAACCATCATGCAATAGTCTTCAACCAGGGAGCCAATTGGTCAAGAATGTTCTTATCAACCATATTTTGGCTGGTTTTGAAGGTTTTCAATTAGACTAGGGTGCGAAAGGACCTATGTAAGTTATGGAGAGCAAATAAATTCCTTATGCAAATTAGTTTGGAAATTAGACCATCTGATTGGCTGATGCAATTCTCATTAGGGATGGCCATCGGCCATCGATGTTTATAAACCATCGATGGGTTATGGTCGATGTTCCTTAGTTTTGACATCGATCGGGTTGAACCAGATGGTTTCACACAATCAATGTCAAGCTCAAACTACTAGTTTTGTTTTGCTATTTCCTGGGACACGGAGCATAGCTCCACCCACGACACCAGTGAAGCCCCGCCCCCGTATTCTGATTGGCCCACAGGCCAGTCAGTCAAATATAATGAATGACCACTGATATGTAACAACATTGATGGCAAAGGCCACAATGGCCATCATTAATACTCATTCAAAACAATCCTTTCCGATTGGTTTATGTACTGTCAGTCAACAGTTTTCTATTTTACTACTTTTGATGGGACCATCATGCAATAGTCTTCAACAAGGAAGCCAATTGGTCAAGAATGTTCTTGTTATTAACCATCTTTTGGCTGGTTTTGATGGTTTTCAATTAGACTAGGGTGAGGAAGGACCTAAGTAAGTTATGGAGAGCAAATAAATTCCTTATGCAAATTAGTTTGGAAATTAGACCATCTGATTGGCTGATGCAATTCTCATTAGGGTTGGCCATCGGCCATCGATGGTTATAAACCATCAATGGGTTATGTTCGATGTTCCTTAGTTTTGACATCGATCGGGTTGAACCAGATCACACAATCAATGTCAAGCTCAAACTACTAGTTTTGTTTTGCTATTTCCTGGGACACGGAGCATAGCTCCATCCACGACACCAGTGAAGCCCCGCCCCCATATTCTGATTGGCCCACAGGCCAGTCAGTCAAATATAATGAATGACCACTGATATGTAACAACATTGATGGCAAAGGCCACAATGGCCATCATTAATACTCATTCAAAACAATCCTTTCCGATTGGTTTATGTACTGTCAGTCAACAGTTTTCTATTTTACTACTTTTGATGGGACCATCATGCAAAAGTCTTCAACCAGGAAGCCAATTGGTCAAGAACGTTCTTGTTATCAACCATCTTTGGCTGGTTTTGAAGGTTTTCAATTAGACTAGGGTGAGGAAGGACCTAAGTAAGTTATGGAGAGCAAATAAATTCCTTATGCAAATTAGTTTGGAAATTAGACCATCTGATTGGCTGATGCAATTCTCATTAGGGATGGCCATCGATGTTTATAAACCATCGATGGGTTATGGTCGATGTTCCTTAGTTTTGACATCGATCGGGTTGAACCAGATGGTTTCACACAATCAATGTCAAGCTCAAACTACTAGTTTTGTTTTGCTATTTCCTGGGACACGGAGCATAGCTCCACCCACGACACCAGTGAAGCCCCGCCCCCGTATTCTGATTGGCCCACAGGCCAGTCAGTCAAATATAATGAATGACCACTGATATGTAACAACATTGATGGCAAAGGCCACAATGGCCATCATTAATACTCATTCAAAACAATCCTTTCCGATTGGTTTATGTACTGTCAGTCAACAGTTTTCTATTTTACTACTTTTGATGGGACCACCATGCAAAAGTCTTCAACCAGGAAGCCAATTGGTCAAGAATGTTCTTGTTATCAACCATCTTTGGCTGGCTTTGAAGGTTTTCAATTAGACTATGGTGAGGAAGGACCTATGTAAGTTATGGAGAGCAAATAAATTCCTTATGCAAATTAGTTTGGAAATTAGACCATCTGATTGGCTGATGCAATTCTCATTAGGGATGGCCATCGGCCATCGATGTTTATAAACCATCGATAGGTTATGGTCGATGTTCCTTAGTTTTGACATCGATAGGGTTGAACCAGATGGTTTCACACAATCAATGTCAAGCTCAAACTACTAGTTTTGTTTTGCTATTTCCTGGGACACGGAGCATAGCTCCACCCACGACACCAGTGAAGCCCCGCCCCCGTATTCTGATTGGCCCACAGGCCAGTCAGTCAAATATAATGAATGACCACTGATATATAACAACATTGATGGCAAAGGCCACAATGGCCATCATTAATACTCAATCAAAACAATCCTTTCCGATTGGTTTATGTACTGTCAGTCAACAGTTTTCTATTTTACTACTTTTGATGGGACCATCATGCAAAAGTCTTCAACCAGGAAGCCAATTGGTCAAGAATGTTTTTGTTATCAACCATCTTTGGCTGGTTTTGAAGGTTTTCAATTAGACTATGGTGAGGAAGGACCTAAGTGAGTTATGGAGAGCAAATAAATTCCTTATGCAAATTAGTTTGGAAATTAGACCATCTGATTGGCTGATGCAATTCTCATTAGGGATGGCCATCGGCCATCGATGTTTATAAACCATCGATAGGTTATGGTCGATGTTCCTTAGTTTTGACATCGATCGGGTTGAACCAGATGGTTTCACAAAATCAATGTCAAGCTCAAACTACTAGTTTTGTTTTGCTATTTCCTGGGACACGGAGCATAGCTCCACCCACGACACCAGTGAAGCCCCGCCCCCGTATTCTGATTGGCCCACAGGCCAGTCAGTCAAATATAATGAATGACCACTGATATATAACAACATTGATGGCAAAGGCCACAATGGCCATCATTAATACTCATTCAAAACAATCCATTCCGATTGGTTTATGTACTGTCAGTCAACAGTTTTCTATTTTACTACTTTTGATGGGACCACCATGCAAAAGTCTTCAACCAGGAAGCCAATTGGTCAAGAATGTTCTTGTTATCAACCATCTTTGGCTGGCTTTGAAGGTTTTCAATTAGACGAGGGTGAGGAAGGACCTAAGTAAGTTATGGAGAGAAAATAAATTCCTTATGCAAATTAGTTTGGAAATTAGACCATCTGATTGGCTGATGCAATTCTCATTAGGGATGGCCATCGGCCATCGATGTTTATAAACCATCGATGGGTTATGGTCGATGTTCCTTAGTTTTGACATCGATCGGGTTGAACCAGATGGTTTCACACAATCAATGTCAAGCTCAATCTACTAGTTTTGTTTTGCTATTTCCTGGGACACTGAGCATAGCTCCACCCACGACACCAGTGAAGCCCCGCCCCCGTATTCTGATTGGCCCACAGGCCAGTCAGTCAAATATAATGAAAGACCACTGATATGTAACAACATTGATGGCAAAGGCCACAATGGCCATCATTAATACTCATTCAAAACAATCCTTTCCGATTGGTTTATGTACTGTCAGTAAACAGTTTTCTATTTTACTACTTTTGATGGGACCATCATGCAATAGCCTTCAACCAGGAAGCCAATTGGTCAAGAATGTTCTTGTTATCAACCATCTTTGGCTGGTTTTGAAGGTTTTCAATTAGACTAGGGTGAGGAAGGACCTAAGTAAGTTATGGAGAGCAAGTAAATTACTTATGCAAATTAGTTTGGAAATTAGACCATCTGATTGGCTGATGCAATTCTCATTAGGGATGGCCATCGATGGTTATAAACCATCGAGTGGTTATGGTCGATGTTCCTTAGTTTTGACATCGATCGGGTTGAACCAGATGGTTTCACACAATCAATGTCAAGCTAAAACTACTAGTTTTGTTTTGCTATTTCCTGGGACACGGAGCATAGCTCCACCCACGACACCAGTGAAGCCCCGCCCCCATATTCTGATTGGCCCACAGGCCAGCCAGTCAGTCAAATATAATGAATGACCACTGATATGTAACAACATTGATGGCAAAGGCCACAATGGCCATCATTAATACTCATTCAAAACAATCCATTCCAATTGGTTTATGTACTGTCAGTCAACAGTTTTCTATTTTACTACTTTTGATGGGACCATCATGCAATAGTCTTCAACCAGGAAGCCAATTGGTCAAGAATGTTCTTGTTATCAACCATCTTTGGCTGGTTTTGAAGGTTTTCAATTAGACTAGGGTGAGGAAGGACCTAAGTAAGTTATGGAGAGCAAATAAATTCCTTATGCAAATTAGTTTGGAAATTAGACCATCTGATTGGCTGATGCAATTCTCATTAGGGATGGCCATCGGCCATCGATGTTTATAAACCATCGATGGGTTATGGTCGATGTTCCTTAGTTTTGACATCGATCGGGTTGAACCAGATGGTTTCACACAATCAATGTCAAGCTCAAACTACTAGTTTTGTTTTGTTATTTCCTGGGACACGGAGCATAGCTCCACCCACGACACCAGTGAAGCTCCGCCCCCGTATTCTTATTGGCCCACAGGCCAGTCAGTCAAATATAATGAATGACCACTGATATGTAACAACATTGATGGCAAAGGCCACAATGGCCATCATTAATACTCATTCAAAACAATCCCTTCCGATTGGTTTATGTACTGTCAGTCAACAGTTTTCTATTTTACTACTTTTGATGGAACCATCATGCAATAGTCTTCAACCAGGGAGCCAATTGGTCAAGAATGTTCTTATCAACCATATTTTGGCTGGTTTTGAAGGTTTTCAATTAGACTAGGGTGCGAAAGGACCTATGTAAGTTATGGAGAGCAAATAAATTCCTTATGCAAATTAGTTTGGAAATTAGACCATCTGATTGGCTGATGCAATTCTCATTAGGGATGGCCATCGGCCATCGATGTTTATAAACCATCGATGGGTTATGGTCGATGTTCCTTAGTTTTGACATCGATCGGGTTGAACCAGATGGTTTCACACAATCAATGTCAAGCGCAAACTACTAGTTTTGTTTTGCTATTTCCTGGGACACGGAGCATAGCTCCACCCACGACACCAGTAAAGCCCCGCCCCCGTATTCTGATTGGCCCACAGGCCAGTCAGTCAAATATAATGAATGACCACTGATATGTAACAACATTGATGGCAAAGGCCACAATGGCCATCATTAATACTAATTCAAAACAATCCTTTCCGATTGGTTTATGTACTGTCAGTCAACAGTTTTATATTTTACTACTTTTGATGGGACCATCATGCAATAGTCTTCAACAAGGAAGCCAATTGGTCAAGAATGTTCTTGTTATTAACCATCTTTTGGCTGGTTTTGATGGTTTTCAATTAGACTAGGGTGAGGAAGGACCTAAGTAAGTTATGGAGAGCAAATAAATTCCTTATGCAAATTAGTTTGGAAATTAGACCATCTGATTGGCTGATGCAATTCTCATTAGGGATGGCCATCGATGTTTATAAACCATCGATGGGTTATGGTCGATGTTCCTTAGTTTTGACATCGATCGGGTTGAACCAGATGGTTTCACACAATCAATGTCAAGCTCAAACTACTAGTTTTGTTTTGCTATTTCCTGGGACACGGAGCATAGCTCCAACGACGACACCAGTGAAGCCCCGCCCCCGTATTCTGATTGGCCTACAGGCCAGTCAGTCAAATATAATGAATGACCACTGATATGTAACAACATTGATGGCAAAGGCCACAATGGCCATCATTAATACTCAATCAAAACAATCCTTTCCGATTGGTTTATGTACTGTCAGTCAACAGTTTTCTATTTTACTACTTTTGATGGAACCATCATGCAATAGTCTTCAACCAGGGAGCCAATTGGTCAAGAATGTTCTTGTTATCAACCACCTTTGGCTGGTTTTAAATTAGACTAAGGTGCGGAAGGACCTAAGTAAGTTATGGAGAGCAAATAAATTCCTTATGCAAATTAGTTTGGAAATTAGACCATCTGATTGGCTAATGCAATTCTCATTAGGGATGGCCATCGGCCATCGATGTTTATAAACCATCGATGGGTTATGGTCGATGTTCCTTAGTTTTGACATCGATCGGGTTGAACCAGATGGTTTCACACAATCAATGTCAAGCTCAAACTACTAGTTTTGTTTTGTTATTTCCTGGGACACGGAGCATAGCTCCACCCACGACACCAGTGAAGCCCCGCCCCCATATTCTTATTGGCCCACAGGCCAGTCAGTCAAATATAATGAATGACCACTGATATGTAACAACATTGATGGCAAAGGCCACAATGGCCATCATTAATACTCATTCAAAACAATCCTTTCCGATTGGTTTATGTACTGTCAGTCAACAGTTTTCTATTTTACTACTTTTGATGGGACCATCATGCAATAGTCTTCAACAAGGAAGCCAATTGGTCAAGAATGTTCTTGTTATTAACCATGTTTTGGCTGGTTTTGATGGTTTTTAATTAGACTAGGGTGAGGAAGAACCTAAGTAAGTTATGGAGAGCAAATAAATTCCTTATGCAAATTAGTTTGGAAATTAGACCATCTGATTGGCTGATGCAATTCTCATTAGGGATGGCCATCGGCCATCGATGTTTATAAACCATCGATGGGTTATGGTTGATGTTCCTTAGTTTTGACATCGATCGGGTTGAACCAGATGGTTTCACACAATCAATGTCAAGCTCAAACTACTAGTTTTGTTTTGCTATTTCCTGGAACACTGAGCATAGCTCCACCCACGACACCAGTGAAGCCCCGCCCCCGTATTCTGATTGGCCCACAGGCCAGTCAGTCAAATATAATGAAAGACCACTGATATGTAACAACATTGATGGCAAAGGCCACAATGGCCATCATTAATACTCATTCAAAACAATCCTTTCCGATTGGTTTATGTACTGTCAGTCAACAGTTTTCTATTTTACTACTTTTGATGGGACCATCATGCAATAGCCTTCAACCAGGAAGCCAATTGGTCAAGAATGTTCTTGTTATCAACCATCTTTGGCCGGTTTTGAAGGTTTTCAATTAGACTAGTGTGAGGAAGGACCTAAGTAAGTTATGGAGAGCAAGTAAATTCCTTATGCAAATTAGTTTGGAAATTAGACCATCTGATTGGCTGATGTAATTCTTATTAGGGATGGCCATCGGCCATCGATGTTTATAAACCATCAATGGGTTATGGTCGATGTTCCTTAGTTTTGACATTGATAGGGTTGAACCAGATGGTTTCACACAATCAATGTCAAGCTCAAACTACTAGTTTTGTTTTGCTATTTCCTGGAACACGGAGCATAGCTCCACCCACAACACCAGTGAAGCCCCGCCCCCGTATTCTGATTGGCCCACAGGCCAGTCAATCAAATATAATGAATGACCACTGATATATAACAACATTGATGGCAAAGGCCACAATGGCCATCATTAATACTCATTCAAAACAATCCTTTCCTATTGGTTTATGTACTGTCAGTCAACAGTTTTCTATTTTACTACTTTTGATGGGACCATCAAGCAAAAGTCTTCAACCAGGAAGCCAATTGGTCAAGAATGTTCTTGTTATCAACCATCTTAGGCTGGTTTTAAAGGTTTTCAATTAGACTAGGGTGAGGAAGTACCTAAGTAAGTTATGGAGAGCAAATAAATTCCCTATGCAAATTAGTTTGGAAATTAGACCATCTGATTGGCTGATGCAATTCTCATTAGGGATGGCCATCGGCCATCGGCCATCGATGTTTATAAACCATCGATGGGTTATGGTCGATGTTCCTTAGTTTTGACATCGATCGGGTTGAACCAGATGGTTTCACACAATCAATGTCAAGCTCAAGCTACTAGTTTTGTTTTGCTATTTCCATAGCTCCACCCACGACACCAGTGAAGCCCCGCCCCCGTATTCTGATTGGCCCACAGGCCAGTCAGTCAAATATAATGAATGACCACTGATATGTAACAACATTGATGGCAAAGGCCACAATGGCCATCATTAATACTCATTCAAAACAATCCTTTCCGATTGGTTTATGTACTGTCAGTCAACAGTTTTCTATTTTACTACTTTTGATGGGACCATCAAGCAAAAGTCTTCAACCAGGAAGCCAATTGGTCAAGAATGTTCTTGTTATCAACCATCTTTGGCAGGTTTTGAAGGTTTTCAATTAGACTATGGTGAGGAAGGACCTATGTAAGTTATGGAGAGCAAATAAATTCCTTATGCAAATTAGTTTGGAAATTAGACCATCTGATTGGCTGATGCAATTCTCATTAGGGATGGCCATCGGCCATCGGCCATCGATGTTTATAAACCATCGATGGGTTATGGTCGATGTTCCTTAGTTTTGACATCGATCGGGTTGAACCAGATGGTTTCACACAATCAATGTCAAGCTCAAACTACTAGTTTTGTTTTGCTATTTCCTGGGACACTGAGCATAGCTCCACCCACGACACCAGTGAAGCCCCGCCCCCGTATTCTGATTGGCCCACAGGCCAGTCAGTCAAATATAATGAATGACCACTGATATGTAACAACATTGATGGCAAAGGCCACAATGGCCATCATTAATACTCATTCAAAACAATCCTTTCCGATTGGTTTATGTACTGTCAGTCAACAGTTTTCTATTTTACTACTTTTGATGGGACCATCAAGCAAAAGTCTTCAACCAGGAAGCCAATTGGTCAACAATGTTCTTGTTATCAACCATCTTTGGCTGGTTTTGAAGGTTTTCAATTAGACTATGGTGAGGAAGGACCTATGTAAGTTATGGAGAGCAAATAAATTCCTTATGCAAATTAGTTTGGAAATTAGACCATCTGATTGGCTGATGCAATTCTCATTAGGGATGGCCATCGGCCATCGATGTTTATAAACCATCGATAGGTTATGGTCGATGTTCCTTAGTTTTGACATCGATCGGGTTGAACCAGATGGTTTCACAAAATCAATGTCAAGCTCAAACTACTAGTTTTGTTTTGCTATTTCCTGGGACACGGAGCATAGCTCCACCCACGACACCAGTGAAGCCCCGCCCCCGTATTCTGATTGGCCCACAGGCCAGTCAGTCAAATATAATGAATGACCACTGATATATAACAACATTGATGGCAAAGGCCACAATGGCCATCATTAATACTCATTCAAAACAATCCATTCCGATTGGTTTATGTACTGTCAGTCAACAGTTTTCTATTTTACTACTTTTGATGGGACCATCATACAAAAGTCTTCAACCAAGAAGCCAATTGGTCAAGAATGTTCTTGTTATCAACCATCTTTGGCTGGCTTTGAAGGTTTTCAATTAGACTAGGGTGAGGAAGTACCTAAGTAAGTTATGGAGAGCAAATAAATTCCTTATGCAAATTAGTTTGGAAATTAGACCATCTGATTGGCTGATGCAATTCTCATTAGGGATGGCCATCGGCCATCGATGTTTATAAACCATCGATAGGTTATGGTCGATGTTCCTTAGTTTTGACATCGATCGGGTTGAACCAGATGGTTTCACAAAATCAATGTCAAGCTCAAACTACTAGTTTTGTTTTGCTATTTCCTGGGACACGGAGCATAGCTCCACCCACGACACCAGTGAAGCCCCGCCCCCGTATTCTGATTGGCCCACAGGCCAGTCAGTCAAATATAATGAATGACCACTGATATATAACAACATTGATGGCAAAGGCCACAATGGCCATCATTAATACTCATTCAAAACAATCCATTCCGATTGGTTTATGTACTGTCAGTCAACAGTTTTCTATTTTACTACTTTTGATGGGACCATCATACAAAAGTCTTCAACCAAGAAGCCAATTGGTCAAGAATGTTCTTGTTATCAACCATCTTTGGCTGGCTTTGAAGGTTTTCAATTAGACTAGGGTGAGGAAGTACCTAAGTAAGTTATGGAGAGCAAATAAATTCCTTATGCAAATTAGTTTGGAAATTAGACCATCTGATTGGCTGATGCAATTCTCATTAGGGATGGCCATCGGCCATCGATGTTTATAAACCATCGATGGGTTATGGTCGATGTTCCTTAGTTTTGACATCGATCGGGTTGAACCAGATGGTTTCACACAATCAATGTCAAGCTCAAACTACTAGTTTTGTTTTGCTATTTCCTGGGACACGGAGCATAGCTCCACCCACGACACCAGTGAAGCCCCGCCCCCGTATTCTGATTGGCCCACAGGCCAGTCAGTCAAATATAATGAATGACCACTGATATGTAACAACATTGATGGCAAAGGCCACAATGGCCATCATTAATACTCATTCAAAACAATCCTTTCCGATTGGTTTATGTACTGTCAGTCAACAGTTTTCTATTTTACTACTTTTGATGGGACCACCATGCAAAAGTCTTCAACCAGGAAGCCAATTGGTCAAGAATGTTCTAGTTATCAACCATCTTTGGCTGGCTTTGAAGGTTTTCAATTAGACTAGGCTGAGGAAGGACCTAAGTAAGTTATGGAGAGCAAATAAATTCCTTATGCAAATTAGTTTGGAAATTAAACCATCTGATTGGCTGATGCAATTCTCATTAGGGATGGCCATCGATGTTTATAAACCATCGATGGGTTATGGTCGATGTTCCTTAGTTTTGACATTGATCGGGTTGAACCAGATGGTTTCACACAATCAATGTCAAGCTCAAACTACTAGTTTTGTTTTGCTATTTCCTGGGACACGGAGCATAGCTCCATCCACGACACCAGTGAAGCCCCGCCCCCGTATTCTGATTGGCCCACAGGCCAGTCAGTCAAATATAATGAATGACCACTGATATGTAACAACATTGATGGCAAAGGCCACAATGGCCATCATTAATACTCATTCAAAACAATCCTTTCCGATTGGTTTATGTACTGTCAGTCAACAGTTTTCTATTTTACTACTTTTGATGGGACCATCATGCAAAAGTCTTCAACCAGGAAGCCAATTGGTCAAGAACGTTCTTGTTATCAACCATCTTTGGCTGGTTTTGAAGGTTTTCAATTAGACTAGGGTGAGAAAGGACCTAAGTAAGTTATGGAGAGCAAATAAATTCCTTATGCAAATTAGTTTGGAAATTAGACCATCTGATTGGCTGATGCAATTCTCATTAGGGATGGCCATCGATGTTTATAAACCATCGATGGGTTATGGTCGATGTTCCTTAGTTTTGACATCGATCGGGTTGAACCAGATGGTTTCACACAATCAATGTCAAGCTCAAACTACTAGTTTTGTTTTGCTATTTCCTAGGACACGGAGCATAGCTCCACCCACGACACCAGTGAAGCCCCGCCCCCGTATTCTGATTGGCCCACAGGCCAGTCAGTCAAATATAATGAATGACCACTGATATGTAACAACATTGATGGCAAAGGCCACAATGGCCATCATTAATACTCATTCAAAACAATCCTTTCCGATTGGTTTATGTACTGTCAGTCAACAGTTTTCTATTTTACTACTTTTGATGGGACCACCATGCAAAAGTCTTCAACCAGGAAGCCAATTGGTCAAGAATGTTCTTGTTATCAACCATCTTTGGCTGGTTTTGAAGGTTTTCAATTAGACTAGGGTGAGGAAGGACCTAAGTAAGTTATGGAGAGCAAATAAATTCCTTATGCAAATTAGTTTGGAAATTAGACCATCTGATTGGCTGATGCAATTCTCATTAGGGATGGCCATCGGCCATCGATGTTTATAAACCATCGATGGGTTATGGTCGATGTTCCTTAGTTTTGACATCGATCGGGTTGAACCAGATGGTTTCACACAATCAATGTCAAGCTCAAACTACTAGTTTTGTTTTGCTATTTCCTGGGACACGGAGCATAGCTCCACCCACGACACCAGTGAAGCCCCGCCCCCGTATTCTGATTGGCCCACAGGCCAGTCAGTCAAATATAATGAATGACCACTGATATATAACAACATTGATGGCAAAGGCCACAATGGCCATCATTAATACTCATTCAAAACAATCCTTTCCGATTGGTTTATGTACTGTCAGTCAACAGTTTTCTATTTTACTACTTTTGATGGGACCATCATGCAATAGTCTTCAACCAGGAAGCCAATTGGTCAAGAATGTTCTTGTTATCAACCATCTTTGACTGGTTTTGAAGGTTTTCAATTAGACTAGAGTGAGGAAGGACCTAAGTAAGTTATGGAGAGCAAATAAATTCCTTATGCAAATTAGTTTGGAAATTAGACCATCTGATTGGCTGATGCAATTCTCATTAGGGATGGCCATCGGCCATCGATGTTTATAAACCATCGATGGGTTATGGTCGATGTTCCTTAGTTTTGACATCGATTGGGTTGAACCAGATGGTTTCACACAATCAATGTCAAGCTCAAACTACTAGTTTTGTTTTGCTATTTCCTGGGACACGGAGCATAGCTCCACCCACGACACCAGTGAAGCCCCGCCCCCGTATTCTGATTGGCCCACAGGCCAGTCAGTCAAATATAATGAATGACCACTGATATATAACAACATTGATGGCAAAGGCCACAATGGCCATCATTAATACTCAATCAAAACAATCCTTTCCGATTGGTTTATGTACTGTCAGTCAACAGTTTTCTATTTTACTACTTTTGATGGGACCATCATGCAAAAGTCTTCAACCAGGAAGCCAATTGGTCAAGAATGTTTTTGTTATCAACCATCTTTGGCTGGTTTTGAAGGTTTTCAATTAGACTATGGTGAGGAAGGACCTAAGTGAGTTATGGAGAGCAAATAAATTCCTTATGCAAATTAGTTTGGAAATTAGACCATCTGATTGGCTGATGCAATTCTCATTAGGGATGGCCATCGGCCATCGATGTTTATAAACCATCGATAGGTTATGGTCGATGTTCCTTAGTTTTGACATCGATCGGGTTGAACCAGATGGTTTCACAAAATCAATGTCAAGCTCAAACTACTAGTTTTGTTTTGCTATTTCCTGGGACACGGAGCATAGCTCCACCCACGACACCAGTGAAGCCCCGCCCCCGTATTCTGATTGGCCCACAGGCCAGTCAGTCAAATATAATGAATGACCACTGATATATAACAACATTGATGGCAAAGGCCACAATGGCCATCATTAATACTCATTCAAAACAATCCATTCCGATTGGTTTATGTACTGTCAGTCAACAGTTTTCTATTTTACTACTTTTGATGGGACCATCATGCAAAAGTCTTCAACCAAGAAGCCAATTGGTCAAGAATGTTCTTGTTATCAACCATCTTTGGCTGGTTTTGAAGGTTTTCAATTAGACTAGGGTGAGGAAGGACCTAAGTAAGTTATGGAGAGCAAATAAATTCCTTATGCAAATTAGTTTGGAAATTAGACCATCTGATTGGCTGATGCAATTCTCATTAGGGATGGCCATCGGCCATCGATGGTTATAAACCATCGATGGGTTATGGTCGATGTTCCTTAGTTTTGACATCGATCGGATTGAACCAGATGGTTTCACACAATCAATGTCAAGCTCAAACTACTAGTTTTGTTTTGCTATTTCCTGGGACACGGAGCATAGCTCCACCCACGACACCAGTAAAGCCCCGCCCCCGTATTCTGATTGGCCCACAGGCCAGTCAGTCAAATATAATGAATGACCACTGATATGTAACAACATTGATGGTAAAGGCCACAATGGCCATCATTAATACTCATTCAAAACAATCCTTTCCGATTGGTTTATGTACTGTCAGTCAACAGTTTTCTATTTTACTACCTTTGATGGGACCACCATGCAAAAGTCTTCAACCAGGAAGCCAATTGGTCAAGAATGTTCTTGTTATCAACCATCTTTGGCTGGCTTTGAAGGTTTTCAATTAGACGAGGGTGAGGAAGGACCTAAGTAAGTTATGGAGAGAAAATAAATTCCTTATGCAAATTAGTTTGGAAATTAGACCATCTGATTGGCTGATGCAATTCTCATTAGGGATGGCCATCGGCCATCGATGTTTATAAACCATCGATGGGTTATGGTCGATGTTCCTTAGTTTTGACATCGATCGGGTTGAACCAGATGGTTTCACACAATCAATGTCAAGCTCAATCTACTAGTTTTGTTTTGCTATTTCCTGGGACACTGAGCATAGCTCCACCCACGACACCAGTGAAGCCCCGCCCCCGTATTCTGATTGGCCCACAGGCCAGTCAGTCAAATATAATGAAAGACCACTGATATGTAACAACATTGATGGCAAAGGCCACAATGGCCATCATTAATACTCATTCAAAACAATCCTTTCCGATTGGTTTATGTACTGTCAGTAAACAGTTTTCTATTTTACTACTTTTGATGGGACCATCATGCAATAGCCTTCAACCAGGAAGCCAATTGGTCAAGAATGTTCTTGTTATCAACCATCTTTGGCTGGTTTTGAAGGTTTTCAATTAGACTAGGGTGAGGAAGGACCTAAGTAAGTTATGGAGAGCAAGTAAATTACTTATGCAAATTAGTTTGGAAATTAGACCATCTGATTGGCTGATGTAATTCTTATTAGGGATGGCCATCGGCCATCGATGTTTATAAACCATCAATGGGTTATGGTCGATGTTCCTTAGTTTTGACATTGATCGGGTTGAACCAGATGGTTTCACACAATCAATGTCAAGCTCAAACTACTAGTTTTGTTTTGCTATTTCCTGGAACACGGAGCATAGCTCCACCCACGACACCAGTGAAGCCCCGCCCCCGTATTCTGATTGGCCCACAGGCCAGTCAGTCAAATATAATGAATGATCACTGATATATAACAACATTGATGGCAAAGGCCACAATGGCCATCATTAATACTCACTCAAAACAATCATTTCCGATTGGTTTATGTACTGTCAGTCAACAGTTTTCTATTTTACTACTTTTGATGGGACCATCATGCAAAAGTCTTCAACCAGGAAGCCAATTGGTCAAGAATGTTCTAGTTATCAACCATCTTTGGCTGGTTTTGATGGTTTTCAATTAGACTAGGGTGAGGAAGGACCTAAGTAAGTTATGGAGAGCAAATAAATTCCTTATGCAAATTAGTTTGGAAATTAGACCATCTGATTGGCTGATGCAATTCTCATTAGGGATGGCCATCGATGGTTATAAACCATCGAGTGGTTATGGTCGATGTTCCTTAGTTTTGACATCGATCGGGTTGAACCAGATGGTTTCACACAATCAATGTCAAGCTAAAACTACTAGTTTTGTTTTGCTATTTCCTGGGACACGGAGCATAGCTCCACCCACGACACCAGTGAAGCCCCGCCCCCATATTCTGATTGGCCCACAGGCCAGTCAGTCAAATATAATGAATGACCACTGATATGTAACAACATTGATGGCAAAGGCCACAATGGCCATCATTAATACTCATTCAAAACAATCCTTTCCGATTGGTTTATGTACTGTCAGTCAACAGTTTTCTATTCTACTACTTTTGATGGGACCATCATGCAATAGTCTTCAACCAGGAAGCCAATTGGTCAAGAATGTTCTAGTTATCAACCATCTTTGGCTGGTTTTGATGGTTTTCAATTAGACTAGGGTGAGGAAGGACCTAAGTAAGTTATGGAGAGCAAATAAATTCCTTATGCAAATTAGTTTGGAAATTAGACCATCTGATTGGCTGATGCAATTCTCATTAGGGATGGCCATCGGCCATCGATGGTTATAAACCATCGAGTGGTTATGGTCGATGTTCCTTAGTTTTGACATTGATCGGGTTGAACCAGATGGTTTCACACAATCAATGTCAAGCTAAAACTACTAGTTTTATTTTGCTATTTCCTGGGACACGGAGCATAGCTCCACCCACGACACCAGTGAAGCCCCGCCCCCATATTCTGATTGGCCCACAGGCCAGTCAGTCAAATATAATGAATGACCACTGATATGTAACAACATTGATGGCAAAGGCCACAATGGCCATCATTAATACTCATTCAAAACAATCCTTTCCGATTGGTTTATGTACTGTCAGTCAACAGTTTTCTATTCTACTACTTTTGATGGGACCATCATGCAATAGTCTTCAACCAGGAAGCCAATTGGTCAAGAATGTTCTTGTTATCAACCATCTTTAGCTGGTTTAGAAGGTTTTCAATTAGACTAGGGTGAGGAAGTACCTAAGTAAGTTATGGAGAGCAAATAAATTCCTTATGCAAATTAGTTTGGAAATTAGACCATCTGATTGGCTGATGCATTTCTCATTAGGGATGGCCATCGGCCATCGATGGTTATAAACCATCGATGGGTTATGGTCGATGTTCCTTAGTTTTGACATCGATCGGGTTGAACCAGATGGTTTCACACAATCAATGTCAAGCTAAAACTACTAGTTTTGTTTTGCTATTTCCTGGGACACAGAGCATAGCTCCACCCACGACACCAGTGAAGCCCCGCCCCCGTATTCTGATTGGCCCACAGGCCAGTCAGTCAAATATAATGAATGACCACTGATATGTAACAACATTGATGGCAAAGGCCACAATGGCCATCATTAATACTCATTCAAAACAATCCTTTCCGATTGGTTTATGTACTGTCAGTCAACAGTTTTCTATTTTACTACTTTTGATGGGACGATCATGCAAAAGTCTTCAACCAGGAAGCCAATTGGTCAAGAATGTTCTTGTTATCAACCATCTTTGGCTGGTTTTGAAGGTTTTCAATTAGACTAGGGAGAGGAAGGACCTAAGTAAGTTATGGAGAGCAAATAAATTCCTTATGCAAATTAGTTTGGAAATTAAACCATCTGATTGGCTGATGCAATTCTCATTAGGGATGGCCATCGATGTTTATAAACCATCGATGGGTTATGGTCGATGTTCCTTAGTTTTGACATCGATCAGGTTGAACCAGATGGTTTCACACAATCAATGTCAAGCTCAAACTACTAGTTTTGTTTTGCTATTTCCTGGGACACGGAGCATAGCTCCACCCACGACACCAGTAAAGCCCCGCCCCCGTATTCTGATTGGCCCACAGGCCAGTCAGTCAAATATAATGGATGACCACCGATATGTAACAACATTGATGGCAAAGGCCACAATGGCCATCATTAATACTCATTCAAAACAATCCTTTCCGATTGGTTTATGTACTGTCAGTCAACAGTTTTCTATTTTACTACTTTTGATGGGACCATCATGCAAAAGTCTTCAACCAGGAAGCCAATTGGTCAAGAATGTTCTTGTTATCAACCATCTTTGGCTGGTTTTGAAGGTTTTCAATTAGACTAGGGTGAGGAAGGACCTAAGTAAGTTATGGAGAGCAAATAAATTCCTTATGCAAATTAGTTTGGAAATTAGACCATCTGATTGGCTGATGCAATTCTCATTAGGGATGGCCATCGATGTTTATAAACCATCGATGGGTTATGGTCGATGTTCCTTAGTTTTGACATCGATTGGGTTGAACCAGCTGGTTTCACACAATCAATGTCAAGCTCAAACTACTAGTTTTGTTTTGCTATTTCCTGGGACACGGAGCATAGCTCCACCCACGACACCAGTGAAACCCCGCCCCCGTATTCTGATTGGCCCACAGGTCAGTCAGTCAAATATAATGAATGACCACTGATATGTAACAACATTGATGGCAAAGGCCACAATGGCCATCATTAATACTCATTCAAAACAATCCTTTCCGATTGGTTTATGTACTGTCAGTCAACAGTTTTCTATTTTACTACTTTTGATGGGACCATCATGCAATAGTCTTCAACCAGGAAGCAAATTGGTCAAGAATGTTCTTGTTATCAACCATCTTTGGCTGGTTTTGAAGGTTTTCAATTAGACTAGGGTGAGGAAGGACCTAAGTAAGTTATGGAGAGCAAATAAATTCCTTATGCAAATTAGTTTGGAAATTAGACCATCTGATTGGCTGATGCAATTCTCATTAGGGATGGCCATCGATGTTTATAAACCATCGATGGGTTATGGTCGATGTTCCTTAGTTTTGACATTGATCGGGTTGAACCAGATGGTTTCACACAATCAATGTCAAGCTCAAACTACTAGTTTTGTTTTGCTATTTCCTGGGACACGGAGCATAGCTCCACCCACGACACCAGTGAAGCCCCGCCCCCGTATTCTGATTGGCCCACAGGCCAGTCAGTCAAATATAATGAATGACCACTGATATATAACAACATTGATGGCAAAGGCCACAATGGCCATCATTAATACTCATTCAAAACAATCCTTTCCGATTGGTTTATGTACTGTCAGTCAACAGTTTTCTATTTTACTACTTTTGATGGGACCATCATGCAAAAGTCTTCAACCAGGAAGCCAATTGGTCAAGAATGTTTTTGTTATCAACCATCTTTGGCTGGTTTTGAAGGTTTTCAATTAGACTATGGTGAGGAAGGACCTAAGTGAGTTATGGAGAGCAAATAAATTCCTTATGCAAATTAGTTTGGAAATTAGACCATCTGATTGGCTGATGCAATTCTCATTAGGGATGGCCATCGGCCATCGGCCATCGATGTTTATAAACCATCGATAGGTTATGGTCGATGTTCCTTAGTTTTGACATCGATCGGGTTGAACCAGATGGTTTCACAAAATCAATGTCAAGCTCAAACTACTAGTTTTGTTTTGCTATTTCCTGGGACACGGAGCATAGCTCCACCCACGACACCAGTGAAGCCCCGCCCCCGTATTCTGATTGGCCCACAGGCCAGTCAGTCAAATATAATGAATGACCACTGATATATAACAACATTGATGGCAAAGGCCACAATGGCCATCATTAATACTCATTCAAAACAATCCATTCCGATTGGTTTATGTACTGTCAGTCAACAGTTTTCTATTTTACTACTTTTGATGGGACCATCATGCAAAAGTCTTCAACCAAGAAGCCAATTGGTCAAGAATGTTCTTGTTATCAACCATCTTTGGCTGGTTTTGAAGGTTTTCAATTAGACTAGGGTGAGGAAGGACCTAAGTAAGTTATGGAGAGCAAATAAATTCCTTATGCAAATTAGTTTGGAAATTAGACCATCTGATTGGCTGATGCAATTCTCATTAGGGATGGCCATCGGCCATCGATGGTTATAAACCATCGATGGGTTATGGTCGATGTTCCTTAGTTTTGACATCGATCGGGTTGAACCAGATGGTTTCACACAATCAATGTCAAGCTCAAACTACTAGTTTTGTTTTGCTATTTCCTGGGACACGGAGCATAGCTCCACCCACGACACCAGTAAAGCCCCGCCCCCGTATTCTGATTGGCCCACAGGCCAGTCAGTCAAATATAATGAATGACCACTGATATGTAACAACATTGATGGCAAAGGCCACAATGGCCATCATTAATACTCATTCAAAACAATCCTTTCCGATTGGTTTATGTACTGTCAGTCAACAGTTTTCTATTTTACTACTTTTGATGGGACCACCATGCTAAAGTCTTCAACCAGGAAGCCAATTGGTCAAGAATGTTCTTGTTATCAACCATCTTTGGCTGGCTCTGAAGGTTTTCAATTAGACTAGGGTGAGGAAGGACCTAAGTAAGTTATGGAGAGAAAATAAATTCCTTATGCAAATTAGTTTGGAAATTAGACCATCTGATTGGCTGATGCAATTCTCATTAGGGATGGCCATCGGCCATCGATGTTTATAAACCATCGATGGGTTATGGTCGATGTTCCATAGTTTTGACATCGATCGGGTTGAACCAGATGGTTTCACACAATCAATGTCAAGCTCAATCTACTAGTTTTGTTTTGCTATTTCCTGGGACACTGAGCATAGCTCCACCCACGACACCAGTGAAGCCCCGCCCCCGTATTCTGATTGGCCCACAGGCCAGTCAGTCAAATATAATGAAAGACCACTGATATGTAACAACATTGATGGCAAAGGCCACAATGGCCATCATTAATACTCATTCAAAACAATCCTTTCCGATTGGTTTATGTACTGTCAGTAAACAGTTTTCTATTTTACTACTTTTGATGGGACCATCATGCAATAGCCTTCAACCAGGAAGCCAATTGGTCAAGAATGTTCTTGTTATCAACCATCTTTGGCTGGTTTTGAAGGTTTTCAATTAGACTAGGGTGAGGAAGGACCTAAGTAAGTTATGGAGAGCAAGTAAATTACTTATGCAAATTAGTTTGGAAATTAGACCATCTGATTGGCTGATGTAATTCTTATTAGGGATGGCCATCGGCCATCGATGTTTATAAACCATCAATGGGTTATGGTCGATGTTCCTTAGTTTTGACATTGATCGGGTTGAACCAGATGGTTTCACACAATCAATGTCAAGCTCAAACTACTAGTTTTGTTTTGCTATTTCCTGGAACACGGAGCATAGCTCCACCCACGACACCAGTGAAGCCCCGCCCCCGTATTCTGATTGGCCCACAGGCCAGTCAGTCAAATATAATGAATGATCACTGATATATAACAACATTGATGGCAAAGGCCACAATGGCCATCATTAATACTCACTCAAAACAATCATTTCCGATTGGTTTATGTACTGTCAGTCAACAGTTTTCTATTTTACTACTTTTGATGGGACCATCATGCAAAAGTCTTCAACCAGGAAGCCAATTGGTCAAGAATGTTCTAGTTATCAACCATCTTTGGCTGGTTTTGATGGTTTTCAATTAGACTAGGGTGAGGAAGGACCTAAGTAAGTTATGGAGAGCAAATAAATTCCTTATGCAAATTAGTTTGGAAATTAGACCATCTGATTGGCTGATGCAATTCTCATTAGGGATGGCCATCGATGGTTATAAACCATCGAGTGGTTATGGTCGATGTTCCTTAGTTTTGACATCGATCGGGTTGAACCAGATGGTTTCACACAATCAATGTCAAGCTAAAACTACTAGTTTTGTTTTGCTATTTCCTGGGACACGGAGCATAGCTCCACCCACGACACCAGTGAAGCCCCGCCCCCATATTCTGATTGGCCCACAGGCCAGTCAGTCAAATATAATGAATGACCACTGATATGTAACAACATTGATGGCAAAGGCCACAATGGCCATCATTAATACTCATTCAAAACAATCCTTTCCGATTGGTTTATGTACTGTCAGTCAACAGTTTTCTATTCTACTACTTTTGATGGGACCATCATGCAATAGTCTTCAACCAGGAAGCCAATTGGTCAAGAATGTTCTAGTTATCAACCATCTTTGGCTGGTTTTGATGGTTTTCAATTAGACTAGGGTGAGGAAGGACCTAAGTAAGTTATGGAGAGCAAATAAATTCCTTATGCAAATTAGTTTGGAAATTAGACCATCTGATTGGCTGATGCAATTCTCATTAGGGATGGCCATCGGCCATCGATGGTTATAAACCATCGAGTGGTTATGGTCGATGTTCCTTAGTTTTGACATCGATCGGGTTGAACCAGATGGTTTCACACAATCAATGTCAAGCTAAAACTACTAGTTTTATTTTGCTATTTCCTGGGACACGGAGCATAGCTCCACCCACGACACCAGTGAAGCCCCGCCCCCATATTCTGATTGGCCCACAGGCCAGTCAGTCAAATATAATGAATGACCACTGATATGTAACAACATTGATGGCAAAGGCCACAATGGCCATCATTAATACTCATTCAAAACAATCCTTTCCGATTGGTTTATGTACTGTCAGTCAACAGTTTTCTATTCTACTACTTTTGATGGGACCATCATGCAATAGTCTTCAACCAGGAAGCCAATTGGTCAAGAATGTTCTTGTTATCAACCATCTTTAGCTGGTTTAGAAGGTTTTCAATTAGACTAGGGTGAGGAAGTACCTAAGTAAGTTATGGAGAGCAAATAAATTCCTTATGCAAATTAGTTTGGAAATTAGACCATCTGATTGGCTGATGCATTTCTCATTAGGGATGGCCATCGGCCATCGATGGTTATAAACCATCGATGGGTTATGGTCGATGTTCCTTAGTTTTGACATCGATCGGGTTGAACCAGATGGTTTCACACAATCAATGTCAAGCTAAAACTACTAGTTTTGTTTTGCTATTTCCTGGGACACAGAGCATAGCTCCACCCACGACACCAGTGAAGCCCCGTCCCCGTATTCTGATTGGCCCACAGGCCAGTCAGTCAAATATAATGAATGACCACTGATATGTAACAACATTGATGGCAAAGGCCACAATGGCCATCATTAATACTCATTCAAAACAATCCTTTCCGATTGGTTTATGTACTGTCAGTCAACAGTTTTCTATTTTACTACTTTTGATGGGACCATCATGCAAAAGTCTTCAACCAGGAAGCCAATTGGTCAAGAATGTTCTTGTTATCAACCATCTTTGGCTGGTTTTGAAGGTTTTCAATTAGACTAGGGAGAGGAAGGACCTAAGTAAGTTATGGAGAGCAAATAAATTCCTTATGCAAATTAGTTTGGAAATTAAACCATCTGATTGGCTGATGCAATTCTCATTAGGGATGGCCATCGATGTTTATAAACCATCGATGGGTTATGGTCGATGTTCCTTAGTTTTGACATCGATCAGGTTGAACCAGATGGTTTCACACAATCAATGTCAAGCTCAAACTACTAGTTTTGTTTTGCTATTTCCTGGGACACGGAGCATAGCTCCACCCACGACACCAGTAAAGCCCCGCCCCCGTATTCTGATTGGCCCACAGGCCAGTCAGTCAAATATAATGAATGACCACTGATATGTAACAACATTGATGGCAAAGGCCACAATGGCCATCATTAATACTCATTCAAAACAATCCTTTCCGATTGGTTTATGTACTGTCAGTCAACAGTTTTCTATTTTACTACTTTTGATGGGACCATCATGCAAAAGTCTTCAACCAGGAAGCCAATTGGTCAAGAATGTTCTTGTTATCAACCATCTTTGGCTGGTTTTGAAGGTTTTCAATTAGACTAGGGTGAGGAAGGACCTAAGTAAGTTATGGAGAGCAAATAAATTCCTTATGCAAATTAGTTTGGAAATTAGACCATCTGATTGGCTGATGCAATTCTCATTAGGGATGGCCATCGATGTTTATAAACCATCGATGGGTTATGGTCGATGTTCCTTAGTTTTGACATCGATTGGGTTGAACCAGCTGGTTTCACACAATCAATGTCAAGCTCAAACTACTAGTTTTGTTTTGCTATTTCCTGGGACACGGAGCATAGCTCCACCCACGACACCAGTGAAACCCCGCCCCCGTATTCTGATTGGCCCACAGGTCAGTCAGTCAAATATAATGAATGACCACTGATATGTAACAACATTGATGGCAAAGGCCACAATGGCCATCATTAATACTCATTCAAAACAATCCTTTCCGATTGGTTTATGTACTGTCAGTCAACAGTTTTCTATTTTACTACTTTTGATGGGACCATCATGCAAAAGTCTTCAACCAGGAAGCCAATTGGTCAAGAATGTTTTTGTTATCAACCATCTTTGGCTGGTTTTGAAGTTTTTCAATTAGACTATGGTGAGGAAGGACCTAAGTGAGTTATGGAGAGCAAATAAATTCCTTATGCAAATTAGTTTGGAAATTAGACCATCTGATTGGCTGATGCAATTCTCATTAGGGATGGCCATCGGCCATCGGCCATCGATGTTTATAAACCATCGATAGGTTATGGTCGATGTTCCTTAGTTTTGACATCGATCGGGTTGAACCAGATGGTTTCACAAAATCAATGTCAAGCTCAAACTACTAGTTTTGTTTTGCTATTTCCTGGGACACGGAGCATAGCTCCACCCACGACACCAGTGAAGCCCCGCCCCCGTATTCTGATTGGCCCACAGGCCAGTCAGTCAAATATAATGAATGACCACTGATATATAACAACATTGATGGCAAAGGCCACAATGGCCATCATTAATACTCATTCAAAACAATCCATTCCGATTGGTTTATGTACTGTCAGTCAACAGTTTTCTATTTTACTACTTTTGATGGGACCATCATGCAAAAGTCTTCAACCAAGAAGCCAATTGGTCAAGAATGTTCTTGTTATCAACCATCTTTGGCTGGTTTTGAAGGTTTTCAATTAGACTAGGGTGAGGAAGGACCTAAGTAAGTTATGGAGAGCAAATAAATTCCTTATGCAAATTAGTTTGGAAATTAGACCATCTGATTGGCTGATGCAATTCTCATTAGGGATGGCCATCGGCCATCGATGGTTATAAACCATCGATGGGTTATGGTCGATGTTCCTTAGTTTTGACATCGATCGGGTTGAACCAGATGGTTTCACACAATCAATGTCAAGCTCAAACTACTAGTTTTGTTTTGCTATTTCCTGGGACACGGAGCATAGCTCCACCCACGACACCAGTAAAGCCCCGCCCCCGTATTCTGATTGGCCCACAGGCCAGTCAGTCAAATATAATGAATGACCACTGATATGTAACAACATTGATGGCAAAGGCCACAATGGCCATCATTAATACTCATTCAAAACAATCCTTTCCGATTGGTTTATGTACTGTCAGTCAACAGTTTTCTATTTTACTACTTTTGATGGGACCACCATGCTAAAGTCTTCAACCAGGAAGCCAATTGGTCAAGAATGTTCTTGTTATCAACCATCTTTGGCTGGCTTTGAAGGTTTTCAATTAGACTAGGGTGAGGAAGGACCTAAGTAAGTTATGGAGAGAAAATAAATTCCTTATGCAAATTAGTTTGGAAATTAGACCATCTGATTGGCTGATGCAATTCTCATTAGGGATGGCCATCGGCCATCGATGTTTATAAACCATCGATGGGTTATGGTCGATGTTCCATAGTTTTGACATCGATCGGGTTGAACCAGATGGTTTCACACAATCAATGTCAAGCTCAATCTACTAGTTTTGTTTTGCTATTTCCTGGGACACTGAGCATAGCTCCACCCACGACACCAGTGAAGCCCCGCCCCCGTATTCTGATTGGCCCACAGGCCAGTCAGTCAAATATAATGAAAGACCACTGATATGTAACAACATTGATGGCAAAGGCCACAATGGCCATCATTAATACTCATTCAAAACAATCCTTTCCGATTGGTTTATGTACTGTCAGTCAACAGTTTTCTATTTTACTACTTTTGATGGGACCATCATGCAATAGCCTTCAACCAGGAAGCCAATTGGTCAAGAATGTTCTTGTTATCAACCATCTTTGGCTGGTTTTGAAGGTTTTCAATTAGACTAGGGTGAGGAAGGACCTAAGTAAGTTATGGAGAGCAAGTAAATTACTTATGCAAATTAGTTTGGAAATTAGACCATCTGATTGGCTGATGTAATTCTTATTAGGGATGGCCATCGGCCATCGATGTTTATAAACCATCAATGGGTTATGGTCGATGTTCCTTAGTTTTGACATTGATCGGGTTGAACCAGATGGTTTCACACAATCAATGTCAAGCTTAAACTACTAGTTTTGTTTTGCTATTTCCTGGAACACGGAGCATAGCTCCACCCACGACACCAGTGAAGCCCCGCCCCCATATTCTGATTGGCCCACAGGCCAGTCAGTCAAATATAATGAATGATCACTGATATATAACAACATTGATGGCAAAGGCCACAATGGCCATCATTAATACTCACTCAAAACAATCATTTCCAATTGGTTTATGTACTGTCAGTCAACAGTTTTCTATTTTACTACTTTTGATGGGCCCATCATGCAAAAGTCTTCAACCAGGAAGCCAATTGGTCAAGAATGTTCTAGTTATCAACCATCTTTGGCTGGTTTTGATGGTTTTCAATTAGACTAGGGTGAGGAAGGACCTAAGTAAGTTATGGAGAGCAAATAAATTCCTTATGCAAATTAGTTTGGAAATTAGACCATCTGATTGGCTGATGCAATTCTCATTAGGGATGGCCATCGATGTTTATAAACCATCGATGGGTTATGGTCGATGTTCCTTAGTTTTGACATTGATCGGGTTGAACCAGATGGTTTCACACAATCAATGTCAAGCTCAAACTACTAGTTTTGTTTTGCTATTTCCTGGGACACGGAGCATAGCTCCACCCACGACACCAGTGAAGCCCCGCCCCCGTATTCTGATTGGCCCACAGGCCAGTCAGTCAAATATAATGAATGACCACTGATATATAAAAACATTGATGGCAAAGGCCACAATGGCCATCATTAATACTCATTCAAAACAATCCATTCCGATTGGTTTATGTACTGTCAGTCAACAGTTTTCTATTTTACTACTTTTGATGGGACCATCATGCAAAAGTCTTCAACCAGGAAGCCAATTGGTCAAGAATGTTTTTGTTATCAACCATCTTTGGCTGGTTTTGAAGGTTTTCAATTAGACTATGGTGAGGAAGGACCTAAGTGAGTTATGGAGAGCAAATAAATTCCTTATGCAAATTAGTTTGGAAATTAGACCATCTGATTGGCTGATGCAATTCTCATTAGGGATGGCCATCGGCCATCGATGGTTATAAACCATCGATGGGTTATGGTCGATGTTCCTTAGTTTTGACATCGATCGGGTTGAACCAGATGGTTTCACACAATCAATGTCAAGCTCAAACTACTAGTTTTGTTTTGCTATTTCCTGGGACACGGAGCATAGCTCCACCCACGACACCAGTAAAGCCCCGCCCCCGTATTCTGATTGGCCCACAGGCCAGTCAGTCAAATATAATGAATGACCACTGATATGTAACAACATTGATGGCAAAGGCCACAATGGCCATCATTAATACTCATTCAAAACAATCCTTTCCGATTGGTTTATGTACTGTCAGTCAACAGTTTTCTATTTTACTACTTTTGATGGGACCATCATGCAATAGCCTTCAACCAGGAAGCCAATTGGTCAAGAATGTTCTTGTTATCAACCATCTTTGGCTGGTTTTGAAGGTTTTCAATTAGACTAGGGTGAGGAAGGACCTAAGTAAGTTATGGAGAGCAAGTAAATTACTTATGCAAATTAGTTTGGAAATTAGACCATCTGATTGGCTGATGTAATTCTTATTAGGGATGGCCATCGGCCATCGATGGTTATAAACCATCGATGGGTTATGGTCGATGTTCCTTAGTTTTGACATCGATCGGGTTGAACCAGATGGTTTCACACAATCAATGTCAAGCTAAAACTACTAGTTTTGTTTTGCTATTTCCTGGGACACAGAGCATAGCTCCACCCACGACACCAGTGAAGCCCCGCCCCCGTATTCTGATTGGCCCACAGGCCAGTCAGTCAAATATAATGAATGACCACTGATATGTAACAACATTGATGGCAAAGGCCACAATGGCCATCATTAATACTCATTCAAAACAATCCTTTCCGATTGGTTTATGTACTGTCAGTCAACAGTTTTCTATTTTACTACTTTTGATGGGACCATCATGCAAAAGTCTTCAACCAGGAAGCCAATTGGTCAAGAATGTTCTTGTTATCAACCATCTTTGGCTGGTTTTGAAGGTTTTCAATTAGACTAGGGTGAGGAAGGACCTAAGTAAGTTATGGAGAGCAAATAAATTCCTTATGCAAATTAGTTTGGAAATTAGACCATCTGATTGGCTGATGCAATTCTCATTAGGGATGGCCATCGATGTTTATAAACCATCGATGGGTTATGGTCGATGTTCCTTAGTTTTGACATCGATTGGGTTGAACCAGCTGGTTTCACACAATCAATGTCAAGCTCAAACTACTAGTTTTGTTTTGCTATTTCCTGGGACACGGAGCATAGCTCCACCCACGACACCAGTGAAGCCCCGCCCCCGTATTCTGATTGGCCCACAGGCCAGTCAGTCAAATATAATGAATGATCACTGATATATAACAACATTGATGACAAAGGCCACAATGGCCATCATTAATACTCATTCAAAACAATCCTTTCTGATTGGTTTATGTACTGTCAGTCTACAGTTTTCTATTTTACTACATTTGATGGGACCATCATGCAAAAGTCTTCAACCAGGAAGCCAATTGGTCAAGAATATTCTTGTTATCAACCATCTTTGGCTGGCTTTGAAGGTTTTCAATTAGACTAGGGTGCGGAAGGACCTAAGTAAGTTATGGAGAGCAAATAAATTCCTTATGCAAATTAGTTTGGAAATTAAACCATCTGATTGGCTGATGCAATTCTCATTAGGGATGGCCATCGATGTTTATAAACCATCGATGGGTTATGGTCGATGTTCCTTAGTTTTGACATCGATCAGGTTGAACCAGATGGTTTCACACAATCAATGTCAAGCTCAAACTACTAGTTTTGTTTTGCTATTTCCTGGGACACGGAGCATAGCTCCACCCACGACACCAGTAAAGCCCCGCCCCCGTATTCTGATTGGCCCACAGGCCAGTCAGTCAAATATAATGAATGACCACTGATATGTAACAACATTGATGGCAAAGGCCACAATGGCCATCATTAATACTCATTCAAAACAATCCTTTCCGATTGGTTTATGTACTGTCAGTCAACAGTTTTCTATTTTACTACTTTTGATGGGACCATCATGCAAAAGTCTTCAACCAGGAAGCCAATTGGTCAAGAATGTTCTTGTTATCAACCATCTTTGGCTGGTTTTGAAGGTTTTCAATTAGACTAGGGTGAGGAAGGACCTAAGTAAGTTATGGAGAGCAAATAAATTCCTTATGCAAATTAGTTTGGAAATTAGACCATCTGATTGGCTGATGCAATTCTCATTAGGGATGGCCATCGATGTTTATAAACCATCGATGGGTTATGGTCGATGTTCCTTAGTTTTGACATCGATTGGGTTGAACCAGCTGGTTTCACACAATCAATGTCAAGCTCAAACTACTAGTTTTGTTTTGCTATTTCCTGGGACACGGAGCATAGCTCCACCCACGACACCAGTGAAACCCCGCCCCCGTATTCTGATTGGCCCACAGGTCAGTCAGTCAAATATAATGAATGACCACTGATATGTAACAACATTGATGGCAAAGGCCACAATGGCCATCATTAATACTCATTCAAAACAATCCTTTCCGATTGGTTTATGTACTGTCAGTCAACAGTTTTCTATTTTACTACTTTTGATGGGACCATCATGCAATAGTCTTCAACCAGGAAGCAAATTGGTCAAGAATGTTCTTGTTATCAACCATCTTTGGCTGGTTTTGAAGGTTTTCAATTAGACTAGGGTGAGGAAGGACCTAAGTAAGTTATGGAGAGCAAATAAATTCCTTATGCAAATTAGTTTGGAAATTAGACCATCTGATTGGCTGATGCAATTCTCATTAGGGATGGCCATCGATGTTTATAAACCATCGATGGGTTATGGTCGATGTTCCTTAGTTTTGACATTGATCGGGTTGAACCAGATGGTTTCACACAATCAATGTCAAGCTCAAACTACTAGTTTTGTTTTGCTATTTCCTGGGACACGGAGCATAGCTCCACCCACGACACCAGTGAAGCCCCGCCCCCGTATTCTGATTGGCCCACAGGCCAGTCAGTCAAATATAATGAATGACCACTGATATATAACAACATTGATGGCAAAGGCCACAATGGCCATCATTAATACTCATTCAAAACAATCCTTTCCGATTGGTTTATGTACTGTCAGTCAACAGTTTTCTATTTTACTACTTTTGATGGGACCATCATGCAAAAGTCTTCAACCAGGAAGCCAATTGGTCAAGAATGTTTTTGTTATCAACCATCTTTGGCTGGTTTTGAAGGTTTTCAATTAGACTATGGTGAGGAAGGACCTAAGTGAGTTATGGAGAGCAAATAAATTCCTTATGCAAATTAGTTTGGAAATTAGACCATCTGTTTGGCTGATGCAATTCTCATTAGGGATGGCCATCGGCCATCGATGTTTATAAACCATCGATAGGTTATGGTCGATGTTCCTTAGTTTTGACATCGATCGGGTTGAACCAGATGGTTTCACAAAATCAATGTCAAGCTCAAACTACTAGTTTTGTTTTGCTATTTCCTGGGACACGGAGCATAGCTCCACCCACGACACCAGTGAAGCCCCGCCCCCGTATTCTGATTGGCCCACAGGCCAGTCAGTCAAATATAATGAATGACCACTGATATATAACAACATTGATGGCAAAGGCCACAATGGCCATCATTAATACTCATTCAAAACAATCCATTCCGATTGGTTTATGTACTGTCAGTCAACAGTTTTCTATTTTACTACTTTTGATGGGACCATCATGCAAAAGTCTTCAACCAAGAAGCCAATTGGTCAAGAATGTTCTTGTTATCAACCATCTTTGGCTGGTTTTGAAGGTTTTCAATTAGACTAGGGTGAGGAAGGACCTAAGTAAGTTATGGAGAGCAAATAAATTCCTTATGCAAATTAGTTTGGAAATTAGACCATCTGATTGGCTGATGCAATTCTCATTAGGGATGGCCATCGGCCATCGATGGTTATAAACCATCGATGGGTTATGGTCGATGTTCCTTAGTTTTGACATCGATCGGGTTGAACCAGATGGTTTCACACAATCAATGTCAAGCTCAAACTACTAGTATTGTTTTGCTATTTCCTGGGACACGGAGCATAGCTCCACCCACGACACCAGTGAAGCCCCGCCCCCGTATTCTGATTGGCCCACAGGCCAGTCAGTCAAATATAATGAATGACCACTGATATGTAACAACATTGATGGCAAAGGCCACAATGGCCATCATTAATACTCATTCAAAACAATCCTTTCCGATTGGTTTATGTACTGTCAGTCAACAGTTTTCTATTTTACTACTTTTGATGGGACCACCATGCTAAAGTCTTCAACCAGGAAGCCAATTGGTCAAGAATGTTCTTGTTATCAACCATCTTTGGCTGGCTTTGAAGGTTTTCAATTAGACTAGGGTGAGGAAGGACCTAAGTAAGTTATGGAGAGAAAATAAATTCCTTATGCAAATTAGTTTGGAAATTAGACCATCTGATTGGCTGATGCAATTCTCATTAGGGATGGCCATCGGCCATCGATGTTTATAAACCATCGATGGGTTATGGTCGATGTTCCATAGTTTTGACATCGATCGGGTTGAACCAGATGGTTTCACACAATCAATGTCAAGCTCAATCTACTAGTTTTGTTTTGCTATTTCCTGGGACACTGAGCATAGCTCCACCCACGACACCAGTGAAGCCCCGCCCCCGTATTCTGATTGGCCCACAGGCCAGTCAGTCAAATATAATGAAAGACCACTGATATGTAACAACATTGATGGCAAAGGCCACAATGGCCATCATTAATACTCATTCAAAACAATCCTTTCCGATTGGTTTATGTACTGTCAGTCAACAGTTTTCTATTTTACTACTTTTGATGGGACCATCATGCAATAGCCTTCAACCAGGAAGCCAATTGGTCAAGAATGTTCTTGTTATCAACCATCTTTGGCTGGTTTTGAAGGTTTTCAATTAGACTAGGGTGAGGAAGGACCTAAGTAAGTTATGGAGAGCAAGTAAATTACTTATGCAAATTAGTTTGGAAATTAGACCATCTGATTGGCTGATGTAATTCTTATTAGGGATGGCCATCGGCCATCGATGTTTATAAACCATCAATGGGTTATGGTCGATGTTCCTTAGTTTTGACATTGATCGGGTTGAACCAGATGGTTTCACACAATCAATGTCAAGCTCAAACTACTAGTTTTGTTTTGCTATTTCCTGGAACACGGAGCATAGCTCCACCCACGACACCAGTGAAGCCCCGCCCCCATATTCTGATTGGCCCACAGGCCAGTCAGTCAAATATAATGAATGATCACTGATATATAACAACATTGATGGCAAAGGCCACAATGGCCATCATTAATACTCACTCAAAACAATCATTTCCGATTGGTTTATGTACTGTCAGTCAACAGTTTTCTATTTTACTACTTTTGATGGGCCCATCATGCAAAAGTCTTCAACCAGGAAGCCAATTGGTCAAGAATGTTCTAGTTATCAACCATCTTTGGCTGGTTTTGATGGTTTTCAATTAGACTAGGGTGAGGAAGGACCTAAGTAAGTTATGGAGAGCAAATAAATTCCTTATGCAAATTAGTTTGGAAATTAGACCATCTGATTGGCTGATGCAATTCTCATTAGGGATGGCCATCGATGTTTATAAACCATCGATGGGTTATGGTCGATGTTCCTTAGTTTTGACATTGATCGGGTTGAACCAGATGGTTTCACACAATCAATGTCAAGCTCAAACTACTAGTTTTGTTTTGCTATTTCCTGGGACACGGAGCATAGCTCCACCCACGACACCAGTGAAGCCCCGCCCCCGTATTCTGATTGGCCCACAGGCCAGTCAGTCAAATATAATGAATGACCACTGATATATAAAAACATTGATGGCAAAGGCCACAATGGCCATCATTAATACTCATTCAAAACAATCCATTCCGATTGGTTTATGTACTGTCAGTCAACAGTTTTCTATTTTACTACTTTTGATGGGACCATCATGCAAAAGTCTTCAACCAGGAAGCCAATTGGTCAAGAATGTTTTTGTTATCAACCATCTTTGGCTGGTTTTGAAGGTTTTCAATTAGACTATGGTGAGGAAGGACCTAAGTGAGTTATGGAGAGCAAATAAATTCCTTATGCAAATTAGTTTGGAAATTAGACCATCTGATTGGCTGAAGCAATTCTCATTAGGGATGGCCATCGGCCATCGATGGTTATAAACCATCGATGGGTTATGGTCGATGTTCCTTAGTTTTGACATCGATCGGGTTGAACCAGATGGTTTCACACAATCAATGTCAAGCTCAAACTACTAGTTTTGTTTTGCTATTTCCTGGGACACGGAGCATAGCTCCACCCACGACACCAGTAAAGCCCCGCCCCCGTATTCTGATTGGCCCACAGGCCAGTCAGTCAAATATAATGAATGACCACTGATATGTAACAACATTGATGGCAAAGGCCACAATGGCCATCATTAATACTCATTCAAAACAATCCTTTCCGATTGGTTTATGTACTGTCAGTCAACAGTTTTCTATTTTACTACTTTTGATGGGACCATCATGCAATAGCCTTCAACCAGGAAGCCAATTGTTTAAGAATGTTCTTGTTATCAACCATCTTTGGCTGGTTTTGAAGGTTTTCAATTAGACTAGGGTGAGGAAGGACCTAAGTAAGTTATGGAGAGCAAGTAAATTACTTATGCAAATTAGTTTGGAAATTAGACCATCTGATTGGCTGATGTAATTCTTATTAGGGATGGCCATCGGCCATCGATGTTTATAAACCATCAATGGGTTATGGTCGATGTTCCTTAGTTTTGACATTGATCGGGTCGAACCAGATGGTTTCACACAATCAATGTCAAGCTCAAACTACTAGTTTTGTTTTGCTATTTCCTGGAACACGGAGCATAGCTCCACCCACGACACCAGTGAAGCCCCGCCCCCATATTCTGATTGGCCCACAGGCCAGTCAGTCAAATATAATGAATGATCACTGATATATAACAACATTGATGGCAAAGGCCACAATGGCCATCATTAATACTCACTCAAAACAATCATTTCCGATTGGTTTATGTACTGTCAGTCAACAGTTTTCTATTTTACTACTTTTGATGGGACCATCATGCAAAAGTCTTCAACCAGGAAGCCAATTGGTCAAGAATGTTCTAGTTATCAACCATCTTTGGCTGGTTTTGATGGTTTTCAATTAGACTAGGGTGAGGAAGGACCTAAGTAAGTTATGGAGAGCAAATAAATTCCTTATGCAAATTAGTTTGGAAATTAGACCATCTGATTGGCTGATGCAATTCTCATTAGGGATGGCCATCGATGTTTATAAACCATCGATGGGTTATGGTCGATGTTCCTTAGTTTTGACATTGATCGGGTTGAACCAGATGGTTTCACACAATCAATGTCAAGCTCAAACTACTAGTTTTGTTTTGCTATTTCCTGGGACACGGAGCATAGCTCCACCCACGACACCAGTGAAGCCCCGCCCCCGTATTCTGATTGGCCCACAGGCCAGTCAGTCAAATATAATGAATGACCACTGATATATAAAAACATTGATGGCAAAGGCCACAATGGCCATCATTAATACTCATTCAAAACAATCCATTCCGATTGGTTTATGTACTGTCAGTCAACAGTTTTCTATTTTACTACTTTTGATGGGACCATCATGCAAAAGTCTTCAACCAGGAAGCCAATTGGTCAAGAATGTTTTTGTTATCAACCATCTTTGGCTGGTTTTGAAGGTTTTCAATTAGACTATGGTGAGGAAGGACCTAAGTGAGTTATGGAGAGCAAATAAATTCCTTATGCAAATTAGTTTGGAAATTAGACCATCTGATTGGCTGAAGCAATTCTCATTAGGGATGGCCATCGGCCATCGATGGTTATAAACCATCGATGGGTTATGGTCGATGTTCCTTAGTTTTGACATCGATCGGGTTGAACCAGATGGTTTCACACAATCAATGTCAAGCTCAAACTACTAGTTTTGTTTTGCTATTTCCTGGGACACGGAGCATAGCTCCACCCACGACACCAGTAAAGCCCCGCCCCCGTATTCTGATTGGCCCACAGGCCAGTCAGTCAAATATAATGAATGACCACTGATATGTAACAACATTGATGGCAAAGGCCACAATGGCCATCATTAATACTCATTCAAAACAATCCTTTCCGATTGGTTTATGTACTGTCAGTCAACAGTTTTCTATTTTACTACTTTTGATGGGACCATCATGCAATAGCCTTCAACCAGGAAGCCAATTGTTTAAGAATGTTCTTGTTATCAACCATCTTTGGCTGGTTTTGAAGGTTTTCAATTAGACTAGGGTGAGGAAGGACCTAAGTAAGTTATGGAGAGCAAGTAAATTACTTATGCAAATTAGTTTGGAAATTAGACCATCTGATTGGCTGATGTAATTCTTATTAGGGATGGCCATCGGCCATCGATGTTTATAAACCATCAATGGGTTATGGTCGATGTTCCTTAGTTTTGACATTGATCGGGTCGAACCAGATGGTTTCACACAATCAATGTCAAGCTCAAACTACTAGTTTTGTTTTGCTATTTCCTGGAACACGGAGCATAGCTCCACCCACGACACCAGTGAAGCCCCGCCCCCATATTCTGATTGGCCCACAGGCCAGTCAGTCAAATATAATGAATGATCACTGATATATAACAACATTGATGGCAAAGGCCACAATGGCCATCATTAATACTCACTCAAAACAATCATTTCCGATTGGTTTATGTACTGTCAGTCAACAGTTTTCTATTTTACTACTTTTGATGGGACCATCATGCAAAAGTCTTCAACCAGGAAGCCAATTGGTCAAGAATGTTCTAGTTATCAACCATCTTTGGCTGGTTTTGATGGTTTTCAATTAGACTAGGGTGAGGAAGGACCTAAGTAAGTTATGGAGAGCAAATAAATTCCTTATGCAAATTAGTTTGGAAATTAGACCATCTGATTGGCTGATGCAATTCTCATTAGGGATGGCCATCGGCCATCGATGGTTATAAACCATCGAGTGGTTATGGTCGATGTTCCTTAGTTTTGACATCGATCGGGTTGAACCAGATGGTTTCACACAATCAATGTCAAGCTAAAACTACTAGTTTTGTTTTGCTATTTCCTGGGACACGGAGCATAGCGCCACCCACGACACCAGTGAAGCCCCGCCCCCATATTCTGATTGGCCCACAGGCCAGTCAGTAAAATATAATGAATGACCACTGATATGTTACAACATTGATGGCAAAGGCCACAATGGCCATCATTAATACTCATTCAAAACAATCCTTTCCGATTGGTTTATGTACTGTCAGTCAACAGTTTTCTATTTTACTACTTTTGATGGGACCATCATGCAAAAGTCTTCAACCAGGAAGCCAATTGGTCAAGAATGTTCTAGTTATCAACCATCTTTGGCTGGTTTTGATGGTTTTCAATTAGACTAGGGTGAGGAAGGACCTAAGTAAGTTATGGAGAGCAAATAAATTCCTTATGCAAATTAGTTTGGAAATTAGACCATCTGATTGGCTGATGCAATTCTCATTAGGGATGGCCATCGGCCATCGATGGTTATAAACCATCGAGTGGTTATGGTCGATGTTCCTTAGTTTTGACATCGATCGGGTTGAACCAGATGGTTTCACACAATCAATGTCAAGCTAAAACTACTAGTTTTGTTTTGCTATTTCCTGGGACACGGAGCATAGCGCCACCCACGACACCAGTGAAGCCCCGCCCCCATATTCTGATTGGCCCACAGGCCAGTCAGTCAAATATAATGAATGACCACTGATATGTTACAACATTGATGGCAAAGGCCACAATGGCCATCATTAATACTCATTCAAAACAATCCTTTCCGATTGGTTTATGTACTGTCAGTCAACAGTTTTCTATTTTACTACTTTTGATGGGACCATCATGCAATAATCTTCAACCAGGAAGCCAATTGGACAAGAATGTTCTTGTTATCAACCATCTTTGGCTGGTTTAGAAGGTTTTCAATTAGACTAGGGTGAGGAAGTACCTAAGTAAGTTATGGAGAGCAAATAAATTCCTTATGCAAATTAGTTTGGAAATTAGACCATCTGATTGGCTGATGCATTTCTCATTAGGGATGGCCATCGATGTTTATAAACCATCAATGGGTTATGGTTGATGTTCCTTAGTTTTGACATCGATCAGGTTGAACCAGATGGTTTCACACAATCAATGTCAAGCTCAAACTACTAGTTTTGTTTTGCTATTTCCTGGGACACGGAGCATAGCTCCACCCACGACACCAGTGAAGCCCCGCCCCCGTATTCTGATTGGCCCACAGGCCAGTCAGTCAAATATAATGAATGACCACTGATATGTAACAACATTGATGGCAAAGGCCACAATGGCCATCATTAATACTCATTCAAAACAATCCTTTCCGATTGGTTTATGTACTGTCAGTCAACAGTTTTCTATTTTACTACTTTTGATGGGACCATCATGCAAAAGTCTTCAACCAGGAAGCCAATTGGTCAAGAATGTTCTTGTTATCAAACATCTTTGGCTGGTGTTGAAGGTTTTCAATTAGACTAGGCTGAGGAAGGACCTAAGTAAGTTATGGAGAGCAAATAAATTCCTTATGCAAATTAGTTTGGAAATTAGACCATCTGATTGGCTGATGCAATTCTCATTAGGGATGGCCATCGATGTTTATAAACCATCGATGGGTTATGGTCGATGTTCCTTAGTTTTGACATCGATTGGGTTGAACCAGCTGGTTTCACACAATCAATGTCAAGCTCAAACTACTAGTTTTGTTTTGCTATTTCCTGGGACACGGAGCATAGCTCCACCCACGACACCAGTGAAACCCCGCCCCCGTATTCTGATTGGCCCACAGGTCGGTCAGTCAGTCAAATATAATGAATGACCACTGATATGTAACAACATTGATGGCAAAGGCCACAATGGCCATCATTAATACTCATTCAAAACAATCCTTTCCGATTGGTTTATGTACTGTCAGTCAACAGTTTTCTATTTTACTACTTTTGATGGGACCATCATGCAATAGTCTTCAACCAGGAAGCCAATTGGTCAAGAATGTTCTTGTTATCAGCCATCTTTGGCTGGTTTTGAAGGTTTTCAATTAGACTAGGGTGAGGAAGGACCTAAGTAAGTTATGGAGAGCAAATAAATTCCTTATGCAAATTAGTTTGGAAATTAGACCATCTGATTGGCTGATGCATTTCTCATTAGGGATGGCCATCGATGTTTATAAACCATCGATGGGTTATGGTCGATGTTCCTTAGTTTTGACATCGATTGGGTTGAACCAGCTGGTTTCACACAATCAATGTCAAGCTCAAACTACTAGTTTTGTTTTGCTATTTCCTGGGACACGGAGCATAGCTCCACCCACGACACCAGTGAAGCCCCGCCCCCATATTCTGATTGGCCCACAGGCCAGTCAGTCAAATATAATGAATGACCACTGATATGTAACAACATTGATGGCAAAGGCCACAATGGCCATCATTAATACTCATTCAAAACAATCCTTTCCGATTGGTTTATGTACTGTCAGTCAACAGTTTTCTATTTTACTACTTTTGATGGGACCATCATGCAATAGTCTTCAACCAGGAAGCCAATTGGTCAAGAATGTTCTTGTTATCAACCATCTTTGGCTGGTTTTGAAGGTTTTCAATTAGACTAGGGAGAGGAAGGACCAAAGTAAGTTATGGAGAGCAAATAAATTCCTTATGCAAATTAGTTTGGAAATTAGACCATCTGATTGGCTGATGCAATTCTCATTAGGGATGGCCATCGGCCATCGATGTTTATAAACCATCGATGGGTTATGGTCGATGTTCCTTAGTTTTGACATCGATCGGGTTGAACCAGATGGTTTAACACAATCAATGTCAAGCTCAAACTAATAGTTTTGTTTTGCTATTTCCTGGGACACGGAGCATAGCTCCACCCACGACACCAGTGAAGCCCCGCCCCCGTATTCTGATTGGCCCACAGGCCAGTCAGTCAAATATAATGAATGACCACTGATATGTAACAACATTGATGGCAAAGGCCACAATGGCCATCATTAATACTCATTCAAAACAATCCCTTCCGATTGGTTTATGTACTGTCAGTCAACAGTTTTCTATTTTACTACTTTTGATGGAACCATCATGCAATAGTCTTCAACCAGGGAGCCAATTGGTCAAAAATGTTCTTGTTATCAACCATCTTTCGGCTGGTTTTGAAGGTTTTCAATTAGACTAGGGTGCGGAAGGACCTAAGTAAGTTATGGAGAGCAAATAAATTCCTTATGCAAATTAGTTTGGAAATTAGACCATCTGATTGGCTGATGCAATTCTCATTAGGGATGGCCATCGGCCATCGGCCATCGATGGTTATAAACCATCGATGGGTTATGGTCGATGTTCCTTAGTTTTGACATCGATCGGGTTGAACCAGATGGTTTCACACAATCAATGTCAAGCTCAAACTACTAGTTTTGTTTTGCTATTTCCTGGGACACGGAGCATAGCTCCACCCACGACACCAGTGAAGCCCCGCCCCCGTATTCTGATTGGCCCACAGGCCAGTCAGTCAAATATAATGAATGACCACTGATATGTAACAACATTGATGGCAAAGGCCACAATGGCCATCATTAATACTCATTCAAAACAATCCTTTCCGATTGGTTTATGTACTGTCAGTCAACAGTTTTCTATTTTACTACTTTTGATGGGACCACCATGCAAAAGTCTTCAACCAGGAAGCCAATTGGTCAAGTATGTTCTTGTTATCAACCATCTTTGGCTGGTTTTCAATTAGACTAGGGTGAGGAAGGACCTAAGTAAGTTATGGAGAGAAAATAAATTCCTTATGCAAATTAGTTTGGAAATTCGACCATCTGATTGGCTGATGCAATTCTCATTAGGGATGGCCATCGGCCATCGATGTTTATAAACCATCGATGGGTTATGGTCGATGTTCCTTAGTTTTGACATCGATCGGGTTGAACCAAATGGTTTCACACAATCAATGTCAAGCTCAAACTACTAGTTTTGTTTTGCTATTTCCTGGGACACTGAGCATAGCTCCACCCACGACACCAGTGAAGCCCCGCCCCGCATTCTGATTGGCCCACAGGCCAGTCAGTCAAATATAATGAAAGACCACTGATATGTAACAACATTGATGGCAAAGGCCACAATGGCCATCATTAATACTCATTCAAAACAATCCTTTCCGATTGGTTTATGTACTGTCAGTCAACAGTTTTCTATTTTACTACTTTTGATGGGACCATCATGCAATAGCCTTCAACCAGGAAGCCAACTGGTCAAGAATGTTCTTGTTATCAACCATCTTTGGCTGGTTTTGAAGGTTTTCAATTAGACTAGGGTGAGGAAGGACCTAAGTAAGTTATGGAGAGCAAGTAAATTACTTATGCAAATTAGTTTGGAAATAAGACCATCTGATTGGCTGATGTAATTCTTATTAGGGATGGCCATCGGCCATCGATGTTTATAAACCATCAATGGGTTATGGTCGATGTTCCTTAGTTTTGACATTGATCGGGTTGAACCAGATGGTTTCACACAATCAATGTCAAGCTCAAACTACTAGTTTTGTTTTGCTATTTCCTGGAACACGGAGCATAGCTCCACCCACGACACCAGTGAAGCCCCGCCCCCGTATTCTGATTGGCCCACAGGCCAGTCAGTCAAATATAATGAATGATCACTGATATATAACAACATTGATGGCAAAGGCCACAATGGCCATCATTAATACTCACTCAAAACAATCATTTCCGATTGGTTTATGTACTGTCAGTCAACAGTTTTCTATTTTACTACTTTTGATGGGACCATCATGCAAAAGTCTTCAACCAGGAAGCCAATTGGTCAAGAATGTTCTAGTTATCAACCATCTTTGGCTGGTTTTGAAGGTTTTCAATTAGACTAGGGTGAGGAAGGACCTAAGTAAGTTATGGAGAGCAAATAAATTCCTTATGCAAATTAGTTTGGAAATTAGACCATCTGATTGGCTGATGCAATTCTCATTAGGGATGGCCATCGGCCATCGATGGTTATAAACCATAGATGGGTTATGGTCGATGTTCCTTAGTTTTGACATCGATCGGGTTGAACCAGATGGTTTCACACAATCAATGTCAAGCTAAAACTACTAGTTTTGTTTTGCTATTTCCTGGGACACGGAGCATAGCTCCACCCACGACACCAGTGAAGCCCCGCCCCCATATTCTGATTGGCCCACAGGCCAGTCAGTCAAATATAATGAATGACCACTGATATGTAACAACATTGATGGCAAAGGCCACAATGGCCATCATTAATACTCATTCAAAACAATCCTTTCCGATTGGTTTATGTACTGTCAGTCAACAGTTTTCTATTTTACTACTTTTGATGGGACCATCATGCAATAGTCTTCAACCAGGAAGCCAATTGGTCAAGAATGTTCTTGTTATCAACCATCTTTGGCTGGTTTTGAAGGTTTTCAATTAGACTAGGGAGAGGAAGGACCAAAGTAAGTTATGGAGAGCAAATAAATTCCTTATGCAAATTAGTATGGAAATTAGACCATCTGATTGGCTGATGCAATTCTCATTAGGGATGGCCATCGGCCATCGATGTTTATAAACCATCGATGGGTTATGGTCGATGTTCCTTAGTTTTGACATCGATCGGGTTGAACCAGATGGTTTAACACAATCAATGTCAAGCTCAAACTAATAGTTTTGTTTTGCTATTTCCTGGGAAACGGAGCATAGCTCCACCCACGACACCAGTGAAGCCCCGCCCCCGTATTCTGATTGGCCCACAGGCCAGTCAGTCAAATATAATGAATGACCACTGATATGTAACAACATTGATGGCAAAGGCCACAACGGCCATCATTAATACTCATTCAAAACAATCCTTTCCGATTGGTTTATGTACTGTCAGTCAACAGTTTTCTATTTTACTACTTTTGATGGGACCATCATACAATAGTCTTCAACCAGGAAGCCAATTGGTCAAGAATGTTCTTGTTATCAACCATCTTTGGCTCGTTTTGAAGGTTTTCAATTAGACTAGGGTGAGGAAGGACCTAAGTAAGTTATGGAGAGCAAATAAATGCCTTATGCAAATTAGTTTGGAAATTAGACCATCTGATTGGCTGATGCAATTCTCATTAGGGATGGCCATCGGCCATCGATGTTTATAAACCATCGATTGGTTATGGTCGATGTTCCTTAGTTTTGACATCGATCGGGTTGAACCAGATGGTTTCACACAATCAATGTCAAGCTCAAACTACTAGTTTTGTTTTGTTATTTCCTGGGACACGGAGCATAGCTCCACCCACGACACCAGTGAAGCTCCGCCCCCGTATTCTTATTGGCCCACAGGCCAGTCAGTCAAATATAATGAATGACCACTGATATGTAACAACATTGATGGCAAAGGCCACAATGGCCATCATTAATACTCATTCAAAACAATCCCTTCCGATTAGTTTATGTACTGTCAGTCAACAGTTTTCTATTTTACTACTTTTGATGGAACCATCATGCAATAGTCTTCAACCAGGGAGCCAATTGGTCAAAAATGTTCTTGTTATCAACCATCTTTCGGCTGGTTTTGAAGGTTTTCAATTAGACTAGGGTGCGGAAGGACCTAAGTAAGTTATGGAGAGCAAATAAATTCCTTATGCAAATTAGTTTGGAAATTAGACCATCTGATTGGCTGATGCAATTCTCATTAGGGATGGCCATCGGCCATCGATGTTTATAAACCATCGATGGGTTATGGTCGATGTTCCTTAGTTTTGACATCGATCGGGTTGAACCAGATGGTTTCACACAATCAATGTCAAGCTCAAACTACTAGATTTGTCTTGCTATTTCCTGGGACACGGAGCATAGCTCCACCCACGACACCAGTGAAGCCCCGCCCCGTATTCTGATTGGCCTACAGGCCAGTCAGTCAAATATAATGAATGACCACTGATATGTAGAAACATTGATGGCAAACGCCACAATGGCATCATTAATACTCATTCAAAACAATCCTTTCCGATTGGTTTATGTACTGTCAGTCAACAGTTTTCTATTTTACTTCTTTTGATGGGACCATCATGCAATAGTCTTCAACCAGGAAGCCAATTGATCAAGAATGTTCTTGTTATCAACCATCTTTGGCTGGTTTTGAAGGTTTTCAATTAGACTAGGGTGCGGAAGGACCTAAGTAAGTTATGGAGAGCAAATAAATGCCTTATGCAAAATTAGTTTGGAAATTAGACCATCTGATTGGCTGATGCAATTCTCATTAGGGATGGCCATCGGCCATCGATGTTTATAAACCATCGATGGGTTATGGTCGATGTTCCTTAGTTTTGACATCGATCGGGTTGAACCAGATGGTTTCACACAATCAATGTCAAGCTCAAACTACTAGTTTTGTTTTGCTATTTCCTGGGACACGGAGCATAGCTCCACCCACGACACCAGTGAAGCCCCGCCCCCGTATTCTGATTGGCACCCACAGGCCAGTCAGTCAAATATAATGAATGACCACTGATATGTAACAACATTGATGGCAAAGGCCACAATGGCCATCATTAATACTCATTCAAAACAATCCTTTCCGATTGGTTTATGTACTGTCAGTCAACAGTTTTCTATTTTACTACTTTTGATGGAACCATCATGCAATAGTCTTCAACCAGGAAGCCAATTGGTCAAGAATGTTCTTGTTATCAACCATCTTTGGCTGGTTTTGGAGGTTTTCAATTAGACTAGGGAGAGGAAGGACCTAAGTAAGTTATGGAGAGCAAATAAATTCCTTATGCAAATTAGTTTGGAAATTAGACCATCTGATTGGCTGATGCAATTCTCATTAGGGATGGCCATCGGCCATCGATGGTTATAAACCATCGATGGGTTATGGTCGATGTTCCTTAGTTTTGACATCGATCGGGTTGAACCAGATGGTTTAACACAATCAATGTCAAGCTCAAACTAATAGTTTTGTTTTGCTATTTCCTGGGACACGGAGCATAGCTCCACCCACGACACCAGTGAAGCCCCGCCCCCGTATTCTGATTGGCCCACAGGCCAGTCAGTCAAATATAATGAATGACCACTGATATGTAACAACATTGATGGCAAAGGCCACAATGGCCATCATTAATACTCATTCAAAACAATCCTTTCCGATTGGTTTATGTACTGTCAGTCAACAGTTTTCTATTTTACTACTTTTGATGGGACCATCATGCAATAGTCTTCAACCAGGAAGCCAATTGGTCAAGAATGTTCTTGTTATCAACCATCTTTGGCTGGTTTTGAAGGTTTTCAATTAGACTAGGGTGAGGAAGGACCTAAGTAAGTTATGGAGAGCAAATAAATTCCTTATGCAAATTAGTTTGGAAATTAGACCATCTGATTGGCTGATGCAATTCTCATTAGGGATGGCCATCGGCCATCGATGTTTATAAACCATCGATGGGTTATGGTCGATGTTCCTTAGTTTTGACATCGATCGGGTTGAACCAGATGGTTTCACACAATCAATGTCAAGCTCAAACTACTAGATTTGTCTTGCTATTTCCTGGGACACGGAGCATAGCTCCACCAACGACACCAGTGAAGCCCCGCCCCGTATTCTGATTGGCCTACAGGCCAGTCAGTCAAATATAATGAATGACCACTGATATGTAAAAACATTGATGGCAAACGCCACAATGGCATCATTAATACTCATTCAAAACAATCCTTTCCGATTGGTTTATGTACTGTCAGTCAACAGTTTTCTATTTTACTTCTTTTGATGGGACCATCATGCAATAGTCTTCAACCAGGAAGCCAATTGATCAAGAATGTTCTTGTTATCAACCATCTTTGGCTGGTTTTGAAGGTTTTCAATTAGACTAGGGTGCGGAAGGACCTAAGTAAGTTATGGAGAGCAAATAAATGCCTTATGCAAAATTAGTTTGGAAATTAGACCATCTGATTGGCTGATGCAATTCTCATTAGGGATGGCCATCGGCCATCGATGTTTATAAACCATCGATGGGTTATGGTCGATGTTCCTTAGTTTTGACATCGATCGGGTTGAACCAGATGGTTTCACACAATCAATGTCAAGCTCAAACTACTAGTTTTGTTTTGCTATTTCCTGGGACACGGAGCATAGCTCCACCCACGACACCAGTGAAGCCCCGCCCCCGTATTCTGATTGGCACCCACAGGCCAGTCAGTCAAATATAATGAATGACCACTGATATGTAACAACATTGATGGCAAAGGCCACAATGGCCATCATTAATACTCATTCAAAACAATCCTTTCCGATTGGTTTATGTACTGTCAGTCAACAGTTTTCTATTTTACTACTTTTGATGGAACCATCATGCAATAGTCTTCAACCAGGAAGCCAATTGGTCAAGAATGTTCTTGTTATCAACCATCTTTGGCTGGTTTTGGAGGTTTTCAATTAGACTAGGGAGAGGAAGGACCTAAGTAAGTTATGGAGAGCAAATAAATTCCTTATGCAAATTAGTTTGGAAATTAGACCATCTGATTGGCTGATGCAATTCTCATTAGGGATGGCCATCGGCCATCGATGGTTATAAACCATCGATGGGTTATGGTCGATGTTCCTTAGTTTTGACATCGATCGGGTTGAACCTTATGGTTTCACACAATCAATGTCAAGCTCAAACTACTAGTTTTGTTTTGTTATTTCCTGGGACACGGAGCATAGCTCCACCCACGACACCAGTGAAGCCCCGCCCCCGTATTCTTATTGGCCCACAGGCCAGTCAGTCAAATATAATGAATGACCACTGATATGTAACAACATTGATGGCAAAGGCCACAATGGCCATCATTAATACTCATTCAAAACAATCCCTTCCGATTGGTTTATGTACTGTCAGTCAACAGTTTTCTATTTTACTACTTTTGATGGAACCATCATGCAATAGTCTTCAACCAGGGAGCCAATTGGTCAAAAATGTTCTTGTTATCAACCATCTTTTGGCTGGTTTTGAAGGTTTTCAATTAGACTAGGGTGCGGAAGGACCTAAGTAAGTTATGGAGAGCAAATAAATTCCTTATGCCAATTAGTTTGGAAATTAGACCATCTGATTGGCTGATGCAATTATCATTAGGGATGGCCATCGGCCATCGATGTTTATAAACCATCGATGGGTTATGGTCGATGTTCCTTAGTTTTGACATCGATCGGGTTGAACCAGATGGTTTCACACAATCAATGTCAAGCTCAAACTACTAGTTTTGTTTTGCTATTTCCTGGGAGACGGAGCATAGCTCCAACGACGACACCAGTGAAGCCCCGCCCCCGTATTCTGATTGGCCTACAGGCCAGTCAGTCAAATATAATGAATGACCACTGATATGTAACAACATTGATGGCAAAGGCCACAATGGCCATCATTAATACTCATTCAAAACAATCCTTTCCGATTGGTTTATGTACTGTCAGTCAACAGTTTTCTATTTTACTACTTTTGATGGGACCATCATGCAAAAGTCTTCAACCAGGAAGCCAATTGGTCAAGAATGTTCTTGTTATCAACCATCTTTGGCTGGTTTTGAAGGTTTTCAATTAGACTAGGGTGAGGAAGGACCTAAGTAAGTTATGGAGAGCAAATAAATTCCTTATGCAAATTAGTTTGGAAATTAGACCATCTGATTGGCTGATGCAATTCTCATTAGGGATGGCCATCGGCCATCGATGGTTATAAACCATCGATGGGTTATGGTCGATGTTCCTTAGTTTTGACATCGATCGGGTTGAACCAGATGGTTTCACACAATCAATGTCAAGCTCAAACTACTAGTTTTGTTTTGCTATTTCCTGGGACACGGAGCATAGCTCCACCCACGACACCAGTGAAGCCCCGACCCCATATTCTGATTGGCCCACAGGCCAGTCAGTCAAATATAATGAATGACCACTGATATGTAACAACATTGATGGCAATGGCCATCATTAATAATTATTCAAAACAATCCTTTCCGATTGGTTTATGTACTGTCAGTCAACAGTTTTCTATTTTACTACTTTTGATGGGACCATCATGCAAAAGTCTTCAACCAGGAAGCCAATTGGTCAAGAATGTTCTTGTTATCAACCATCTTTGGCTGGTTTTGAAGGTTTTCAATTAGACTAGGGTGAGGAAGGACCTAAGTAAGTTATGGAGAGCAAATAAATTCCTTATGCAAATTAGTTTGGAAATTAGACCATCTGATTGGCTGATGCAATTCTCATTAGGGATGGCCATCGGCCATCGATGGTTATAAACCATCGATGGGTTATGGTCGATGTTCCTTAGTTTTGACATCGATCGGGTTGAACCAGATGGTTTCACACAATCAATGTCAAGCTCAAACTACTAGTTTTGTTTTGCTATTTCCTGGGACACGGAGCATAGCTCCACCCACGACACCAGTGAAGCCCCGCCCCCGTATTCTGATTGGCCCACAGGCCAGTCAGTCAAATATAATGAATGACCACTGATATGTAACAACATTGATGGCAAAGGCCGCAAAGGCCACAATGGCCATCATTAATACTCATTCAAAACAATCCTTTCCGATTGGTTTATGTACTGTCAGTCAACAGTTTTCTATTTTACTACTTTTGATGGGACCACCATGCAAAAGTCTTCAACCAGGAAGCCAATTGGTCAAGTATGTTCTTGTTATCAACCATCTTTGGCTGGTTTTCAATTAGACTAGGGTGAGGAAGGACCTAAGTAAGTTATGGAGAGAAAATAAATTCCTTATGCAAATTAGTTTGGAAATTCGACCATCTGATTGGCTGATGCAATTCTCATTAGGGATGGCCATCGGCCATCGATGTTTATAAACCATCGATGGGTTATGGTCGATGTTCCTTAGTTTTGACATCGATCGGGTTGAACCAAATGGTTTCACACAATCAATGTCAAGCTCAAACTACTAGTTTTGTTTTGCTATTTCCTGGGACACTGAGCATAGCTCCACCCACGACACCAGTGAAGCCCCGCCCCGCATTCTGATTGGCCCACAGGCCAGTCAGTCAAATATAATGAAAGACCACTGATATGTAACAACATTGATGGCAAAGGCCACAATGGCCATCATTAATACTCATTCAAAACAATCCTTTCCGATTGGTTTATGTACTGTCAGTCAACAGTTTTCTATTTTACTACTTTTGATGGGACCATCATGCAATAGCCTTCAACCAGGAAGCCAACTGGTCAAGAATGTTCTTGTTATCAACCATCTTTGGCTGGTTTTGAAGGTTTTCAATTAGACTAGGGTGAGGAAGGACCTAAGTAAGTTATGGAGAGCAAGTAAATTACTTATGCAAATTAGTTTGGAAATTAGACCATCTGATTGGCTGATGTAATTCTTATTAGGGATGGCCATCGGCCATCGATGTTTATAAACCATCAATGGGTTATGGTCGATGTTCCTTAGTTTTGACATTGATCGGGTTGAACCAGATGGTTTCACACAATCAATGTCAAGCTCAAACTACTAGTTTTGTTTTGCTATTTCCTGGAACACGGAGCATAGCTCCACCCACGACACCAGTGAAGCCTCGCCCCCGTATTCTGATTGGCCCACAGGCCAGTCAGTCAAATATAATGAATGATCACTGATATATAACAACATTGATGGCAAAGGCCACAATGGCCATCATTAATACTCACTCAAAACAATCATTTCCGATTGGTTTATGTACTGTCAGTCAACAGTTTTCTATTTTACTACTTTTGATGGGACCATCATGCAAAAGTCTTCAACCAGGAAGCCAATTGGTCAAGAATGTTCTAGTTATCAACCATCTTTGGCTGGTTTTGAAGGTTTTCAATTAGACTAGGGTGAGGAAGGACCTAAGTAAGTTATGGAGAGCAAATAAATTCCTTATGCAAATTAGTTTGGAAATTAGACCATCTGATTGGCTGATGCAATTCTCATTAGGGATGGCCATCGGCCATCGATGGTTATAAACCATCGATGGGTTATGGTCGATGTTCCTTAGTTTTGACATCGATCGGGTTGAACCAGATGGTTTCACACAATCAATGTCAAGCTAAAACTACTAGTTTTGTTTTGCTATTTCCTGGGACACGGAGCATAGCTCCACCCACGACACCAGTGAAGCCCCGCCCCTGTATTCTGATTGGCCCACAGGCCAGTCAGTCAAATATAATGAATGACCACTGATATGTAACAACATTGATGGCAAAGGCCACAATGGCCATCATTAATACTCATTCAAAACAATCCTTTCCGATTGGTTTATGTACTGTCAGTCAACAGTTTTCTATTTTACTACTTTTGATGGGACCATCATGCAATAGTCTTCAACCAGGAAGACAATTGGTCAAGAATGTTCTTGTTATCAACCATCTTTGGCTGGTTTTGAAGGTTTTCAATTAGACTAGGGAGAGGAAGGACCAAAGTAAGTTATGGAGAGCAAATAAATTCCTTATGCAAATTAGTTTGGAAATTAGACCATCTGATTGGCTGAAGCAATTCTCATTAGGGATGGCCATCGGCCATCGATGTTTATAAACCATCGATGGGTTATGGTCGATGTTCCTTAGTTTTGACATCGATCGGGTTGAACCAGATGGTTTAACACAATCAATGTCAAGCTCAAACTAATAGTTTTGTTTTGCTATTTCCTGGGACACGGAGCATAGCTCCACCCACGACACCAGTGAAGCCCCGCCCCCGTATTCTGATTGGCCCACAGGCCAGTCAGTCAAATATAATGAATGACCACTGATATGTAACAACATTGATGGCAAAGGCCACAATGGCCATCATTAATACTCATTCAAAACAATCCCTTCCGATTGGTTTATGTACTGTCAGTCAACAGTTTTCTATTTTACTACTTTTGATGGAACCATCATGCAATAGTCTTCAACCAGGGAGCCAATTGGTCAAAAATGTTCTTGTTATCAACCATCTTTCGGCTGGTTTTGAAGGTTTTCAATTAGACTAGGGTGAGGAAGGACCTAAGTAAGTTATGGAGAGCAAATAAATTCCTTATGCAAATTAGTTTGGAAATTAGACCATCTGATTGGCTGATGCAATTCTCATTAGGGATGGCCATCGGCCATCGATGTTTATAAACCATCGATGGGTTATGGTCGATGTTCCTTAGTTTTGACATCGATCGGGTTGAACCAGATGGTTTCACACAATCAATGTCAAGCTCAAACTACTAGATTTGTCTTGCTATTTCCTGGGACACGGAGCATAGCTCCACCCACGACACCAGTGAAGCCCCGCCCCGTATTCTGATTGGCCTACAGGCCAGTCAGTCAAATATAATGAATGACCACTGATATGTAAAAACATTGATGGCAAACGCCACAATGGCCATCATTAATACTCATTCAAAACAATCCTTTCCGATTGGTTTATGTACTGTCAGTCAACAGTTTTCTATTTTACTACTTTTGATGGGACCATCATGCAATAGTCTTCAACCAGGAAGCCAATTGATCAAGAATGTTCTTGTTATCAACCATCTTTGGCTGGTTTTGAAGGTTTTCAATTAGACTAGGGTGCGGAAGGACCTAAGTAAGTTATGGAGAGCAAATAAATGCCTTATGCAAAATTAGTTTGGAAATTAGACCATCTGATTGGCTGATGCAATTCTCATTAGGGATGGCCATCGGCCATCGATGTTTATAAACCATCGATGGGTTATGGTCGATGTTCCTTAGTTTTGACATCGATCGGGTTGAACCAGATGGTTTCACACAATCAATGTCAAGCTCAAACTACTAGTTTTGTTTTGCTATTTCCTGGGACACGGAGCATAGCTCCACCCACGACACCAGTGAAGCCCCGCCCCCGTATTCTGATTGGCCCACAGGCCAGTCAGTCAAATATAATGAATGACCACTGATATGTAACAACATTGATGGCAAAGGCCACAATGGCCATCATTAATACTCATTCAAAACAATCCTTTCCGATTGGTTTATGTACTGTCAGTCAACAGTTTTCTATTTTACTACTTTTGATGGAACCATCATGCAATAGTCTTCAACCAGGGAGCCAATTGGTCAAAAATGTTCTTGTTATCAACCATCTTTTGGCTGGTTTTGAAGGTTTTCAATTAGACTAGGGTGCGGAAGGACCTAAGTAAGTTATGGAGAGCAAATAAATTCCTTATGCAAATTAGTTTGGAAATTAGACCATCTGATTGGCTGATGCAATTCTCATTAGGGATGGCCATCGGCCATCGATGTTTATAAACCATCGATGGGTTATGGTCGATGTTCCTTAGTTTTGACATCGATCGGGTTGAACCAGATGGTTTCACACAATCAATGTCAAGCTGAAACTACTAGTTTTGTTTTGCTATTTCCTGGGAGACGGAGCATAGCTCCACCCACGACACCAGTGAAGCCCCGCCCCCGTATTCTGATTGGCCCACAGGCCAGTCAGTCAAATATAATGAATGACCACTGATATGTAACAACATTGATGGCAAAGGCCACAATGGCCATCATTAATACTCATTCAAAACAATCCTTTCCGATTGGTTTATGTACTGTCAGTCAACAGTTTTCTATTTTACTACTTTTGATGGGACCATCATGCAATAGTCTTCAACAAGGAAGCCAATTGGTCAAGAATGTTCTTGTTATTAACCATCCTTTGGCTGGTTTTGATGGTTTTCAATTAGACTAGGGTGAGGAAGGACCTAAGTAAGTTATGGAGAGCAAATAAATTCCTTATGCAAATTAGTTTGGAAATTAGACCATCTGATTGGCTGATGCAATTCTCATTAGGGATGGCCATCGGCCATCGATGTTTATAAACCATCGATGGGTTATGGTCGATGTTCCTTAGTTTTGACATCGATCGGGTTGAACCAGATGGTTTCACACAATCAATGTCAAGCTCAAACTACTAGTTTTGTTTTGCTATTTCCTGGGACACGGAGCATAGCTCCAACGACGACACCAGTGAAGCCCCGCCCCCGTATTCTGATTGGCCTACAGGCCAGTCAGTCAAATATAATGAATGACCACTGATATGTAACAACATTGATGGCAAAGGCCACAATGGCCATCATTAATACTCAATCAAAACAATCCTTTCCGATTGGTTTATGTACTGTCAGTCAACAGTTTTCTATTTTACTACTTTTGACGGAACCATCATGCAATAGTCTTCAACCAGGGAGCCAATTGGTCAAGAATGTTCTTGTTATCAACCACCTTTGGCTGGTTTTAAATTAGACTAAGGTGCGGAAGGACTTAAGTAAGTTATGGAGAGCAAATAAATTCCTTATGCAAATTAGTTTGGAAATTAGACCATCTGATTGGCTGATGCAATTCTCATTAGGGATGGCCATCGGCCATCGATGTTTATAAACCATCGATGGGTTATGGTCGATGTTCCTTAGTTTTGACATCGATCGGGTTGAACCAGATGGTTTCACACAATCAATGTCAAGCTCAAACTACTAGTTTTGTTTTGTTATTTCCTGGGACACGGAGCATAGCTCCACCCACGACACCAGTGAAGCCCCGCCCCCGTATTCTTATTGGCCCACAGGCCAGTCAGTCAAATATAATGAATGACCACTGATATGTAACAACATTGATGGCAAAGGCCACAATGGCCATCATTAATACTCATTCAAAACAATCCCTTCCGATTGGTTTATGTACTGTCAGTCAACAGTTTTCTATTTTACTACTTTTGATGGAACCATCATGCAATAGTCTTCAACCAGGGAGCCAATTGGTCAAAAATGTTCTTGTTATCAACCATCTTTTGGCTGGTTTTGAAGGTTTTCAATTAGACTAGGGTGCGGAAGGACCTAAGTAAGTTATGGAGAGCAAATAAATTCCTTATGCCAATTAGTTTGGAAATTAGACCATCTGATTGGCTGATGCAATTATCATTAGGGATGGCCATCGGCCATCGATGTTTATAAACCATCGATGGGTTATGGTCGATGTTCCTTAGTTTTGACATCGATCGGGTTGAACCAGATGGTTTCACACAATCAATGTCAAGCTCAAACTACTAGTTTTGTTTTGCTATTTCCTGGGAGACGGAGCATAGCTCCAACGACGACACCAGTGAAGCCCCGCCCCCGTATTCTGATTGGCCTACAGGCCAGTCAGTCAAATATAATGAATGACCACTGATATGTAACAACATTGATGGCAAAGGCCACAATGGCCATCATTAATACTCATTCAAAACAATCCTTTCCGATTGGTTTATGTACTGTCAGTCAACAGTTTTCTATTTTACTACTTTTGATGGGACCATCATGCAAAAGTCTTCAACCAGGAAGCCAATTGGTCAAGAATGTTCTTGTTATCAACAATCTTTGGCTGGTTTTGAAGGTTTTCAATTAGACTAGGGTGAGGAAGGACCTAAGTAAGTTATGGAGAGCAAATAAATTCCTTATGCAAATTAGTTTGGAAATTAGACCATCTGATTGGCTGATGCAATTCTCATTAGGGATGGCCATCGGCCATCGATGGTTATAAACCATCGATGGGTTATGGTCGATGTTCCTTAGTTTTGACATCGATCGGGTTGAACCAGATGGTTTCACACAATCAATGTCAAGCTCAAACTACTAGTTTTGTTTTGCTATTTCCTGGGACACGGAGCATAGCTCCACCCACGACACCAGTGAAGCCCCGACCCCATATTCTGATTGGCCCACAGGCCAGTCAGTCAAATATAATGAATGACCACTGATATGTAACAACATTGATGGCAATGGCCATCATTAATAATTATTCAAAACAATCCTTTCCGATTGGTTTATGTACTGTCAGTCAACAGTTTTCTATTTTACTACTTTTGATGGGACCATCATGCAAAAGTCTTCAACCAGGAAGCCAATTGGTCAAGAATGTTCTTGTTATCAACCATCTTTGGCTGGTTTTGAAGGTTTTCAATTAGACTAGGGTGAGGAAGGACCTAAGTAAGTTATGGAGAGCAAATAAATTCCTTATGCAAATTAGTTTGGAAATTAGACCATCTGATTGGCTGATGCAATTCTCATTAGGGATGGCCATCGGCCATCGATGGTTATAAACCATCGATGGGTTATGGTCGATGTTCCTTAGTTTTGACATTGATCGGGTTGAACCAGATGGTTTCACACAATCAATGTCAAGCTCAAACTACTAGTTTTGTTTTGCTATTTCCTGGGACACGGAGCATAGCTCCACCCACGACACCAGTGAAGCCCCGCCCCCGTATTCTGATTGGCCCACAGGCCAGTCAGTCAAATATAATGAATGACCACTGATATGTAACAACATTGATGGCAAAGGCCGCAAAGGCCACAATGGCCATCATTAATACTCATTCAAAACAATCCTTTCCGATTGGTTTATGTACTGTCAGTCAACAGTTTTCTATTTTACTACTTTTGATGGGACCACCATGCAAAAGTCTTCAACCAGGAAGCCAATTGGTCAAGTATGTTCTTGTTATCAACCATCTTTGGCTGGTTTTCAATTAGACTAGGGTGAGGAAGGACCTAAGTAAGTTATGGAGAGAAAATAAATTCCTTATGCAAATTAGTTTGGAAATTCGACCATCTGATTGGCTGATGCAATTCTCATTAGGGATGGCCATCGGCCATCGATGTTTATAAACCATCGATGGGTTATGGTCGATGTTCCTTAGTTTTGACATCGATCGGGTTGAACCAAATGGTTTCACACAATCAATGTCAAGCTCAAACTACTAGTTTTGTTTTGCTATTTCCTGGGACACTGAGCATAGCTCCACCCACGACACCAGTGAAGCCCCGCCCCGCATTCTGATTGGCCCACAGGCCAGTCAGTCAAATATAATGAAAGACCACTGATATGTAACAACATTGATGGCAAAGGCCACAATGGCCATCATTAATACTCATTCAAAACAATCCTTTCCGATTGGTTTATGTACTGTCAGTCAACAGTTTTCTATTTTACTACTTTTGATGGGACCATCATGCAATAGCCTTCAACCAGGAAGCCAACTGGTCAAGAATGTTCTTGTTATCAACCATCTTTGGCTGGTTTTGAAGGTTTTCAATTAGACTAGGGTGAGGAAGGACCTAAGTAAGTTATGGAGAGCAAGTAAATTACTTATGCAAATTAGTTTGGAAATTAGACCATCTGATTGGCTGATGTAATTCTTATTAGGGATGGCCATCGGCCATCGATGTTTATAAACCATCAATGGGTTATGGTCGATGTTCCTTAGTTTTGACATTGATCGGGTTGAACCAGATGGTTTCACACAATCAATGTCAAGCTCAAACTACTAGTTTTGTTTTGCTATTTCCTGGAACACGGAGCATAGCTCCACCCACGACACCAGTGAAGCCCCGCCCCCGTATTCTGATTGGCCCACAGGCCAGTCAGTCAAATATAATGAATGATCACTGATATATAACAACATTGATGGCAAAGGCCACAATGGCCATCATTAATACTCACTCAAAACAATCATTTCCGATTGGTTTATGTACTGTCAGTCAACAGTTTTCTATTTTACTACTTTTGATGGGACCATCAAGCAAAAGTCTTCAACCAGGAAGCCAATTGGTCAAGAATGTTCTAGTTATCAACCATCTTTGGCTGGTTTTGAAGGTTTTCAATTAGACTAGGATGAGGAAGGACCTAAGTAAGTTATGGAGAGCAAATAAATTCCTTATGCAAATTAGTTTGGAAATTAGACCATCTGATTGGCTGATGCAATTCTCATTAGGGATGGCCATCGGCCATCGATGGTTATAAACCATCGATGGGTTATGGTCGATGTTCCTTAGTTTTGACATCGATCGGGTTGAACCAGATGGTTTCACACAATCAATGTCAAGCTAAAACTACTAGTTTTGTTTTGCTATTTCCTGGGACACGGAGCATAGCTCCACCCACGACACCAGTGAAGCCCCGCCCCCATATTCTGATTGGCCCACAGGCCAGTCAGTCAAATATAATGAATGACCACTGATATGTAACAACATTGATGGCAAAGGCCACAATGGCCATCATTAATACTCATTCAAAACAATCCTTTCCGATTGGTTTATGTACTGTCAGTCAACAGTTTTCTATTTTACTACTTTTGATGGGACCATCATGCAATAGTCTTCAACCAGGAAGACAATTGGTCAAGAATGTTCTTGTTATCAACCATCTTTGGCTGGTTTTGAAGGTTTTCAATTAGACTAGGGAGAGGAAGGACCAAAGTAAGTTATGGAGAGCAAATAAATTCCTTATGCAAATTAGTTTGGAAATTAGACCATCTGATTGGCTGAAGCAATTCTCATTAGGGATGGCCATCGGCCATCGATGTTTATAAACCATCGATGGGTTATGGTCGATGTTCCTTAGTTTTGACATCGATCGGGTTGAACCAGATGGTTTAACACAATCAATGTCAAGCTCAAACTAATAGTTTTGTTTTGCTATTTCCTGGGACACGGAGCATAGCTCCACCCACGACACCAGTGAAGCCCCGCCCCCGTATTCTGATTGGCCCACAGGCCAGTCAGTCAAATATAATGAATGACCACTGATATGTAACAACATTGATGGCAAAGGCCACAATGGCCATCATTAATACTCATTCAAAACAATCCCTTCCGATTGGTTTATGTACTGTCAGTCAACAGTTTTCTATTTTACTACTTTTGATGGAACCATCATGCAATAGTCTTCAACCAGGGAGCCAATTGGTCAAAAATGTTCTTGTTATCAACCATCTTTCGGCTGGTTTTGAAGGTTTTCAATTAGACTAGGGTGAGGAAGGACCTAAGTAAGTTATGGAGAGCAAATAAATTCCTTATGCAAATTAGTTTGGAAATTAGACCATCTGATTGGCTGATGCAATTCTCATTAGGGATGGCCATCGGCCATCGATGTTTATAAACCATCGATGGGTTATGGTCGATGTTCCTTAGTTTTGACATCGATCGGGTTGAACCAGATGGTTTCACACAATCAATGTCAAGCTCAAACTACTAGATTTGTCTTGCTATTTCCTGGGACACGGAGCATAGCTCCACCCACGACACCAGTGAAGCCCCGCCCCGTATTCTGATTGGCCTACAGGCCAGTCAGTCAAATATAATGAATGACCACTGATATGTAAAAACATTGATGGCAAACGCCACAATGGCCATCATTAATACTCATTCAAAACAATCCTTTCCGATTGGTTTATGTACTGTCAGTCAACAGTTTTCTATTTTACTACTTTTGATGGGACCATCATGCAATAGTCTTCAACCAGGAAGCCAATTGATCAAGAATGTTCTTGTTATCAACCATCTTTGGCTGGTTTTGAAGGTTTTCAATTAGACTAGGGTGCGGAAGGACCTAAGTAAGTTATGGAGAGCAAATAAATGCCTTATGCAAAATTAGTTTGGAAATTAGACCATCTGATTGGCTGATGCAATTCTCATTAGGGATGGCCATCGGCCATCGATGTTTATAAACCATCGATGGGTTATGGTCGATGTTCCTTAGTTTTGACATCGATCGGGTTGAACCAGATGGTTTCACACAATCAATGTCAAGCTCAAACTACTAGTTTTGTTTTGCTATTTCCTGGGACACAGAGCATAGCTCCACCCACGACACCAGTGAAGCCCAGCCCCCGTATTCTGATTGGCCCACAGGCCAGTCAGTCAAATATAATGAATGACCACTGATATGTAACAACATTGATGGCAAAGGCCACAATGGCCATCATTAATACTCATTCAAAACAATCCTTTCCGATTGGTTTATGTACTGTCAGTCAACAGTTTTCTATTTTACTACTTTTGATGGGACCATCATGCAATAGTCTTCAACCAGGAAGCCAATTGGTCAAGAACGTTCTTGTTATCAACCATCTTTGGCTGGTTTTGAAGGTTTTCAATTAGACTAGGGAGAGGAAGGACCTAAGTAAGTTATGGAGAGCAAATAAATTCCTTATGCAAATTAGTTTGGAAATTAGACCATCTGATTGGCTGATGCAATTCTCATTAGGGATGGCCATCGGCCATCGGCCATCGATGTTTATAAACCATCGATGGGTTATGGTCGATATTCCTTAGTTTTGACATCGATCGGGTTGAACCAGATGGTTTAACACAATCAATGTCAAGCTCAAACTAATAGTTTTGTTTTGCTATTTCCTGGGACACGGAGCATAGCTCCACCCACGACACCAGTGAAGCCCCGCCCCCGTATTCTGATTGGCCCACAGGCCAGTCAGTCAAATATAATGAATGACCACTGATATGTAACAACATTGATGGCAAAGGCCACAATGGCCATCATTAATACTCATTCAAAACAATCCTTTCCGATTGGTTTATGTACTGTCAGTCAACAGTTTTCTATTTTACTACTTTTGATGGGACCACCATGCAAAAGTCTTCAACCAGGAAGCCAATTGGTCAAGTATGTTCTTGTTATCAACCATCTTTGGCTGGTTTTCAATTAGACTAGGGTGAGGAAGGACCTAAGTAAGTTATGGAGAGAAAATAAATTCCTTATGCAAATTAGTTTGGAAATTCGACCATCTGATTGGCTGATGCAATTCTCATTAGGGATGGCCATCGGCCATCGATGTTTATAAACCATCGATGGGTTATGGTCGATGTTCCTTAGTTTTGACATCGATCGGGTTGAACCAAATGGTTTCACACAATCAATGTCAAGCTCAAACTACTAGTTTTGTTTTGCTATTTCCTGGGACACTGAGCATAGCTCCACCCACGACACCAGTGAAGCCCCGCCCCGCATTCTGATTGGCCCACAGGCCAGTCAGTCAAATATAATGAAAGACCACTGATATGTAACAACATTGATGGCAAAGGCCACAATGGCCATCATTAATACTCATTCAAAACAATCCTTTCCGATTGGTTTATGTACTGTCAGTCAACAGTTTTCTATTTTACTACTTTTGATGGGACCATCATGCAATAGCCTTCAACCAGGAAGCCAACTGGTCAAGAATGTTCTTGTTATCAACCATCTTTGGCTGGTTTTGAAGGTTTTCAATTAGACTAGGGTGAGGAAGGACCTAAGTAAGTTATGGAGAGCAAGTAAATTACTTATGCAAATTAGTTTGGAAATTAGACCATCTGATTGGCTGATGTAATTCTTATTAGGGATGGCCATCGGCCATCGATGTTTATAAACCATCAATGGGTTATGGTCGATGTTCCTTAGTTTTGACATTGATCGGGTTGAACCAGATGGTTTCACACAATCAATGTCAAGCTCAAACTACTAGTTTTGTTTTGCTATTTCCTGGAACACGGAGCATAGCTCCACCCACGACACCAGTGAAGCCCCGCCCCCGTATTCTGATTGGCCCACAGGCCAGTCAGTCAAATATAATGAATGATCACTGATATATAACAACATTGATGGCAAAGGCCACAATGGCCATCATTAATACTCACTCAAAACAATCATTTCCGATTGGTTTATGTACTGTCAGTCAACAGTTTTCTATTTTACTACTTTTGATGGGACCATCATGCAAAAGTCTTCAACCAGGAAGCCAATTGGTCAAGAATGTTCTAGTTATCAACCATCTTTGGCTGGTTTTGAAGGTTTTCAATTAGACTAGGGTGAGGAAGGACCTAAGTAAGTTATGGAGAGCAAATAAATTCCTTATGCAAATTAGTTTGGAAATTAGACCATCTGATTGGCTGATGCAATTCTCATTAGGGATGGCCATCGGCCATCGATGGTTATAAACCATCGATGGGTTATGGTCGATGTTCCTTAGTTTTGACATCGATCGGGTTGAACCAGATGGTTTCACACAATCAATGTCAAGCTAAAACTACTAGTTTTGTTTTGCTATTTCCTGGGACACGGAGCATAGCTCCACCCACGACACCAGTGAAGCCCCGCCCCCATATTCTGATTGGCCCACAGGCCAGTCAGTCAAATATAATGAATGACCACTGATATGTAACAACATTGATGGCAAAGGCCACAATGGCCATCATTAATACTCATTCAAAACAATCCTTTCCGATTGGTTTATGTACTGTCAGTCAACAGTTTTCTATTTTACTACTTTTGATGGGACCATCATGCAATAGTCTTCAACCAGGAAGACAATTGGTCAAGAATGTTCTTGTTATCAACCATCTTTGGCTGGTTTTGAAGGTTTTCAATTAGACTAGGGAGAGGAAGGACCAAAGTAAGTTATGGAGAGCAAATAAATTCCTTATGCAAATTAGTTTGGAAATTAGACCATCTGATTGGCTGAAGCAATTCTCATTAGGGATGGCCATCGGCCATCGATGTTTATAAACCATCGATGGGTTATGGTCGATGTTCCTTAGTTTTGACATCGATCGGGTTGAACCAGATGGTTTAACACAATCAATGTCAAGCTCAAACTAATAGTTTTGTTTTGCTATTTCCTGGGACACGGAGCATAGCTCCACCCACGACACCAGTGAAGCCCCGCCCCCGTATTCTGATTGGCCCACAGGCCAGTCAGTCAAATATAATGAATGACCACTGATATGTAACAACATTGATGGCAAAGGCCACAATGGCCATCATTAATACTCATTCAAAACAATCCCTTCCGATTGGTTTATGTACTGTCAGTCAACAGTTTTCTATTTTACTACTTTTGATGGAACCATCATGCAATAGTCTTCAACCAGGGAGCCAATTGGTCAAAAATGTTCTTGTTATCAACCATCTTTCGGCTGGTTTTGAAGGTTTTCAATTAGACTAGGGTGAGGAAGGACCTAAGTAAGTTATGGAGAGCAAATAAATTCCTTATGCAAATTAGTTTGGAAATTAGACCATCTGATTGGCTGATGCAATTCTCATTAGGGATGGCCATCGGCCATCGATGTTTATAAACCATCGATGGGTTATGGTCGATGTTCCTTAGTTTTGACATCGATCGGGTTGAACCAGATGGTTTCACACAATCAATGTCAAGCTCAAACTACTAGATTTGTCTTGCTATTTCCTGGGACACGGAGCATAGCTCCACCCACGACACCAGTGAAGCCCCGCCCCGTATTCTGATTGGCCTACAGGCCAGTCAGTCAAATATAATGAATGACCACTGATATGTAAAAACATTGATGGCAAACGCCACAATGGCCATCATTAATACTCATTCAAAACAATCCTTTCCGATTGGTTTATGTACTGTCAGTCAACAGTTTTCTATTTTACTACTTTTGATGGGACCATCATGCAATAGTCTTCAACCAGGAAGCCAATAGATCAAGAATGTTCTTGTTATCAACCATCTTTGGCTGGTTTTGAAGGTTTTCAATTAGACTAGGGTGCGGAAGGACCTAAGTAAGTTATGTTTGTTTGGAAAATTAGTTTGGAAATTAGACCATCTGATTGGCTGATGCAATTTTGGCTGGTTTTGAAGGTTTTCAATTAGACTAGGGTGCGGAAGGACCTAAGTAAGTTATGGAGAGCAAATAAATTCCTTATGCAAATTAGTTTGGAAATTAGACCATCTGATTGGCTGATGCAATTCTCATTAGGGATGGCCATCGGCCATCGATGTTTATAAACCATCGATGGGTTATGGTCGATGTTCCTTAGTTTTGACATCGATCGGGTTGAACCAGATGGTTTCACACAATCAATGTCAAGCTGAAACTACTAGTTTTGTTTTGCTATTTCCTGGGAGACGGAGCATAGCTCCACCCACGACACCAGTGAAGCCCCGCCCCCGTATTCTGATTGGCCCACAGGCCAGTCAGTCAAATATAATGAATGACCACTGATATGTAACAACATTGATGGCAAAGGCCACAATGGCCATCATTAATACTCATTCAAAACAATCCTTTCCGATTGGTTTATGTACTGTCAGTCAACAGTTTTCTATTTTACTACTTTTGATGGGACCATCATGCAATAGTCTTCAACAAGGAAGCCAATTGGTCAAGAATGTTCTTGTTATTAACCATCCTTTGGCTGGTTTTGATGGTTTTCAATTAGACTAGGGTGAGGAAGGACCTAAGTAAGTTATGGAGAGCAAATAAATTCCTTATGCAAATTAGTTTGGAAATTAGACCATCTGATTGGCTGATGCAATTCTCATTAGGGATGGCCATCGGCCATCGATGTTTATAAACCATCGATGGGTTATGGTCGATGTTCCTTAGTTTTGACATCGATCGGGTTGAACCAGATGGTTTCACACAATCAATGTCAAGCTCAAACTACTAGTTTTGTTTTGCTATTTCCTGGGACACGGAGCATAGCTCCAACGACGACACCAGTGAAGCCCCGCCCCCGTATTCTGATTGGCCTACAGGCCAGTCAGTCAAATATAATGAATGACCACTGATATGTAACAACATTGATGGCAAAGGCCACAATGGCCATCATTAATACTCAATCAAAACAATCCTTTCCGATTGGTTTATGTACTGTCAGTCAACAGTTTTCTATTTTACTACTTTTGACGGAACCATCATGCAATAGTCTTCAACCAGGAAGCCAATTGGTCAAGAATGTTCTTGTTATCAACCACCTTTGGCTGGTTTTAAATTAGACTAAGGTGCGGAAGGACTTAAGTAAGTTATGGAGAGCAAATAAATTCCTTATGCAAATTAGTTTGGAAATTAGACCATCTGATTGGCTGATGCAATTCTCATTAGGGATGGCCATCGGCCATCGATGTTTATAAACCATCGATGGGTTATGGTCGATGTTCCTTAGTTTTGACATCGATCGGGTTGAACCAGATGGTTTCACACAATCAATGTCAAGCTCAAACTACTAGTTTTGTTTTGTTATTTCCTGGGACACGGAGCATAGCTCCACCCACGACACCAGTGAAGCCCCGCCCCCGTATTCTTATTGGCCCACAGGCCAGTCAGTCAAATATAATGAATGACCACTGATATGTAACAACATTGATGGCAAAGGCCACAATGGCCATCATTAATACTCATTCAAAACAATCCCTTCCGATTGGTTTATGTACTGTCAGTCAACAGTTTTCTATTTTACTACTTTTGATGGAACCATCATGCAATAGTCTTCAACCAGGGAGCCAATTGGTCAAAAAATTTCTTGTTATCAACCATCTTTTGGCTGGTTTTGAAGGTTTTCAATTAGACTAGGGTGCGGAAGGACCTAAGTAAGTTATGGAGAGCAAATAAATTCCTTATGCCAATTAGTTTGGAAATTAGACCATCTGATTGGCTGATGCAATTATCATTAGGGATGGCCATCGGCCATCGATGTTTATAAACCATCGATGGGTTATGGTCGATGTTCCTTAGTTTTGACATCGATCGGGTTGAACCAGATGGTTTCACACAATCAATGTCAAGCTCAAACTACTAGTTTTGTTTTGCTATTTCCTGGGAGACGGAGCATAGCTCCAACGACGACACCAGTGAAGCCCCGCCCCCGTATTCTGATTGGCCTACAGGCCAGTCAGTCAAATATAATGAATGACCACTGATATGTAACAACATTGATGGCAAAGGCCACAATGGCCATCATTAATACTCATTCAAAACAATCCTTTCCGATTGGTTTATGTACTGTCAGTCAACAGTTTTCTATTTTACTACTTTTGATGGGACCATCATGCAAAAGTCTTCAACCAGGAAGCCAATTGGTCAAGAATGTTCTTGTTATCAACAATCTTTGGCTGGTTTTGAAGGTTTTCAATTAGACTAGGGTGAGGAAGGACCTAAGTAAGTTATGGAGAGCAAATAAATTCCTTATGCAAATTAGTTTGGAAATTAGACCATCTGATTGGCTGATGCAATTCTCATTAGGGATGGGTTATGGTCGATGTTCCTTAGTTTTGACATCGATCGGGTTGAACCAGATGGTTTCACACAATCAATGTCAAGCTCAAACTACTAGTTTTGTTTTGCTATTTCCTGGGACACGGAGCATAGCTCCACCCACGACACCAGTGAAGCCCCGCCCCCGTATTCTGATTGGCCCACAGGCCAGTCAGTCAAATATAATGAATGACCACTGATATGTAACAACATTGATGGCAAAGGCCGCAAAGGCCACAATGGCCATCATTAATACTCATTCAAAACAATCCTTTCCGATTGGTTTATGTACTGTCAGTCAACAGTTTTCTATTTTACTACTTTTGATGGGACCACCATGCAAAAGTCTTCAACCAGGAAGCCAATTGGTCAAGTATGTTCTTGTTATCAACCATCTTTGGCTGGTTTTCAATTAGACTAGGGTGAGGAAGGACCTAAGTAAGTTATGGAGAGAAAATAAATTCCTTATGCAAATTAGTTTGGAAATTCGACCATCTGATTGGCTGATGCAATTCTCATTAGGGATGGCCATCGGCCATCGATGTTTATAAACCATCGATGGGTTATGGTCGATGTTCCTTAGTTTTGACATCGATCGGGTTGAACCAAATGGTTTCACACAATCAATGTCAAGCTCAAACTACTAGTTTTGTTTTGCTATTTCCTGGGACACTGAGCATAGCTCCACCCACGACACCAGTGAAGCCCCGCCCCGCATTCTGATTGGCCCACAGGCCAGTCAGTCAAATATAATGAAAGACCACTGATATGTAACAACATTGATGGCAAAGGCCACAATGGCCATCATTAATACTCATTCAAAACAATCCTTTCCGATTGGTTTATGTACTGTCAGTCAACAGTTTTCTATTTTACTACTTTTGATGGGACCATCATGCAAAAGTCTTCAACCAGGAAGCCAATTGGTCAAGAATGTTCTAGTTATCAACCATCTTTGGCTGGTTTTGAAGGTTTTCAATTAGACTAGGGTGAGGAAGGACCTAAGTAAGTTATGGAGAGCAAATAAATTCCTTATGCAAATTAGTTTGGAAATTAGACCATCTGATTGGCTGATGCAATTCTCATTAGGGATGGCCATCGGCCATCGATGGTTATAAACCATCGATGGGTTATGGTCGATGTTCCTTAGTTTTGACATCGATCGGGTTGAACCAGATGGTTTCACACAATCAATGTCAAGCTAAAACTACTAGTTTTGTTTTGCTATTTCCTGGGACACGGAGCATAGCTCCACCCACGACACCAGTGAAGCCCCGCCCCCATATTCTGATTGGCCCACAGGCCAGTCAGTCAAATATAATGAATGACCACTGATATGTAACAACATTGATGGCAAAGGCCACAATGGCCATCATTAATACTCATTCAAAACAATCCTTTCCGATTGGTTTATGTACTGTCAGTCAACAGTTTTCTATTTTACTACTTTTGATGGGACCATCATGCAATAGTCTTCAACCAGGGAGCCAATTGGTCAAAAATGTTCTTGTTATCAACCATCTTTCGGCTGGTTTTGAAGGTTTTCAATTAGACTAGGGTGAGGAAGGACCTAAGTAAGTTATGGAGAGCAAATAAATTCCTTATGCAAATTAGTTTGGAAATTAGACCATCTGATTGGCTGATGCAATTCTCATTAGGGATGGCCATCGGCCATCGGCCATCGATGTTTATAAACCATCGATGGGTTATGGTCGATGTTCCTTAGTTTTGACATCGATCGGGTTGAACCAGATGGTTTAACACAATCAATGTCAAGCTCAAACTAATAGTTTTGTTTTGCTATTTCCTGGGACACGGAGCATAGCTCCACCCACGACACCAGTGAAGCCCCGCCCCCGTATTCTGATTGGCCCACAGGCCAGTCAGTCAAATATAATGAATGACCACTGATATGTAACAACATTGATGGCAAAGGCCACAATGGCCATCATTAATACTCATTCAAAACAATCCATTCCGATTGGTTTATGTACTGTCAGTCAACAGTTTTCTATTTTACTACTTTTGATGGAACCATCATGCAATAGTCTTCAACCAGGGAGCCAATTGGTCAAAAATGTTCTTGTTATCAACCATCTTTCGGCTGGTTTTGAAGGTTTTCAATTAGACTAGGGTGAGGAAGGACCTAAGTAAGTTATGGAGAGCAAATAAATTCCTTATGCAAATTAGTTTGGAAATTAGACCATCTGATTGGCTGATGCAATTCTCATTAGGGATGGCCATCGGCCATCGATGTTTATAAACCATCGATGGGTTATGGTCGATGTTCCTTAGTTTTGACATCGATCGGGTTGAACCAGATGGTTTCACACAATCAATGTCAAGCTCAAACTACTAGATTTGTCTTGCTATTTCCTGGGACACGGAGCATAGCTCCACCCACGACACCAGTGAAGCCCCGCCCCGTATTCTGATTGGCCTACAGGCCAGTCAGTCAAATATAATGAATGACCACTGATATGTAAAAACATTGATGGCAAACGCCACAATGGCCATCATTAATACTCATTCAAAACAATCCTTTCCGATTGGTTTATGTACTGTCAGTCAACAGTTTTCTATTTTACTACTTTTGATGGGACCATCATGCAATAGTCTTCAACCAGGAAGCCAATTGATCAAGAATGTTCTTGTTATCAACCATCTTTGGCTGGTTTTGAAGGTTTTCAATTAGACTAGGGTGCGGAAGGACCTAAGTAAGTTATGGAGAGCAAATAAATGCCTTATGCAAAATTAGTTTGGAAATTAGACCATCTGATTGGCTGATGCAATTCTCATTAGGGATGGCCATCGGCCATCGATGTTTATAAACCATCGATGGGTTATGGTCGATGTTCCTTAGTTTTGACATCGATCGGGTTGAACCAGATGGTTTCACACAATCAATGTCAAGCTCAAACTACTAGTTTTGTTTTGCTATTTCCTGGGACACGGAGCATAGCTCCACCCACGACACCAGTGAAGCCCCGCCCCCGTATTCTGATTGGCCCACAGGCCAGTCAGTCAAATATAATGAATGACCACTGATATGTAACAACATTGATGGCAAAGGCCACAATGGCCATCATTAATACTCATTCAAAACAATCCTTTCCGATTGGTTTATGTACTGTCAGTCAACAGTTTTCTATTTTACTACTTTTGATGGATCCATCATGCAATAGTCTTCAACCAGGAAGCCAATTGGTCAAGAATGTTCTTGTTATCAACCATCTTAGGCTGGTTTTGGAGGTTTTCAATTAGACTAGGGAGAGGAAGGACCTAAGTAAGTTATGGAGAGCAAATAAATTCCTTATGCAAATTAGTTTGGAAATTAGACCATCTGATTGGCTGATGCAATTCTCATTAGGGATGGCCATCGGCCATCGATGGTTATAAACCATCGATGGGTTATGGTCGATGTTCCTTAGTTTTGACATCGATCGGGTTGAACCTTATGGTTTCACACAATCAATGTCAAGCTCAAACTACTAGTTTTGTTTTGCTATTTCCTGGGACACGGAGCATAGCTCCACCCACGACACCAGTGAAGCCCAGCCCCCGTATTCTGATTGGCCCACAGGCCAGTCAGTCAAATATAATGAATGACCACTGATATGTAACAACATTGATGGCAAAGGCCACAATGGCCATCATTAATACTCATTCAAAACAATCCTTTCCGATTGGTTTATGTACTGTCAGTCAACAGTTTTCTATTTTACTACTTTTGATGGGACCATCATGCAATAGTCTTCAACCAGGAAGCCAATTGGTCAAAAACGTTCTTGTTATCAACCATCTTTGGCTGGTTTTGAAGGTTTTCAATTAGACTAGGGAGAGGAAGGACCTAAGTAAGTTATGGAGAGCAAATAAATTCCTTATGCAAATTAGTTTGGAAATTAGACCATCTGATTGGCTGATGCAATTCTCATTAGGGATGGCCATCGGCCATCGGCCATCGATGTTTATAAACCATCGATGGGTTATGGTCGATATTCCTTAGTTTTGACATCGATCGGGTTGAACCAGATGGTTTAACACAATCAATGTCAAGCTCAAACTAATAGTTTTGTTTTGCTATTTCCTGGGACACGGAGCATAGCTCCACCCACGACACCAGTGAAGCCCCGCCCCCATATTCTGATTGGCCCACAGGCCAGTCAGTCAAATATAATGAATGACCACTGATATGTAACAACATTGATGGCAAAGGCCACAATGGCCATCATTAATACTCATTCAAAACAATCCTTTCCGATTGGTTTATGTACTGTCAGTCAACAGTTTTCTATTTTACTACTTTTGATGGAACCATCATGCAATAGTCTTCAACCAGGGAGCCAATTGGTCAAAAATGTTCTTGTTATCAACCATCTTTTGGCTGGTTTTGAAGGTTTTCAATTAGACTAGGGTGTGGAAGGACCTAAGTAAGTTATGGAGAGCAAATAAATTCCTTATGCAAATTAGTTTGGAAATTAGACCATCTGATTGGCTGATGCAATTCTCATTAGGGATGGCCATCGGCCATCGATGTTTATAAACCATCGATGGGTTATGGTCGATGTTCCTTAGTTTTGACATCGATCGGGTTGAACCAGATGGTTTCACACAATCAATGTCAAGCTGAAACTACTAGTTTTGTTTTGCTATTTCCTGGGAGACGGAGCATAGCTCCACCCACGACACCAGTGAAGCCCCGCCCCCATATTCTGATTGGCCCACAGGCCAGTCAGTCAAATATAATGAATGACCACTGATATGTAACAACATTGATGGCAAAGGCCACAATGGCCATCATTAATACTCATTCAAAACAATCCTTTCCGATTGGTTTATGTACTGTCAGTCAACAGTTTTCTATTTTACTACTTTTGATGGGACCATCATGCAATAGTCTTCAACCAGGAAGACAATTGGTCAAGAATGTTCTTGTTATCAACCATCTTTGGCTGGTTTTGAAGGTTTTCAATTAGACTAGGGTGCGGAAGGACCTAAGTAAGTTATGGAGAGCAAATAAATGCCTTATGCAAAATTAGTTTGGAAATTAGACCATCTGATTGGCTGATGCAATTCTCATTAGGGATGGCCATCGGCCATCGATGTTTATAAACCATCGATGGGTTATGGTCGATGTTCCTTAGTTTTGACATCGATCGGGTTGAACCAGATGGTTTCACACAATCAATGTCAAGCTCAAACTACTAGTTTTGTTTTGCTATTTCCTGGGACACGGAGCATAGCTCCACCCACGACACCAGTGAAGCCCCGCCCCCGTATTCTGATTGGCCCACAGGCCAGTCAGTCAAATATAATGAATGACCACTGATATGTAACAACATTGATGGCAAAGGCCACAATGGCCATCATTAATACTCATTCAAAACAATCCTTTCCGATTGGTTTATGTACTGTCAGTCAACAGTTTTCTATTTTACTACTTTTGATGGAACCATCATGCAATAGTCTTCAACCAGGAAGCCAATTGGTCAAGAATGTTCTTGTTATCAACCATCTTAGGCTGGTTTTGGAGGTTTTCAATTAGACTAGGGAGAGGAAGGACCTAAGTAAGTTATGGAGAGCAAATAAATTCCTTATGCAAATTAGTTTGGAAATTAGACCATCTGATTGGCTGATGCAATTCTCATTAGGGATGGCCATCGGCCATCGATGGTTATAAACCATCGATGGGTTATGGTCGATGTTCCTTAGTTTTGACATCGATCGGGTTGAACCTTATGGTTTCACACAATCAATGTCAAGCTCAAACTACTAGTTTTGTTTTGCTATTTCCTGGGACACGGAGCATAGCTCCACCCACGACACCAGTGAAGCCCAGCCCCCGTATTCTGATTGGCCCACAGGCCAGTCAGTCAAATATAATGAATGACCACTGATATGTAACAACATTGATGGCAAAGGCCACAATGGCCATCATTAATACTCATTCAAAACAATCCTTTCCGATTGGTTTATGTACTGTCAATCAACAGTTTTCTATTTTACTACTTTTGATGGGACCATCATGCAATAGTCTTCAACCAGGAAGCCAATTGGTCAAGAACGTTCTTGTTATCAACCATCTTTGGCTGGTTTTGAAGGTTTTCAATTAGACTAGGGAGAGGAAGGACCTAAGTAAGTTATGGAGAGCAAATAAATTCCTTATGCAAATTAGTTTGGAAATTAGACCATCTGATTGGCTGATGCAATTCTCATTAGGGATGGCCATCGGCCATCGGCCATCGATGTTTATAAACCATCGATGGGTTATGGTCGATATTCCTTAGTTTTGACATCGATCGGGTTGAACCAGATGGTTTAACACAATCAATGTGAAGCTCAAACTAATAGTTTTGTTTTGCTATTTCCTGGGACACGGAGCATAGCTCCACCCACGACACCAGTGAAGCCCCGCCCCCGTATTCTGATTGGCCCACAGGCCAGTCAGTCAAATATAATGAATGACCACTGATATGTAACAACATTGATGGCAAAGGCCACAATGGCCATCATTAATACTCATTCAAAACAATCCTTTCCGATTGGTTTATGTACTGTCAGTCAACAGTTTTCTATTTTACTACTTTTGATGGAACCATCATGCAATAGTCTTCAACCAGGGAGCCAATTGGTCAAAAATGTTCTTGTTATCAACCATCTTTTGGCTGGTTTTGAAGGTTTTCAATTAGACTAGGGTGTGGAAGGACCTAAGTAAGTTATGGAGAGCAAATAAATTCCTTATGCAAATTAGTTTGGAAATTAGACCATCTGATTGGCTGATGCAATTCTCATTAGGGATGGCCATCGGCCATCGATGTTTATAAACCATCGATGGGTTATGGTCGATGTTCCTTAGTTTTGACATCGATCGGGTTGAACCAGATGGTTTCACACAATCAATGTCAAGCTGAAACTACTAGTTTTGTTTTGCTATTTCCTGGGAGACGGAGCATAGCTCCACCCACGACACCAGTGAAGCCCCGCCCCCATATTCTGATTGGCCCACAGGCCAGTCAGTCAAATATAATGAATGACCACTGATATGTAACAACATTGATGGCAAAGGCCACAATGGCCATCATTAATACTCATTCAAAACAATCCTTTCCGATTGGTTTATGTACTGTCAGTCAACAGTTTTCTATTTTACTACTTTTGATGGGACCATCATGCAATAGTCTTCAACAAGGAAGCCAATTGGTCAAGAATGTTCTTGTTATTAACCATCCTTTGGCTGGTTTTGATGGTTTTCAATTAGACTAGGGTGAGGAAGGACCTAAGTAAGTTATGGAGAGCAAATAAATTCCTTATGCAAATTAGTTTGGAAATTAGACCATCTGATTGGCTGATGCAATTCTCATTAGGGATGGCCATCGGCCATCGATGTTTATAAACCATCGATGGGTTATGGTCGATGTTCCTTAGTTTTGACATCGATCGGGTTGAACCAGATGGTTTCACACAATCAATGTCAAGCTCAAACTACTAGTTTTGTTTTGCTATTTCCTGGGACACGGAGCATAGCTCCAACGACGACACCAGTGAAGCCCCGCCCCCGTATTCTGATTGGCCTACAGGCCAGTCAGTCAAATATAATGAATGACCACTGATATGTAACAACATTGATGGCAAAGGCCACAATGGCCATCATTAATACTCAATCAAAACAATCCTTTCCGATTGGTTTATGTACTGTCAGTCAACAGTTTTCTATTTTACTACTTTTGACGGAACCATCATGCAATAGTCTTCAACCAGGGAGCCAATTGGTCAAGAATGTTCTTGTTATCAACCACCTTTGGCTGGTTTTAAATTAGACTAAGGTGCGGAAGGACTTAAGTAAGTTATGGAGAGCAAATAAATTCCTTATGCAAATTAGTTTGGAAATTAGACCATCTGATTGGCTGATGCAATTCTCATTAGGGATGGCCATCGGCCATCGATGTTTATAAAAAATCGATGGGTTATGGTCGATGTTCCTTAGTTTTGACATCGATCGGGTTGAACCAGATGGTTTCACACAATCAATGTCAAGCTCAAACTACTAGTTTTGTTTTGCTATTTCCTGGGAGACGGAGCATAGCTCCAACGACGACACCAGTGAAGCCCCGCCCCCGTATTCTGATTGGCCTACAGGCCAGTCAGTCAAATATAATGAATGACCACTGATATGTAACAACATTGATGGCAAAGGCCACAATGGCCATCATTAATACTCATTCAAAACAATCCTTTCCGATTGGTTTATGTACTGTCAGTCAACAGTTTTCTATTTTACTACTTTTGATGGGACCATCATGCAATAGTCTTCAACAAGGAAGCCAATTGGTCAAGAATGTTCTTGTTATTAACCATCTTTTGGCTGGTTTTGATGGTTTTCAATTAGACTAGGGTGAGGAAGGACCTAAGTAAGTTATGGAGAGCAAATAAATTCCTTATGCAAATTAGTTTGGAAATTAGACCATCTGATTGGCTGATGCAATTCTCATTAGGGATGGCCATCGGCCATCGATGTTTATAAACCATCGATGGGTTATGGTCGATGTTCCTTAGTTTTGACATCGATCGGGTTGAACCAGATGGTTTCACACAATCAATGTCAAGCTCAAACTACTAGATTTGTCTTGCTATTTCCTGGGACACGGAGCATAGCTCCACCCACGACACCAGTGAAGCCCCGCCCCCGTATTCTGATTGGCCCACAGGCCAGTCAGTCAAATATAATGAATGACCACTGATATGTAACAACATTGATGGCAAAGGCCACAATGGCCATCATTAATACTCATTCAAAACAATCCTTTCCGATTGGTTTATGTACTGTCAGTCAACAGTTTTCTATTTTACTACTTTTGATGGGACCATCATGCAAAAGTCTTCAACCAGGAAGCCAATTGGTCAAGAATGTTCTAGTTATCAACCATCTTTGGCTGGTTTTGAAGGTTTTCAATTAGACTAGGGTGAGGAAGGACCTAAGTAAGTTATGGAGAGCAAATAAATTCCTTATGCAAATTAGTTTGGAAATTAGACCATCTGATTGGCTGATGCAATTCTCATTAGGGATGGCCATCGGCCATCGATGGTTATAAACCATCGATGGGTTATGGTCGATGTTCCTTAGTTTTGACATCGATCGGGTTGAACCAGATGGTTTCACACAATCAATGTCAAGCTAAAACTACTAGTTTTGTTTTGCTATTTCCTGGGACACGGAGCATAGCTCCACCCACGACACCAGTGAAGCCCCGCCCCCATATTCTGATTGGCCCACAGGCCAGTCAGTCAAATATAATGAATGACCACTGATATGTAACAACATTGATGGCAAAGGCCACAATGGCCATCATTAATACTCATTCAAAACAATCCTTTCCGATTGGTTTATGTACTGTCAGTCAACAGTTTTCTATTTTACTACTTTTGATGGGACCATCATGCAATAGTCTTCAACCAGGAAGCCAATTGGTCAAGAATGTTCTTGTTATCAACCATCTTTGGCTGGTTTTGAAGGTTTTCAATTAGACTAGGGAGAGGAAGGACCAAAGTAAGTTATGGAGAGCAAATAAATTCCTTATGCAAATTAGTTTGGAAATTAGACCATCTGATTGGCTGAAGCAATTCTCATTAGGGATGGCCATCGGCCATCGATGTTTATAAACCATCGATGGGTTATGGTCGATGTTCCTTAGTTTTGACATCGATCGGGTTGAACCAGATGGTTTAACACAATCAATGTCAAGCTCAAACTAATAGTTTTGTTTTGCTATTTCCTGGGACACGGAGCATAGCTCCACCCACGACACCAGTGAAGCCCCGCCCCCGTATTCTGATTGGCCCACAGGCCAGTCAGTCAAATATAATGAATGACCACTGATATGTAACAACATTGATGGCAAAGGCCACAATGGCCATCATTAATACTCATTCAAAACAATCCCTTCCGATTGGTTTATGTACTGTCAGTCAACAGTTTTCTATTTTACTACTTTTGATGGAACCATCATGCAATAGTCTTCAACCAGGGAGCCAATTGGTCAAAAATGTTCTTGTTATCAACCATCTTTCGGCTGGTTTTGAAGGTTTTCAATTAGACTAGGGTGAGGAAGGACCTAAGTAAGTTATGGAGAGCAAATAAATTCCTTATGCAAATTAGTTTGGAAATTAGACCATCTGATTGGCTGATGCAATTCTCATTAGGGATGGCCATCGGCCATCGATGTTTATAAACCATCGATGGGTTATGGTCGATGTTCCTTAGTTTTGACATCGATCGGGTTGAACCAGATGGTTTCACACAATCAATGTCAAGCTCAAACTACTAGATTTGTCTTGCTATTTCCTGGGACACGGAGCATAGCTCCACCCACGACACCAGTGAAGCCCCGCCCCGTATTCTGATTGGCCTACAGGCCAGTCAGTCAAATATAATGAATGACCACTGATATGTAAAAACATTGATGGCAAACGCCACAATGGCATCATTAATACTCATTCAAAACAATCCTTTCCGATTGGTTTATGTACTGTCAGTCAACAGTTTTCTATTTTACTACTTTTGATGGGACCATCATGCAATAATCTTCAACCAGGAAGCCAATTGATCAAGAATGTTCTTGTTATCAACCATCTTTGGCTGGTTTTGAAGATTTTCAATTAGACTAGGGTGCGGAAGGACCTAAGTAAGTTATGGAGAGCAAATAAATGCCTTATGCAAAATTAGTTTGGAAATTAGACCATCTGATTGGCTGATGCAATTCTCATTAGGGATGGCCATCGGCCATCGATGTTTATAAACCATCGATGGGTTATGGTCGATGTTCCTTAGTTTTGACATCGATCGGGTTGAACCAGATGGTTTCACACAATCAATGTCAAGCTCAAACTACTAGTTTTGTTTTGCTATTTCCTGGGACACGGAGCATAGCTCCACCCTCGACACCAGTGAAGCCCCGCCCCCGTATTCTGATTGGCCCACAGGCCAGTCAGTCAAATATAATGAATGACCACTGATATGTAACAACATTGATGGCAAAGGCCACAATGGCCATCATTAATACTCATTCAAAACAATCCTTTCCGATTGGTTTATGTACTGTCAGTCAACAGTTTTCTATTTTACTACTTTTGATGGAACCATCATGCAATAGTCTTCAACCAGGAAGCCAATTGGTCAAGAATGTTCTTGTTATCAACCATCTTAGGCTGGTTTTGGAGGTTTTCAATTAGACTAGGGAGAGGAAGGACCTAAGTAAGTTATGGAGAGCAAATAAATTCCTTATGCAAATTAGTTTGGAAATTAGACCATCTGATTGGCTGATGCAATTCTCATTAGGGATGGCCATCGGCCATCGATGGTTATAAACCATCGATGGGTTATGGTCGATGTTCCTTAGTTTTGACATCGATCGGGTTGAACCTTATGGTTTCACACAATCAATGTCAAGCTCAAACTACTAGTTTTGTTTTGCTATTTCCTGGGACACGGAGCATAGCTCCACCCACGACACCAGTGAAGCCCAGCCCCCGTATTCTGATTGGCCCACAGGCCAGTCAGTCAAATATAATGAATGACCACTGATATGTAACAACATTGATGGCAAAGGCCACAATGGCCATCATTAATACTCATTCAAAACAATCCTTTCCGATTGGTTTATGTACTGTCAGTCAACAGTTTTCTATTTTACTACTTTTGATGGGACCATCATGCAATAGTCTTCAACCAGGAAGCCAATTGGTCAAGAACGTTCTTGTTATCAACCATCTTTGGCTGGTTTTGAAGGTTTTCAATTAGACTAGGGAGAGGAAGGACCTAAGTAAGTTATGGAGAGCAAATAAATTCCTTATGCAAATTAGTTTGGAAATTAGACCATCTGATTGGCTGATGCAATTCTCATTAGGGATGGCCATCGGCCATCGGCCATCGATGTTTATAAACCATCGATGGGTTATGGTCGATGTTCCTTAGTTTTGACATCGATCGGGTTGAACCAGATGGTTTAACACAATCAATGTCAAGCTCAAACTAATAGTTTTGTTTTGCTATTTCCTGGGACACGGAGCATAGCTCCACCCACGACACCAGTGAAGCCCCGCCCCCGTATTCTGATTGGCCCACAGGCTAGTCAGTCAAATATAATGAATGACCACTGATATGTAACAACATTGATGGCAAAGGCCACAATGGCCATCATTAATACTCATTCAAAACAATCCTTTCCGATTGGTTTATGTACTGTCAGTCAACAGTTTTCTATTTTACTACTTTTGATGGAACCATCATGCAATAGTCTTCAATCAGGGAGCCAATTGGTCAAAAATGTTCTTGTTATCAACCATCTTTTGGCTGGTTTTGAAGGTTTTCAATTAGACTAGGGTGTGGAAGGACCTAAGTAAGTTATGGAGAGCAAATAAATTCCTTATGCAAATTAGTTTGGAAATTAGACCATCTGATTGGCTGATGCAATTCTCATTAGGGATGGCCATCGGCCATCGATGTTTATAAACCATCGATGGGTTATGGTCGATGTTCCTTAGTTTTGACATCGATCGGGTTGAACCAGATGATTTCACACAATCAATGTCAAGCTGAAACTACTAGTTTTGTTTTGCTATTTCCTGGGAGACGGAGCATAGCTCCACCCACGACACCAGTGAAGCCCCGCCCCCATATTCTGATTGGCCCACAGGCCAGTCAGTCAAATATAATGAATGACCACTGATATGTAACAACATTGATGGCAAAGGCCACAATGGCCATCATTAATACTCATTCAAAACAATCCTTTCCGATTGGTTTATGTACTGTCAGTCAACAGTTTTCTATTTTACTACTTTTGATGGGACCATCATGCAATAGTCTTCAACAAGGAAGCCAATTGGTCAAGAATGTTCTTGTTATTAACCATCCTTTGGCTGGTTTTGATGGTTTTCAATTAGACTAGGGTGAGGAAGGACCTAAGTAAGTTATGGAGAGCAAATAAATTCCTTATGCAAATTAGTTTGGAAATTAGACCATCTGATTGGCTGATGCAATTCTCATTAGGGATGGCCATCGGCCATCGATGTTTATAAACCATCGATGGGTTATGGTCGATGTTCCTTAGTTTTGACATCGATCGGGTTGAACCAGATGGTTTCACACAATCAATGTCAAGCTCAAACTACTAATTTTGTTTTGCTATTTCCTGGGACACGGAGCATAGCTCCAACGACGACACCAGTGAAGCCCCGCCCCCGTATTCTGATTGGCCTACAGGCCAGTAAGTCAAATATAATGAATGACCACTGATATGTAACAACATTGATGGCAAAGGCCACAATGGCCATCATTAATACTCAATCAAAACAATCCTTTCCGATTGGTTTATGTACTGTCAGTCAACAGTTTTCTATTTTACTACTTTTGACGGAACCATCATACAATAGTCTTCAACCAGGGAGCCAATTGGTCAAGAATGTTCTTGTTATCAACCACCTTTGGCTGGTTTTAAATTAGACTAAGGTGCGGAAGGACTTAAGTAAGTTATGGAGAGCAAATAAATTCCTTATGCAAATTAGTTTGGAAATTAGACCATCTGATTGGCTGATGCAATTCTCATTAGGGATGGCCATCGGCCATCGATGTTTATAAACCATCGATGGGTTATGGTCGATGTTCCTTAGTTTTGACATCGATCGGGTTGAACCAGATGGTTTCACACAATCAATGTCAAGCTCAAACTACTAGTTTTGTTTTGCTATTTCCTGGGAGACGGAGCATAGCTCCAACGACGACACCAGTGAAGCCCCGCCCCCGTATTCTGATTGGCCTACAGGCCAGTCAGTCAAATATAATGAATGACCACTGATATGTAACAACATTGATGGCAAAGGCCACAATGGCCATCATTAATACTCATTCAAAACAATCCTTTCCGATTGGTTTATGTACTGTCAGTCAACAGTTTTCTATTTTACTACTTTTGATGGGACCATCATGCAATAGTCTTCAACAAGGAAGCCAATTGGTCAAGAATGTTCTTGTTATTAACCATCTTTTGGCTGGTTTTGATGGTTTTCAATTAGACTAGGGTGAGGAAGGACCTAAGTAAGTTATGGAGAGCAAATAAATTCCTTATGCAAATTAGTTTGGAAATTAGACCATCTGATTGGCTGATGCAATTCTCATTAGGGATGGCCATCGGCCATCGATGTTTATAAACCATCGATGGGTTATGGTCGATGTTCCTTAGTTTTGACATCGATCGGGTTGAACCAGATGGTTTCACACAATCAATGTCAAGCTCAAACTACTAGATTTGTCTTGCTATTTCCTGGGACACGGAGCATAGCTCCACCCACGACACCAGTGAAGCCCCGCCCCGTATTCTGATTGGCCTACAGGCCAGTCAGTCAAATATAATGAATGACCACTGATATGTAACAACATTGATGGCAAATGCCACAATGGCCATCATTAATACTCATTCAAAACAATCCTTTCCGATTGGTTTATGTACTGTCAGTCAACAGTTTTCTATTTTACTACTTTTGATGGGACCATCATGCAATAGTCTTCAACCAGGAAGCCAATTGGTCAAGAATGTTCTTGTTATCAACCATCTTTGGCTGGTTTTGAAGATTTTCAATTAGACTAGGGTGCGGAAGGACCTAAGTAAGTTATGGAGAGCAAATAAATGCCTTATGCAAAATTAGTTTGGAAATTAGACCATCTGATTGGCTGATGCAATTCTCATTAGGGATGGCCATCGGCCATCGATGTTTATAAACCATCGATGGGTTATGGTCGATGTTCCTTAGTTTTGACATCGATCGGGTTGAACCAGATGGTTTCACACAATCAATGTCAAGCTCAAACTACTAGTTTTGTTTTGCTATTTCCTGGGACAAGGAGCATAGCTCCACCCTCGACACCAGTGAAGCCCCGCCCCCGTATTCTGATTGGCCCACAGGCCAGTCAGTCAAATATAATGAATGACCACTGATATGTAACAACATTGATGGCAAAGGCCACAATGGCCATCATTAATACTCATTCAAAACAATCCTTTCCGATTGGTTTATGTACTGTCAGTCAACAGTTTTCTATTTTACTACTTTTGATGGAACCATCATGCAATAGTCTTCAACCAGGAAGCCAATTGGTCAAGAATGTTCTTGTTATCAACCATCTTTGGCTGGTTTTGGAGGTTTTCAATTAGACTAGGGAGAGGAAGGACCTAAGTAAGTTATGGAGAGCAAATAAATTCCTTATGCAAATTAGTTTGGAAATTAGACCATCTGATTGGCTGATGCAATTCTCATTAGGGATGGCCATCGGCCATCGATGGTTATAAACCATCGATGGGTTATGGTCGATGTTCCTTAGTTTTGACATCGATCGGGTTGAACCTTATGGTTTCACACAATCAATGTCAAGCTCAAACTACTAGTTTTGTTTTGCTATTTCCTGGGACACGGAGCATAGCTCCACCCACGACACCAGTGAAGCCCAGCCCCCGTATTCTGATTGGCCCACAGGCCAGTCAGTCAAATATAATGAATGACCACTGATATGTAACAACATTGATGGCAAAGGCCACAATGGCCATCATTAATACTCATTCAAAACAATCCTTTCCGATTGGTTTATGTACTGTCAGTCAACAGTTTTCTATTTTACTACTTTTGATGGGACCATCATGCAATAGTCTTCAACCAGGAAGCCAATTGGTCAAGAACGTTCTTGTTATCAACCATCTTTGGCTGGTTTTGAAGGTTTTCAATTAGACTAGGGAGAGGAAGGACCTAAGTAAGTTATGGAGAGCAAATAAATTCCTTATGCAAATTAGTTTGGAAATTAGACCATCTGATTGGCTGATGCAATTCTCATTAGGGATGGCCATCGGCCATCGGCCATCGATGTTTATAAACCATCGATGGGTTATGGTCGATGTTCCTTAGTTTTGACATCGATCGGGTTGAACCAGATGGTTTAACACAATCAATGTCAAGCTCAAACTAATAGTTTTGTTTTGCTATTTCCTGGGACACGGAGCATAGCTCCACCCACGACACCAGTGAAGCCCCGCCCCCGTATTCTGATTGGCCCACAGGCTAGTCAGTCAAATATAATGAATGACCACTGATATGTAACAACATTGATGGCAAAGGCCACAATGGCCATCATTAATACTCATTCAAAACAATCCTTTCCGATTGGTTTATGTACTGTCAGTCAACAGTTTTCTATTTTACTACTTTTGATGGAACCATCATGCAATAGTCTTCAATCAGGGAGCCAATTGGTCAAAAATGTTCTTGTTATCAACCATCTTTTGGCTGGTTTTGAAGGTTTTCAATTAGACTAGGGTGTGGAAGGACCTAAGTAAGTTATGGAGAGCAAATAAATTCCTTATGCAAATTAGTTTGGAAATTAGACCATCTGATTGGCTGATGCAATTCTCATTAGGGATGGCCATCGGCCATCGATGTTTATAAACCATCGATGGGTTATGGTCGATGTTCCTTAGTTTTGACATCGATCGGGTTGAACCAGATGATTTCACACAATCAATGTCAAGCTGAAACTACTAGTTTTGTTTTGCTATTTCCTGGGAGACGGAGCATAGCTCCACCCACGACACCAGTGAAGCCCCGCCCCCATATTCTGATTGGCCCACAGGCCAGTCAGTCAAATATAATGAATGACCACTGATATGTAACAACATTGATGGCAAAGGCCACAATGGCCATCATTAATACTCATTCAAAACAATCCTTTCCGATTGGTTTATGTACTGTCAGTCAACAGTTTTCTATTTTACTACTTTTGATGGGACCATCATGCAATAGTCTTCAACAAGGAAGCCAATTGGTCAAGAATGTTCTTGTTATTAACCATCCTTTGGCTGGTTTTGATGGTTTTCAATTAGACTAGGGTGAGGAAGGACCTAAGTAAGTTATGGAGAGCAAATAAATTCCTTATGCAAATTAGTTTGGAAATTAGACCATCTGATTGGCTGATGCAATTCTCATTAGGGATGGCCATCGGCCATCGATGTTTATAAACCATCGATGGGTTATGGTCGATGTTCCTTAGTTTTGACATCGATCGGGTTGAACCAGATGGTTTCACACAATCAATGTCAAGCTCAAACTACTAGTTTTGTTTTGCTATTTCCTGGGACACGGAGCATAGCTCCAACGACGACACCAGTGAAGCCCCGCCCCCGTATTCTGATTGGCCTACAGGCCAGTAAGTCAAATATAATGAATGACCACTGATATGTAACAACATTGATGGCAAAGGCCACAATGGCCATCATTAATACTCAATCAAAACAATCCTTTCCGATTGGTTTATGTACTGTCAGTCAACAGTTTTCTATTTTACTACTTTTGACGGAACCATCATACAATAGTCTTCAACCAGGGAGCCAATTGGTCAAGAATGTTCTTGTTATCAACCACCTTTGGCTGGTTTTAAATTAGACTAAGGTGCGGAAGGACTTAAGTAAGTTATGGAGAGCAAATAAATTCCTTATGCAAATTAGTTTGGAAATTAGACCATCTGATTGGCTGATGCAATTCTCATTAGGGATGGCCATCGGCCATCGATGTTTATAAACCATCGATGGGTTATGGTCGATGTTCCTTAGTTTTGACATCGATCGGGTTGAACCAGATGGTTTCACACAATCAATGTCAAGCTCAAACTACTAGTTTTGTTTTGCTATTTCCTGGGAGACGGAGCATAGCTCCAACGACGACACCAGTGAAGCCCCGCCCCCGTATTCTGATTGGCCTACAGGCCAGTCAGTCAAATATAATGAATGACCACTGATATGTAACAACATTGATGGCAAAGGCCACAATGGCCATCATTAATACTCATTCAAAACAATCCTTTCCGATTGGTTTATGTACTGTCAGTCAACAGTTTTCTATTTTACTACTTTTGATGGGACCATCATGCAATAGTCTTCAACAAGGAAGCCAATTGGTCAAGAATGTTCTTGTTATTAACCATCTTTTGGCTGGTTTTGATGGTTTTCAATTAGACTAGGGTGAGGAAGGACCTAAGTAAGTTATGGAGAGCAAATAAATTCCTTATGCAAATTAGTTTGGAAATTAGACCATCTGATTGGCTGATGCAATTCTCATTAGGGATGGCCATCGGCCATCGATGTTTATAAACCATCGATGGGTTATGGTCGATGTTCCTTAGTTTTGACATCGATCGGGTTGAACCAGATGGTTTCACACAATCAATGTCAAGCTCAAACTACTAGATTTGTCTTGCTATTTCCTGGGACACGGAGCATAGCTCCACCCACGACACCAGTGAAGCCCCGCCCCGTATTCTGATTGGCCTACAGGCCAGTCAGTCAAATATAATGAATGACCACTGATATGTAAAAACATTGATGGCAAACGCCACAATGGCATCATTAATACTCATTCAAAACAATCCTTTCCGATTGGTTAATGTACTGTCAGTCAACAGTTTTCTATTTTACTACTTTTGATGGGACCATCATGCAATAGTCTTCAACCAGGAAGCCAATTGATCAAGAATGTTCTTGTTATCAACCATCTTTGGCTGGTTTTGAAGGTTTTCAATTAGACTAGGGTGCGGAAGGACCTAAGTAAGTTATGGAGAGCAAATAAATGCCTTATGCAAAATTAGTTTGGAAATTAGACCATCTGATTGGCTGATGCAATTCTCATTAGGGATGGCCATCGGCCATCGATGTTTATAAACCATCGATGGGTTATGGTCGATGTTCCTTAGTTTTGACATCGATCGAGTTGAACCAGATGGTTTCACACAATCAATGTCAAGCTCAAACTACTAGTTTTGTTTTGCTATTTCCTGGGACAAGGAGCATAGCTCCACCCACGACACCAGTGAAGCCCCGCCCCCGTATTCTGATTGGCCCACAGGCCAGTCAGTCAAATATAATGAATGACCACTGATATGTAACAACATTGATGGCAAAGGCCACAATGGCCATCATTAATACTCATTCAAAACAATCCTTTCCGATTGGTTTATGTACTGTCAGTCAACAGTTTTCTATTTTACTACTTTTGATGGAACCATCATGCAATAGTCTTCAACCAGGAAGCCAATTGGTCAAGAATGTTCTTGTTATCAACCATCTTTGGCTGGTTTTGGAGGTTTTCAATTAGACTAGGGAGAGGAAGGACCTAAGTAAGTTATGGAGAGCAAATTAATTCCTTATGCAAATTAGTTTGGAAATTAGACCATCTGATTGGCTGATGCAATTCTCATTAGGGATGGCCATCGGCCATCGATGGTTATAAACCATCGATGGGTTATGGTCGATGTTCCTTAGTTTTGACATTGATCGGGTTGAACCTTATGGTTTCACACAATCAATGTCAAGCTCAAACTACTAGTTTTGTTTTGCTATTTCCTGGGACACGGAGCATAGCTCCACCCACGACACCAGTGAAGCCCAGCCCCCGTATTCTGATTGGCCCACAGGCCAGTCAGTCAAATATAATGAATGACCACTGATATGTAACAACATTGATGGCAAATGCCACAATGGCCATCATTAATACTCATTCAAAACAATCCTTTCCGATTGGTTTATGTACTGTCAGTCAACAGTTTTCTATTTTACTACTTTTGATGGGACCATCATGCAATAGTCTTCAACCAGGAAGCCAATTGGTCAAGAATGTTCTTGTTATCAACCATCTTTGGCTGGTTTTGAAGGTTTTCAATTAGACTAGGGAGAGGAAGGACCTAAGTAAGTTATGGAGAGCAAATAAATTCCTTATGCAAATTAGTTTGGAAATTAGACCATCTGATTGGCTGATGCAATTCTCATTAGGGATGGCCATCGGCCATCGGCCATCGATGTTTATAAACCATCGATGGGTTATGGTCGATGTTCCTTAGTTTTGACATCGATCGGGTTGAACCAGATGGTTTAACACAATCAATGTCAAGCTCAAACTAATAGTTTTGTTTTGCTATTTCCTGGGACACGGAGCATAGCTCCACCCACGACACCAGTGAAGCCCCGCCCCCGTATTCTGATTGGCCCACAGGCCAGTCAGTCAAATATAATGAATGACCACTGATATGTAACAACATTGATGGCAAAGGCCACAATGGCCATCATTAATACTCATTCAAAACAATCCTTTCCGATTGGTTTATGTACTGTCAGTCAACAGTTTTCTATTTTACTACTTTTGATGGGACCATCATGCAATAGTCTTCAACCAGGAAGCCAATTGGTGAAGAATGTTCTTGTTATCAACCATCTTTGGCTGGTTTTGAAGGTTTTCAATTAGACTAGGGTGAGGAAGGACCTAAGTAAGTTATGGAGAGCAAATAAATTCCTTATGCAAATTAGTTTGGAAATTAGACCATCTGATTGGCTGATGCAATTCTCATTAGGGATGGCCATCGGCCATCGATGTTTATAAACCATCGATGGGTTATGGTCGATGTTCCTTAGTTTTGACATCGATCGGGTTGAACCAGATGGTTTCACACAATCAATGTCAAGCTCAAACTACTAGTTTTGTTTTGCTATTTCCTGGGAGACGGAGCATAGCTCCAACGACGACACCAGTGAAGCCCCGCCCCCGTATTCTGATTGGCCTACAGGCCAGTCAGTCAAATATAATGAATGACCACTGATATGTAACAACATTGATGGCAAAGGCCACAATGGCCATCATTAATACTCATTCAAAACAATCCTTTCCGATTGGTTTATGTACTGTCAGTCAACAGTTTTCTATTTTACTACTTTTGATGGGACCATCATGCAATAGTCTTCAACCAGGAAGCCAATTGGTCAAGAATGTTCTTGTTATCAACCATCTTTGGCTGGTTTTGAAGGTTTTCAATTAGACTAGGGAGAGGAAGGACCTAAGTAAGTTATGGAGAGCAAATAAATTCCTTATGCAAATTAGTTTGGAAATTAGACCATCTGATTGGCTGATGCAATTCTCATTAGGGATGGCCATCGGCCATCGATGTTTATAAACCATCGATGGGTTATGGTCGATGTTCCTTAGTTTTGACATCGATCGGGTTGAACCAGATGGTTTCACACAATCAATGTCAAGCTCAAACTACTAGTTTTGTTTTGCTATTTCCTGGGAGACGGAGCATAGCTCCACCCACGACACCAGTGAAGCCCCGCCCCCGTATTCTGATTGGCCCACAGGCCAGTCAGTCAAATATAATGAATGACCACTGATATGTAACAACATTGATGGCAAAGGCCACAATGGCCATCATTAATACTCATTCAAAACAATCCTTTCCGATTGGTTTATGTACTGTCAGTCAACAGTTTTCTATTTTACTACTTTTGATGGGACCATCATGCAATAGTCTTCAACAAGGAAGCCAATTGGTCAAGAATGTTCTTGTTATTAACCATCTTTTGGCTGGTTTTGATGGTTTTCAATTAGACTAGGGTGAGGAAGGACCTAAGTAAGTTATGGAGAGCAAATAAATTCCTTATGCAAATTAGTTTGGAAATTAGACCATCTGATTGGCTGATGCAATTCTCATTAGGGATGGCCATCGATGTTTATAAACCATCGATGGGTTATGGTCGATGTTCCTTAGTTTTGACATCGATCGGGTTGAACCAGATGGTTTCACACAATCAATGTCAAGCTCAAACTACTAGTTTTGTTTTGCTATTTCCTGGGACACGGAGCATAGCTCCAACGACGACACCAGTGAAGCCCCGCCCCCGTATTCTGATTGGCCTACAGGCCAGTCAGTCAAATATAATGAATGACCACTGATATGTAACAACATTGATGGCAAAGGCCACAATGGCCATCATTAATACTCAATCAAAACAATCCTTTCCGATTGGTTTATGTACTGTCAGTCAACAGTTTTCTATTTTACTACTTTTGACGGAACCATCATGCAATAGTCTTCAACCAGGGAGCCAATTGGTCAAGAATGTTCTTGTTATCAACCACCTTTGGCTGGTTTTAAATTAGACTAAGGTGCGGAATAAGGTGCGGAAGGACTTAAGTAAGTTATGGAGAGCAAATAAATTCCTTATGCAAATTAGTTTGGAAATTAGACCATCTGATTGGCTGATGCAATTCTCATTAGGGATGGCCATCGGCCATCGATGTTTATAAACCATCGATGGGTTATGGTCGATGTTCCTTAGTTTTGACATCGATCGGGTTGAACCAGATGGTTTCACACAATCAATGTCAAGCTCAAACTACTAGTTTTGTTTTGTTATTTCCTGGGACACGGAGCATAGCTCCACCCACGACACCAGTGAAGCCCCGCCCCCGTATTCTTATTGGCCCACAGGCCAGTCAGTCAAATATAATGAATGACCACTGATATGTAACAACATTGATGGCAAAGGCCACAATGGCCATCATTAATACTCATTCAAAACAATCCCTTCCGATTGGTTTATGTACTGTCAGTCAACAGTTTTCTATTTTACTACTTTTGATGGAACCATCATGCAATAATCTTCAACCAGGGAGCCAATTGGTCAAAAATGTTCTTGTTATCAACCATCTTTTGGCTGGTTTTGAAGGTTTTCAATTAGACTAGGGTGCGGAAGGACCTAAGTAAGTTATGGAGAGCAAATAAATTCCTTATGCAAATTAGTTTGGAAATTAGACCATCTGATTGGCTGATGCAATTCTCATTAGGGATGGCCATCGGCCATCGATGTTTATAAACCATCGATGGGTTATGGTCGATGTTCCTTAGTTTTGACATCGATCGGGTTGAACCAGATGGTTTCACACAATCAATGTCAAGCTCAAACTACTAGTTTTGTTTTGCTATTTCCTGGGAGACGGAGCATAGCTCCAACGACGACACCAGTGAAGCCCCGCCCCCGTATTCTGATTGGCCTACAGGCCAGTCAGTCAAATATAATGAATGACCACTGATATGTAACAACATTGATGGCAAAGGCCACAATGGCCATCATTAATACTCAATCAAAACAATCCTTTCCGATTGGTTTATGTACTGTCAGTCAACAGTTTTCTATTTTACTACTTTTGATGGAACCATCATGCAATAGTCTTCAACCAGGGAGCCAATTGGTCAAGAATGTTCTTGTTATCAACCACCTTTGGCTGGTTTTAAATTAGACTAAGGTGCGGAAGGACCTAAGTAAGTTATGGAGAGCAAATAAATTCCTTATGCAAATTAGTTTGGAAATTAGACCATCTGATTGGCTGATGCAATTCTCATTAGGGATGGCCATCGGCCATCGATGTTTATAAACCATCGATGGGTTATGGTCGATGTTCCTTAGTTTTGACATCGATCTGGTTGAACCAGATGGTTTCACACAATCAATGTCAAGCTCAAACTATTCGATTTGTCTTGCTATTTCCTGGGACACGGAGCATAGCTCCACCCACTACACCAGTGAAGCCCCGCCCCGTATTCTGATTGGCCTACAGGCCAGTCAGTCAAATATAATGAATGACCACTGATATGTAAAAACATTGATGGCAAACGCCACAATGGCATCATTAATACTCATTCAAAACAATCCTTTCTGATTGGTTTATGTACTGTCAGTCAACAGTTTTCTATTTTACTACTTTTGATGGGACCATCATGCAATAGTCTTCAACCAGGAAGCCAATTGATCAAGAATGTTCTTGTTATCAACCATCTTTGGCTGGTTTTGAAGGTTTTCAATTAGACTAGGGTGAGGAAGGACCTAAGTAAGTTATGGAGAGCAAATAAATTCCTTATGCAAATTAGTTTGGAAATTAGACCATCTGATTGGCTGATGCAATTCTCATTAGGGATGGCCATCGGCCATCGATGTTTATAAACCATCGATGGGTTATGGTCGATGTTCCTTAGTTTTGACATCGATCGGGTTGAACCAGATGGTTTCACACAATCAATGTCAAGCTCAAACTACTAGTTTTGTTTTGCTATTTCCTGGGACACGGAGCATAGCTCCACCCACGACACCAGTGAAGCCCCGCCCCTGTATTCTGATTGGCCCACAGGCCAGTCAGTCAAATATAATGAATGACCACTGATATGTAACAACATTGATGGCAAAGGCCACAATGGCCATCATTAATACTCATTCAAAACAATCCTTTCCGATTGGTTTATGTACTGTCAGTCAACAGTTTTCTATTTTACTACTTTTGATGGGACCATCATGCAATAGTCTTCAACCAGGAAGCCAATTGGTGAAGAATGTACTTGTTGTCAACCATCTTTGGCTGGTTTTGAAGGTTTTCAATTAGACTAGGGTGAGGAAGGACCTAAGTAAGTTATGGAGAGCAAATAAATTCCTTATGCAAATTAGTTTGGAAATTAGACCATCTGATTGGCTGATGCAATTCTCATTAGGGATGGCCATCGGCCATCGATGTTTATAAACCATCGATGGGTTATGGTCGATGTTCCTTAGTTTTGACATCGATCGGGTTGAACCAGATGGTTTCACACAATCAATGTCAAGCTCAAACTACTAGTTTTGTTTCTCTATTTCCTGGGAGACGGAGCATAGCTACACCCACGACACCAGTGAAGCCCCGCCCCCGTATTCTGATTGGCCCACAGGCCAGTCAGTCAAATATAATGAATGACCACTGATATGTAACAACATTGATGGCAAACGCCACAATGGCATCATTAATACTCATTCAAAACAATCCTTTCTGATTGGTTTATGTACTGTCAGTCAACAGTTTTCTATTTTACTACTTTTGATGGGACCATCATGCAATAGTCTTCAACCAGGAAGCCAATTGATCAAGAATGTTCTTGTTATCAACCATCTTTGGCTGGTTTTGAAGGTTTTCAATTAGACTAGGGTGAGGAAGGACCTAAGTAAGTTATGGAGAGCAAATAAATTCCTTATGCAAATTAGTTTGGAAATTAGACCATCTGATTGGCTGATGCAATTCTCATTAGGGATGGCCATCGGCCATCGATGTTTATAAACCATCGATGGGTTATGGTCGATGTTCCTTAGTTTTGACATCGATCGGGTTGAACCAGATGGTTTCACACAATCAATGTCAAGCTCAAACTACTAGTTTTGTTTTGCTATTTCCTGGGACACGGAGCATAGCTCCACCCACGACACCAGTGAAGCCCCGCCCCTGTATTCTGATTGGCCCACAGGCCAGTCAGTCAAATATAATGAATGACCACTGATATGTAACAACATTGATGGCAAAGGCCACAATGGCCATCATTAATACTCATTCAAAACAATCCTTTCCGATTGGTTTATGTACTGTCAGTCAACAGTTTTCTATTTTACTACTTTTGATGGGACCATCATGCAATAGTCTTCAACAAGGAAGCCAATTGGTCAAGAATGTTCTTGTTATTAACCATCTTTTGGCTGGTTTTGATGGTTTTCAATTAGACTAGGGTGAGGAAGGACCTAAGTAAGTTATGGAGAGCAAATAAATTCCTTATGCAAATTAGTTTGGAAATTAGACCATCTGATTGGCTGATGCAATTCTCATTAGGGATGGCCATCGGCCATCGATGTTTATAAACCATCGATGGGTTATGGTCGATGTTCCTTAGTTTTGACATCGATCGGGTTGAACCAGATGGTTTCACACAATCAATGTCAAGCTCAAACTACTAGTTTTGTTTTGCTATTTCCTGGGAGACGGAGCATAGCTCCAACGACGACACCAGTGAAGCCCCGCCCCCGTATTCTGATTGGCCTACAGGCCAGTCAGTCAAATATAATGAATGACCACTGATATGTAACAACATTGATGGCAAAGGCCACAATGGCCATCATTAATACTCAATCAAAACAATCCTTTCCGATTGGTTTATGTACTGTCAGTCAACAGTTTTCTATTTTACTACTTTTGATGGAACCATCATGCAATAGTCTTCAACCAGGGAGCCAATTGGTCAAGAATGTTCTTGTTATCAACCACCTTTGGCTGGTTTTAAATTAGACTAAGGTGCGGAAGGACCTAAGTAAGTTATGGAGAGCAAATAAATTCCTTATGCAAATTAGTTTGGAAATTAGACCATCTGATTGGCTGATGCAATTCTCATTAGGGATGGCCATCGGCCATCGATGTTTATAAACCATCGATGGGTTATGGTCGATGTTCCTTAGTTTTGACATCGATCTGGTTGAACCAGATGGTTTCACACAATCAATGTCAAGCTCAAACTACTCGATTTGTCTTGCTATTTCCTGGGACACGGAGCATAGCTCCACCCACTACACCAGTGAAGCCCCGCCCCGTATTCTGATTGGCCTACAGGCCAGTCAGTCAAATATAATGAATGACCACTGATATGTAAAAACATTGATGGCAAACGCCACAATGGCATCATTAATACTCATTCAAAACAATCCTTTCTGATTGGTTTATGTACTGTCAGTCAACAGTTTTCTATTTTACTACTTTTGATGGGACCATCATGCAATAGTCTTCAACCAGGAAGCCAATTGATCAAGAATGTTCTTGTTATCAACCATCTTTGGCTGGTTTTGAAGGTTTTCAATTAGACTAGGGTGAGGAAGGACCTAAGTAAGTTATGGAGAGCAAATAAATTCCTTATGCAAATTAGTTTGGAAATTAGACCATCTGATTGGCTGATGCAATTCTCATTAGGGATGGCCATCGGCCATCGATGTTTATAAACCATCGATGGGTTATGGTCGATGTTCCTTAGTTTTGACATCGATCGGGTTGAACCAGATGGTTTCACACAATCAATGTCAAGCTCAAACTACTAGTTTTGTTTTGCTATTTCCTGGGACACGGAGCATAGCTCCACCCACGACACCAGTGAAGCCCCGCCCCTGTATTCTGATTGGCCCACAGGCCAGTCAGTCAAATATAATGAATGACCACTGATATGTAACAACATTGATGGCAAAGGCCACAATGGCCATCATTAATACTCATTCAAAACAATCCTTTCCGATTGGTTTATGTACTGTCAGTCAACAGTTTTCTATTTTACTACTTTTGATGGGACCATCATGCAATAGTCTTCAACCAGGAAGCCAATTGGTGAAGAATGTACTTGTTATCAACCATCTTTGGCTGGTTTTGAAGGTTTTCAATTAGACTAGGGTGAGGAAGGACCTAAGTAAGTTATGGAGAGCAAATAAATTCCTTATGCAAATTAGTTTGGAAATTAGACCATCTGATTGGCTGATGCAATTCTCATTAGGGATGGCCATCGGCCATCGATGTTTATAAACCATCGATGGGTTATGGTCGATGTTCCTTAGTTTTGACATCGATCGGGTTGAACCAGATGGTTTCACACAATCAATGTCAAGCTCAAACTACTAGTTTTGTTTTGCTATTTCCTGGGACACGGAGCATAGCTCCAACGACGACACCAGTGAAGCCCCGCCCCCGTATTCTGATTGGCCTACAGGCCAGTCAGTCAAATATAATGAATGACCACTGATATGTAACAACATTGATGGCAAAGGCCACAATGGCCATCATTAATACTCAATCAAAACAATCCTTTCCGATTGGTTTATGTACTGTCAGTCAACAGTTTTCTATTTTACTACTTTTGACGGAACCATCATGCAATAGTCTTCAACCAGGGAGCCAATTGGTCAAGAATGTTCTTGTTATCAACCACCTTTGGCTGGTTTTAAATTAGAATAAGGTGCGGAAGGACTTAAGTAAGTTATGGAGAGCAAATAAATTCCTTATGCAAATTAGTTTGGAAATTAGACCATCTGATTGGCTGATGCAATTCTCATTAGGGATGGCCATCGGCCATCGATGTTTATAAACCATCGATGGGTTATGGTCGATGTTCCTTAGTTTTGACATCGATCGGGTTGAACCAGATGGTTTCACACAATCAATGTCAAGCTCAAACTACTAGTTTTGTTTTGTTATTTCCTGGGACACGGAGCATAGCTCCACCCACGACACCAGTGAAGCCCCGCCCCCGTATTCTTATTGGCCCACAGGCCAGTCAGTCAAATATAATGAATGACCACTGATATGTAACAACATTGATGGCAAAGGCCACAATGGCCATCATTAATACTCATTCAAAACAATCCCTTCCGATTGGTTTATGTACTGTCAGTCAACAGTTTTCTATTTTACTACTTTTGATGGAACCATCATGCAATAGTCTTCAACCAGGGAGCCAATTGGTCAAAAATGTTCTTGTTATCAACCATCTTTTGGCTAGTTTTGAAGGTTTTCAATTAGACTAGGGTGCGGAAGGACCTAAGTAAGTTATGGAGAGCAAATAAATTCCTTATGCCAATTAGTTTGGAAATTAGACCATCTGATTGGCTGATGCAATTATCATTAGGGATGGCCATCGGCCATCGATGTTTATAAACCATCGATGGGTTATGGTCGATGTTCCTTAGTTTTGACATCGATCGGGTTGAACCAGATGGTTTCACACAATCAATGTCAAGCTCAAATTACTAGTTTTGTTTTGCTATTTCCTGGGAGACGGAGCATAGCTCCAACGACGACACCAGTGAAGCCCCGCCCCCGTATTCTGATTGGCCTACAGGCCAGTCAGTCAAATATAATGAATGACCACTGATATGTAACAACATTGATGGCAAAGGCCACAATGGCCATCATTAATACTCATTCAAAACAATCCTTTCCGATTGGTTTATGTACTGTCAGTCAACAGTTTTCTATTTTACTACTTTTGATGGGACCATCATGCAAAAGTCTTCAACCAGGAAGCCAATTGGTCAAGAATGTTCTTGTTATCAACCATTTTTGGCTGGTTTTGAAGGTTTTCAATTAGACTAGGGTGAGGAAGGACCTAAGTAAGTTATGGAGAGCAAATAAATTCCTTATGCAAATTAGTTTGGAAATTAGACCATCTGATTGGCTGATGCAATTCTCATTAGGGATGGCCATCGGCCATCGATGGTTATAAACCATCGATGGGTTATGGTCGATGTTCCTTAGTTTTGACATCGATCGGGTTGAACCAGATGGTTTCACACAATCAATGTCAAGCTCAAACTACTAGTTTTGTTTTGCTATTTCCTGGGACACGGAGCATAGCTCCACCCACGACACCAGTGAAGCCCCGACCCCATATTCTGATTGGCCCACAGGCCAGTCAGTCAAATATAATGAATGACCACTGATATGTAACAACATTGATGGCAATGGCCATCATTAATAATTATTCAAAACAATCCTTTCCGATTGGTTTATGTACTGTCAGTCAACAGTTTTCTATTTTACTACTTTTGATGGGACCATCATGCAAAAGTCTTCAACCAGGAAGCCAATTGGTCAAGAATGTTCTTGTTATCAACCATCTTTGGCTGGTTTTGAAGGTTTTCAATTAGACTAGGGTGAGGAAGGACCTAAGTAAGTTATGGAGAGCAAATAAATTCCTTATGCAAATTAGTTTGGAAATTAGACCATCTGATTGGCTGATGCAATTCTCATTAGGGATGGCCATCGGCCATCGATGGTTATAAACCATCGATGGGTTATGGTCGATGTTCCTTAGTTTTGACATCGATCGGGTTGAACCAGATGGTTTCACACAATCAATGTCAAGCTCAAACTACTAGTTTTGTTTTGCTATTTCCTGGGACACGGAGCATAGCTCCACCCACGACACCAGTGAAGCCCCGCCCCCGTATTCTGATTGGCCCACAGGCCAGTCAGTCAAATATAATGAATGACCACTGATATGTAACAACATTGATGGCAAAGGCCGCAAAGGCCACAATTAATACTCATTCAAAACAATCCTTTCCGATTGGTTTATGTACTGTCAGTCAACAGTTTTCTATTTTACTACTTTTGATGGGACCACCATGCAAAAGTCTTCAACCAGGAAGCCAATTGGTCAAGTATGTTCTTGTTATCAACCATCTTTGGCTGGTTTTCAATTAGACTAGGGTGAGGAAGGACCTAAGTAAGTTATGGAGAGAAAATAAATTCCTTATGCAAATTAGTTTGGAAATTCGACCATCTGATTGGCTGATGCAATTCTCATTAGGGATGGCCATCGGCCATCGATGTTTATAAACCATCGATGGGTTATGGTCGATGTTCCTTAGTTTTGACATCGATCGGGTTGAACCAAATGGTTTCACACAATCAATGTCAAGCTCAAACTACTAGTTTTGTTTTGCTATTTCCTGGGACACTGAGCATAGCTCCACCCACGACACCAGTGAAGCCCCGCCCCGCATTCTGATTGGCCCACAGGCCAGTCAGTCAAATATAATGAAAGACCACTGATATGTAACAACATTGATGGCAAAGGCCACAATGGCCATCATTAATACTCATTCAAAACAATCCTTTCCGATTGGTTTATGTACTGTCAGTCAACAGTTTTCTATTTTACTACTTTTGATGGGACCATCATGCAATAGCCTTCAACCAGGAAGCCAACTGGTCAAGAATGTTCTTGTTATCAACCATCTTTGGCTGGTTTTGAAGGTTTTCAATTAGACTAGGGTGAGGAAGGACCTAAGTAAGTTATGGAGAGCAAGTAAATTACTTATGCAAATTAGTTTGGAAATTAGACCATCTGATTGTCTGATGTAATTCTTATTAGGGATGGCCATCGGCCATCGATGTTTATAAACCATCAATGGGTTATGGTCGATGTTCCTTAGTTTTGACATTGATCGGGTTGAACCAGATGGTTTCACACAATCAATGTCAAGCTCAAACTACTAGTTTTGTTTTGCTATTTCCTGGAACACGGAGCATAGCTCCACCCACGACACCAGTGAAGCCCCGCCCCCGTATTCTGATTGGCCCACAGGCCAGTCAGTCAAATATAATGAATGATCACTGATATATAACAACATTGATGGCAAAGGCCACAATGGCCATCATTAATACTCACTCAAAACAATCATTTCCGATTGGTTTATGTACTGTCAGTCAACAGTTTTCTATTTTACTACTTTTGATGGGACCATCATGCAAAAGTCTTCAACCAGGAAGCCAATTGGTCAAGAATGTTCTAGTTATCAACCATCTTTGGCTGGTTTTGAAGGTTTTCAATTAGACTAGGGTGCGGAAGGACCTAAGTAAGTTATGGAGAGCAAATAAATTCCTTATGCAAATTAGTTTGGAAATTAGACCATCTGATTGGCTGATGCAATTCTCATTAGGGATGGCCATCGGCCATCGATGTTTATAAACCATCGATTGGTTATGGTCGATGTTCCTTAGTTTTGACATCGATCGGGTTGAACCAGATGGTTTCACACAATCAATGTCAAGCTCAAACTACTAGTTTTGTTTTGCTATTTCCTGGGAGACGGAGCATAGCTCCAACGACGACACCAGTGAAGCCCCGCCCCCGTATTCTGATTGGCCTACAGGCCAGTCAGTCAAATATAATGAATGACCACTGATATGTAACAACATTGATGGCAAAGGCCACAATGGCCATCATTAATACTCAATCAAAACAATCCTTTCCGATTGGTTTATGTACTGTCAGTCAACAGTTTTCTATTTTACTACTTTTGATGGAACCATCATGCAATAGTCTTCAACCAGGGAGCCAATTGGTCAAGAATGTTCTTGTTATCAACCACCTTTGGCTGGTTTTAAATTAGACTAAGGTGCGGAAGGACCTAAGTAAGTTATGGAGAGCAAATAAATTCCTTATGCAAATTAGTTTGGAAATTAGACCATCTGATTGGCTGATGCAATTCTCATTAGGGATGGCCATCGGCCATCGATGTTTATAAACCATCGATGGGTTATGGTCGATGTTCCTTAGTTTTGACATCGATCTGGTTGAACCAGATGGTTTCACACAATCAATGTCAAGCTCAAACTACTCGATTTGTCTTGCTATTTCCTGGGACACGGAGCATAGCTCCACCCACTACACCAGTGAAGCCCCGCCCCGTATTCTGATTGGCCTACAGGCCAGTCAGTCAAATATAATGAATGACCACTGATATGTAAAAACATTGATGGCAAACGCCACAATGGCATCATTAATACTCATTCAAAACAATCCTTTCTGATTGGTTTATGTACTGTCAGTCAACAGTTTTCTATTTTACTACTTTTGATGGGACCATCATGCAATAGTCTTCAACCAGGAAGCCAATTGATCAAGAATGTTCTTGTTATCAACCATCTTTGGCTGGTTTTGAAGGTTTTCAATTAGACTAGGGTGAGGAAGGACCTAAGTAAGTTATGGAGAGCAAATAAATTCCTTATGCAAATTAGTTTGGAAATTAGACCATCTGATTGGCTGATGCAATTCTCATTAGGGATGGCCATCGGCCATCGATGTTTATAAACCATCGATGGGTTATGGTCGATGTTCCTTAGTTTTGACATCGATCGGGTTGAACCAGATGGTTTCACACAATCAATGTCAAGCTCAAACTACTAGTTTTGTTTTGCTATTTCCTGGGACACGGAGCATAGCTCCACCCACGACACCAGTGAAGCCCCGCCCCTGTATTCTGATTGGCCCACAGGCCAGTCAGTCAAATATAATGAATGACCACTGATATGTAACAACATTGATGGCAAAGGCCACAATGGCCATCATTAATACTCATTCAAAACAATCCTTTCCGATTGGTTTATGTACTGTCAGTCAACAGTTTTCTATTTTACTACTTTTGATGGGACCATCATGCAATAGTCTTCAACCAGGAAGCCAATTGGTGAAGAATGTACTTGTTATCAACCATCTTTGGCTGGTTTTGAAGGTTTTCAATTAGACTAGGGTGAGGAAGGACCTAAGTAAGTTATGGAGAGCAAATAAATTCCTTAGGCAAATTAGTTTGGAAATTAGACCATCTGATTGGCTGATGCAATTCTCATTAGGGATGGCCATCGGCCATCGATGTTTATAAACCATCGATGGGTTATGGTCGATGTTCCTTAGTTTTGACATCGATCGGGTTGAACCAGATGGTTTCACACAATCAATGTCAAGCTCAAACTACTAGTTTTGTTTTGCTATTTCCTGGGAGACGGAGCATAGCTCCACCCACGACACCAGTGAAGCCCCGCCCCCATATTCTGATTGGCCCACAGGCCAGTCAGTCAAATATAAAGAATGACCACTGATATGTAACAACATTGATGGCAAAGGCCACAATGGCCATCATTAATACTCATTCAAAACAATCCTTTCCGATTGGTTTATGTACTGTCAGTCAACAGTTTTCTATTTTACTACTTTTGATGGGACCATCATGCAATAGTCTTCAACAAGGAAGCCAATTGGTCAAGAATGTTCTTGTTATTAACCATCTTTTGGCTGGTTTTGATGGTTTTCAATTAGACTAGGGTGAGGAAGGACCTAAGTAAGTTATGGAGAGCAAATAAATTCCTTATGCAAATTAGTTTGGAAATTAGACCATCTGATTGGCTGATGCAATTCTCATTAGGGATGGCCATCGGCCATCGATGTTTATAAACCATCGATGGGTTATGGTCGATGTTCCTTAGTTTTGACATCGATCGGGTTGAACCAGATGGTTTCACACAATCAATGTCAAGCTCAAACTACTAGTTTTGTTTTGCTATTTCCTGGGACACGGAGCATAGCTCCAACGACGACACCAGTGAAGCCCCGCCCCCGTATTCTGATTGGCCTACAGGCCAGTCAGTCAAATATAATGAATGACCACTGATATGTAACAACATTGATGGCAAAGGCCACAATGGCCATCATTAATACTCAATCAAAACAATCCTTTCCGATTGGTTTATGTACTGTCAGTCAACAGTTTTCTATTTTACTACTTTTGACGGAACCATCATGCAATAGTCTTCAACCAGGGAGCCAATTGGTCAAGAATGTTCTTGTTATCAACCACCTTTGGCTGGTTTTAAATTAGACTAAGGTGCGGAAGGACTTAAGTAAGTTATGGAGAGCAAATAAATTCCTTATGCAAATTAGTTTGGAAATTAGACCATCTGATTGGCTGATGCAATTCTCATTAGGGATGGCCATCGGCCATCGATGTTTATAAACCATCGATGGTTTTGGTCGATGTTCCTTAGTTTTGACATCGATCGGGTTGAACCAGATGGTTTCACACAATCAATGTCAAGCTCAAACTACTAGTTTTGTTTTGTTATTTCCTGGGACACGGAGCATAGCTCCACCCACGACACCAGTGAAGCCCCGCCCCCGTATTCTTATTGGCCCACAGGCCAGTCAGTCAAATATAATGAATGACCACTGATATGTAACAACATTGATGGCAAAGGCCACAATGGCCATCATTAATACTCATTCAAAACAATCCCTTCCGATTGGTTTATGTACTGTCAGTCAACAGTTTTCTATTTTACTACTTTTGATGGAACCATCATGCAATAATCTTCAACCAGGGAGCCAATTGGTCAAAAATTTTCTTGTTATCAACCATCTTTTGGCTGGTTTTGAAGGTTTTCCATTAGACTAGGGTGCGGAAGGACCTAAGTAAGTTATGGAGAGCAAATAAATTCCTTATGCAAATTAGTTTGGAAATTAGACCATCTGATTGGCTGATGCAATTCTCATTAGGGATGGCCATCGGCCATCGATGTTTATAAACCATCGATGGGTTATGGTCGATGTTCCTTAGTTTTGACATCGATCGGGTTGAACCAGATGGTTTCACACAATCAATGTCAAGCTCAAACTACTAGTTTTGTTTTGCTATTTCCTGGGAGACGGAGCATAGCTCCAACGACGACACCAGTGAAGCCCCGCCCCCGTATTCTGATTGGCCTACAGGCCAGTCAGTCAAATATAATGAATGACCACTGATATGTAACAACATTGATGGCAAAGGCCACAATGGCCATCATTAATACTCAATCAAAACAATCCTTTCCGATTGGTTTATGTACTGTCAGTCAACAGTTTTCTATTTTACTACTTTTGATGGAACCATCATGCAATAGTCTTCAACCAGGGAGCCAATTGGTCAAGAATGTTCTTGTTATCAACCACCTTTGGCTGGTTTTAAATTAGACTAAGGTGCGGAAGGACCTAAGTAAGTTATGGAGAGCAAATAAATTCCTTATGCAAATTAGTTTGGAAATTAGACCATCTGATTGGCTGATGCAATTCTCATTAGGGATGGCCATCGGCCATCGATGTTTATAAACCATCGATGGGTTATGGTCGATGTTCCTTAGTTTTGACATCGATCTGGTTGAACCAGATGGTTTCACACAATCAATGTCAAGCTCAAACTACTCGATTTGTCTTGCTATTTCCTGGGACACGGAGCATAGCTCCACCCACTACACCAGTGAAGCCCCGCCCCGTATTCTGATTGGCCTACAGGCCAGTCAGTCAAATATAATGAATGACCACTGATATGTAAAAACATTGATGGCAAACGCCACAATGGCATCATTAATACTCATTCAAAACAATCCTTTCTGATTGGTTTATGTACTGTCAGTCAACAGTTTTCTATTTTACTACTTTTGATGGGACCATCATGCAATAGTCTTCAACCAGGAAGCCAATTGGTGAAGAATGTACTTGTTATCAACCATCTTTGGCTGGTTTTGAAGGTTTTCAATTAGACTAGGGTGAGGAAGGACCTAAGTAAGTTATGGAGAGCAAATAAATTCCTTATGCAAATTAGTTTGGAAATTAGACCATCTGATTGGCTGATGCAATTCTCATTAGGGATGGCCATCGGCCATCGATGTTTATAAACCATCGATGGGTTATGGTCGATGTTCCTTAGTTTTGACATCGATCGGGTTGAACCAGATGGTTTCACACAATCAATGTCAAGCTCAAACTACTAGTTTTGTTTTGCTATTTCCTGGGAGACGGAGCATAGCTCCACCCACGACACCAGTGAAGCCCCGCCCCCGTATTCTGATTGGCCCACAGGCCAGTCAGTCAAATATAATGAATGACCACTGATATGTAACAACATTGATGGCAAAGGCCACAATGGCCATCATTAATACTCATTCAAAACAATCCTTTCCGATTGGTTTATGTACTGTCAGTCAACAGTTTTCTATTTTACTACTTTTGATGGGACCATCATGCAATAGTCTTCAACAAGGAAGCCAATTGGTCAAGAATGTTCTTGTTATCAACCACCTTTGGCTGGTTTTAAATTAGACTAAGGTGCGGAAGGACTTAAGTAAGTTATGGAGAGCAAATAAATTCCTTATGCAAATTAGTTTGGAAATTAGACCATCTGATTGGCTGATGCAATTCTCATTAGGGATGGCCATCGGCCATCGATGTTTATAAACCATCGATGGGTTATGGTCGATGTTCCTTAGTTTTGACATCGATCGGGTTGAACCAGATGGTTTCACACAATCAATGTCAAGCTCAAACTACTAGTTTTGTTTTGTTATTTCCTGGGACACGGAGCATAGCTCCACCCACGACACCAGTGAAGCCCCGCCCCCGTATTCTTATTGGCCCACAGGCCAGTCAGTCAAATATAATGAATGACCACTGATATGTAACAACATTGATGGCAAAGGCCACAATGGCCATCATTAATACTCATTCAAAACAATCCCTTCCAATTGGTTTATGTACTGTCAGTCAACAGTTTTCTATTTTACTACTTTTGATGGAACCATCATGCAATAATCTTCAACCAGGAAGCCAATTGGTCAAGAATGTTCTTGTTATTAACCATGTTTTGGCTGGTTTTGATGGTTTTTAATTAGACTAGGGTGAGGAAGAACCTAAGTAAGTTATGGAGAGCAAATAAATTCCTTATGCAAATTAGTTTGGAAATTAGACCATCTGATTGGCTGATGCAATTCTCATTAGGGATGGCCATCGGCAATCGATGTTTATAAACCATCGATGGGTTATGGTCGATGTTCCTTAGTTTTGACATCGATCGGGTTGAACCAGATGGTTTCACACAATCAATGTCAAGCTCAAACTACTAGTTTTGTTTTGTTATTTCCTGGGACACGGAGCATAGCTCCACCCACGACACCAGTGAAGCCCCGCCCCCGTATTCTTATTGGCCCACAGGCCAGTCAGTCAAATATAATGAATGACCACTGATATGTAACAACATTGATGGCAAAGGCCACAATGGCCATCATTAATACTCATTCAAAACAATCCCTTCCAATTGGTTTATGTACTGTCAGTCAACAGTTTTCTATTTTACTACTTTTGATGGAACCATCATGCAATAATCTTCAACCAGGAAGCCAATTGGTCAAGAATGTTCTTGTTATTAACCATGTTTTGGCTGGTTTTGATGGTTTTTAATTAGACTAGGGTGAGGAAGAACCTAAGTAAGTTATGGAGAGCAAATAAATTCCTTATGCAAATTAGTTTGGAAATTAGACCATCTGATTGGCTGATGCAATTCTCATTAGGGATGGCCATCGGCAATCGATGTTTATAAACCATCGATGGGTTATGGTCGATGTTCCTTAGTTTTGACATCGATCGGGTTGAACCAGATGGTTTCACACAATCAATGTCAAGCTCAAACTACTAGTTTTGTTTTGCTATTTCCTGGGACACGGAGCATAGCTCCAACGACGACACCAGTGAAGCCCCGCCCCCGTATTCTGATTGGCCTACAGGCCAGTCAGTCAAATATAATGAATGACCACTGATATGTAACAACATTGATGGCAAAGGCCACAATGGCCATCATTAATACTCAATCAAAACAATCCTTTCCGATTGGTTTATGTACTGTCAGTCAACAGTTTTCTATTTTACTACTTTTGATGGAACCATCATGCAATAGTCTTCAACCAGGGAGCCAATTGGTCAAGAATGTTCTTGTTATCAACCACCTTTGGCTGGTTTTAAATTATACTAAAGTGCGGAAGGACCTAAGTAAGTTATGGAGAGCAAATAAATTCCTTATGCAAATTAGTTTGGAAATTAGACCATCTGATTGGCTGATGCAATTCTCATTAGGGATGGCCTTCGGCCATCGATGTTTATAAACCATTGATGGGTTATGGTCGATGTTCCTTAGTTTTGACATCGATCGGGTTGAACCAGATGGTTTCACACAATCAATGTCAAGCTCAAACTACTAGATTTGTCTTGCTATTTCCTGGGACACGGAGCATAGCTCCACCCACGACACCAGTGAAGCCCCGCCCCGTATTCTGATTGGCCCACAGGCCAGTCGGTCAAATATAATGAATGACCACTGATATGTAACAACATTGATGGCAAAGGCCACAATGGCCATCATTAATACTCATTCAAAACAATCCTTTCCGATTGGTTTATGTACTGTCAGTCAACAGTTTTCTATTTTACTACTTTTGATGGGACCATCATGCAATAGTCTTCAACCAGGAAGCCAATTGATCAAGAATGTTCTTGTTATCAACCATCTTTGGCTGGTTTTGAAGGTTTTCAATTAGACTAGGGTGAGGAAGGACCTAAGTAAGTTATGGAGAGCAAATAAATTCCTTATGCAAATTAGTTTGGAAATTAGACCATCTGATTGGCTGATGCAATTCTCATTAGGGATGGCCATCGGCCATCGATGTTTATAAACCATCGATGGGTTATGGTCGATGTTCCTTAGTTTTGACATCGATCGGGTTGAACCAGATGGTTTCACACAATCAATGTCAAGCTCAAACTACTAGTTTTGTTTTGCTATTTCCTGGGACACGGAGCATAGCTCCACCCACGACACCAGTGAAGCCCCGCCCCCGTATTCTGATTGGCCCACAGGCCAGTCAGTCAAATATAATGAATGACCACTGATATGTAACAACATTGATGGCAAAGGCCACAATGGCAATCATTAATACTCATTCAAAACAATCCTTTCCGATTGGTTTATGTACTGTCAGTCAACAGTTTTCTATTTTACTACTTTTGATGGGACCATCATGCAATAGTCTTCAACCAGGAAGCCAATTGGTCAAGAATGTTCTTGTTATCAACCATCTTTGGCTGGTTTTGAAGGTTTTCAATTAGACTAGGGAGAGGAAGGACCTAAGTAAGTTATGGAGAGCAAATAAATTCCTTATGCAAATTAGTTTGGAAATTAGACCATCTGATTGGCTGATGCAATTCTCATTAGGGATGGCCATCGGCCATCGATGTTTATAAACCATCGATGGGTTATGGTCGATGTTCCTTAGTTTTGACATCGATTGGGTTGAACCAGATGGTTTCACACAATCAATGTCAAGCTCAAACTACTAGTTTTGTTTTGTTATTTCCTGGGACACGGAGCATAGCTCCACCCACGACACCAGTGAAGCCCCGCCCCCGTATTCTGATTGGCCCACAGGCCAGTCAGTCAAATATAATGAATGACCACTGATATGTAACAACATTGATGGCAAAGGCCACAATGGCCATCATTAATACTCATTCAAAACAATCCTTTCCGATTGGTTTATGTACTGTCAGTCAACAGTTTTCTATTTTACTACTTTTGATGGGACCATCATGCAATAGTCTTCAACAAGGAAGCCAATTGGTCAAGAATGTTCTTGTTATTAACCATGTTTTGGCTGGTTTTGATGGTTTTTAATTAGACTAGGGTGAGGAAGAACCTAAGTAAGTTATGGAGAGCAAATAAATTCCTTATGCAAATTAGTTTGGAAATTAGACCATCTGATTGGCTGATGCAATTCTCATTAGGGATGGCCATCGGCCATCGGCCATCGATGTTTATAAACCATCGATGGGTTATGGTCGATGTTCCTTAGTTTTGACATCGATCGGGTTGAACCAGATGGTTTAACACAATCAATGTCAAGCTCAAACTAATAGTTTTGTTTTGCTATTTCCTGGGACACGGAGCATAGCTCCACCCACGACACCAGTGAAGCCCCGCCCCCGTATTCTGATTGGCCCACAGGCCAGTCAGTCAAATATAATGAATGACCACTGATATGTAACAACATTGATGGCAAAGGCCACAATGGCCATCATTAATACTCATTCAAAACAATCCATTCCAATTGGTTTATGTACTGTCAGTCAACAGTTTTCTATTTTACTACTTTTGATGGGACCATCATGCAATAGTCTTCAACCAGGAAGCCAATTGGTCAAGAATGTTCTTGTTATCAACCATCTTTGGCTGGTTTTGAAGGTTTTCAATTAGACTAGGGTGAGGAAGGACCTAAGTAAGTTATGGAGAGCAAATAAATTCCTTATGCAAATTAGTTTGGAAATTAGACCATCTGATTGGCTGATGCAATTCTCATTAGGGATGGCCATCGGCCATCGATGTTTATAAACCATCGATGGGTTATGGTCGATGTTCCTTAGTTTTGACATCGATCGGGTTGAACCAGATGGTTTCACACAATCAATGTCAAGCTCAAACTACTAGTTTTGTTTTGTTATTTCCTGGGACACGGAGCATAGCTCCACCCACGACACCAGTGAAGCTCCGCCCCCGTATTCTTATTGGCCCACAGGCCAGTCAGTCAAATATAATGAATGACCACTGATATGTAACAACATTGATGGCAAAGGCCACAATGGCCATCATTAATACTCATTCAAAACAATCCCTTCCGATTGGTTTATGTACTGTCAGTCAACAGTTTTCTATTTTACTACTTTTGATGGAACCATCATGCAATAGTCTTCAACCAGGGAGCCAATTGGTCAAGAATGTTCTTATCAACCATATTTTGGCTGGTTTTGAAGGTTTTCAATTAGACTAGGGTGCGAAAGGACCTATGTAAGTTATGGAGAGCAAATAAATTCCTTATGCAAATTAGTTTGGAAATTAGACCATCTGATTGGCTGATGCAATTCTCATTAGGGATGGCCATCGGCCATCGATGTTTATAAACCATCGATGGGTTATGGTCGATGTTCCTTAGTTTTGACATCGATCGGGTTGAACCAGATGGTTTCACACAATCAATGTCAAGCGCAAACTACTAGTTTTGTTTTGCTATTTCCTGGGACACGGAGCATAGCTCCACCCACGACACCAGTAAAGCCCCGCCCCCGTATTCTGATTGGCCCACAGGCCAGTCAGTCAAATATAATGAATGACCACTGATATGTAACAACATTGATGGCAAAGGCCACAATGGCCATCATTAATACTAATTCAAAACAATCCTTTCCGATTGGTTTATGTACTGTCAGTCAACAGTTTTATATTTTACTACTTTTGATGGGACCATCATGCAATAGTCTTCAACAAGGAAGCCAATTGGTCAAGAATGTTCTTGTTATTAACCATCTTTTGGCTGGTTTTGATGGTTTTCAATTAGACTAGGGTGAGGAAGGACCTAAGTAAGTTATGGAGAGCAAATAAATTCCTTATGCAAATTAGTTTGGAAATTAGACCATCTGATTGGCTGATGCAATTCTCATTAGGGATGGCCATCGATGTTTATAAACCATCGATGGGTTATGGTCGATGTTCCTTAGTTTTGACATCGATCGGGTTGAACCAGATGGTTTCACACAATCAATGTCAAGCTCAAACTACTAGTTTTGTTTTGCTATTTCCTGGGACACGGAGCATAGCTCCAACGACGACACCAGTGAAGCCCCGCCCCCGTATTCTGATTGGCCTACAGGCCAGTCAGTCAAATATAATGAATGACCACTGATATGTAACAACATTGATGGCAAAGGCCACAATGGCCATCATTAATACTCAATCAAAACAATCCTTTCCGATTGGTTTATGTACTGTCAGTCAACAGTTTTCTATTTTACTACTTTTGATGGAACCATCATGCAATAGTCTTCAACCAGGGAGCCAATTGGTCAAGAATGTTCTTGTTATCAACCACCTTTGGCTGGTTTTAAATTAGACTAAGGTGCGGAAGGACCTAAGTAAGTTATGGAGAGCAAATAAATTCCTTATGCAAATTAGTTTGGAAATTAGACCATCTGATTGGCTAATGCAATTCTCATTAGGGATGGCCATCGGCCATCGATGTTTATAAACCATCGATGGGTTATGGTCGATGTTCCTTAGTTTTGACATCGATCGGGTTGAACCAGATGGTTTCACACAATCAATGTCAAGCTCAAACTACTAGTTTTGTTTTGTTATTTCCTGGGACACGGAGCATAGCTCCACCCACGACACCAGTGAAGCCCCGCCCCCATATTCTTATTGGCCCACAGGCCAGTCAGTCAAATATAATGAATGACCACTGATATGTAACAACATTGATGGCAAAGGCCACAATGGCCATCATTAATACTCATTCAAAACAATCCCTTCCGATTGGTTTATGTACTGTCAGTCAACAGTTTTCTATTTTACTACTTTTGATGGAACCATCATGCAATAGTCTTCAACCAGGGAGCCAATTGGTCAAAAATGTTCTTGTTATCAACCATCTTTTGGCTGGTTTTGAAGGTTTTCAATTAGACTAGGGTGCGGAAGGACCTAAGTAAGTTATGGAGAGCAAATAAATTCCTTATGCAAATTAGTTTGGAAATTAGACCATCTGATTGGCTTATGCAATTCTCATTAGGGATGGCCATCGGCCATCGATGTTTATAAACCATCGATGGGTTATGGTCGATGTTCCTTATTTTTGACATCGATCGGGTTGAACCAGATGGTTTCACACAATCAATGTCAAGCTCAAACTACTAGTTTTGTTTTGTTATTTCCTGGGACACGGAGCATAGCTCCACCCACGACACCAGTGAAGCCCCGCCCCCGTATTCTTATTGGCCCACAGGCCAGTCAGTCAAATATAATGAATGACCACTGATATGTAACAACATTGATGGCAAAGGCCACAATGGCCATCATTAATACTCATTCAAAACAATCCTTTCCGATTGGTTTATGTACTGTCAGTCAACAGTTTTCTATTTTACTACTTTTGATGGGACCATCATGCAATAGTCTTCAACAAGGAAGCCAATTGGTCAAGAATGTTCTTGTTATTAACCATGTTTTGGCTGGTTTTGATGGTTTTTAATTAGACTAGGGTGAGGAAGAACCTAAGTAAGTTATGGAGAGCAAATAAATTCCTTATGCAAATTAGTTTGGAAATTAGACCATCTGATTGGCTGATGCAATTCTCATTAGGGATGGCCATCGGCAATCGATGTTTATAAACCATCGATGGGTTATGGTCGATGTTCCTTAGTTTTGACATCGATCGGGTTGAACCAGATGGTTTCACACAATCAATGTCAAGCTCAAACTACTAGTTTTGTTTTGCTATTTCCTGGGACACGGAGCATAGCTCCAACGACGACACCAGTGAAGCCCCGCCCCCGTATTCTGATTGGCCTACAGGCCAGTCAGTCAAATATAATGAATGACCACTGATATGTAACAACATTGATGGCAAAGGCCACAATGGCCATCATTAATACTCAATCAAAACAATCCTTTCCGATTGGTTTATGTACTGTCAGTCAACAGTTTTCTATTTTACTACTTTTGATGGAACCATCATGCAATAGTCTTCAACCAGGGAGCCAATTGGTCAAGAATGTTCTTGTTATCAACCACCTTTGGCTGGTTTTAAATTATACTAAAGTGCGGAAGGACCTAAGTAAGTTATGGAGAGCAAATAAATTCCTTATGCAAATTAGTTTGGAAATTAGACCATCTGATTGGCTGATGCAATTCTCATTAGGGATGGCCTTCGGCCATCGATGTTTATAAACCATTGATGGGTTATGGTCGATGTTCCTTAGTTTTGACATCGATCGGGTTGAACCAGATGGTTTCACACAATCAATGTCAAGCTCAAACTACAAGATTTGTCTTGCTATTTCCTGGGACACGGAGCATAGCTCCACCCACGACACCAGTGAAGCCCCGCCCCGTATTCTGATTGGCCCACAGGCCAGTCGGTCAAATATAATGAATGACCACTGATATGTAACAACATTGATGGCAAAGGCCACAATGGCCATCATTAATACTCAATCAAAACAATCCTTTCCGATTGGTTTATGTACTGTCAGTCAACAGTTTTCTATTTTACTACTTTTGATGGAACCATCATGCAATAGTCTTCAACCAGGGAGCCAATTGGTCAAGAATTTTCTTGTTATCAACCATCTTTTGGCTGGTTTTAAATTAGACTAAGGTGCGGAAGGACCTAAGTAAGTTATGGAGAGCAAATAAATTCCTTATGCAAATTAGTTTGGAAATTAGACCATCTGATTGGCTGATGCAATTCTCATTAGGGATGGCCATCGGCCATCGATGTTTATAAACCATCGATGGGTTATGGTCGATGTTCCTTAGTTTTGACATCGATCGGGTTGAACCAGATGGTTTCACACAATCAATGTCAAGCTCAAACTACTAGTTTTGTTTTGCTATTTCCTGGGACACGGAGCATAGCTCCAACGACGACACCAGTGAAGCCCCGCCCCCGTATTCTGATTGGCCTACAGGCCAGTCAGTCAAATATAATGAATGACCACTGATATGTAACAACATTGATGGCAAAGGCCACAATGGCCATCATTAATACTCATTCAAAACAATCCTTTCCGATTGGTTTATGTACTGTCAGTCAACAGTTTTCTATTTTACTACTTTTGATGGGACCATCATGCAATAGTCTTCAACAAGGAAGCCAATTGGTCAAGAATGTTCTTGTTATTAACCATCTTTTGGCTGGTTTTGATGGTTTTCAATTAGACTAGGGTGAGGAAGGACCTAAGTAAGTTATGGAGAGCAAATAAATTCCTTATGCAAATTAGTTTGGAAATTAGACCATCTGATTGGCTGATGCATTCTCATTAGGGATGGCCATCGGCCATCGATGTTTATAAACCATCGATGGGTTATGGTCGATGTTCCTTAGTTTTGACATCGATCGGGTTGAACCAGATGGTTTCACACAATCAATGTCAAGCTCAAACTACTAGATTTGTCTTGCTATTTCCTGGGACACGGAGCATAGCTCCACCCACGACACCAGTGAAGCCCCGCCCCGTATTCTGATTGGCCTACAGGCCAGTCAGTCAAATATAATGAATGACCACTGATATGTAAAAACATTGATGGCAAACGCCACAATGGCATCATTAATACTCATTCAAAACAATCCTTTCCGATTGGTTTATGTACTGTCAGTCAACAGTTTTCTATTTTACTACTTTTGATGGGACCATCATGCAATAGTCTTCAACCAGGAAGCCAATTGATCAAGAACGCTCTTGTTATCAACCATCTTTGGCTGGTTTTGAAGGTTTTCAATTAGACTAGGGTGCGGAAGGACCTAAGTAAGTTATGGAGAGCAAATAAATGCCTTATGCAAAATTAGTTTGGAAATTAGACCATCTGATTGGCTGATGCAATTCTCATTAGGGATGGCCATCGGCCATCGATGTTTATAAACCATCGATGGGTTATGGTCGATGTTCCTTAGTTTTGACATTGATCGGGTTGAACCTTATGGTTTCACACAATCAATGTCAAGCTCAAACTAATAGTTTTGTTTTGCTATTTCCTGGGACACGGAGCATAGCTCCACCCACGACACCAGTGAAGCCCAGCTCCCGTATTCTGATTGGCCCCAGCCAGTCAGTCAAATATAATGAATGACCACTGATATGTAACAACATTGATGGCAAAGGCCACAATGGCCATCATTAATACTCATTCAAAACAATCCTTTCCGATTGGTTTATGTACTGTCAGTCAACAGTTTTCTATTTTACTACTTTTGATGGGACCATCATGCAATAGTCTTCAACCAGGAAGCCAATTGGTCAAGAATGTTCTTGTTATCAACCATCTTTGGCTGGTTTTGAAGGTTTTCAATTAGACTAGGGAGAGGAAGGACCTAAGTAAGTTATGGAGAGCAAATAAATTCCTTATGCAAATTAGTTTGGAAATTAGACCATCTGATTGGCTGATGCAATTCTCATTAGGGATGGCCATCGGCCATCGGCCATCGATGTTTATAAACCATCGATGGGTTATGGTCGATGTTCCTTAGTTTTGACATCGATCGGGTTGAACCAGATGGTTTAACACAATCAATGTCAAGCTCAAACTAATAGTTTTGTTTTGCTATTTCCTGGGACACGGAGCATAGCTCCACCCACGACACCAGTGAAGCCCCGCCCCCGTATTCTGATTGGCCCACAGGCCAGTCAGTCAAATATAATGAATGACCACTGATATGTAACAACATTGATGGCAAAGGCCACAATGGCCATCATTAATACTCATTCAAAACAATCCTTTCCGATTGGTTTATGTACTGTCAGTCAACAGTTTTCTATTTTACTACTTTTGATGGGACCATCATGCAATAGTCTTCAACCAGGAAGCCAATTGGTGAAGAATGTTCTTGTTATCAACCATCTTTGGCTGGTTTTGAAGGTTTTCAATTAGACTAGGGTGAGGAAGGACCTAAGTAAGTTATGGAGAGCAAATAAATTCCTTATGCAAATTAGTTTGGAAATTAGACCATCTGATTGGCTGATGCAATTCTCATTAGGGATGGCCATCGGCCATCGGCCATCGATGTTTATAAACCATCGATGGGTTATGGTCGATGTTCCTTAGTTTTGACATCGATCGGGTTGAACCAGATGGTTTCACACAATCAATGTCAAGCTCAAACTACTAGTTTTGTTTTGCTATTTCCTGGGAGACGGAGCATAGCTCCAACGACGACACCAGTGAAGCCCCGCCCCCGTATTCTGATTGGCCTACAGGCCAGTCAGTCAAATATAATGAATGACCACTGATATGTAACAACATTGATGGCAAAGGCCACAATGGCCATCATTAATACTCATTCAAAACAATCCTTTCCGATTGGTTTATGTACTGTCAGTCAACAGTTTTCTATTTTACTACTTTTGATGGGACCATCATGCAATAGTCTTCAACCAGGAAGCCAATTGGTCAAGAATGTTCTTGTTATCAACCATCTTTGGCTGGTTTTGAAGGTTTTCAATTAGACTAGGGAGAGGAAGGACCTAAGTAAGTTATGGAGAGCAAATAAATTCCTTATGCAAATTAGTTTGGAAATTAGACCATCTGATTGGCTGATGCAATTCTCATTAGGGATGGCCATCGGCCATCGGCCATCGATGTTTATAAACCATCGATGGGTTATGGTCGATGTTCCTTAGTTTTGACATCGATCGGGTTGAACCAGATGGTTTAACACAATCAATGTCAAGCTCAAACTAATAGTTTTGTTTTGCTATTTCCTGGGACACGGAGCATAGCTCCACCCACGACACCAGTGAAGCCCCGCCCCTGTATTCTGATTGGCCCACAGGCCAGTCAGTCAAATATAATGAATGACCACTGATATGTAACAACATTGATGGCAAAGGCCACAATGGCCATCATTAATACTCATTCAAAACAATCCTTTCCGATTGGTTTATGTACTGTCAGTCAACAGTTTTCTATTTTACTACTTTTGATGGGACCATCATGCAATAGTCTTCAACCAGGAAGCCAATTGGTGAAGAATGTACTTGTTATCAACCATCATTGGCTGGTTTTGAAGGTTTTCAATTAGACTAGGGTGAGGAAGGACCTAAGTAAGTTATGGAGAGCAAATAAATTCCTTATGCAAATTAGTTTGGAAATTAGACCATCTGATTGGCTGATGCAATTCTCATTAGGGATGGCCATCGGCCATCGATGTTTATAAACCATCGATGGGTTATGGTCGATGTTCCTTAGTTTTGACATCGATCGGGTTGAACCAGATGGTTTCACACAATCAATGTCAAGCTCAAACTACTAGTTTTGTTTTGCTATTTCCTGGGAGACGGAGCATAGCTCCACCCACGACACCAGTCAAGCCCCGCCCCCGTATTCTGATTGGCCCACAGGCCAGTCAGTCAAATATAATGAATGACCACTGATATGTAACAACATTGATGGCAAAGGCCACAATGGCCATCATTAATACTCATTCAAAACAATCCTTTCCGATTGGTTTATGTACTGTCAGTCAACAGTTTTCTATTTTACTACTTTTGATGGGACCATCATGCAATAGTCTTCAACAAGGAAGCCAATTGGTCAAGAATGTTCTTGTTATTAACCATCTTTTGGCTGGTTTTCAATTAGACTAGGGTGAGGAAGGACCTAAGTAAGTTATGGAGAGCAAATAAATTCCTTATGCAAATTAGTTTGGAAATTAGACCATCTGATTGGCTGATGCAATTCTCATTAGGGATGGCCATCGGCCATCGATGTTTATAAACCATCGATGGGTTATGGTCGATGTTCCTTAGTTTTGACATCGATCGGGTTGAACCAGATGGTTTCACACAATCAATGTCAAGCTCAAACTACTAGTTTTGTTTTGCTATTTCCTGGGACACGGAGCATAGCTCCAACGACGACACCAGTGAAGCCCCGCCCCCGTATTCTGATTGGCCTACAGGCCAGTCAGTCAAATATAATGAATGACCACTGATATGTAACAACATTGATGGCAAAGGCCACAATGGCCATCATTAATACTCAATCAAAACAATCCTTTCCGATTGGTTTATGTACTGTCAGTCAACAGTTTTCTATTTTACTACTTTTGACGGAACCATCATGCAATAGTCTTCAACCAGGGAGCCAATTGGTCAAGAATGTTCCTGTTATCAACCACCTTTGGCTGGTTTTAAATTAGACTAAGGTGCGGAAGGACTTAAGTAAGTTATGGAGAGCAAATAAATTCCTTATGCAAATTAGTTTGGAAATTAGACCATCTGATTGGCTGATGCAATTCTCATTAGGGATGGCCATCGGCCATCGATGTTTATAAACCATCGATGGGTTATGGTCGATGTTCCTTAGTTTTGACATCGATCGGGTTGAACCAGATGGTTTCACACAATCAATGTCAAGCTCAAACTACTAGTTTTGTTTTGTTATTTAATGGGACACGGAGCATAGCTCCACCCACGACACCAGTGAAGCCCCGCCCCCGTATTCTTATTGGCCCACAGGCCAGTCAGTCAAATATAATGAATGACCACTGATATGTAACAACATTGATGGCAAAGGCCACAATGGCCATCATTAATACTCATTCAAAACAATCCCTTCCGATTGGTTTATGTACTGTCAGTCAACAGTTTTCTATTTTACTACTTTTGATGGGACCATCATGCAATAGTCTTCAACAAGGAAGCCAATTGGTCAAGAATGTTCTTGTTATTAACCATGTTTTGGCTGGTTTTGTTGGTTTTTAATTAGACTAGGGTGAGGAAGAACCTAAGTAAGTTATGGAGAGCAAATAAATTCCTTATGCAAATTAGTTTGGAAATTAGACCATCTGATTGGCTGATGCAATTCTCATTAGGGATGGCCATCGATGTTTATAAACCATCGATGGGTTATGGTCGATGTTCCTTAGTTTTGACATCGATCGGGTTGAACCAGATGGTTTCACACAATCAATGTCAAGCTCAAACTACTAGTTTTGTTTTGCTATTTCCTGGGACACGGAGCATAGCTCCAACGACGACACCAGTGAAGCCCCGCCCCCGTATTCTGATTGGCCTACAGGCCAGTCAGTCAAATATAATGAATGACCACTGATATGTAACAACATTGATGGCAAAGGCCACAATGGCCATCATTAATACTCATTCAAAACAATCCTTTCCGATTGGTTTATGTACTGTCAGTCAACAGTTTTCTATTTTACTACTTTTGATGGGACCATCATGCAATAGTCTTCAACAAGAAAGCCAATTGGTCAAGAATGTTCTTGTTATTAACCATCTTTTAGCTGGTTTTGACGGTTTTCAATTAGACTAGGGTGAGGAAGGACCTAAGTAAGTTATGGAGAGCAAATAAATTCCTTATGCAAATTAGTTTGGAAATTAGACCATCTGATTGGCTGATGCAATTCTCATTAGAGATGGCCATCGGCCATCGGCCATCGATGTTTATAAACCATCGATGGGTTATGGTCGATGTTCCTTAGTTTTGACATCGATCGGGTTGAACCAGATGGTTTCACACAATCAATATCAAGCTCAAACTACTAGTTTTGTTTTGCTATTTCCTGGGACACGGAGCATAGCTCCAACGACGACACCAGTGAAGCCCCGCCCCCATATTCTGATTGGCCTACAGGCCAGTCAGTCAAATATAATGAATGACCACTGATATGTAACAACATTGATGGCAAAGGCCACAATGGCCATCATTAATACTCATTCAAAACAATCCTTTCCGATTGGTTTATGTACTGTCAGTCAACAGTTTTCTATTTTACTACTTTTGATGGAACCATCATGCAATAGTCTTCAACCAGGGAGCCAATTGGTCAAGAATTTTCTTGTTATCAACCATCTTTTGGCTGGTTTTAAATTAGACTAAGGTGCGGAAGGACCTAAGTAAGTTATGGAGAGCAAATAAATTCCTTATGCAAATTAGTTTGGAAATTAGACCATCTGATTGGCTGATGCAATTCTCATTAGGGATGGCCATCGGCCATCGATGTTTATAAACCATCGATGGGTTATGGTCGATGTTCCTTAGTTTTGACATCGATCGGGTTGAACCAGATGGTTTCACACAATCAATGTCAAGCTCAAACTACTAGTTTTGTTTTGCTATTTCCTGGGACACGGAGCATAGCTCCAACGACGACACCAGTGAAGCCCCGCCCCCGTATTCTGATTGGCCTACAGGCCAGTCAGTCAAATATAATGAATGACCACTGATATGTAACAACATTGATGGCAAAGGCCACAATGGCCATCATTAATACTCATTCAAAACAATCCTTTCCGATTGGTTTATGTACTGTCAGTCAACAGTTTTCTATTTTACTACTTTTGATGGGACCATCATGCAATAGTCTTCAACAAGGAAGCCAATTGGTCAAGAATGTTCTTGTTATCAACCATCTTTTGGCTGGTTTTAAATTAGACTAAGGTGCGGAAGGACCTAAGTAAGTTATGGAGAGCAAATAAATTCCTTATGCAAATTAGTTTGGAAATTAGACCATCTGATTGGCTGATGCAATTCTCATTAGGGATGGCCATCGGCCATCGATGTTTATAAACCATCGATGGGTTATGGTCGATGTTCCTTAGTTTTGACATCGATCGGGTTGAACCAGATGGTTTCACACAATCAATGTCAAGCTCAAACTACTAGTTTTGTTTTGCTATTTCCTGGGACACGGAGCATAGCTCCAACGACGACACCAGTGAAGCCCCGCCCCCGTATTCTGATTGGCCTACAGGCCAGTCAGTCAAATATAATGAATGACCACTGATATGTAACAACATTGATGGCAAAGGCCACAATGGCCATCATTAATACTCATTCAAAACAATCCTTTCCAATTGGTTTATGTACTGTCAGTCAACAGTTTTCTATTTTACTACTTTTGATGGGACCATCATGCAATAGTCTTCAACAAGGAAGCCAATTGGTCAAGAATGTTCTTGTTATTAACCATCTTTTGGCTGGTTTTGATGGTTTTCAATTAGACTAGGGTGAGGAAGGACCTAAGTAAGTTATGGAGAGCAAATAAATTCCTTATGCAAATTAGTTTGGAAATTAGACCATCTGATTGGCTGATGCAATTCTCATTAGGGATGGCCATCGGCCATCGATGTTTATAAACCATCGATGGGTTATGGTCGATGTTACTTAGTTTTGACATCGATCGGGTTGAACCAGATGGTTTCACACAATCAATGTCAAGCTCAAACTACTAGATTTGTCTTGCTATTTCCTGGGACACGGAGCATAGCTCCACCCACGACACCAGTGAAGCCCCGCCCCGTATTCTGATTGGCCTACAGGCCAGTCAGTCAAATATAATGAATGACCACTGATATGTAAAAACATTGATGGCAAACGCCACAATGGCATCATTAATACTCATTCAAAACAATCCTTTCCGATTGGTTTATGTACTGTCAGTCAACAGTTTTCTATTTTACTACTTTTGATGGGACCATCATGCAATAGTCTTCAACCAGGAAGCCAATTGATCAAGAACGTTCTTGTTATCAACCATCTTTGGCTGGTTTTGAAGGTTTTCAATTAGACTAGGGTGCGGAAGGACCTAAGTAAGTTATGGAGAGCAAATAAATGCCTTATGCAAAATTAGTTTGGAAATTAGACCATCTGATTGGCTGATGCAATTCTCATTAGGGATGGCCATCGGCCATCGATGTTTATAAACCATCGATGGGTTATGGTCGATGTTCCTTAGTTTTGACATCGATCGGGTTGAACCAGATGGTTTCACACAATCAATGTCAAGCTCAAACTACTAGTTTTGTTTTGCTATTTCCTGGGACCCGGAGCATAGCTCCACCCACGACACCAGTGAAGCCCCGCCCCGTATTCTGATTGGCCCACAGGCCAGTCGGTCAAATATAATGAATGACCACTGATATGTAACAACATTGATGGCAAAGGCCACAATGGCCATCATTAATACTCATTCAAAACAATCCTTTCCGATTGGTTTATGTACTGTCAGTCAACAGTTTTCTATTTTACTACTTTTGATGGGACCATCATGCAATAGTCTTCAACAAGAAAGCCAATTGGTCAAGAATGTTCTTGTTATTAACCATCTTTTGGCTGGTTTTGACGGTTTTCAATTAGACTAGGGTGAGGAAGGACCTAAGTAAGTTATGGAGAGCAAATAAATTCCTTATGCAAATTAGTTTGGAAATTAGACCATCTGATTGTCTGATGCAATTCTCATTAGGGATGGCCATCGGCCATCGATGTTTATAAACCATCGATGGGTTATGGTCGATGTTCCTTAGTTTTGACATCGATCGGGTTGAACCAGATGGTTTCACACAATCAATGTCAAGCTCAAACTACTAGTTTTGTTTTGCTATTTCCTGGGACACGGAGCATAGCTCCAACGACGACACCAGTGAAGCCCCGCCCCCATATTCTGATTGGCCTACAGGCCAGTCAGTCAAATATAATGAATGACCACTGATATGTAACAACATTGATGGCAAAGGCCACAATGGCCATCATTAATACTCATTCAAAACAATCCTTTCCGATTGGTTTATGTACTGTCAGTCAACAGTTTTCTATTTTACTACTTTTGATGGGACCATCATGCAATAGTCTTCAACAAGGAAGCCAATTGGTCAAGAATGTTCTTGTTATTAACCATCTTTTGGCTGGTTTTGATGGTTTTCAATTAGACTAGGGTGAGGAAGGACCTAAGTAAGTTATGGAGAGCAAATAAATTCCTTATGCAAATTAGTTTGGAAATTAGACCATCTGATTGGCTGATGCAATTCTCATTAGGGATGGCCATCGGCCATCGATGTTTATAAACCATCGATGGGTTATGGTCGATGTTCCTTAGTTTTGACATCGATCGGGTTGAACCAGATGGTTTCACACAATCAATGTCAAGCTCAAACTACTAGATTTGTCTTGCTATTTCCTGGGACACGGAGCATAGCTCCACCCACGACACCAGTGAAGCCCCGCCCCGTATTCTGATTGGCCTACAGGCCAGTCAGTCAAATATAATGAATGACCACTGATATGTAAAAACATTGATGGCAAACGCCACAATGGCATCATTAATACTCATTCAAAACAATCCTTTCCGATTGGTTTATGTACTGTCAGTCAACAGTTTTCTATTTTACTACTTTTGATGGGACCATCATGCAATAGTCTTCAACCAGGAAGCCAATTGATCAAGAACGTTCTTGTTATCAACCATCTTTGGCTGGTTTTGAAGGTTTTCAATTAGACTAGGGTGCGGAAGGACCTAAGTAAGTTATGGAGAGCAAATAAATGCCTTATGCAAAATTAGTTTGGAAATTAGACCATCTGATTGGCTGATGCAATTCTCATTAGGGATGGCCATCGGCCATCGATGTTTATAAACCATCGATGGGTTATGGTCGATGTTCCTTAGTTTTGACATCGATCGGGTTGAACCAGATGGTTTCACACAATCAATGTCAAGCTCAAACTACTAGTTTTGTTTTGCTATTTCCTGGGACACGGAGCATAGCTCCACCCACGACACCAGTGAAGCCCCGCCCCCGTATTCTGATTGGCCCACAGGCCAGTCAGTCAAATATAATGAATGACCACTGATATGTAACAACATTGATGGCAAAGGCCACAATGGCCATCATTAATACTCATTCAAAACAATCCTTTCCGATTGGTTTATGTACTGTCAGTCAACAGTTTTCTATTTTACTACTTTTGATGGAACCATCATGCAATAGTCTTCAACCAGGAAGCCAATTGGTCAAGAATGTTCTTGTTATCAACCATCTTTGGCTGGTTTTGGAGGTTTTCAATTAGACTAGGGAGAGGAAGGACCTAAGTAAGTTATGGAGAGCAAATTAATTCCTTATGCAAATTAGTTTGGAAATTAGACCATCTGATTGGCTGATGCAATTCTCATTAGGGATGGCCATCGGCCATCGATGGTTATAAACCATCGATGGGTTATGGTCGATGTTCCTTAGTTTTGACATTGATCGGGTTGAACCTTATGGTTTCACACAATCAATGTCAAGCTCAAACTACTAGTTTTGTTTTGCTATTTCCTGGGACACGGAGCATAGCTCCACCCACGACACCAGTGAAGCCCAGCCCCCGTATTCTGATTGGCCCACAGGCCAGTCAGTCAAATATAATGAATGACCACTGATATGTAACAACATTGATGGCAAAGGCCACAATGGCCATCATTAATACTCATTCAAAACAATCCTTTCCGATTGGTTTATGTACTGTCAGTCAACAGTTTTCTATTTTACTACTTTTGATGGGACCATCATGCAATAGTCTTCAACCAGGAAGCCAATTGGTCAAGAATGTTCTTGTTATCAACCATCTTTGGCTGGTTTTGAAGGTTTTCAATTAGACTAGGGAGAGGAAGGACCTAAGTAAGTTATGGAGAGCAAATAAATTCCTTATGCAAATTAGTTTGGAAATTAGACCATCTGATTGGCTGATGCAATTCTCATTAGGGATGGCCATCGGCCATCGGCCATCGATGTTTATAAACCATCGATGGGTTATGGTCGATGTTCCTTAGTTTTGACATCGATCGGGTTGAACCAGATGGTTTAACACAATCAATGTCAAGCTCAAACTAATAGTTTTGTTTTGCTATTTCCTGGGACACGGAGCATAGCTCCACCCACGACACCAGTGAAGCCCCGCCCCCGTATTCTGATTGGCCCACAGGCCAGTCAGTCAAATATAATGAATGACCACTGATATGTAACAACATTGATGGCAAAGGCCACAATGGCCATCATTAATACTCATTCAAAACAATCCTTTCCGATTGGTTTATGTACTGTCAGTCAACAGTTTTCTATTTTACTACTTTTGATGGGACCATCATGCAATAGTCTTCAACCAGGAAGCCAATTGGTGAAGAATGTTCTTGTTATCAACCATCTTTGGCTGGTTTTGAAGGTTTTCAATTAGACTAGGGTGAGGAAGGACCTAAGTAAGTTATGGAGAGCAAATAAATTCCTTATGCAAATTAGTTTGGAAATTAGACCATCTGATTGGCTGATGCAATTCTCATTAGGGATGGCCATCGGCCATCGATGTTTATAAACCATCGATGGGTTATGGTCGATGTTCCTTAGTTTTGACATCGATCGGGTTGAACCAGATGGTTTCACACAATCAATGTCAAGCTCAAACTACTAGTTTTGTTTTGCTATTTCCTGGGAGACGGAGCATAGCTCCAACGACGACACCAGTGAAGCCCCACCCCCGTATTCTGATTGGCCTACAGGCCAGTCAGTCAAATATAATGAATGACCACTGATATGTAACAACATTGATGGCAAAGGCCACAATGGCCATCATTAATACTCATTCAAAACAATCCTTTCCGATTTGTTTATGTACTGTCAGTCAACAGTTTTCTATTTTACTACTTTTGATGGGACCATCATGCAATAGTCTTCAACCAGGAAGCCAATTGGTCAAGAATGTTCTTGTTATCAACCATCTTTGGCTGGTTTTGAAGGTTTTCAATTAGACTAGGGAGAGGAAGGACCTAAGTAAGTTATGGAGAGCAAATAAATTCCTTATGCAAATTAGTTTGGAAATTAGACCATCTGATTGGCTGATGCAATTCTCATTAGGGATGGCCATCGGCCATCGATGTTTATAAACCATCGATGGGTTATGGTCGATGTTCCTTAGTTTTGACATCGATCGGGTTGAACCAGATGGTTTAACACAATCAATGTCAAGCTCAAACTAATAGTTTTGTTTTGCTATTTCCTGGGACACGGAGCATAGCTCCACCCACGACACCAGTGAAGCCCCGCCCCTGTATTCTGATTGGCCCACAGGCCAGTCAGTCAAATATAATGAATGACCACTGATATGTAACAACATTGATGGCAAAGGCCACAATGGCCATCATTAATACTCATTCAAAACAATCCTTTCCGATTGGTTTATGTACTGTCAGTCAACAGTTTTCTATTTTACTACTTTTGATGGGACCATCATGCAATAGTCTTCAACCAGGAAGCCAATTGGTGAAGAATGTACTTGTTATCAACCATCTTTGGCTGGTTTTGAAGGTTTTCAATTAGACTAGGGTGAGGAAGGACCTAAGTAAGTTATGGAGAGCAAATAAATTCCTTATGCAAATTAGTTTGGAAATTAGACCATCTGATTGGCTGATGCAATTCTCATTAGGGATGGCCATCGGCCATCGATGTTTATAAACCATCGATGGGTTATGGTCGATGTTCCTTAGTTTTGACATCGATCGGGTTGAACCAGATGGTTTCACACAATCAATGTCAAGCTCAAACTACTAGTTTTGTTTTGCTATTTCCTGGGAGACGGAGCATAGCTCCACCCACGACACCAGTGAAGCCCCGCCCCCGTATTCTGATTGGCCCACAGGCCAGTCAGTCAAATATAATGAATGACCACTGATATGTAACAACATTGATGGCAAAGGCCACAATGGCCATCATTAATACTCATTCAAAACAATCCTTTCCGATTGGTTTATGTACTGTCAGTCAACAGTTTTCTATTTTACTACTTTTGATGGGACCATCATGCAATAGTCTTCAACCAGGGAGCCAATTGGTCAACAATGTTCTTGTTATCAACCACCTTTGGCTGGTTTTAAATTAGACTAAGGTGCGGAAGGACTTAAGTAAGTTATGGAGAGCAAATAAATTCCTTATGCAAATTAGTTTGGAAATTAGACCATCTGATTGGCTGATGCAATTCTCATTAGGGATGGCCATCGGCCATCGATGTTTATAAACCATCGATGGGTTATGGTCGATGTTCCTTAGTTTTGACATCGATCGGGTTGAACCAGATGGTTTCACACAATCAATGTCAAGCTCAAACTACTAGTTTTGTTTTGTTATTTAATGGGACACGGAGCATAGCTCCACCCACGACACCAGTGAAGCCCCGCCCCCGTATTCTTATTGGCCCACAGGCCAGTCAGTCAAATATAATGAATGACCACTGATATGTAACAACATTGATGGCAAAGGCCACAATGGCCATCATTAATACTCATTCAAAACAATCCCTTCCGATTGGTTTATGTACTGTCAGTCAACAGTTTTCTATTTTACTACTTTTGATGGAACCATCATGCAATAATCTTCAACCAGGGAGCCAATTGGTCAAAAATGTTCTTGTTATCAACCATCTTTTGGCTGGTTTTGAAGGTTTTCAATTAGACTAGGGTGCGGAAGGACCTAAGTAAGTTATGGAGAGCAAATAAATTCCTTATGCAAATTAGTTTGGAAATTAGACCATCTGATTGGCTGATGCAATTCTCATTAGGGATGGCCATCGGCCATCGATGTTTATAAACCATCGATGGGTTATGGTCGATGTTCCTTAGTTTTGACATCGATCGGGTTGAACCAGATGGTTTCACACAATCAATGTCAAGCTCAAACTACTAGTTTTGTTTTGCTATTTCCTGGGAGACGGAGCATAGCTCCAACGACGACACCAGTGAAGCCCCGCCCCCGTATTCTGATTGGCCCACAGGCCAGTCAGTCAAATATAATGAATGACCACTGATATGTAACAACATTGATGGCAAAGGCCACAATGGCCATCATTAATACTCATTCAAAACAATCCTTTCCGATTGGTTTATGTACTGTCAGTCAACAGTTTTCTATTTTACTACTTTTGATGGGACCATCATGCAATAGTCTTCAACAAGGAAGCCAATTGGTCAAGAATGTTCTTGTTATTAACCATGTTTTGGCTGGTTTTGATGGTTTTTAATTAGACTAGGGTTAGGAAGAACCTAAGTAAGTTATGGAGAGCAAATAAATTCCTTATGCAAATTAGTTTGGAAATTAGACCATCTGATTGGCTGATGCAATTCTCATTAGGGATGGCCATCGGCCATCGATGTTTATAAACCATCGATGGGTTATGGTCGATGTTCCTTAGTTTTGACATCGATCGGGTTGAACCAGATGGTTTCACACAATCAATGTCAAGCTCAAACTACTAGTTTTGTTTTGCTATTTCCTGGGACACGGAGCATAGCTCCAACGACGACACCAGTGAAGCCCCGCCCCCGTATTCTGATTGGCCTACAGGCCAGTCAGTCAAATATAATGAATGACCACTGATATGTAACAACATTGATGGCAAAGGCCACAATGGCCATCATTAATACTCAATCAAAACAATCCTTTCCGATTGGTTTATGTACTGTCAGTCAACAGTTTTCTATTTTACTACTTTTGATGGAACCATCATGCAATAGTCTTCAACCAGGGAGCCAATTGGTCAAGAATGTTCTTGTTATCAACCACCTTTGGCTGGTTTTAAATTAGACTAAGGTGCGGAAGGACCTAAGTAAGTTATGGAGAGCAAATAAATTCCTTATACAAATTAGTTTGGAAATTAGACCATCTGATTGGCTGATGCAATTCTCATTAGGGATGGCCATCGGCCATCGATGTTTATAAACCATTGATGGGTTATGGTCGATGTTCCTTAGTTTTGACATCGATCGGGTTGAACCAGATGGTTTCACACAATCAATGTCAAGCTCAAACTACTAGATTTGTCTTGCTATTTCATGGGACACGGAGCATAGCTCCACCCACGACACCAGTGAAGCCCCGCCCCATATTCTGATTGGCCCACAGGCCAGTCGGTCAAATATAATGAATGACCACTGATATGTAACAACATTGATGGCAAAGGCCACAATGGCCATCATTAATACTCATTCAAAACAATCCTTTCCGATTGGTTTATGTACTGTCAGTCAACAGTTTTCTATTTTACTACTTTTGATGGGACCATCATGCAATAGTCTTCAACAAGGAAGCCAATTGGTCAAGAATGTTCTTGTTATTAACCATCTTTTGGCTGGTTTTGACGGTTTTCAATTAGACTAGGGTGAGGAAGGACCTAAGTAAGTTATGGAGAGCAAATAAATTCCTTATGCAAATTAGTTTGGAAATTAGACCATCTGATTGGCTGATGCAATTCTCATTAGGGATGGCCATCGGCCATCGATGTTTATAAACCATCGATGGGTTATGGTCGATGTTCCTTAGTTTTGACATCGATCGGGTTGAACCAGATGGTTTCACACAATCAATGTCAAGCTCAAACTACTAGTTTTGTTTTGTTATTTAATGGGACACGGAGCATAGCTCCACCCACGACACCAGTGAAGCCCCGCCCCCGTATTCTTATTGGCCCACAGGCCAGTCAGTCAAATATAATGAATGACCACTGATATGTAACAACATTGATGGCAAAGGCCACAATGGCCATCATTAATACTCATTCAAAACAATCCCTTCCGATTGGTTTATGTACTGTCAGTCAACAGTTTTCTATTTTACTACTTTTGATGGAACCATCATGCAATAATCTTCAACCAGGGAGCCAATTGGTCAAAAATGTTCTTGTTATCAACCATCTTTTGGCTGGTTTTGAAGGTTTTCAATTAGACTAGGGTGCGGAAGGACCTAAGTAAGTTATGGAGAGCAAATAAATTCCTTATGCAAATTAGTTTGGAAATTAGACCATCTGATTGGCTGATGCAATTCTCATTAGGGATGGCCATCGGCCATCGATGTTTATAAACCATCGATGGGTTATGGTCGATGTTCCTTAGTTTTGACATCGATCGGGTTGAACCAGATGGTTTCACACAATCAATGTCAAGCTCAAACTACTAGTTTTGTTTTGCTATTTCCTGGGAGACGGAGCATAGCTCCAACGACGACACCAGTGAAGCCCCGCCCCCGTATTCTGATTGGCCCACAGGCCAGTCAGTCAAATATAATGAATGACCACTGATATGTAACAACATTGATGGCAAAGGCCACAATGGCCATCATTAATACTCATTCAAAACAATCCTTTCCGATTGGTTTATGTACTGTCAGTCAACAGTTTTCTATTTTACTACTTTTGATGGGACCATCATGCAATAGTCTTCAACAAGGAAGCCAATTGGTCAAGAATGTTCTTGTTATTAACCATGTTTTGGCTGGTTTTGATGGTTTTTAATTAGACTAGGGTTAGGAAGAACCTAAGTAAGTTATGGAGAGCAAATAAATTCCTTATGCAAATTAGTTTGGAAATTAGACCATCTGATTGGCTGATGCAATTCTCATTAGGGATGGCCATCGGCCATCGATGTTTATAAACCATCGATGGGTTATGGTCGATGTTCCTTAGTTTTGACATCGATCGGGTTGAACCAGATGGTTTCACACAATCAATGTCAAGCTCAAACTACTAGTTTTGTTTTGCTATTTCCTGGGACACGGAGCATAGCTCCAACGACGACACCAGTGAAGCCCCGCCCCCGTATTCTGATTGGCCTACAGGCCAGTCAGTCAAATATAATGAATGACCACTGATATGTAACAACATTGATGGCAAAGGCCACAATGGCCATCATTAATACTCAATCAAAACAATCCTTTCCGATTGGTTTATGTACTGTCAGTCAACAGTTTTCTATTTTACTACTTTTGATGGAACCATCATGCAATAGTCTTCAACCAGGGAGCCAATTGGTCAAGAATGTTCTTGTTATCAACCGCCTTTGGCTGGTTTTAAATTAGACTAAGGTGCGGAAGGACCTAAGTAAGTTATGGAGAGCAAATAAATTCCTTATACAAATTAGTTTGGAAATTAGACCATCTGATTGGCTGATGCAATTCTCATTAGGGATGGCCATCGGCCATCGATGTTTATAAACCATTGATGGGTTATGGTCGATGTTCCTTAGTTTTGACATCGATCGGGTTGAACCAGATGGTTTCACACAATCAATGTCAAGCTCAAACTACTAGATTTGTCTTGCTATTTCATGGGACACGGAGCATAGCTCCACCCACGACACCAGTGAAGCCCCGCCCCATATTCTGATTGGCCCACAGGCCAGTCGGTCAAATATAATGAATGACCACTGATATGTAACAACATTGATGGCAAAGGCCACAATGGCCATCATTAATACTCATTCAAAACAATCCTTTCCGATTGGTTTATGTACTGTCAGTCAACAGTTTTCTATTTTACTACTTTTGATGGGACCATCATGCAATAGTCTTCAACAAGGAAGCCAATTGGTCAAGAATGTTCTTGTTATTAACCATCTTTTGGCTGGTTTTGACGGTTTTCAATTAGACTAGGGTGAGGAAGGACCTAAGTAAGTTATGGAGAGCAAATAAATTCCTTATGCAAATTAGTTTGGAAATTAGACCATCTGATTGGCTGATGCAATTCTCATTAGGGATGGCCATCGGCCATCGATGTTTATAAACCATCGATGGGTTATGGTCGATGTTCCTTAGTTTTGACATCGATCGGGTTGAACCAGATGGTTTCACACAATCAATGTCAAGCTCAAACTACTAGTTTTGTTTTGCTATTTCCTGGGACACTGAGCATAGCTCCACCCACGACACCAGTGAAGCCCCGCCCCCATATTCTGATTGGCCCACAGGCCAGTCAGTCAAATATAATGAATGACCACTGATATGTAACAACATTGATGGCAAAGGCCACAATGGGCATCATTAATACTCATTCAAAACAATCCTTTCCGATTGGTTTATGTACTGTCAGTCAACAGTTTTCTATTTTACTACTTTTGATGGGACCATCATGCAATATTCTTCAAACATGAAGCCATTTTTTTTTTTTTATAAAACCATCAGGTTTAAAAGCAATCGCTTAAATAGTCTACCCTTTAGACTATCTCTCACGTGACTTTCTGAGCGATAAACTTTTTTCCTTCATCAACTGGTTTTATTTTGCTTTTTTGAAATGAAAAAAAAACTTACACAGAACCAATAAAAAGCACCACAATACCATATCCCCTCTCCCCTAAACTATACAAATTGTACAACATGCATCCATTTCTTTACTTTCCACACTCCCTCTGCATCCATGCCACCTCCACCTTCTTTATCAAACAAATAACATGTATACAATTTCCCCAACACCATCCTAATACAATCATTCACACTTTTATCTTCTTTCTTATACACATACATATTCCTATTATCCCACAATACTTCCATTACACAACACATTAATAGCCACATCACTCTTTCTTTTATTTTCCCATTTACTCCCAAACCAAACATTGCCAACCTCCATGAAATCCCATTTACACCACACAATTCTCTACATAATCCACTCATACCCTTCCATACTTTTTTAGCAAAACCACATCCCCACATTACATGCAATACTGTCTCATTTATTCCACATTCTTCTCTCGGGCATATTTCTATTCTTGTCAAATCTCTCTTTTTAAGTACCATTCTTACAGGCAAGACACCATGCATAACTTTCCAAACCACATCTTTTTGTTTATTCGACATCCCATTCATTTCCATTTTCTTCCACACCACTTCTGCTTCTTTCAATCTCAAATATTCAATATTGCATACAGTTTCTCTGTCTTTCAAAATCTTTATTATTTTCTTCCTCCCCATAAAATCTTCCATACTCATACTTAACAAATCATTCTTCCTAATAAATCGCTCCACAAACACATACCATTCTGGGCAACTGAAGGCCATTGGCACACTCAAAGACCTCTTCATCCATCCAATCCCACACAACATCCATCCACCCAGGTATTTTGTCATATATGAGGTTTTTGAACTCCCCTTTAACAATCTCGCCACTATTGCCACATAATTCACTCCTATAAATCTATCAAAATTTGGAAAATTTCCCCCTCCTTTAATCCTAGATTTAACCACATTCTCACGTCTCAACCACTTCATTTTACTACCCCACAGAAAAACAAAACATTTCCTTACAATTTTTCTAAAAACACCATTTGGGGGGGGAAACACACATGCAACATACAATATTATGGGAAGAATCACACTCTTCACAACTAGTACTTTCCCTGTCATTGATAAATTTCTTAATTTCCAGAAATCCAATTTCTTCATAATCTTCCTATTACATTCATTCCAACTATCATTACCTTTTAAGTTATCATCGAAAATTAAACCCAACACCTTTATCCCCCCTGCCACTCTTGTAATCTCCTCACTTCCACATTAATTTCACCAAACACTCTATAATTACTTTTATCCCAATTAATTTTAAAGCCTGATGCATTACAAAAAAAAACCACTAATAATCTTGTCCTGTTTAAGGCTGCTTGGTTTTGACACAATACTACCACATCATCCATGTACCCCATTACTTTAGCACTCTTACCACCACTCCCCGGTATAAGTACTCCTCTCACAACCTTATCACACCTAATCATTTGTAACAGTGGCTCCATCACGCAAATAAACAACACAGGGGACACAGGACACCCCTGCCTTACACCTGATTTAACCATGATCTCCTCACTCACATTCCCATTCACCAATATACGACTCGATGCCAAAACATACAAACTTCTTACTCTTTCTACAAACCCAGCGGGAAACCCCATTTTTAACAAAACTCTGAACATAAACTCATGTGCAACTTTATCAAAGGCTTTTTCAAAATCAAGACTCAAAACCACACAACCTTGTTTCCTATCTTTACAATCTCTCAGTATATCCCTTAATAAAATCAAATTATCACTAATTTTACGTTCCGGTACAGCACATACTTGGTCTTCATTCACAATTTTTCCTATTACACTTCTCATTCGATTCGCCAAAATTTTTGAATATATTTTGTAATCTGAATTTAACAAAGTTATAGGCCTCCAGTTGCCCAGATCTCTTCTATCATTCTTTTTATATATTAAAACTACAACACCCTTACCCATAGACTTGCCAATTATACCATTTATCCACATAAACTGGCATACTTCCACTAAATCACTTCCCAACATGTCCCAACACATACAATATAACTCTACTGGCAATCCATCTTGCCCAGGAGTTTTGTTTTTTCTTGCATTCATAACCACCATTTTTACTTCTTCCACACCAATATCTTCCATCAAAACACTTTTATCTTCCTGACTCACTTCATTCTGTAATACACTTAAAACTTCATCTCCCATATCACTTTCAATACTTTTCCTTTCATACAATTCTTTATAAAACTTAACTACTTCTTCCGTTAATTTACCACCACTAACATCCATTCCTTCTCCATTCCTTAATACATCCATATCATTTTTCCTTTTACATATTTTCCGGAAAAAAAACCTTGTACATTTCTCATTTTTCTCTTGATGCTCAACTTTCGCTCTAAAAATGATATTTTTCCCCCTATTTTCCAAATAGTTGTTTAACACACACCTTTCTTTCACTATCTCTTCACTCATGTCAAATCCTAGATCTCTCATTTTGTAAAGATACCTCATTCTTACACATAATGCCTCATACCTCATTCTTTCCTTCCTTACTTTTTTGATTCCCCATTTTCTGAAAAAACACCTCATCCTAACTTTCAGCCACTCCCACCATACTAATATATTCGCAAAGTCATTTTTTCTCCTCTTCCATATTGTATACATCTTAACCAAATCATCCCTTACTTCACAGTCTTCTAGCAAACGAACATTTAATTTCCATATACCTCTACCATATACATTGTTTACATTCCCTTGGACTTCACATATAATCCATTCGTGATCTGAAAAAGGCATTCTTACCTGCTCTCCATTCATACATGATATACCTTTGGATATGAAAATATAGTCAATTCTGGAAGTTATGCCTCCTCTATCAGCAATATACATTGGTGGAGGTGGCTTCCCCATACACACCGCAGCTGCATCTATAAAGGAAAAATCCGTAATAATCTGATTTAATATATTCCCGGTTATATCAACACTCCTAGTACTTCCATATCCTCTCCCACTTTTCTCAACTATACAATTGAAATCCCCCATTAACATAAGGTGTGTTCTTCCAGGAAGGAATAACCTTATCTTATCAAACAATTTCTTTCTTTCTAATTTACAAGCAGGAGCATATACACACATGATCCTAAACCTCCACCCTCTAAGACTAAAAGTCCCAACAATACACCTCCCTTCTTCCACCACAAAAAAATCCTCCCCTATAATATCCCTATTATTTATTACAATACCCACCCCATCATTTTTATTTAAACAAGACCCAGACCAAAAACTATCCCCTTTGTCCCATTCTTCTTTTTTAATGGGCTCTGAAATCCCACATTCCTGTACACAAATTATATCAGCTTTTAAGTTTTTTTGTATAAATTTCATTTTTATATATAAAAACAGGGGAGTACAGTTTCATCTTTTTTTGTTGAACATCTCTTACATCGTTCATACATCTTATTTTTTCCTTTGTTTTTTCCCTCCGTTCCTCGGCGCCACACAGATGACCTCCGCCTATTAACTACCTTCGTGCTCCAGTGGCGCAATCGGTCAGCGCGCGGTACTTATAAGCTTTTAAGTTTTTTAATATTTCAAAAACTGCAGCATGCCTGGGCCTGCTTGTTATCAGCCTGACATTTAATGTTGCAACTTTTACGCTAATGTTGCTTGTAATATTAGGCAAAGGTAGATTTTGAAGTCCTGTAAATAATTTCAAGGTAGTTGGATTACAAAAACACAACTTAAATCAGCATCATCCAATTTCATCATAGTTCTCCTTCCCAGTCAAACGTGCGATTGACTGTTTGGATGCCCCAAAAATATTGGAAGATTCAGTGGAAGATGGGGAACTGGCATTGTCTTCGGAACTTAAGGTAGTATCCATACCATCTGGTTCAATTGCAGGGGAACTGTATTTAACTCTTTCAATTCTGGCTTTTTTAACAGCCCTTCCATCAGGAGTTGCTTTCCTCAGTTTTATAGACTCCTCATCAGACAATAAGGTATCAGCACTTTGAATATCCTCTGAACCTAAATTTTGACTTTCAGCTGAGCTTTCATCACTCTCAATATTCTCTGTAACGAGTTGACTAGCCTCAGCTGCAAAGACTTTCAACTGCTCCTCACTGTGGTCAGTTGCAGTATCAGCAGTTTGCATTGCCTTAACTGGCTGTTGTGGATCTGGTGTAGCCTGTGCCTCCACCTCCATCTGTACTCCATTTTGCACAACAAGCACCGGGGCTATACATGTCTTTTTAGCCTCCGTTGTGCGAGTATCCTTAGCCATTTGGCATGCTGCCTCTCTGGCTTCTCTTTCAGCTTGCTCAGCTAATCTTCGAGCACCTTGCTCTTTTCGAGCTTTGGTGAATTCTGAGCATGTTTTGAAAGAATGTCCAGGTTCCCCGCAGAGGTCGCATTTGCGTTCCTCTGGGCACCGGTTTGCTTCATGCCCCTCTTTTCTGCAGTTTCTACAGGTTCTCCCTTTCTCACACTCTTCCCTTGTGTGGCCATATTCAAAACATTTTCTGCAGAATCTGGGTTGGGTGGGGTAATATAGGAAGCACCTGTTGCCTCCAATTGTGAAATTTGCAGGTGGATGCATTACCCCACCTGGACATCTCTCATCCCTCCTTAGTTTACACCAAAATTTTCTTTTGGCATTAAAGATACCCATACTGTTTTTCAAAAATTCCCCTCCTCTCACCGAACTGCAATACCTTGCAAGGAAAGCAAGTAACAAATCATAGTTCATAAACGGATTGTAAGCATGTACTGTGATTGGGACTTCTTGTGCAGTAAATAGGGGAAACATTTCTATCCCCTCCATTTTAGGGTCCAGATATTTCTCTTTTAACATTTCATAAACTTTGTAACTGTCTTTCCCATCGAAAAAACTGACATCATACATGCCCTGGTTAGGAAAATCTTGGATACAAAAAATTGTACTTAGCTCCACCAAAACTTCCCTCACGAGATGATAAAGTCCACAGTCTCTCCTCCTTCTTTCTTGCACGATAAAACGGATTGAATTCTTCAGTCCAGGTGTTCCAGCCATGATGCTTCAAAATTCCTGCGGTGTTGATACCTCCTCAGCGTAGTAGATCCCACAGAAAAGTTTTCCAACCTCACAACCAGACCTCAGCCCGGGCCAAAAGGCTGCACAGCTCAGACAGTTGGTCAAGAATGTTCTTGTTATCAACCATCTTAGGCGGGTTTTGAAGGTTTTCAATTAGACTAAGGTGAGGAAGGACCTAAGTAAGTTATGGAGAGCAAATAAATTCCTTATGCAAATTAGTTTGGAAATTAGACCATCTGATTGGCTGATGCAATTCTCATTAGGGATGGCCATCGGCCATCGGCCATCGATGTTTATAAACCATCGATGGGTTATGGTCAATGTTCCTTAGTTTTGACATTGATCGGGTTGAACCAGATGGTTTCACACAATCAATGTCAAGCTCAAACTACTATTTTTGTTTTGCTATTTCCTGGGACACGGTGCATAGCTCCACCCACGACACCAGTGAAGCCCCGCCCCCGTATTCTGATTGGCCCACAGGCCAGTCAGTCAAATATAATGAATGACCACTGATATGTAACAACATTGATGGCAAAGGCCACAATGGCCATCATTAATACTCATTCAAAACAATCCTTTCCATTTATTTTATGTACTGTCAGTCAACAGTTTTCTATTTTACTACTTTTGATGGGACCATCATGCAATAGTCTTCAACCAGGAAGCCAATTGGTCAAGAATGTTCTTGTTATCAACCATCTTTGGCTGGTTTGGAAGGTTATCAATTAGACTAGGGTGAGGAAGGACCTAAGTAAGTTATGGAGAGCAAATAAATTCCTTATGCAAATTAGTTTGGAAATTAGACCATCTGATTGGCTGATGCAATTCTCATTAGGGATGGCCATCGTTGTTTATAAACCATCGATGGGTTATGGTCGATGTTCCTTAGTTTTGATATCTATCGGGTTGAACCAGATGGTTTCACACAATCGATGTCAAGCTCAAACTACTAGTTTTGTTTTGCTATTTCCTGGGACACGGAGCATAGCTCCACCCACGACACAAGTGAAGCCCCGCCCCCATATTCTGATTGGCCCACAGGCCAGTCAGTCAAATATAATGAATGACCACTGATATGTAAAAACATTGTGATGGCAAACGCCACAATGGCCATCATTAATACTCATTCAAAAGGATCCTTTCCGATTGGATTATGTACTGTCAGTCAACAGTTTTCTATTTTACTACTTTTGATGGGACCATCATGCAATAGTCTTCAACCAGGAAGCCAATTGGTCAAGAATGTTCTTGTTATCAACCATCTTTGGCTGGTTTTGAAGGTTTTCAATTAGACTAGGGAGAGGAAGGACCTAAGTAAGTTATGGAGAGCAAATAAATTCCTTATGAAAATTAGTTTTGAAATTAGACCATCTGATTGGCTGATGCAATTCTCATTAGGGATGGCCATCGGCCATCGGCCATCGATGGTTATAAACCATCGATGGGTTATGGTCGATGTTCCTTAGTTTTGACATCGATCGGGTTGAACCAGATGGTTTCACACAATCAATGTCAAGCTCAAACTAATAGTTTTGTTTTGCTATTTCCTGGGACACGGAGCATAGCTCCACCCATGACACCAGTGAAGCCCCGCCCCCGTATTCTGATTGGCCCACAGGCCAGTCAGTCAAATATAATGAATGACCACTGATATGTAACAACATTGATGGCAAAGGCCACAATGGCCATCATTAATACTCATTCAAAACAATCCTTTCCGATTGGTTTATGTACTGTCAGTCAACAGTTTTCTATTTTACTACTTTTGATGGGACCATCATGCAATATTCTTCAACCATGAAGCCAATCAGTCAAGAATGTTCTTGTTATCAACCATCTTTGGCTGGTTTTGACGGTTTTCAATTAGACTAAGGTGAGGAAGGACCTAAGTAAGTTATGGAGAGCAAATAAATTCCTTATGCAAATTAGTTTGGAAATTAGACCATCTGATTGGCTGATGCAATTCTTATTAGGCATGGCCATCGTTGTTTATAAACCATCGATGGGTTATGGTCGATGTTCCTTAGTTTTGACATCGATCGGGTTGAACCAGATGGTTTCACACAATCGATGTCAAGCTCAAACTACTAGTTTTGTTTTGCTATTTCCTGGGACACGGAGCATAGCTCCACCCACGACACCAGTGACGCCCCGCCCCCATATTCTGATTGGCCCACAGGCCAGTCAGTCAAATATAATGAATGACAACTGATATGTAAAAACATTGATGGCAAACGCCACAATGGCCATCATTAATACTCATTCAAAAGAATCCTTTCCGATTGGATTATGTACTGTCAGTCAACAGTTTTCTATTTTACTACTTTTGATGGGACCATCATGCAATAGTCTTCTACCAGGAAGCCAATTGGTCAAGAATGTTCATGTTATCAACCATCTTTGGCTGGTTTTGAAGGTTTTCAATTAGACTAGGGTGTGGAAGGACCTAAGTTATGGAGAGCAAATAAATTCCGTATGCAAATTAGTTTGGAAATTAGACCATCTGATTGGCTGATGCAATTTTCATTAGGGATGGCCATCGGCCATCGGCCATCGATGTTTATAAACCATCGATGGGTTATGGTCGATGTTCCTTAGTTTTGACATCGATCGGGTTGAACCAGATGGTTTCACACAATCAATGTCAAGCTCAAACTACTAGTTTTGTTTTGCTATTTCCTGGGACACGGAGCATAGCTCCACCCACGACACCAGTGAAGCCCCGCCCCCGTATTCTGATTGGCCCACAGGCCAGTCAGTCAAATATAATGAATGACCACTGATATGTAACAACATTGATGGCAAAGGCCACAATGGCCATCATTAACACTTATTCAAAACAATCCTTTCCGATTGGTTTATGTACTATCAGTCAACAGTTTTCTATTTTACCACTTTTGATGGGACCATCATGCAATAGTCTTCAACCAAGAAGCCAATTGGTCAAGAATGTTCTTGTTATCAACCATCTTTGGCTGGTTTTGAAGGTTTTCAATTAGACTAGGGAGAGGAAGGACCTAAGTAAGTTATGGAGAGCAAATAAATTCCTTATGAAAATTAGTTTTGAAATTAGACCATCTGATTGGCTGATGCAATTCTCATTAGGGATGGCCTTCGGCCATCGGCCATCGGCCATCGATGGTTATAAACCATCGATGGGTTAGGTCGATGTTCCTTAGTTTTGACATCGATCGGGTTGAACCAGATGGTTTCACACAATCAATGTCAAGCTCAAACTACTAGTTTTGTTTTGCTATTTCCTGGGACACGGAGCATAGCTCCACCCACGACACCAGTGAAGCCCCGCCCCCATATTCTGATTGGCCCACAGGCCAGTCAGTCAAATATAATGATTGACCACTGTTATGTAAAAACATTGATGGTAAACGCCACAATGGCCATCATTAATACTAATTCAAAAGAATCCTTTCCGATTGGATTATGTACTGTCAGTCAACAGTTTTCTATTTTACTACTTTTGATGGGACCATCATGCAATAATCTTCAACCAGGAAGCCAATTGGTCAAGAATGTTCATGTTATCAACCATCTTTGGCTGGTTTTGAAGGTTTTCAATTAGACTAGGGTGTGGAAGGACCTAAGTTATGGAGAGCAAATAAATTCCGTATGCAAATTAGTTTGGAAATTAGACCATCTGATTGGCTGATGCAATTTTCATTAGGGATGGCCATCGGCCATCGGACATCGATGTTTATAAACCATCGATGGGTTATGGTCGATGTTCCTTAGTTTTGACATCGATCGGGTTGAACCAGATGGTTTCACACAATCAATGTCAAGCTCAAACTACTAGTTTTGTTTTGCTATTTCCTGGGACACGGAGCATAGCTCCACCCACGACACCAGTGAAGCCCCGCCCCCGTATTCTGATTGGCCCACAGGCCAGTCAGTCAAATATAATGAATGACCACTGATATGTAACAACATTGATGGCAAAGGCCACAATGGCCATCATTAACACTTATTCAAAACAATCCTTTCCGATTGGTTTATGTACTATCAGTCAACAGTTTTCTATTTTACTACTTTTGATGGGACCATCATGCAATAGTCTTCAACCAGAAAGCCAATTGGTCAAGAATGTTCTTGTTATCAACCATCTTTGGCTGGTTTTGAAGGTTTTCAATTAGACTAGGGAGAGGAAGGACCTAAGTAAGTTATGGAGAGCAAATAAATTCCTTATGAAAATTAGTTTTGAAATTAGACCATCTGATTGGCTGATGCAATTCTCATTAGGGATGGCCATCGGCCATCGATGGGTTATGGTCGATGTTCCTTAGTTTTGACATCGATCGGGTTGAACCAGATGGTTTCACACAATCAATGTCAAGCTCAAACTAATAGTTTTGTTTTGCTATTTCCTGGGACACGGAGCATAGCTCCACCCATGACACCAGTGAAGCCCCGCCCCCGTATTCTGATTGGCCCACAGGCCAGTCAGTCAAATATAATGAATGACCACTGATATGTAACAACATTGATGGCAAAGGCCACAATGGCCATCATTAATACTCATTCAAATTAATCCTTTCCGATTGGTTTATGTACTGTCAGTCAACAGTTTTCAATTTTACTACTTTTGATGGGACCATCATGCAATATTCTTCAACCATGAAGCCAATCAGTCAAGAATGTTCTTGTTATCAACTATCTTTGGCTGGTTTTGAAGGTTTTCAATTAGACTAAGGTGAGGAAGGACCTAAGTAAGTTATGGAGATCAAATAAATTCCTTATGCAAATTAGTTTGGAAATTAGACCATCTGATTGGCTGATGCAATTCTCATTAGGGATGGCCATCGGCCATCGATGTTTATAAACCATCGATGGGTTATGGTCGATGTTCCTTAGTTTTGACATCGATCGGGTTGAACCAGATGGTTTCACACAATCAATGTCAAGCTCAAACTACTAGTTTTGTTTTGCTATTTCCTGGGACACGGAGCATAGCTCCACCCACGACACAAGTGAAGCCCCGCCCCCATATTCTGATTGGCCCACAGGCCAGTCAGTCAAATATAATGAATGACCACTGATATGTAACAACATTGATGGCAAAGGCCACAATGGCCATCATTAATACTCATTCAAAACAATCCTTTCCGATTGGTTTATGTACTGTCAGTCAACAGTTTTCTATTTTACTACTTTTGATGGGACCATCATGCAATATTCTTCAACCATGAAGCCAATCAGTCAAGAATGTTCTTGTTATCAACCATCTTTGGCTGGTTTTGAAGGTTTTCTATTAGAGTAAGGTGAGGAAGGACCTAAGTAAGTTATGGAGAGCAAATAAATTCCTTATGCAAATTAGTTTGGAAATTAGACCATCTGATTGGCTGATGCAATTCTCATTAGGGACGGCCATCGGCCATCTGCCATCGATGTTTATAAACCATCGATGGGTTATGGTCGATGTTCCTTAGTTTTGACATCGATCGGGTTGAACCAGATGGTTTCACACAATCGATGTCAAGCTCAAACTACTAGTTTTGTTTTGCTATTTCCTGGGACACGGAGCATAGCTCCACCCACGACACCAGTGAAGCCCCGCCCCCATATTCTGATTGGCCCACAGGCCAGTCAGTCAAATATAATGAATGACCACTGATATGTAAAAACATTGATGGCAAACGCCACAATGGCCATCATTAATACTCATTCAAAAGAATCCTTTCTGATTGGATTATGTACTGTACTGTCAGTCAACAGTTTTCTATTTTACTACTTTTGATGGGACCATCATGCAATAGTCTTCAACCAGGAAGCCAATTGGTCAAGAATGTTCTTGTTATCAACCATCTTTGGCTGGTTTTGAAGGTTTTCAATTAGACTAGGGAGAGGAAGGACCTAAGTAAGTTATGGAGAGCAAATAAATTCCTTATGCAAATTAGTTTTGAAATTAGACCATCTGATTGGCTGATGCAATTCTCATTAGGGATGGCCATCGGCCATCGGCCATCGATGGTTATAAACCATCGATGGGTTATGGTCGATGTTCCTTAGTTTTGACATCGATCGGGTTGAACCAGATGGTTTCACACAATCAATGTCAAGCTCAAACTAATAGTTTTGTTTTGCTATTTCCTGGGACACGGAGCATAGCTCCACCCATGACACCAGTGAAGCCCCGCCTCCGTATTCTGATTGGCCCACAGGCCAGTCAGTCAAATATAATGAATGACCACTGATATGTAACAACATTGATGGCAAAGGCCACAATGGCCATCATTAATACTCATTCAAATTAATCCTTTCCGATTGGTTTATGTACTGTCAGTCAACAGTTTTCTATTTTACTACTTTTGATGGGACCATCATGCAATATTCTTCTACCATGAAGCCAATCAGTCAAGAATGTTCTGTTATCAACTATCTTTGGCTGGTTTTGAAGGTTTTCAATTAGACTAGGGTGTGGAAGGACCTAAGTTATGGAGAGCAAATAAATTCCTTATGCAAATTAGTTTGGAAATTAGACCATCTGATTGGCTGATGCAATTCTCATTAGGGATGGCCATCGGCCATCGGCCATCGATGTTTATAAACCATCGATGGGTTATGGTCGATGTTCCTTAGTTTTGACATTGATCGGGTTGAACCAGATGGTTTCACACAATCAATGTCAAGCTCAAACTACTAGTTTTGTTTTGCTATTTCCTGGGATACGGGGCATAGCCCCGCCCCCGTATTCTGATTGGCCCACAGGCCAGTCAGTCAAATATAATGAATGACCACTGATATGTAACAACATTGATGGCAAAGGCCACAATGGCCATCATTAATACTCATTCAAAACAATCCTTTCCGATTGGTTTATGTACTGTCAGTCAACAGTTTTCTATTTTACTACTTTTGATGGGACCATAATGCAATAGTCTTCAACCAGGAAGCCAATTGGTCAAGACTGTTCTTGTTATCAACCATCTTTGGCTGGTTTTGTAGGTTTTCAATTAGACTAGGGAGAGGAAGGACCTAAGTAAGTTATGGAGAGCAAATAAATTCCTTATGCAAATTAGTTTGGAAATTAGACCATCTGATTGGCTGATGCAATTCTCATTAGGGATGGCCATCGGCCATCGGCCATCGATGGTTATAAACCATCGATGGGTTATGGTCGATGTTCCTTAGTTTTGACATCGATCGGGTTGAACCAGATGGTTTCACACAATCAATGTCAAGCTCAAACTAATAGTTTTGTTTTGCTATTTCCTGGGACACGGAGCATAGCTCCACCCACGACACAGGTGAAGCACCGCCCCCGTATTCTGATTGGCCCACAGGCCAGTCAGTCAAATATAATGAATGACCACTGATATGTAACAACATTGATGGCAAAGGCCACAATGGCCATCATTAATACTCATTCAAAACAATCCTTTCCGATTGGTTTATGTACTGTCAGTCAACAGTTTTCTATTTTTATACTTTTGATGGGACCATCATGCAATAGTCTTCAACCAGGAAGCCAATCTGTCAAGAATGTTCTTGTTATCAACCATCTTTGGCTGGTTTTGAAGGTTTTCAATTAGACTAGGGAGAGGAAGGACCTAAGTAAGTTATGGAGAGCAAATAAATTCCTTATGAAAATTAGTTTTGAAATTAGACCATCTGATTGGCTGATGCAATTCTCATTAGGGATGGCCATCGGCCATCGGCCATCGATGGTTATAAACCATCGATGGGTTATGGTCGATGTTCCTTAGTTTTGACATCGATCGGGTTGAACCAGATGGTTTCACACAATCAATGTCAAGCTCAAACTAATAGTTTTGTTTTGCTATTTCCTGGGACACGGAGCATAGCTCCACCCATGACACCAGTGAAGCCCCGCCCCCGTATTCTGATTGGCCCACAGGCCAGTCAGTCAAATATAATGAATGACCACTGATATGTAACAACATTGATGGCAAAGGCCACAATGGCCATCATTAATACTCATTCAAATTAATCCTTTCCGATTGGTTTATGTACTGTCAGTCAACAGTTTTCAATTTTACTACTTTTGATGGGACCATCATGCAATATTCTTCAACCATGAAGCCAATCAGTCAAGAATGTTCTTGTTATCAACTATCTTTGGCAGGTTTTGAAGGTTTTCAATTAGACTAAGGTGAGGAAGGACCTAAGTAAGTTATGGAGATCAAATAAATTCCTTATGCAAATTAGTTTGGAAATTAGACCATCTGATTGGCTGATGCAATTCTCATTAGGGATGGCCATCGGCCATCGATGTTTATAAACCATCGATGGGTTATGGTCGATGTTCCTTAGTTTTGACATCGATCGGGTTGAACCAGATGGTTTCACACAATCAATGTCAAGCTCAAACTACTAGTTTTGTTTTGCTATTTCCTGGGACACTGAGCATAGCTCCACCCACGACACCAGTGAAGCCCCGCCCCCATATTCTGATTGGCCCACAGGCCAGTCAGTCAAATATAATGAAAGACCACTGATATGTAACAACATTGATGGCAAAGGCCACAATGGCCATCATTAATACTCATTCAAAACAATCCTTTCCGATTGGTTTATGTACTGTCAGTCAACAGTTTTCTATTTTACTACTTTTGATGGGACCATCATGCAATATTCTTCAACCATGAAGCCAATCAGTCAAGAATGTTCTTGTTATCAACCATCTTTGGCTGGTTTTGAAGGTTTTCAATTAGAGTAAGGTGAGGAAGGACCTAAGTAAGTTATGGAGAGCAAATAAATTCCTTATGCAAATTAGTTTGGAAATTAGACCATCTGATTGGCTGATGCAATTCTCTTTAGGGACGGCCATCGGCCATCTGCCATCGATGTTTATAAACCATCGATGGGTTATGGTCGATGTTCCTTAGTTTTGACATCGATCGGGTTGAACCAGATGGTTTCACACAATCGATGTCAAGCTCAAACTACTAGTTTTGTTTTGCTATTTCCTGGGACACGGAGCATAGCTCCACCCACGACACCAGTGAAGCCCCGCCCCCATATTCTGATTGGCCCACAGGCCAGTCAGTCAAATATAATGAAAGACCACTGATATGTAACAACATTGATGGCAAAGGCCACAATGGCCATCATTAATACTCATTCAAAACAATCCTTTCCGATTGGTTTATGTACTGTCAGTCAACAGTTTTCTATTTTACTACTTTTGATGGGACCATCATGCAATATTCTTCAACCATGAAGCCAATCAGTCAAGAATGTTCTTGTTATCAACCATCTTTGGCTGGTTTTGAAGGTTTTCAATTAGAGTAAGGTGAGGAAGGACCTAAGTAAGTTATGGAGAGCAAATAAATTCCTTATGCAAATTAGTTTGGAAATTAGACCATCTGATTGGCTGATGCAATTCTCATTAGGGACGGCCATCGGCCATCTGCCATCGATGTTTATAAACCATCGATGGGTTATGGTCGATGTTCCTTAGTTTTGACATCGATCGGGTTGAACCAGATGGTTTCACACAATCGATGTCAAGCTCAAACTACTAGTTTTGTTTTGCTATTTCCTGGGACACGGAGCATAGCTCCACCCACGACACCAGTGAAGCCCCGCCCCCATATTCTGATTGGCCCACAGGCCAGTCAGTCAAATATAATGAATGACCACTGATATGTAAAAACATTGATGGCAAACGCCACAATGGCCATCATTAATACTCATTCAAAAGAATCCTTTCTGATTGGATTATGTACTGTACTGTCAGTCAACAGTTTTCTATTTTACTACTTTTGATGGGACCATCATGCAATAGTCTTCAACCAGGAAGCCAATTGGTCAAGAATGTTCTTGTTATCAACCATCTTTGGCTGGTTTTGAAGGTTTTCAATTAGACTAGGGAGAGGAAGGACCTAAGTAAGTTATGGAGAGCAAATAAATTCCTTATGCAAATTAGTTTTGAAATTAGACCATCTGATTGGCTGATGCAATTCTCATTAGGGATGGCCATCGGCCATCGGCCATCGATGGTTATAAACCATCGATGGGTTATGGTCGATGTTCCTTAGTTTTGACATCGATCGGGTTGAACCAGATGGTTTCACACAATCAATGTCAAGCTCAAACTAATAGTTTTGTTTTGCTATTTCCTGGGACACGGAGCATAGCTCCACCCATGACACCAGTGAAGCCCCGCCCCCGTATTCTGATTGGCCCACAGGCCAGTCAGTCAAATATAATGAATGACCACTGATATGTAACAACATTGATGGCAAAGGCCACAATGGCCATCATTAATACTCATTCAAATAAATCCTTTCCGATTGGTTTATGTACTGTCAGTCAACAGTTTTCTATTTTACTACTTTTGATGGGACCATCATGCAATATTCTTCTACCATGAAGCCAATCAGTCAAGAATGTTCTGTTATCAACTATCTTTGGCTGGTTTTGAAGGTTTTCAATTAGACTAGGGTGTGGAAGGACCTAAGTTATGGAGAGCAAATAAATTCCTTATGCAAATTAGTTTGGAAATTAGACCATCTGATTGGCTGATGCAATTCTCATTAGGGATGGCCATCGGCCATCGGCCATCGATGTTTATAAACCATCGATGGGTTATGGTCGATGTTCCTTAGTTTTGACATTGATCGGGTTGAACCAGATGGTTTCACACAATCAATGTCAAGCTCAAACTACTAGTTTTGTTTTGCTATTTCCTGGGATACGGGGCATAGCCCCGCCCCCGTATTCTGATTGGCCCACAGGCCAGTCAGTCAAATATAATGAATGACCACTGATATGTAACAACATTGATGGCAAAGGCCACAATGGCCATCATTAATACTCATTCAAAACAATCCTTTCCGATTGGTTTATGTACTGTCAGTCAACAGTTTTCTATTTTACTACTTTTGATGGGACCATAATGCAATAGTCTTCAACCAGGAAGCCAATTGGTCAAGACTGTTCTTGTTATCAACCATCTTTGGCTGGTTTTGTAGGTTTTCAATTAGACTAGGGAGAGGAAGGACCTAAGTAAGTTATGGAGAGCAAATAAATTCCTTATGCAAATTAGTTTGGAAATTAGACCATCTGATTGGCTGATGCAATTCTCATTAGGGATGGCCATCGGCCATCGGCCATCGATGGTTATAAACCATCGATGGGTTATGGTCGATGTTCCTTAGTTTTGACATCGATCGGGTTGAACCAGATGGTTTCACACAATCAATGTCAAGCTCAAACTAATAGTTTTGTTTTGCTATTTCCTGGGACACGGAGCATAGCTCCACCCACGACACCAGTGAAGCCCCGCCCCCGTATTCTGATTGGCCCACAGGCCAGTCAGTCAAATATAATGAATGACCACTGATATGTAACAACATTGATGGCAAAGGCCACAATGGCCATCATTAATACTCATTCAAAACAATCCTTTCCGATTGGTTTATGTACTGTCAGTCAACAGTTTTCTATTTTTATACTTTTGATGGGACCATCATGCAATAGTCTTCAACCAGGAAGCCAATCTGTCAAGAATGTTCTTGTTATCAACCATCTTTGGCTGGTTTTGAAGGTTTTCAATTAGACTAGGGTGAGAAAGGACCTAAGTAAGTTATGGAGAGCAAATAAATTCCTTATGCAAATTAGTTTGGAAATTAGACCATCTGATTGGCTGATGCAATTCTCATTAGGGATGGCCATCGGCCATCGATGTTTATAAACCATCAATGGGTTATGGTCGATGTTCCTTAGTTTTGACATCGATCGGGTTGAACCAGATGGTTTCACACAATCAATGTCAAGCTCAAACTACTAGTTTTGTTTTGTTATTTCCTGGGACACGGAGCATAGCTCCACCCACGACGCCAGTGAAGCCCCGCCCCCGTATTCTTATTGGCCCACAGGCCAGTCAGTCAAATATAATGAATGACCACTGATATGTAACAACATTGATGGCAAAGGCCACAATGGCCATCATTAATACTCATTAAAAACAATCCCTTCCGATTGGTTTATGTACTGTCAGTCAACAGTTTTCTATTTTACAACTTTTGATGGGACCATCATGCAATAGTCTTCAACAAGGAAGCCAATTTGTCAAGAATGTTCTTGTTATTAACCATCTTTTGGCTGGTTTTGATGGTTTTTCAATTAGACTAGTGTGAGGAAGGACCTAAGTAAGTTATGGAGAGCAAATAAATTCCTTATGCAAATTAGTTTGGAAATTAGACCATCTGATTGGCTGATGCAATTCTCATTAGGGATGGCCATCGGCCATCGGCCATCGATGTTTATAAACCATCGATGGGTTATGGTCGATGTTCTTTAGTTTTGACATCGATCGGGTTGAACCAGATGGTTTCACACAATCAATGTCAAGCTCAAACTACTAGTTTTGTTTTGCTATTTCCTGGGACACGGAGCATAGCTCCACTCACGACACCAGTGAAGCCCCGCCCCCGTATTCTGATTGGCCCACAGGCCAGTCAGTCAAATATAATGAATGACCACTGATATGTAACAACATTGATGGCAAAGGCCACAATGGCCTGCATTAATACTCATTCAAAACAATCCTTTCCGATTGGTTTATGTACTGTCAGTCAACAGTTTTCTATTTTACTACTTTTGATGGGAACATCATGCAATAGTCTTCAACAATGAAGCCAATTGGTCAAGAATGTTCTTGTTATCAACCATCTTTTGGCTGGTTTTGATGGTTTTCAATTAGACTAGGGTGAGGAAGGACCTAAGTAAGTTATGGAGAGCAAATAAATTCCTTATGCAAATTAGTTTAGAAATTAGACCATCTGATTGGCTGATGCAATACTCATTAGGGATGGCCATCGGCCATCGATGTTTATAAACCATCGATGGGTTATGGTCGATGTTCCTTAGTTTTGACATCGATCGGGTTGAACCAGATGGTTTCACACAATCAATGTCAAGCTCAAACTACTAGTTTTGTTTTGCTATTTCCTGGGACACGGAGCATAGCTCCACCCACGACACCAGTGAAGCCCCGCCCCCATATTCTGATTGGCCCACAGGCCAGTCAGTCAAATATAATGAATGACCACTGATATGTAACAACATCGATGGCAAAGGCCACAATGGCCATCATTAATACTCATTCAAAACAATCCTTTCCGATTGGTTTATGTACTGTCAGTCAACAGTTTTCTATTTTTATACTTTTGATGGGACCATCATGCAATAGTCTTCAACCAGGAATCCAATCTGTCAAGAATGTTCTTGTTATCAACCATCTTTGGCTGGTTTTGAAGGTTTTCAATTAGACTAGGGTGAGGAAGGACCTAAGTAAGTTATGGAGAGCAAATAAATTCCTTATGCAAATTAGTTTGGAAATTAGATCATCTGATTGGCTGATGCAATTCTCATTAGGGATGGCCATCGGCCATCGATGTTTATAAACCATCAATGGGTTATGGTCGATGTTCCTTAGTTTTGACATTGATCGGGTTGAACCAGATGGTTTCACACAATCAATGTCAAGCTCAAACTACTAGTTTTGTTTTGTTATTTCCTGGGACACGGAGCATAGCTCCACCCACGACACCAGTGAAGCCCCGCCCCCATATTCTTATTGGCCCACAGGCCAGTCAGTCAAATATAATGAATGACCACTGATATGTAACAACGTTGATGGCAAAGGCCACAATGGCCATCATTAATACTCATTAAAAACAATCCCTTCCGATTGGTTTATGTACTGTCAGTCAACAGTTTTCTATTTTACTACTTTTGATAGAACCATCATGCAATAGTCTTCATCCAGGGAGCCAATTGGTCAAAAATGTTCTTGTTATCAACCATCTTTTGGCTGGTTTTGAAGGTTTTCAATTAGACTAGGGTGCGGAAGGACCTAAGTAAGTTATGGAGAGCAAATAAATTCCTTATGCAAATTAGTTTGGAAATTAGACCATCTGATTGGCTGATGCAATTCTCATTAGGGATGGCCATCGGCCATCGATGTTTATAAACCATCGATGGGTTATGGTTGATGTTCCTTAGTTTTGACATCGATCGGGTTGAACCAGATGGTTTCACACAATCAATGTCAAGCTCAAACTACTAGTTTTGTTTTGCTAATTCCTGGGACACGGAGCATAGCTCCACCCACGACACCAGTGAAGCCCCGCCCCCGTATTCTGATTGGCCCACAGGCCAGTCAGTCAAATATAATGAATGACCACTGATATGTAACAACATTGATGGCAAAGGCCACAATGGCCATCATTAATACTCATTCAAAACAATCCTTTCCAATTGGTTTATGTACTGTCAGTCAACAGTTTTCTATTTTACTACTTTTGATGGGACCATCATGCAATAGTCTTCAACATGGAAACCAATTGGTCAAGAATGTTCTTGTTATTAACCATCTTTTGGCTGGTTTTGATGGTTTTCAATTAGACTAGGGTGAGGAAGGACCTAAGTAAGTTATGGAGAGCAAATAAATTCCTTATGCAAATTAGTTTGGAAATTAGACCATCTGATTGGCTGATGCAATTCTCATTAGGGATGGCCATCGGCCATCGATGGTTATAAACCATCGATGGGTTATGGTCGATGTTCCTTAGTTTTGACATCGATCGGGTTGAACCAGATGGTTTCACACAATCAATGTCAAGCTCAAACTACTAGTTTTGTTTTGCTATTTCCTGGGACACTGAGCATAGCTCCACCCACGACACCAGTGAAGCCCCGCCCCCATATTCTGATTGGCCCACTGGCAAGTCAGTCAAATATAATGAATGACCACTGATATGTAACAACATTGATGGCAAAGGCCACAATGGGCATCATTAATACTCATTCAAAACAATCCTTTCCGATTGGTTTATGTACTGTCAGTCAACAGTTTTCTATTTTACTACTTTTGATGGGACCATCATGCAATATTCTTTAACCATGAAGCCAATCAGTCAAGAATGTTCTTGTTATCAACCATCTTTGGCTGGTTTTGAAGGTTTTCAATTAGACTAAGGTGAGGAAGGACCTAAGTAAGTTATGGAGAGCAAATAAATTCCTTATGCAAATTAGTTTGGAAATTAGACCATCTGATTGGCTGATGCAATTCTCATTAGGGACGGCCATCGGCCATCGATGTTTATAAACCATCGATGGGTTATGGTCGATGTTCCTTAGTTTTGACATTGATCGGGTTGAACCAGATGGTTTCACACAATCAATGTCAAGCTCAAACTACTAGTTTTGTTTTGCTATTTCCTGGGACACGGTGCATAGCTCCACCCACGACACCAGTGAAGCCCCGCCCCCGTATTCTGATTGGCCCTTTAGGCCAGTAGGTCAAATATAATGAATGACCACTGATATGTAACAACATTGATGGCAAAGGCCACAATGGCCATCATTAATACTCATTCAAAACAATCCTTTCCGATTGGTTTATGTACTGTCAGTCAACAGTTTTCTATTTTACTACTTTTGATGGGACCATCATGCAATAGTCTTCAACCAGGAAGCCAATTGGTCAAGAATGTTCTTGTTATCAACCATCTTTGGATGGTTTTGAAGGTTTTCAATTAGACTAGGGAGAGGAAGGACCTAAGTGAGTTATGGAGAGCAAATAAATTCCTTATGCAAATTAGTTTGGAAATTAGACCATCTGATTGGCTGATGCAATTCTCATTAGGGATGGCCATCGGCCATCGGCCATCGATGTTTATAAACCATCGATGGGTTATGGTCGATGTTCCCTAGTTTTGACATCGATCGGGTTGAACCAGATGGTTTCACACAATCAATGTCAAGCTCAAACTACTAGTTTTGTTTTGCTATTTCCTGGGACACTGAGCATAGCTCCACCCACGACACCAGTGAAGCCCCGCCCCCATATTCTGATTGGCCCACAGGCCAGTCAGTCAAATATAATGAATGACCACTGATATGTAACAACATTGATGGCAAAGGCCACAATGGGCATCATTAATACTCATTCAAAACAATCCTTTCCGATTGGTTTATGTACTGTCAGTCAACAGTTTTCTATTTTACTACTTTTGATGGGACCATCATGCAATATTCTTCAACCATGAAGCCAATCAGTCAAGAATGTTCTTGTTATCAACCATCTTTGGCTGGTTTTGAAGGTTTTCAATTAGACTAAGGTGAGGAAGGACCTAAGTAAGTTATGGAGAGCAAATAAATTCCTTATGCAAATTAGTTTGGAAATTAGACCATCTGATTGGCTGATGCAATTCTCATTAGGGACGACCATCGGCCATCGGCCATCGATGATTATAAACCATCGATGGGTTATGGTCGATGTTCCTTAGTTTTGACATCGATCGGGTTGAACCAGATGGTTTCACACAATCAATGTCAAGCTCAAACTACTTGTTTTGTTTTGCTATTTCCTGGGACACTGAGCATAGCTCCACCCACGACACCAGTGAAGCCCCGCCCCCATATTCTGATTGGCCCACAGGCAAATCAGTCAAATATAATGAATGACCACTGATATGTAACAACATTGATGGCAAAGGCCACAATGGGCATCATTAATACTCATTCAAAACAATCCTTTCCGATTGGTTTATGTACTGTCAGTCAACAGTTTTCTATTTTACTACTTTTGATGGGACCATCATGCAATATTCTTCAACCATGAAGCCAATCAGTCAAGAATGTTCTTGTTATCAACCATCTTTGACTGGTTTTGAAAGGTTTTCAATTAGACTAAGGTGAGGAAGGACCTAAGTAAGTTATGGAGAGCAAATAAATTCCTTATGCAAATTAGTTTGGAAATTAGACCATCTGATTGGCTGATGCAATTCTCATTAGGGACGGCCATCGGCCATCGGCCATCGATGTTTATAAACCATCGATGGGTTATGGTCGATGTTCCTTAGTTTTGACATCGATCGGGTTGAACCAGATGGTTTCACACAATCAATGTCAAGCTCAAACTACTTGTTTTGTTTTGCTATTTCCTGGGACACTGAGCATAGCTCCACCCACGACACCAGTGAAGCCCCGCCCCCATATTCTGATTGGCCCACAGGCAAATCAGTCAAATATAATGAATGACCACTGATATGTAACAACATTGATGGCAAAGGCCACAATGGGCATCATTAATACTCATTCAAAACAATCCTTTCCGATTGGTTTATGTACTGTCAGTCAACAGTTTTCTATTTTACTACTTTTGATGGGACCATCATGCAATAGTCTTCAACCAGGAAGCCAATTGGTCAAGAATGTTCTTGTTATCAACCATCTTTGGCTGGTTTTGAAGGTTTTCAATTAGACTAGGGAGAGGAAGGACCTAAGTAAGTTATGGAGAGCAAATAAATTCCTTATGCAAATTAGTTTGGAAATTAGACCATCTGATTGGCTGATGCAATTCTCATTAGGGATGGCCATCGGCCATCGATGTTTATAAACCATCGATGGGTTATGGTTGATGTTCCTTAGTTTTGACATCGATCGGGTTGAACCAGATGGTTTCACACAATCAATGTCAAGCTCAAACTACTAGTTTTGTTTTGCTAATTCCTGGGACACGGAGCATAGCTCCACCCACGACACCAGTGAAGCCCCGCCCCCGTATTCTGATTGGCCCACAGGCCAGTCAGTCAAATATAATGAATGACCACTGATATGTAACAACATTGATGGCAAAGGCCACAATGGCCATCATTAATACTCATTCAAAACAATCCTTTCCAATTGGTTTATGTACTGTCAGTCAACAGTTTTCTATTTTACTACTTTTGATGGGACCATCATGCAATAGTCTTAAACATGGAAGCCAATTGGTCAAGAATGTTCTTGTTATTAACCATCTTTTGGCTGGTTTTGATGGTTTTCAATTAGACTAGGGTGAGGAAGGACCTAAGTAAGTTATGGAGAGCAAATAAATTCCTTATGCAAATTAGTTTGGAAATTAGACCATCTGATTGGCTGATGCAATTCTCATTAGGGATGGCCATCGGCCATCGATGGTTATAAACCATCGATGGGTTATGGTCGATGTTCCTTAGTTTTGACATCGATCGGGTTGAACCAGATGGTTTCACACAATCAATGTCAAGCTCAAACTACTAGTTTTGTTTTGCTATTTCCTGGGACACTGAGCATAGCTCCACCCACGACACCAGTGAAGCCCCGCCCCCATATTCTGATTGGCCCACTGGCAAGTCAGTCAAATATAATGAATGACCACTGATATGTAACAACATTGATGGCAAAGGCCACAATGGGCATCATTAATACTCATTCAAAACAATCCTTTCCGATTGGTTTATGTACTGTCAGTCAACAGTTTTCTATTTTACTACTTTTGATGGGACCATCATGCAATATTCTTTAACCATGAAGCCAATCAGTCAAGAATGTTCTTGTTATCAACCATCTTTGGCTGGTTTTGAAGGTTTTCAATTAGACTAAGGTGAGGAAGGACCTAAGTAAGTTATGGAGAGCAAATAAATTCCTTATGCAAATTAGTTTGGAAATTAGACCATCTGATTGGCTGATGCAATTCTCATTAGGGACGGCCATCGATGTTTATAAACCATCGATGGGTTATGGTCGATGTTCCTTAGTTTTGACATTGATCGGGTTGAACCAGATGGTTTCACACAATCAATGTCAAGCTCAAACTACTAGTTTTGTTTTGCTATTTCCTGGGACACGGTGCATAGCTCCACCCACGACACCAGTGAAGCCCCGCCCCCGTATTCTGATTGGCCCTTTAGGCCAGTAGGTCAAATATAATGAATGACCACTGATATGTAACAACATTGATGGCAAAGGCCACAATGGCCATCATTAATACTCATTCAAAACAATCCTTTCCGATTGGTTTATGTACTGTCAGTCAACAGTTTTCTATTTTACTACTTTTGATGGGACCATCATGCAATAGTCTTCAACCAGGAAGCCAATTGGTCAAGAATGTTCTTGTTATCAACCATCTTTGGATGGTTTTGAAGGTTTTCAATTAGACTAGGGAGAGGAAGGACCTAAGTGAGTTATGGAGAGCAAATAAATTCCTTATGCAAATTAGTTTAGAAATTAGACCATCTGATTGGCTGATGCAATTCTCATTAGGGATGGCCATCGGCCATCGGCCATCGATGTTTATAAACCATCGATGGGTTATGGTCGATGTTCCCTAGTTTTGACATCGATCGGGTTGAACCAGATGGTTTCACACAATCAATGTCAAGCTCAAACTACTAGTTTTGTTTTGCTATTTCCTGGGACACTGAGCATATCTCCACCCACGACACCAGTGAAGCCCCGCCCCCATATTCTGATTGGCCCACAGGCCAGTCAGTCAAATATAATGAATGACCACTGATATGTAACAACATTGATGGCAAAGGCCACAATGGGCATCATTAATACTCATTCAAAACAATCCTTTCCGATTGGTTTATGTACTGTCAGTCAACAGTTTTCTATTTTACTACTTTTGATGGGACCATCATGCAATATTCTTCAACCATGAAGCCAATCAGTCAAGAATGTTCTTGTTATCAACCATCTTTGGCTGGTTTTGAAGGTTTTCAATTAGACTAAGGTGAGGAAGGACCTAAGTAAGTTATGGAGAGCAAATAAATTCCTTATGCAAATTAGTTTGGAAATTAGACCATCTGATTGGCTGATGCAATTCTCATTAGGGACGGCCATCGGCCATCGGCCATCGATGTTTATAAACCATCGATGGGTTATGGTCGATGTTCCTTAGTTTTGACATCGATCGGGTTGAACCAGATGGTTTCACACAATCAATGTCAAGCTCAAACTACTTGTTTTGTTTTGCTATTTCCTGGGACACTGAGCATAGCTCCACCCACGACACCAGTGAAGCCCCGCCCCCATATTCTGATTGGCCCACAGGCAAATCAGTCAAATATAATGAATGACCACTGATATGTAACAACATTGATGGCAAAGGCCACAATGGGCATCATTAATACTCATTCAAAACAATCCTTTCCGATTGGTTTATGTACTGTCAGTCAACAGTTTTCTATTTTACTACTTTTGATGGGACCATCATGCAATATTCTTCAACCATGAAGCCAATCAGTCAAGAATGTTCTTGTTATCAACCATCTTTGACTGGTTTTGAAAGGTTTTCAATTAGACTAAGGTGAGGAAGGACCTAAGTAAGTTATGGAGAGCAAATAAATTCCTTATGCAAATTAGTTTGGAAATTAGACCATCTGATTGGCTGATGCAATTCTCATTAGGGACGGCCATCGGCCATCGGCCATCGGCCATCGATGTTTATAAACCATCGATGGGTTATGGTCGATGTTCCTTAGTTTTGACATTGATCGGGTTGAACCAGATGGTTTCACACAATCAATGTCAAGCTCAAACTACTAGTTTTGTTTTGCTATTTCCTGGGACACGGTGCATAGCTCCACCCACGACACCAGTGAAGCCCCGCCCCTGTATTCTGATTGGCCCACAGGCCAGTCAGTCAAATATAATGAATGACCACTGATATGTAACAACATTGATGGCAAAGGCCACAATGGCCATCATTAATACTCATTCAAAACAATCCTTTCCGATTGGTTTATGTACTGTCAGTCAACAGTTTTCTATTTTACTACTTTTGATGGGACCATCATGCAATAGTCTTCAACCAGGAAGCCAATTGGTCAAGAATGTTCTTGTTATCAACCATCTTTGGCTGGTTTTGAAGGTTTTCAATTAGACTAGGGAGAGGAAGGACCTAAGTAAGTTATGGAGAGCAAATAAATTCCTTATGCAAATTAGTTTGGAAATTAGACCATCTGAATGGCTGATGCAATTCTCATTAGGGATGGCCATCGGCCATCGATGTTTATAAACCATCGATGGGTTATGGTCGATGTTCCTTAGTTTTGACATCGATCGGGTTGAACCAGATGGTTTCACACAATCAATGTCAAGCTCAAACTACTAGTTTTGTTTTGCTATTTCCTGGGACACTGAGCATAGCTCCACCCACGACACCAGTGAAGCCCCGCCCCCATATTCTGATTGGCCCACAGGCCAGTCAGTCAAATATAATGAATGACCACTGATATGTAACAACATTGATGGCAAAGGCCACAATGGGCATCATTAATACTCATTCAAAACAATCCTTTCCGATTGGTTTATGTACTGTCAGTCAACAGTTTTCTATTTTACTACTTTTGATGGGACCATCATGCAATATTCTTCAACCATGAAGCCAATCAGTCAAGAATGTTCTTGTTATCAACCATCTTTGGCTGGTTTTGAAGGTTTTCAATTAGACTAAGGTGAGGAAGGACCTAAGTAAGTTATGGAGAGCAAATAAATTCCTTATGCAAATTAGTTTGGAAATTAGACCATCTGATTGGCTGATGCAATTCTTATTAGGCATGGCCATCGTTGTTTATAAACCATCGATGGGTTATGGTCGATGTTCCTTAGTTTTGACATCGATCGGGTTGAACCAGATGGTTTCACACAATCGATGTCAAGCTCAAACTACTAGTTTTGTTTTGCTATTTCCTGGGACACGGAGCATAGCTCCACCCACGACACCAGTGAAGCCCCGCCCCCATATTCTGATTGGCCCACAGGCCAGTCAGTCAAATATAATGAATGACCACTGATATGTAACAACATTGATGGCAAACGCCACAATGGCCATCATTAATACTCATTCAAAAGAATCCTTTCCGATTGGATTATGTACTGTCAGTCAACAGTTTTCTATTTTACTACTTTTGATGGGACCATCATGCAATAGTCTTCTACCAGGAAGCCAATTGGTCAAGAATGTTCATGTTATCAACCATCTTTGGCTGGTTTTGAAGGTTTTCAATTAGACTAGGGTATGGAAGGACCTAAGTTATGGAGAGCAAATAAATTCCGTATGCAAATTAGTTTGGAAATTAGACCATCTGATTGGCTGATGCAATTTTCATTAGGGATGGCCATCGGCCATCGGCCATCGATGTTTATAAACCATCGATGGGTTATGGTCGATGTTCCTTAGTTTTGACATCGATCGGGTTGAACCAGATGGTTTCACACAATCAATGTCAAGCTCAAACTACTAGTTTTGTTTTGCTATTTCCTGGGACACGGAGCATAGCTCCACCCACGACACCAGTGAAGCCCCGCCCCCGTATTCTGATTGGCCCACAGGCCAGTCAGTCAAATATAATGAATGACCACTGATATGTAACAACATTGATGGCAAAGGCCACAATGGCCATCATTAATACTCATTCAAAACAATCCTTTCCGATTGGTTTATGTACTGTCAGTCAACAGTTTTCTATTTTACTACTTTTGATGGAACCATCATGCAATAGTCTTCAACCAGGAAGCCAATTGGTCAAGAATGTTCTTGTTATCAACCATCTTTGGCTGGTTTTGAAGGTTTTCAATTAGACTAGGGAGAGGAAGGACCTAAGTAAGTTATGGAGAGCAAATAAATTCCTTATGAAAATTAGTTTTGAAATTAGACCATCTGATTGGCTGATGCAATTCTCATTAGGGATGGCCATCGGCCATCGGCCATCGGCCATCGATGGTTATAAACCATCGATGGGTTAGGTCGATGTTCCTTAGTTTTGACATCGATCGGGTTGAACCAGATGGTTTCACACAATCAATGTCAAGCTCAAACTACTAGTTTTGTTTTGCTATTTCCTTGGACACGGAGCATAGCTCCACCCACGACACCAGTGAAGCCCCGCCCCCATATTCTGATTGGCCCACAGGCCAGTCAGTCAAATATAATGATTGACCACTGATATGTAAAAACATTGATGGTAAACGCCACAATGGCCATCATTAATACTCATTCAAAAGAATCCTTTCCGATTGGATTATGTACTGTCAGTCAACAGTTTTCTATTTTACTACTTTTGATGGGACCATCATGCAATAATCTTCAACCAGGAAGCCAATTGGTCAAGAATGTTCATGTTATCAACCATCTTTGGCTGGTTTTGAAGGTTTTCAATTAGACTAGGGTGTGGAAGGACCTAAGTTATGGAGAGCAAATAAATTCCGTATGCAAATTAGTTTGGAAATTAGACCATCTGATTGGCTGATGCAATTTTCATTAGGGATGGCCATCGGCCATCGGCCATCGATGTTTATAAACCATCGATGGGTTATGGTCGATGTTCCTTAGTTTTGACATCGATCGGGTTGAACCAGATGGTTTCACACAATCAATGTCAAGCTCAAACTACTAGTTTTGTTTTGCTATTTCCTGGGACACTGAGCATAGCTCCACCCACGACACCAGTGAAGCCCCGCCCCCATATTCTGATTGGCCCACAGGCCAGTCAGTCAAATATAATGAATGACCACTGATATGTAACAACATTGATGGCAAAGGCCACAATGGGCATCATTAATACTCATTCAAAACAATCCTTTCCGATTGGTTTATGTACTGTCAGTCAACAGTTTTCTATTTTACTACTTTTGATGGGACCATCATGCAATATTCTTCAACCATGAAGCCAATCAGTCAAGAATGTTCTTGTTATCAACCATCTTTGGCTGGTTTTGAAGGTTTTCAATTAGACTAAGGTGAGGAAGGACCTAAGTAAGTTATGGAGAGCAAATAAATTCCTTATGCAAATTAGTTTGGAAATTAGACCATCTGATTGGCTGATGCAATTCTTATTAGGCATGGCCATCGTTGTTTATAAACCATCGATGGGTTATGGTCGATGTTCCTTAGTTTTGACATCGATCGGGTTGAACCAGATGGTTTCACACAATCGATGTCAAGCTCAAACTACTAGTTTTGTTTTGCTATTTCCTGGGACACGGAGCATAGCTCCACCCACGACACCAGTGAAGCCCCGCCCCCATATTCTGATTGGCCCACAGGCCAGTCAGTCAAATATAATGAATGACCACTGATATGTAACAACATTGATGGCAAACGCCACAATGGCCATCATTAATACTCATTCAAAAGAATCCTTTCCGATTGGATTATGTACTGTCAGTCAACAGTTTTCTATTTTACTACTTTTGATGGGACCATCATGCAATAGTCTTCTACCAGGAAGCCAATTGGTCAAGAATGTTCATGTTATCAACCATCTTTGGCTGGTTTTGAAGGTTTTCAATTAGACTAGGGTATGGAAGGACCTAAGTTATGGAGAGCAAATAAATTCCGTATGCAAATTAGTTTGGAAATTAGACCATCTGATTGGCTGATGCAATTTTCATTAGGGATGGCCATCGGCCATCGGCCATCGATGTTTATAAACCATCGATGGGTTATGGTCGATGTTCCTTAGTTTTGACATCGATCGGGTTGAACCAGATGGTTTCACACAATCAATGTCAAGCTCAAACTACTAGTTTTGTTTTGCTATTTCCTGGGACACGGAGCATAGCTCCACCCACGACACCAGTGAAGCCCCGCCCCCGTATTCTGATTGGCCCACAGGCCAGTCAGTCAAATATAATGAATGACCACTGATATGTAACAACATTGATGGCAAAGGCCACAATGGCCATCATTAATACTCATTCAAAACAATCCTTTCCGATTGGTTTATGTACTGTCAGTCAACAGTTTTCTATTTTACTACTTTTGATGGAACCATCATGCAATAGTCTTCAACCAGGAAGCCAATTGGTCAAGAATGTTCTTGTTATCAACCATCTTTGGCTGGTTTTGAAGGTTTTCAATTAGACTAGGGAGAGGAAGGACCTAAGTAAGTTATGGAGAGCAAATAAATTCCTTATGAAAATTAGTTTTGAAATTAGACCATCTGATTGGCTGATGCAATTCTCATTAGGGATGGCCATCGGCCATCGGCCATCGGCCATCGATGGTTATAAACCATCGATGGGTTAGGTCGATGTTCCTTAGTTTTGACATCGATCGGGTTGAACCAGATGGTTTCACACAATCAATGTCAAGCTCAAACTACTAGTTTTGTTTTGCTATTTCCTTGGACACGGAGCATAGCTCCACCCACGACACCAGTGAAGCCCCGCCCCCATATTCTGATTGGCCCACAGGCCAGTCAGTCAAATATAATGATTGACCACTGATATGTAAAAACATTGATGGTAAACGCCACAATGGCCATCATTAATACTCATTCAAAAGAATCCTTTCCGATTGGATTATGTACTGTCAGTCAACAGTTTTCTATTTTACTACTTTTGATGGGACCATCATGCAATAATCTTCAACCAGGAAGCCAATTGGTCAAGAATGTTCATGTTATCAACCATCTTTGGCTGGTTTTGAAGGTTTTCAATTAGACTAGGGTGTGGAAGGACCTAAGTTATGGAGAGCAAATAAATTCCGTATGCAAATTAGTTTGGAAATTAGACCATCTGATTGGCTGATGCAATTTTCATTAGGGATGGCCATCGGCCATCGGCCATCGATGTTTATAAACCATCGATGGGTTATGGTCGATGTTCCTTAGTTTTGACATCGATCGGGTTGAACCAGATGGTTTCACACAATCAATGTCAAGCTCAAACTACTAGTTTTGTTTTGCTATTTCCTGGGACACGGAGCATAGCTCCACCCACGACACCAGTGAAGCCCAGCCCCCGTATTCTGATTGGCCCACAGGCCAGTCAGTCAAATATAATGAATGACCACTGATATGTAACAACATTGATGGCAAAGGCCACAATGGCCATCATTAACACTTATTCAAAACAATCCTTTCCGATTGGTTTATGTACTATCAGTCAACAGTTTTCTATTTTACTACTTTTGATGGGACAATCATGCAATAGTCTTCAACCAGGAAGCCAATTGGTCAAGAATGTTCTTGTTATCAACCATCTTTGGCTGGTTTTGAAGGTTTTCAATTAGACTAGGGAGAGGAAGGACCTAAGTAAGTTATGGAGAGCAAATAAATTCCTTATGAAAATTAGTTTTGAAATTAGACCATCTGATTGGCTGATGCAATTCTCATTAGGGATGGCCATCGGCCATCGGCCATCGATGGTTATAAACCATCGATGGGTTATGGTCGATGTTCCTTAGTTTTGACATCGATCGTGTTGAACCAGATGGTTTCACACAATCAATGTCAAGCTCAAACTACTAGTTTTGTTTTGCTATTTCCTGGGACACGGAGCATAGCTCCACCCACGACACCAGTGAAGCCCAGCCCCCGTATTCTGATTGGCCCACAGGCCAGTCAGTCAAATATAATGAATGACCACTGATATGTAACAACATTGATGGCAAAGGCCACAATGGCCATCATTAACACTTATTCAAAACAATCCTTTCCGATTGGTTTATGTACTATCAGTCAACAGTTTTCTATTTTACTACTTTTGATGGGACAATCATGCAATAGTCTTCAACCAGGAAGCCAATTGGTCAAGAATGTTCTTGTTATCAACCATCTTTGGCTGGTTTTGAAGGTTTTCAATTAGACTAGGGAGAGGAAGGACCTAAGTAAGTTATGGAGAGCAAATAAATTCCTTATGAAAATTAGTTTTGAAATTAGACCATCTGATTGGCTGATGCAATTCTCATTAGGGATGGCCATCGGCCATCGGCCATCGATGGTTATAAACCATCGATGGGTTATGGTCGATGTTCCTTAGTTTTGACATCGATCGTGTTGAACCAGATGGTTTCACACAATCAATGTCAAGCTCAAACTAATAGTTTTGTTTTGCTATTTCCTGGGACATGGAGCATAGCTCCACCCATGACACCAGTGAAGCCCCGCCCCCGTATTCTGATTGGCCCACAGGCCAGTCAGTCAAATATAATGAATGACCACTGATATGTAACAACATTGATGGCAAAGGCCACAATGGCCATCATTAATACTCATTCAAATTAATCCTTTCCGATTGGTTTATGTACTGTCAGTCAACAGTTTTCAATTTTACTACTTTTGATGGGACCATCATGCAATATTCTTCAACCATGAAGCCAATCAGTCAAGAATGTTCTTGTTATCAACTATCTTTGGCAGGTTTTGAAGGTTTTCAATTAGACTAAGGTGAGGAAGGACCTAAGTAAGTTATGGAGATCAAATAAATTCCTTATGCAAATTAGTTTGGAAATTAGACCATCTGATTGGCTGATGCAATTCTCATTAGGGATGGCCATCGGCCATCGGCCATCGATGGTTATAAACCATCGATGGGTTATGGTCGATGTTCCTTAGTTTTGACATCGATCGGGTTGAAGATGGTTTCACACAATCAATGTCAAGCTCAAACTACTAGTTTTGTTTTGCTATTTCCTGGGACACTGAGCATAGCTCCACCCACGACACCAGTGAAGCCCCGCCCCCATATTCTGATTGGCCCACAGGCCAGTCAGTCAAATATAATGAAAGACCACTGATATGTAACAACATTGATGGCAAAGGCCACAATGGCCATCATTAATACTCATTCAAAACAATCCTTTCCGATTGGTTTATGTACTGTCAGTCAACAGTTTTCTATTTTACTACTTTTGATGGGACCATCATGCAATATTCTTCAACCATGAAGCCAATCAGTCAAGAATGTTCTTGTTATCAACCATCTTTGGCTGGTTTTGAAGGTTTTCAATTAGAGTAAGGTGAGGAAGGACCTAAGTAAGTTATGGAGAGCAAATAAATTCCTTATGCAAATTAGTTTGGAAATTAGACCATCTGATTGGCTGATGCAATTCTCATTAGGGACGGCCATCGGCCATCTGCCATCGATGTTTATAAACCATCGATGGGTTATGGTCGATGTTCCTTAGTTTTGGCATCGATCGGGTTGAACCAGATGGTTTCACACAATCGATGTCAAGCTCAAACTACTAGTTTTGTTTTGCTATTTCCTGGGACACGGAGCATAGCTCCACCCACGACACCAGTGAAGCCCCGCCCCCATATTCTGATTGTCCCACAGGCCAGTCAGTCAAATATAATGAATGACCACTGATATGTAAAAACATTGATGGCAAACGCCACAATGGCCATCATTAATACTTATTCAAAAGAATCCTTTCTGATTGGATTATGTACTGTCAGTCAACAGTTTTCTATTTTTATACTTTTGATGGGACCATCATGCAATAGTCTTCAACCAGGAAGCCAATTGGTCAAGACTGTTCTTGTTATCAACCATCTTTGGCTGGTTTTGAAGGTTTTCAATTAGACTAGGGTGAGGAAGGACATAAGTAAGTTATGGAGAGCAAATAAATTCCTTATGCAAATTAGTTTGGAAATTAGACCATCTGATTGGCTGATGCAATTTTCATTAGGGATGGCCATCGGCCATCGGCCATCGATGGTTATAAACCATCGATGGGTTATGGTCGATGTTCCTTAGTTTTGACATTGATCGGGTTGAACCAGATGGTTTCACACAATCAATGTCAAGCTCAAACTAATAGTTTTGTTTTGCTATTTCCTGGGACACGGAGCATAGCTCCACCCACGACACCAGTGAAGCCCCGCCCCCGTATTCTGATTGGCCCACAGGCCAGTCAGTCAAATATAATGAATGACCACTGATATGTAACAACATTGATGGCAAAGGCCACAATGGCCATCATTAATACTCATTCAAAACAATCCTTTCCGATTGGTTTATGTACTGTCAGTCAACAGTTTTCTATTTTTATACTTTTGATGGGACCATCATGCAATAGTCTTCAACCAGGAAGCCAATCTGTCAAGAATGTTCTTGTTATCAACCATCTTTGGCTGGTTTTGAAGGTTTTCAATTAGACTAGGGTGAGAAAGGACCTAAGTAAGTTATGGAGAGCAAATAAATTCCTTATGCAAATTAGTTTGGAAATTAGACCATCTGATTGGCTGATGCAATTCTCATTAGGGATGGCCATCGGCCATCGATGTTTATAAACCATCAATGGGTTATGGTCGATGTTCCTTAGTTTTGACTTCGATCGGGTTGAACCAGATGGTTTCACACAATCAATCTCAAGCTCAAACTACTAGTTTTGTTTTGTTATTTCCTGGGACACGGAGCATAGCTCCACCCACGACGCCAGTGAAGCCCCGCCCCCGTATTCTTATTGGCCCACAGGCCAGTCAGTCAAATATAATGAATGACCACTGATATGTAACAACATTGATGGCAAAGGCCACAATGGCCATCATTAATACTCATTAAAAACAATCCCTTCCGATTGGTTTATGTACTGTCAGTCAACAGTTTTCTATTTTACTACTTTTGATGGAACCATCATGCAATAGTCTTCAACATGGAAGCCAATTGGTCAAGAATGTTCTTGTTATTAACCATCTTGTGGCTGGTTTTGATGGTTTTCAATTAGACTAGGGTGAGGAAGGACCTAAGTAAGTTATGGAGAGCAAATAAATTCCTTATGCAAATTAGTTTGGAAATTAGACCATCTGATTGGCTGATGCAATTCTCATAAAGGATGGCCATCGGCCATCGATGTTTATAAACCATCGATGGGTTATGGTCGATGTTCCTTAGTTTTGACATCGATCGGGTTGAACCAGATGGTTTCACACAATCAATGTCAAGCTCAAACTACTAGTTTTGTTTTGCTATTTCCTGGGACACGGAGCATAGCTCCACCCACGACACCAGTGAAGCCCCGCCCCGTATTCTGATTGGCCCACAGGCCAGTCAGTCAAATATAATGAATGACCACTGATATGTAACAACATTGATGGCAAAGGCCACAATGGCCATCATTAATACTCATTCAAAACAATCCTTTCCGATTGGTTTATGTACTGTCAGTCAACAGTTTTCTATTTTACTACTTTTGATGGGACCATCATGCAATAGTCTTCAACAAGGAAGCCAATTTGTCAAGAATGTTCTTGTTATTAACCATCTTTTGGCTGGTTTTGATGGTTTTCAATTAGACTAGTGTGAGGAAGGACCTAAGTAAGTTATGGAGAGCAAATAAATTCCTTATGCAAATTAGTTTGGAAATTAGACCATCTGATTGGCTGATGCAATTCTCATTAGGGATGGCCATCGGCCATCGGCCATCGGCCATCGATGTTTATAAACCATCGATGGGTTATGGTCGATGTTCCTTAGTTTTGACATCGATCGGGTTGAACCAGATGGTTTCACACAATCAATGTCAAGCTCAAACTACTAGTTTTGTTTTGCTATTTCCTGGGACACGGAGCATAGCTCCACCCACGACACCAGTGAAGCCCCGCCCATGTATTCTGATTGGCCCACAGGCCAGTCAGTCAAATATAATGAATGACCACTGATATGTAACAACATTGATGGCAAAGGCCACAATGGCCTGCATTAATACTCATTCAAAACAATCCTTTCCGATTGGTTTATGTACTGTCAGTCAACAGTTTTCTATTTTACTACTTTTGATGGGAACATCATGCAATAGTCTTCAACAATGAAGCCAATTGGTCAAGAATGTTCTTGTTATCAACCATCTTTTGGCTGGTTTTGATGGTTTTCAATTAGACTAGAGTGAGGAAGGACCTAAGTAAGTTATGGAGAGCAAATAAATTCCTTATGCAAATTAGTTTAGAAATTAGACGATCTGATTGGCTGATGCAATACTCATTAGGGATGGCCATCGGCCATCGATGTTTATAAACCATCGATGGGTTATGGTCGATGTTCCTTAGTTTTGACATCGATCGGGTTGAACCAGATGGTTTCACACAATCAATGTCAAGCTCAAACTACTAGTTTTGTTTTGCTATTTCCTGGGACACGGAGCATAGCTCCACCCACGACACCAGTGAAGCCCCGCCCCGTATTCTGATTGGCCCACAGGCCAGTCAGTCAAATATAATGAATGACCACTGATATGTAACAACATTGATGGCAAAGGCCACAATGGCCATCATTAATACTCATTCAAAACAATCCTTTCCGATTGGTTTATGTACTGTCAGTCAACAGTTTTCTATTTTACTACTTTTGATGGGACCATCATGCAATAGTCTTCAACAAGGAAGCCAATTTGTCAAGAATGTTCTTGTTATTAACCATCTTTTGGCTGGTTTTGATGGTTTTCAATTAGACTAGTGTGAGGAAGGACCTAAGTAAGTTATGGAGAGCAAATAAATTCCTTATGCAAATTAGTTTGGAAATTAGACCATCTGATTGGCTGATGCAATTCTCATTAGGGATGGCCATCGGCCATCGGCCATCGATGTTTATAAACCATCGATGGGTTATGGTCGATGTTCCTTAGTTTTGACATCGATCGGGTTGAACCAGATGGTTTCACACAATCAATGTCAAGCTCAAACTACTAGTTTTGTTTTGCTATTTCCTGGGACACGGAGCATAGCTCCACCCACGACACCAGTGAAGCCCCGCCCCCGTATTCTGATTGGCCCACAGGCCAGTCAGTCAAATATAATGAATGACCACTGATATGTAACAACATTGATGGCAAAGGCCACAATGGCCTGCATTAATACTCATTCAAAACAATCCTTTCCGATTGGTTTATGTACTGTCAGTCAACAGTTTTCTATTTTACTACTTTTGATGGGAACATCATGCAATAGTCTTCAACAATGAAGCCAATTGGTCAAGAATGTTCTTGTTATCAACCATCTTTTGGCTGGTTTTGATGGTTTTCAATTAGACTAGGGTGAGGAAGGACCTAAGTAAGTTATGGAGAGCAAATAAATTCCTTATGCAAATTAGTTTAGAAATTAGACGATCTGATTGGCTGATGCAATACTCATTAGGGATGGCCATCGGCCATCGATGTTTATAAACCGTCGATGGGTTATGGTCGATGTTCCTTAGTTTTGACATCGATCGGGTTGAACCAGATGGTTTCACACAATCAATGTCAAGCTCAAACTACTAGTTTTGTTTTGCTATTTCCTGGGACACGGAGCATAGCTCCACCCACGACACCAGTGAAGCCCCGCCCCCATATTCTGATTAGCCCACAGGCCAGTCAGTCAAATATAATGAATGACCACTGATATGTAACAACATCGATGGCAAAGGCCACAATGGCCATCATTAATACTCATTCAAAACAATCCTTTCCGATTGGTTTATGTACTGTCAGTCAACAGTTTTCTATTTTTATACTTTTGATGGGACCATCATGCAATAGTCTTCAACCAGGAAGCCAATCTGTCAAGAATGTTCTTGTTATCAACCATCTTTGGCTGGTTTTGAAGGTTTTCAATTAGACTAGGGTGAGGAAGGACCTAAGTAAGTTATGGAGAGCAAATAAATTCCTTATGCAAATTAGTTTGGAAATTAGATCATCTGATTGGCTGATGCAATTCTCATTAGGGATGGCCATCGGCCATCGATGTTTATAAACCATCAATGGGTTATGGTCGATGTTCCTTAGTTTTGACATCGATCGGGTTGAACCAGATGGTTTCACACAATCAATGTCAAGCTCAAACTACTAGTTTTGTTTTGTTATTTCCTGGGACACGGAGCATAGCTCCACCCACGACACCAGTGAAGCCCCGCCCCCGTATTCTTATTGGCCCACAGGCCAGTCAGTCAAATATAATGAATGACCACTGATATGTAACAACGTTGATGGCAAAGGCCACAATGGCCATCATTAATACTCATTAAAAACAATCCCTTCCGATTGGTTTATGTACTGTCAGTCAACAGTTTTCTATTTTACTACTTTTGATGGAACCATCATGCAATAGTCTTCAACCAGGGAGCCAATTGGTCAAAAATGTTCTTGTTATCAACCATCTTTTGGCTGGTTTTGAAGGTTTTCAATTAGACTAGGGTGCGGAAGGACCTAAGTAAGTTATGGAGAGCAAATAAATTCCTTATGCAAATTAGTTTGGAAATTAGACCATCTGATTGGCTGATGCAATTCTCATTAGGGATGGCCATCGGCCATCGATGTTTATAAACCATCGATGGGTTATGGTTGATGTTCCTTAGTTTTGACATCGATCGGGTTGAACCAGATGGTTTCACACAATCAATGTCAAGCTCAAACTACTAGTTTTGTTTTGCTATTTCCTGGGCACGGAGCATAGCTCCACCCACGACACCAGTGAAGCCCCGCCCCCATATTCTGATTGGCCCACAGGCCAGTCAGTCAAATATAATGAATGACCACTGATATGTAACAACATTGATGGCAAAGGCCACAATGGCCATCATTAATACTCATTCAAAACAATCCTTTCCAATTGGTTTATGTACTGTCAGTCAACAGTTTTCTATTTTACTACTTTTGATGGGACCATCATGCAATAGTCTTCAACATGGAAGCCAATTGGTCAAGAATGTTCTTGTTATTAACCATCTTTTGGCTGGTTTTGATGGTTTTCAATTAGACTAGGGTGAGGAAGGACCTAAGTAAGTTATGGAGAGCAAATAAATTCCTTATGCAAATTAGTTTGGAAATTAGACCATCTGATTGGCTGATGCAATTCTCATTAGGGATGGCCATCGGCCATCGATGTTTATAAACCATCGATGGGTTATGGTCGATGTTCCTTAGTTTTGACATTGATCGGGTTGAACCAGATGGTTTCACACAATCAATGTCAAGCTCAAACTACTAGTTTTGTTTTGCTATTTCCTGGGACACGGAGCATAGCTCCACCCACGACACCAGTGAAGCCCCGCCCCGTATTCTGATTGGCCCACAGGCCAGTCAGTCAAATATAATGAATGACCACTGATATGTAACAACATTGATGGCAAAGGCCACAATGGCCATCATTAATACTCATTCAAAACAATCCTTTCCGATTGGTTTATGTACTGTCAGTCAACAGTTTTCTATTTTACTACTTTTGATGGGACCATCATGCAATATTCTTCTACCATGAAGCCAATCAGTCAAGAATGTTCTTGTTATCAACTATCTTTGGCTGGTTTTGAAGGTTTTCAATTAGACTAGGGTGTGGAAGGACCTAAGTTATGGAGAGCAAATAAATTCCTTATGCAAATTAGTTTGGAAATTAGACCATCTGATTGGCTGATGCAATTCTCATTAGGGATGGCCATCGGCCATCGATGTTTATAAACCATCGATGGGTTATGGTCGATGTTCCTTAGTTTTGACATTGATCGGGTTGAACCAGATGGTTTCACACAATCAATGTCAAGCTCAAACTACTAGTTTTGATTTGATATTTCCTGGGATAAGGGGCATAGCCCCGCCCCCGTATTCTGATTGGCCCACAGGCCAGTCAGTCAAATATAATGAATGACCACTGATATGTAACAACATTGATGGCAAAGGCCACAATGGCCATCATTAATACTCATTCAAAACAATCCTTTCCGATTGGTTTATGTACTATCAGTCAACAGTTTTCTATTTTTATACTTTTGATGGGACCATCATGCAATAGTCTTCAACCAGGAAGCCAATTGATCAAGAATGTTCTTGTTATCAACCATCTTTGGCTGGTTTTGAAGGTTTTCAATTAGACTAGGGTGCGGAAGGACCTAAGTAAGTTATGGAGAGCAAATAAATGCCTTATGCAAATTAGTTTGGAAATTAGACCATCTGATTGGCTGATGCAATTCTCATTAGGGATGGCCATCGGCCATCGATGTTTATAAACCATCGATGGGTTATGGTCGATGTTCCTTAGTTTTGACATCGATCGGGTTGAACCAGATGGTTTCACACAATCAATGTCAAGCTCAAACTACTAGTTTTGTTTTGCTATTTCCTGGGACACGGAGCATAGCTCCACCCACGACACCAGTGAAGCCCCGCCCCCGTATTCTGATTGGCCCACAGGCCAGTCAGTCAAATATAATGAATGACCACTGATATGTTACAACATTGATGGCAAAGGCCACAATGGCCATCATTAATACTCATTCAAAACAATCCTTTCCGATTGGTTTATGTACTGTCAGTCAACAGTTTTCTATTTTACTACATTTGACGGGACCATCATGCAATAGTCTTCAACCAGGAAGCCAATTGGTCAAGAATGTTCTTGTTATCAACCATCTTTGGCTGGTTTTGAAGGTTTTCAATTAGACTAGGGTGAGGAAGGACCTAAGTAAGTTATTGAGAGCAAATAAATTCCTTATGCAAATTAGTTTGGAAATTAGACCATCTGATTGGCTGATGCAATTCTCATTAGGGATGGCCATCGGCCATGGGTTATGGTCGATGTTCCTTAGTTTTGACATCGATCGGGTTGAACCAGATGGTTTCACACAATCAATGTCAAGCTCAAACTACTAGTTTTGTTTTGCTATTTCCTGGGACACGGAGCATAGCTCCACCTACGACACCAGTGAAGCCCCGCCCCTGTATTCTGATTGGCCCACAGGCCAGTCAGTCAAATATAATGAATGACCACTGATATGTAACAACATTGATGGCAAAGGCCACAATGGCCATCATTAATACTCATTCAAAACAATCCTTTTCGATTGGTTTATGTACTGTCAGTCAACAGTTTTCTATTTTACTACTTTTGACGGGACCATCATGCAATAGTCTTCAACCAGGAAGCCAATTGGTCAAGAATGTTCTTGTTATCAACCATCTTTGGCTGGTTTTGAAGGTTTTCAATTAGACTAGGGTGAGGAAGGACCTAAGTAAGTTATTGAGAGCAAATAAATTCCTTATGCAAATTAGTTTGGAAATTAGACCATCTGATTGGCTGATGCAATTCTCATTAGGGATGGCCATCGGCCATCGATGTTTATAAACCATCGATGGGTTATGGTCGATGTTCCTTAGTTTTGACATCGATCGGGTTGAACCAGATGGTTTCACACAATCAATGTCAAGCTCAAACTACTAGTTTTGTTTTGCTATTTCCTGGGACACGGAGCATAGCTCCACCCACGACACCAGTGAAGCCCCGCCCCGTATTCTGATTGGCCCACAGGCCAGTCAGTCAAATATAATGAATGACCACTGATATGTAACAACATTGATGGCAAAGGCCACAATGGCCATCATTAATACTCATTCAAAACAATCCTTTCCGATTGGTTTATGTACTGTCAGTCAACAGTTTTCTATTTTACTACTTTTGATGGGACCATCATGCAATAGTCTTCAACAAGGCAGCCAATTGGTCAAGAATGTTCTTGTTATTAACCATCTTTTGGCTGGTTTTGATGGTTTTCAATTAGACTAGGGTGAGGAAGGACCTAAGTAAGTTATGGAGAGCAAATAATTTCCTTATGCAAATTAGTTTGGACATTAGACCATCTGATTGGCTGATGCAATTCTAATTAGGGATGGCCATCGGCCATCGATGTTTATAAACCATCGATGGGTTATGGTCGATGTTCCTTAGTTTTGACATTGATCGGGTTGAACCAGATGGTTTCACACAATCAATGTCAAGCTCAAACTACAAGTTTTGTTTTGCTATTTCCTGGGACACGGAGCATAGCTCCACCCACGACACCAGTGAAGCCCCGCCCCGTATTCTGATTGGCCCACAGGCCAGTCAGTCAAATATAATGAATGACCACTGATATGTAACAACATTGATGGCAAAGGCCACAATGGCCATCATTAATACTCATTCAAAACAATCCTTTCCGATTGGTTTATGTACTGTCAGTCAACAGTTTTCTATTTTACTACTTTTGATGGGACCATCATGCAATAGTCTTCAACAAAGCAGCCAATTGGTCAAGAATGTTCTTGTTATTAACCATCTTTTGGCTGGTTTTGATGGTTTTCAATTAGACTTGGGTGAGGAAGGACCTAAGTAAGTTATGGAGAGCAAATAATTTCCTTATGCAAATTAGTTTGGAAATTAGACCATCTGATTGGCTGATGCAATTCTCATTAGGGATGGCCATCGGCCATCGATGTTTATAAACCATCGATGGGTTATGGTCGATGTTCCTTAGTTTTGACATCGATCGGGTTGAACCAGATGGTTTCACACAATCAATGTCAAGCTCAAACTACTAGTTTTGTTTTGCTATTTCCTGGGACACGGAGCATAGCTCCACCCACGACACCAGTGAAGCCCCGCCCCCGTATTCTGATTGGCCCACAGGCCAGTCAGTCAAATATAATGAATGACCACTGATATGTTACAACATTGATGGCAAAGGCCACAATGGCCATCATTAATACTCATTCAAAACAATCCTTTCCGATTGGTTTATGTACTGTCAGTCAACAGTTTTCTATTTTACTGCATTTGACGGGACCATCATGCAATAGTCTTCAACCAGGAAGCCAATTGGTCAAGAATGTTCTTGTTATCAACCATCTTTGGCTGGTTTTGAAGGTTTTCAATTAGACTAGGGTGAGGAAGGACCTAAGTAAGTTATTGAGAGCAAATAAATTCCTTATGCAAATTAGTTTGGAAATTAGACCATCTGATTGGCTGATGCAATTCTCATTAGGGATGGCCATCGGCCATGGGTTATGGTCGATGTTCCTTAGTTTTGACATCGATCGGGTTGAACCAGATGGTTTCACACAATCAATGTCAAGCTCAAACTACTAGTTTTGTTTTGCTATTTCCTGGGACACGGAGCATAGCTCCACCTACGACACCAGTGAAGCCCCGCCCCTGTATTCTGATTGGCCCACAGGCCAGTCAGTCAAATATAATGAATGACCACTGATATGTAACAACATTGATGGCAAAGGCCACAATGGCCATCATTAATACTCATTCAAAACAATCCTTTTCGATTGGTTTATGTACTGTCAGTCAACAGTTTTCTATTTTACTACTTTTGACGGGACCATCATGCAATAGTCTTCAACCAGGAAGCCAATTGGTCAAGAATGTTCTTGTTATCAACCATCTTTGGCTGGTTTTGAAGGTTTTCAATTAGACTAGGGTGAGGAAGGACCTAAGTAAGTTATTGAGAGCAAATAAATTCCTTATGCAAATTAGTTTGGAAATTAGACCATCTGATTGGCTGATGCAATTCTCATTAGGGATGGCCATCGGCCATCGATGTTTATAAACCATCGATGGGTTATGGTCGATGTTCCTTAGTTTTGACATCGATCGGGTTGAACCAGATGGTTTCACACAATCAATGTCAAGCTCAAACTACTAGTTTTGTTTTGCTATTTCCTGGGACACGGAGCATAGCTCCACCCACGACACCAGTGAAGCCCCGCCCCGTATTCTGATTGGCCCACAGGCCAGTCAGTCAAATATAATGAATGACCACTGATATGTAACAACATTGATGGCAAAGGCCACAATGGCCATCATTAATACTCATTCAAAACAATCCTTTCCGATTGGTTTATGTACTGTCAGTCAACAGTTTTCTATTTTACTACTTTTGATGGGACCATCATGCAATAGTCTTCAACAAGGAAGCCAATTTGTCAAGAATGTTCTTGTTATTAACCATCTTTTGGCTGGTTTTGATGGTTTTCAATTAGACTAGTGTGAGGAAGGACCTAAGTAAGTTATGGAGAGCAAATAAATTCCTTATGCAAATTAGTTTGGAAATTAGACCATCTGATTGGCTGATGCAATTCTCATTAGGGATGGCCATCGGCCATCGGCCATCGATGTTTATAAACCATCGATGGGTTATGGTCGATGTTCCTTAGTTTTGACATCGATCGGGTTGAACCAGATGGTTTCACACAATCAATGTCAAGCTCAAACTACTAGTTTTGTTTTGCTATTTCCTGGGACACGGAGCATAGCTCCACCCACGACACCAGTGAAGCCCCGCCCCCGTATTCTGATTGGCCCACAGGCCAGTCAGTCAAATATAATGAATGACCACTGATATGTAACAACATTGATGGCAAAGGCCACAATGGCCTGCATTAATACTCATTCAAAACAATCCTTTCCGATTGGTTTATGTACTGTCAGTCAACAGTTTTCTATTTTACTACTTTTGATGGGAACATCATACAATAGTCTTCAACAATGAAGCCAATTGGTCAAGAATGTTCTTGTTATCAACCATCTTTTGGCTGGTTTTGATGGTTTTCAATTAGACTAGGGTGAGGAAGGACCTAAGTAAGTTATGGAGAGCAAATAAATTCCTTATGCAAATTAGTTTAGAAATTAGACGATCTGATTGGCTGATGCAATACTCATTAGGGATGGCCATCGGCCATCGATGTTTATAAACCGTCGATGGGTTATGGTCGATGTTCCTTAGTTTTGACATCGATCGGGTTGAACCAGATGGTTTCACACAATCAATGTCAAGCTCAAACTACTAGTTTTGTTTTGCTATTTCCTGGGACACGGAGCATAGCTCCACCCACGACACCAGTGAAGCCCCGCCCCCATATTCTGATTAGCCCACAGGCCAGTCAGTCAAATATAATGAATGACCACTGATATGTAACAACATCGATGGCAAAGGCCACAATGGCCATCATTAATACTCATTCAAAACAATCCTTTCCGATTGGTTTATGTACTGTCAGTCAACAGTTTTCTATTTTTATACTTTTGATGGGACCATCATGCAATAGTCTTCAACCAGGAAGCCAATCTGTCAAGAATGTTCTTGTTATCAACCATCTTTGGCTGGTTTTGAAGGTTTTCAATTAGACTAGGGTGAGGAAGGACCTAAGTAAGTTATGGAGAGCAAATAAATTCCTTATGCAAATTAGTTTGGAAATTAGACCATCTGATTGGCTGATGCAATTCTCATTAGGGATGGCCATCGGCCATCGATGTTTATAAACCATCGATGGGTTATGGTTGATGTTCCTTAGTTTTGACATCGATCGGGTTGAACCAGATGGTTTCACACAATCAATGTCAAGCTCAAACTACTAGTTTTGTTTTGCTATTTCCTGGGCACGGAGCATAGCTCCACCCACGACACCAGTGAAGCCCCGCCCCCATATTCTGATTGGCCCACAGGCCAGTCAGTCAAATATAATGAATGACCACTGATATGTAACAACATTGATGGCAAAGGCCACAATGGCCATCATTAATACTCATTCAAAACAATCCTTTCCAATTGGTTTATGTACTGTCAGTCAACAGTTTTCTATTTTACTACTTTTGATGGGACCATCATGCAATAGTCTTCAACATGGAAGCCAATTGGTCAAGAATGTTCTTGTTATTAACCATCTTTTGGCTGGTTTTGATGGTTTTCAATTAGACTAGGGTGAGGAAGGACCTAAGTAAGTTATGGAGAGCAAATAAATTCCTTATGCAAATTAGTTTGGAAATTAGACCATCTGATTGGCTGATGCAATTCTCATTAGGGATGGCCATCGGCCATCGATGTTTATAAACCATCGATGGGTTATGGTCGATGTTCCTTAGTTTTGACATTGATCGGGTTGAACCAGATGGTTTCACACAATCAATGTCAAGCTCAAACTACTAGTTTTGTTTTGCTATTTCCTGGGACACGGAGCATAGCTCCACCCACGACACCAGTGAAGCCCCGCCCCGTATTCTGATTGGCCCACAGGCCAGTCAGTCAAATATAATGAATGACCACTGATATGTAACAACATTGATGGCAAAGGCCACAATGGCCATCATTAATACTCATTCAAAACAATCCTTTCCGATTGGTTTATGTACTGTCAGTCAACAGTTTTCTATTTTACTACTTTTGATGGGACCATCATGCAATATTCTTCTACCATGAAGCCAATCAGTCAAGAATGTTCTTGTTATCAACTATCTTTGGCTGGTTTTGAAGGTTTTCAATTAGACTAGGGTGTGGAAGGACCTAAGTTATGGAGAGCAAATAAATTCCTTATGCAAATTAGTTTGGAAATTAGACCATCTGATTGGCTGATGCAATTCTCATTAGGGATGGCCATCGGCCATCGATGTTTATAAACCATCGATGGGTTATGGTCGATGTTCCTTAGTTTTGACATTGATCGGGTTGAACCAGATGGTTTCACACAATCAATGTCAAGCTCAAACTACTAGTTTTGATTTGATATTTCCTGGGATAAGGGGCATAGCCCCGCCCCCGTATTCTGATTGGCCCACAGGCCAGTCAGTCAAATATAATGAATGACCACTGATATGTAACAACATTGATGGCAAAGGCCACAATGGCCATCATTAATACTCATTCAAAACAATCCTTTCCAATTGGTTTATGTACTATCAGTCAACAGTTTTCTATTTTTATACTTTTGATGGGACCATCATGCAATAGTCTTCAACCAGGAAGCCAATTGATCAAGAATGTTCTTGTTATCAACCATCTTTGGCTGGTTTTGAAGGTTTTCAATTAGACTAGGGTGCGGAAGGACCTAAGTAAGTTATGGAGAGCAAATAAATGCCTTATGCAAATTAGTTTGGAAATTAGACCATCTGATTGGCTGATGCAATTCTCATTAGGGATGGCCATCGGCCATCGATGTTTATAAACCATCGATGGGTTATGGTCGATGTTCCTTAGTTTTGACATCGATCGGGTTGAACCAGATGGTTTCACACAATCAATGTCAAGCTCAAACTACTAGTTTTGTTTTGCTATTTCCTGGGACACGGAGCATAGCTCCACCCACGACACCAGTGAAGCCCCGCCCCCGTATTCTGATTGGCCCACAGGCCAGTCAGTCAAATATAATGAATGACCACTGATATGTTACAACATTGATGGCAAAGGCCACAATGGCCATCATTAATACTCATTCAAAACAATCCTTTCCGATTGGTTTATGTACTGTCAGTCAACAGTTTTCTATTTTACTACATTTGACGGGACCATCATGCAATAGTCTTCAACCAGGAAGCCAATTGGTCAAGAATGTTCTTGTTATCAACCATCTTTGGCTGGTTTTGAAGGTTTTCAATTAGACTAGGGTGAGGAAGGACCTAAGTAAGTTATTGAGAGCAAATAAATTCCTTATGCAAATTAGTTTGGAAATTAGACCATCTGATTGGCTGATGCAATTCTCATTAGGGATGGCCATCGGCCATGGGTTATGGTCGATGTTCCTTAGTTTTGACATCGATCGGGTTGAACCAGATGGTTTCACACAATCAATGTCAAGCTCAAACTACTAGTTTTGTTTTGCTATTTCCTGGGACACGGAGCATAGCTCCACCTACGACACCAGTGAAGCCCCGCCCCTGTATTCTGATTGGCCCACAGGCCAGTCAGTCAAATATAATGAATGACCACTGATATGTAACAACATTGATGGCAAAGGCCACAATGGCCATCATTAATACTCATTCAAAACAATCCTTTTCGATTGGTTTATGTACTGTCAGTCAACAGTTTTCTATTTTACTACTTTTGACGGGACCATCATGCAATAGTCTTCAACCAGGAAGCCAATTGGTCAAGAATGTTCTTGTTATCAACCATCTTTGGCTGGTTTTGAAGGTTTTCAATTAGACTAGGGTGAGGAAGGACCTAAGTAAGTTATTGAGAGCAAATAAATTCCTTATGCAAATTAGTTTGGAAATTAGACCATCTGATTGGCTGATGCAATTCTCATTAGGGATGGCCATCGGCCATCGATGTTTATAAACCATCGATGGGTTATGGTCGATGTTCCTTAGTTTTGACATCGATCGGGTTGAACCAGATGGTTTCACACAATCAATGTCAAGCTCAAACTACTAGTTTTGTTTTGCTATTTCCTGGGACACGGAGCATAGCTCCACCCACGACACCAGTGAAGCCCCGCCCCGTATTCTGATTGGCCCACAGGCCAGTCAGTCAAATATAATGAATGACCACTGATATGTAACAACATTGATGGCAAAGGCCACAATGGCCATCATTAATACTCATTCAAAACAATCCTTTCCGATTGGTTTATGTACTGTCAGTCAACAGTTTTCTATTTTACTACTTTTGATGGGACCATCATGCAATAGTCTTCAACAAGGCAGCCAATTGGTCAAGAATGTTCTTGTTATTAACCATCTTTTGGCTGGTTTTGATGGTTTTCAATTAGACTAGGGTGAGGAAGGACCTAAGTAAGTTATGGAGAGCAAATAATTTCCTTATGCAAATTAGTTTGGACATTAGACCATCTGATTGGCTGATGCAATTCTAATTAGGGATGGCCATCGGCCATCGATGTTTATAAACCATCGATGGGTTATGGTCGATGTTCCTTAGTTTTGACATTGATCGGGTTGAACCAGATGGTTTCACACAATCAATGTCAAGCTCAAACTACAAGTTTTGTTTTGCTATTTCCTGGGACACGGAGCATAGCTCCACCCACGACACCAGTGAAGCCCCGCCCCGTATTCTGATTGGCCCACAGGCCAGTCAGTCAAATATAATGAATGACCACTGATATGTAACAACATTGATGGCAAAGGCCACAATGGCCATCATTAATACTCATTCAAAACAATCCTTTCCGATTGGTTTATGTACTGTCAGTCAACAGTTTTCTATTTTACTACTTTTGATGGGACCATCATGCAATAGTCTTCAACAAAGCAGCCAATTGGTCAAGAATGTTCTTGTTATTAACCATCTTTTGGCTGGTTTTGATGGTTTTCAATTAGACTTGGGTGAGGAAGGACCTAAGTAAGTTATGGAGAGCAAATAATTTCCTTATGCAAATTAGTTTGGAAATTAGACCATCTGATTGGCTGATGCAATTCTCATTAGGGATGGCCATCGGCCATCGATGTTTATAAACCATCGATGGGTTATGGTCGATGTTCCTTAGTTTTGACATCGATCGGGTTGAACCAGATGGTTTCACACAATCAATGTCAAGCTCAAACTACTAGTTTTGTTTTGCTATTTCCTGGGACACGGAGCATAGCTCCACCCACGACACCAGTGAAGCCCCGCCCCCGTATTCTGATTGGCCCACAGGCCAGTCAGTCAAATATAATGAATGACCACTGATATGTTACAACATTGATGGCAAAGGCCACAATGGCCATCATTAATACTCATTCAAAACAATCCTTTCCGATTGGTTTATGTACTGTCAGTCAACAGTTTTCTATTTTACTACATTTGACGGGACCATCATGCAATAGTCTTCAACCAGGAAGCCAATTGGTCAAGAATGTTCTTGTTATCAACCATCTTTGGCTGGTTTTGAAGGTTTTCAATTAGACTAGGGTGAGGAAGGACCTAAGTAAGTTATTGAGAGCAAATAAATTCCTTATGCAAATTAGTTTGGAAATTAGACCATCTGATTGGCTGATGCAATTCTCATTAGGGATGGCCATCGGCCATGGGTTATGGTCGATGTTCCTTAGTTTTGACATCGATCGGGTTGAACCAGATGGTTTCACACAATCAATGTCAAGCTCAAACTACTAGTTTTGTTTTGCTATTTCCTGGGACACGGAGCATAGCTCCACCTACGACACCAGTGAAGCCCCGCCCCTGTATTCTGATTGGCCCACAGGCCAGTCAGTCAAATATAATGAATGACCACTGATATGTAACAACATTGATGGCAAAGGCCACAATGGCCATCATTAATACTCATTCAAAACAATCCTTTTCGATTGGTTTATGTACTGTCAGTCAACAGTTTTCTATTTTACTACTTTTGACGGGACCATCATGCAATAGTCTTCAACCAGGAAGCCAATTGGTCAAGAATGTTCTTGTTATCAACCATCTTTGGCTGGTTTTGAAGGTTTTCAATTAGACTAGGGTGAGGAAGGACCTAAGTAAGTTATTGAGAGCAAATAAATTCCTTATGCAAATTAGTTTGGAAATTAGACCATCTGATTGGCTGATGCAATTCTCATTAGGGATGGCCATCGGCCATCGATGTTTATAAACCATCGATGGGTTATGGTCGATGTTCCTTAGTTTTGACATCGATCGGGTTGAACCAGATGGTTTCACACAATCAATGTCAAGCTCAAACTACTAGTTTTGTTTTGCTATTTCCTGGGACACGGAGCATAGCTCCACCCACGACACCAGTGAAGCCCCGCCCCGTATTCTGATTGGCCCACAGGCCAGTCAGTCAAATATAATGAATGACCACTGATATGTAACAACATTGATGGCAAAGGCCACAATGGCCATCATTAATACTCATTCAAAACAATCCTTTCCGATTGGTTTATGTACTGTCAGTCAACAGTTTTCTATTTTACTACTTTTGATGGGACCATCATGCAATAGTCTTCAACAAGGCAGCCAATTGGTCAAGAATGTTCTTGTTATTAACCATCTTTTGGCTGGTTTTGATGGTTTTCAATTAGACTAGGGTGAGGAAGGACCTAAGTAAGTTATGGAGAGCAAATAATTTCCTTATGCAAATTAGTTTGGACATTAGACCATCTGATTGGCTGATGCAATTCTAATTAGGGATGGCCATCGGCCATCGATGTTTATAAACCATCGATGGGTTATGGTCGATGTTCCTTAGTTTTGACATTGATCGGGTTGAACCAGATGGTTTCACACAATCAATGTCAAGCTCAAACTACAAGTTTTGTTTTGCTATTTCCTGGGACACGGAGCATAGCTCCACCCACGACACCAGTGAAGCCCCGCCCCGTATTCTGATTGGCCCACAGGCCAGTCAGTCAAATATAATGAATGACCACTGATATGTAACAACATTGATGGCAAAGGCCACAATGGCCATCATTAATACTCATTCAAAACAATCCTTTCCGATTGGTTTATGTACTGTCAGTCAACAGTTTTCTATTTTACTACTTTTGATGGGACCATCATGCAATAGTCTTCAACAAGGCAGCCAATTGGTCAAGAATGTTCTTGTTATTAACCATCTTTTGGCTGGTTTTGACGGTTTTCAATTAGACTTGGGTGAGGAAGGACCTAAGTAAGTTATGGAGAGCAAATAATTTCCTTATGCAAATTAGTTTGGAAATTAGACCATCTGATTGGCTGATGCAATTCTCATTAGGGATGGCCATCGGCCATCGATGTTTATAAACCATCGATGGGTTATGGTCGATGTTCCTTAGTTTTGACATCGATCGGGTTGAACCAGATGGTTTCACACAATCAATGTCAAGCTCAAACTACTAGTTTTGTTTTGCTATTTCCTGGGACACGGAGCATAGCTCCACCCACGACACCAGTGAAGCCCCGCCCCGTATTCTGATTGGCCCACAGGCCAGTCAGTCAAATATAATGAATGACCACTGATATGTAACAACATTGATGGCAAAGGCCACAATGGCCATCATTAATACTCATTCAAAACAATCCTTTCCGATTGGTTTATGTACTGTCAGTCAACAGTTTTCTATTTTACTACTTTTGATGGGACCATCATGCAATAGTCTTCAACCAGGAAGCCAATTGATCAAGAATGTTCTTGTTATCAACCATCTTTGGCTGGTTTTGAAGGTTTTCAATTAGACTAGGGTGCGGAAGGACCTAAGTAAGTTATGGAGAGCAAATAAATGCCTTATGCAAATTAGTTTGGAAATTAGACCATCTGATTGGCTGATGCAATTCTCATTAGGGATGGCCATCGGCCATCGATGGGTTATGGTCGATGTTCCTTAGTTTTGACATCGATCGGGTTGAACCAGATGGTTTCACACAATCAATGTCAAGCTCAAACTACTAGTTTTGTTTTGCTATTTCCTGGGACACGGAGCATAGCTCCACCCACGACACCAGTGAAGCCCCGCCCCCTTATTCTGATTGGCCCACAGGCCAGTCAGTCAAATATAATGAATGACCACTGATATGTTACAACATTGATGGCAAAGGCCACAATGGCCATCATTAATACTCATTCAAAACAATCCTTTCCGATTGGTTTATGTACTGTCAGTCAACAGTTTTCTATTTTACTACTTTTGATGGGACCATCATGCAATAGCCTTCAACCAGGAAGCCAATTGGTCAAGAATGTTCTTGTTATCAACCATCTTTGGCTGGTTTTGAAGGTTTTCAATTAAACTAGGGTGAGGAAGGACCTAAGTAAGTTATGGAGAGCAAATAAATTCCTTATGCAAATTAGTTTGGAAATTAGACCATCTGATTGGCTGATGCAATTCTCATTAGGGATGGCCATCGGCCATCGATGTTTATAAACCATCGATGGGTTATGGTCGATGTTCCTTAGTTTTGACATCGATCGGGTTGAACCAGATGGTTTCACACAATCAATGTCAAGCTCAAACTACTAGTTTTGTTTTGCTATTTCCTGGGACACTGAGCATAGCTCCACCCACGACACCAGTGAAGCCCCGCCCCCGTATTCTGATTGGCCCACAGGCCAGTCAGTCAAATATAATGAATGACCACTGATATGTAGCAACATTGATGGCAAAGGCCACAATGGCCATCATTAATACTCATTCAAAACAATCCTTTCCAATTGGTTTATGTACTGTCAGTCAACAGTTTTCTATTTTACTACTTTTGATGGGACCACCATGCAAAAGTCTTCAACCAGGAAGCCAATTGGTCAAGAATGTTCTTGTTATCAACCATCTTTGGCAGGCTTTGAAGGTTTTCAATTAAACTAGGGTGAGGAAGGACCTAAGTAAGTTATGGAGAGCAAATAAATTCCTTATGCAAATTAGTTTGGAAATTAGACCATCTGATTGGCTGATGCAATTCTCATTAGGGATGGCCATCGGCCATCGATGGTTATAAACCATCGATGGGTTATGGTCGATGTTCCTTAGTTTTGACATCGATCGGGTTGAACCTGATGGTTTCACACAATCAATGTCAAGCTCAAACTACTAGTTTTGTTTTGCTATTTCCTGGGACACGGAGCATAGCTCCACCCACGACACCAGTGAAGCCCCGCCCCCGTATTCTGATTGGCTCACAGGCCAGTCAGTCATATATAATGAATGACCACTGATATGTAACAACATTGATGGCAAAGGCCACAATGGCCATCATTAATACTCATTCAAAACCATCCTTTCCGATTGGTTTATGTACTGTCAGTCAACAGTTTTCTATTTTACTACTTTTGATGGGACCATCATGCAAAAGTCTTCAACCAGGAAGCCAATTGCTCAAGAATGTTCTTGTTATCAACCATCTTTGGCTGGTTTTGAAGGTTTTCAATTAGACTAGGGTGAGGAAGGACCTAAGTAAGTTATGGAGAGCAAATAAATTCCTTATGCAAATTAGTTTGGAAATTAGACCATCTGATTGGCTGATGCAATTCTCATTAGGGATGGCCATTGGCCATCGATGTTTATAAACCATCGATGGGTTATGGTCGATGTTCCTTAGTTTTGACATCGATCGGGTTGAACCAGATGGTTTCACACAATCAATGTCAAGCTCAAACTACTAGTTTTGTTTTGCTATTTCCTGGGACACGGAGCATAGCTCCACCCACGACACCAGTGAAGCCCCGCCCCCTTATTCTGATTGGCCCACAGGCCAGTCAGTCAAATATAATGAATGACCACTGATATGTTACAACATTGATGGCAAAGGCCACAATGGCCATCATTAATACTCATTCAAAACAATCCTTTCCTATTGGTTTATGTACTGTCAGTCAACAGTTTTCTATTTTACTACTTTTGATGGGACCATCATGCAATATCCTTCAACCAGGAAGCCAATTGGTCAAGAATGTTCTTGTTATCAACCATCTTTGGCTGGTTTTGAAGGTTTTCAATTAGACTAGGGTGAGGAAGGACCTAAGTAAGTTATGGAGAGCAAATAAATTCCTTATGCAAATTAGTTTGGAAATTAGACCATCTGATTGGCTGATGCAATTCTCATTAGGGATGGCCATCGGCCATCGATGTTTATAAACCATCGATGGGTTATGGTCGATGTTCCTTTGTTTTGACATCGATCGGGTTGAACCAGATGGTTTCACACAATCAATGTCAAGCTCAAACTACTAGTTTTGTTTTGCTATTTCCTGGGACACGGAGCATAGCTCCACCCACGACACCAGTGAAGCCCCGCCCCCGTATTCTGATTGGCCCACAGGCCAGTCAGTCAAATATAATGAATGACCACTGATATGTAACAACATTGATAGCAAAGGCCACAATGGCCATCATTAATACTCATTCAAAACAATCCTTTCCAATTGGTTTATGTACTGTCAGTCAACAGTTTTCTATTTTACTACTTTTGATGGGACCACCATGCAAAAGTCTTCAACCAGGAAGCCAATTGGTCAAGAATGTTCTTGTTATCAACCATCTTTGGCGGGCTTTGAAGGTTTTCAATTAGACTAGGGTGAGGAAGGACCTAAGTAAGTTATGGAGAGCAAATAAATTCCTTATGCAAATTAGTTTGGAAATTAGACCATCTGATTGGCTGATGCAATTCTCATTAGGGATGGCCATCGGCCATCGATGGTTATAAACCATCGATGGGTTATGGTCGATGTTCCTTAGTTTTGACATCGATCGGGTTGAACCTGATGGTTTCACACAATCAATGTCAAGCTCAAACTACTAGTTTTGTTTTGCTATTTCCTGGGACACGGAGCATAGCTCCACCCACGACACCAGTGAAGCCCCGCCCCCGTATTCTGATTGGCTCACAGGCCAGTCAGTCAAATATAATGAATGACCACTGATATGTAACAACATTGATGGCAAAGGCCACAATGGCCATCATTAATACTCATTCAAAACCATCCTTTCCGATTGGTTTATGTACTGTCAGTCAACAGTTTTCTATTTTACTACTTTTGATGGGACCATCATGCAAAAGTCTTCTACCAGGAAGCCAATTGCTCAAGAATGTTCTTGTTATCAACCATCTTTGGCTGGTTTTGAAGGTTTTCAATTAGACTAGGGTGAGGAAGGACCTAAGTAAGTTATGGAGAGCAAATAAATTCCTTATGCAAATTAGTTTGGAAATTAGACCATCTGATTGGCTGATGCAATTCTCATTAGGGATGGCCATCGGCCATCGATGGTTATAAACCATCGATGGGTTATGGTCGATGTTCCTTAGTTTTGACATCGATCGGGTTGAACCAGATGGTTTCACACAATCAATGTCAAGCTCAAACTACTAGTTTTGTTTTGCTATTTCCTGGGACACGGAGCATAGCTCCACCCACGACACCAGTGAAGCCCCGCCCCCGTATTCTGATTGGCCCACAGGCCAGTCAGTCAAATATAATGAATGACCACTGATATGTAACAACATTGATGGCAAAGGCCACAATGGCCATCATTAATACTCATTCAAAACAATCCTTTCCGATTGGTTTATGTACTGTCAGTCAACAGTTTTCTATTTTACTACTTTTGATGGGACCATCATGCAAAAGTCTTCAACCAGGAAGCCAATTGGTCAAGAATGTTCTTGTTATCAACCATCTTTGGCTGGTTTTGAAGGTTTTCAATTAGACTAGGGTGAGGAAGGACCTAAGTAAGTTATGGAGAGCAAATAAATTCCTTATGCAAATTAGTTTGGAAATTAGACCATCTGATTGGCTGATGCAATTCTCATTAGGGATGGCCATCGATGTTTATAAACCATCGATGGGTTATGGTCGATGTTCCTTAGTTTTGACATTGATCGGGTTGAACCAGATGGTTTCACACAATCAATGTCAAGCTCAAACTACTAGTTTTGTTTTGCTATTTCCTGGGACACGGAGCATAGCTCCACCCACGACACCAGTGAAGCCCCGCCCCCGTATTCTGATTGGCCCACAGGCCAGTCAGTCAAATATAATGAATGACCACTGATATGTAACAACATTGATGGCAAAGGCCACAATGGCCATCATTAATACTCATTCAAAACAATCCTTTCCGATTGGTTTATGTACTGTCAGTCAACAGTTTTCTATTTTACTACTTTTGATGGGACGATCATGCAAAAGTCTTCAACCAGGAAGCCAATTGGTCAAGAATGTTCTTGTTATCAACCATCTTTGGCTGGTTTTGAAGGTTTTCAATTAGACTAGGGTGAGGAAGGACCTAAGTAAGTTATGGAGAGCAAATAAATTCCTTATGCAAATTAGTTTGGAAATTAGACCATCTGATTGGCTGATGCAATTCTCATTAGGGATGGCCATCGGCCATCGATGGTTATAAACCATCGATGGGTTATGGTCGATGTTCCTTAGTTTTGACATCGATCGGGTTGAACCAGATGGTTTCACACAATCAATGTCAAGCTCAAACTACTAGTTTTGTTTTGCTATTTCCTGGGACACGGAGCATAGCTCCACCCACGACACCAGTGAAGCCCCGCCCCCGTATTCTGATTGGCCCACAGGCCAGTCAGTCAAATATAATGAATGACCACTGATATGTAACAACATTGATGGCAAAGGCCACAATGGCCATCATTAATACTCATTCAAAACAATCCTTTCCGATTGGTTTATGTACTGTCAGTCAACAGTTTTCTATTTTACTACTTTTGATGGGACCATCATGCAAAAGTCTTCAACCAGGAAGCCAATTGGTCAAGAATGTTCTTGTTATCAACCATCTTTGGCTGGTTTTGAAGGTTTTCAATTAGACTAGGGTGAGGAAGGACCTAAGTAAGTTATGGAGAGCAAATAAATTCCTTATGCAAATTAGTTTGGAAATTAGACCATCTGATTGGCTGATGCAATTCTCATTAGGGATGGCCATCGGCCATCGATGGTTATAAACCATCGATGGGTTATGGTCGATGTTCCTTAGTTTTGACATCGATCGGGTTGAACCAGATGGTTTCACACAATCAATGTCAAGCTCAAACTACTAGTTTTGTTTTGCTATTTCCTGGGACACGGAGCATAGCTCCACCCACGACACCAGTGAAGCCCCGCCCCCGTATTCTGATTGGCCCACAGGCCAGTCAGTCAAATATAATGAATGACCACTGATATGTAACAACATTGATGGCAAAGGCCACAATGGCCATCATTAATACTCATTCAAAACAATCCTTTCCGATTGGTTTATGTACTGTCAGTCAACAGTTTTCTATTTTACTACTTTTGATGGGACCATCATGCAAAAGTCTTCAACCAGGAAGCCAATTGGTCAAGAATGTTCTTGTTATCAACCATCTTTGGCTGGTTTTGAAGGTTTTCAATTAGACTAGGGTGAGGAAGGACCTAAGTAAGTTATGGAGAGCAAATAAATTCCTTATGCAAATTAGTTTGGAAATTAGACCATCTGATTGGCTGATGCAATTCTCATTAGGGATGGCCATCGATGTTTATAAACCATCGATTGGTTATGGTCGATGTTCCTTAGTTTTGACATTGATCGGGTTGAACCAGATGGTTTCACACAATCAATGTCAAGCTCAAACTACTAGTTTTGTTTTGCTATTTCCTGGGACACGGAGCATAGCTCCACCCACGACACCAGTGAAGCCCCGCCCCCGTATTCTGATTGGCCCACAGGCCAGTCAGTCAAATATAATGAATGACCACTGATATGTAACAACATTGATGGCAAAGGCCACAATGGCCATCATTAATACTCATTCAAAACAATCCTTTCCGATTGGTTTATGTACTGTCAGTCAACAGTTTTCTATTTTACTACTTTTGATGGGACGATCATGCAAAAGTCTTCAACCAGGAAGCCAATTGGTCAAGAATGTTCTTGTTATCAACCATCTTTGGCTGGTTTTGAAGGTTTTCAATTAGACTAGGGTGAGGAAGGACCTAAGTAAGTTATGGAGAGCAAATAAATTCCTTATGCAAATTAGTTTGGAAATTAGACCATCTGATTGGCTGATGCAATTCTCATTAGGGATGGCCATCGGCCATCGATGGTTATAAACCATCGATGGGTTATGGTCGATGTTCCTTAGTTTTGACATCGATCGGGTTGAACCAGATGGTTTCACACAATCAATGTCAAGCTCAAACTACTAGTTTTGTTTTGCTATTTCCTGGGACACGGAGCATAGCTCCACCCACGACACCAGTGAAGCCCCGCCCCCGTATTCTGATTGGCCCACAGGCCAGTCAGTCAAATATAATGAATGACCACTGATATGTAACAACATTAATGGCAAAGGCCACAATGGCCATCATTAATACTCATTCAAAACAATCCTTTCCGATTGGTTTATGTACTGTCAGTCAACAGTTTTCTATTTTACTACTTTTGATGGGACCATCATGCAAAAGTCTTCTACCAGGAAGCCAATTGGTCAAGAATGTTCTTGTTATCAACCATCTTTGGCTGGTTTTGAAGGTTTTCAATTAGACTAGGGTGAGGAAGGACCTAAGTAAGTTATGGAGAGCAAATAAATTCCTTATGCAAATTAGTTTGGAAATTAGACCATCTGATTGGCTGATGCAATTCTCATTAGGGATGGCCATCGATGTTTATAAACCATCGATGGGTTATGGTCGATGTTCCTTAGTTTTGACATTGATCGGGTTGAACCAGATGGTTTCACACAATCAATGTCAAGCTCAAACTACTAGTTTTGTTTTGCTATTTCCTGGGACACGGAGCATAGCTCCACCCACGACACCAGTGAAGCCCCGCCCCCGTATTCTGATTGGCCCACAGGCCAGTCAGTCAAATATAATGAATGACCACTGATATGTAACAACATTGATGGCAAAGGCCACAATGGCCATCATTAATACTCATTCAAAACAATCCTTTCCGATTGGTTTATGTACTGTCAGTCAACAGTTTTCTATTTTACTACTTTTGATGGGACCATCATGCAAAAGTCTTCAACCAGGAAGCCAATTGGTCAAGAATGTTCTTGTTATCAACCATCTTTGGCTGGTTTTGAAGGTTTTCAATTAGACTAGGGTGAGGAAGGACCTAAGTAAGTTATGGAGAGCAAATAAATTCCTTATGCAAATTAGTTTGGAAATTAGACCATCTGATTGGCTGATGCAATTCTCATTAGGGATGGCCATCGATGTTTATAAACCATCGATGGGTTATGGTCGATGTTCCTTAGTTTTGACATTGATCGGGTTGAACCAGATGGTTTCACACAATCAATGTCAAGCTCAAACTACTAGTTTTGTTTTGCTATTTCCTGGGACACGGAGCATAGCTCCACCCACGACACCAGTGAAGCCCCGCCCCCGTATTCTGATTGGCCCACAGGCCAGTCAGTCAAATATAATGAATGACCACTGATATGTAACAACATTGATGGCAAAGGCCACAATGGCCATCATTAATACTCATTCAAAACAATCCTTTCCGATTGGTTTATGTACTGTCAGTCAACAGTTTTCTATTTTACTACTTTTGATGGGACGATCATGCAAAAGTCTTCAACCAGGAAGCCAATTGGTCAAGAATGTTCTTGTTATCAACCATCTTTGGCTGGTTTTGAAGGTTTTCAATTAGACTAGGGTGAGGAAGGACCTAAGTAAGTTATGGAGAGCAAATAAATTCCTTATGCAAATTAGTTTGGAAATTAGACCATCTGATTGGCTGATGCAATTCTCATTAGGGATGGCCATCGGCCATCGATGGTTATAAACCATCGATGGGTTATGGTCGATGTTCCTTAGTTTTGACATCGATCGGGTTGAACCAGATGGTTTCACACAATCAATGTCAAGCTCAAACTACTAGTTTTGTTTTGCTATTTCCTGGGACACGGAGCATAGCTCCACCCACGACACCAGTGAAGCCCCGCCCCGTATTCTGATTGGCCCACAGGCCAGTCAGTCAAATATAATGAATGACCACTGATATGTAACAACATTGATGGCAAAGGCCACAATGGCCATCATTAATACTCATTCAAAACAATCCTTTCCGATTGGTTTATGTACTGTCAGTCAACAGTTTTCTATTTTACTACTTTTGATGGGACCATCATGCAATATTCTTCTACCATGAAGCCAATCAGTCAAGAATGTTCTTGTTATCAACTATCTTTGGCTGGTTTTGAAGGTTTTCAATTAGACTAGGGTGTGGAAGGACCTAAGTTATGGAGAGCAAATAAATTCCTTATGCAAATTAGTTTGGAAATTAGACCATCTGATTGGCTGATGCAATTCTCATTAGGGATGGCCATCGGCCATCGATGTTTATAAACCATCGATGGGTTATGGTCGATGTTCCTTAGTTTTGACATTGATCGGGTTGAACCAGATGGTTTCACACAATCAATGTCAAGCTCAAACTACTAGTTTTGATTTGATATTTCCTGGGATAAGGGGCATAGCCCCGCCCCCGTATTCTGATTGGCCCACAGGCCAGTCAGTCAAATATAATGAATGACCACTGATATGTAACAACATTGATGGCAAAGGCCACAATGGCCATCATTAATACTCATTCAAAACAATCCTTTCCGATTGGTTTATGTACTATCAGTCAACAGTTTTCTATTTTTATACTTTTGATGGGACCATCATGCAATAGTCTTCAACCAGGAAGCCAATTGATCAAGAATGTTCTTGTTATCAACCATCTTTGGCTGGTTTTGAAGGTTTTCAATTAGACTAGGGTGCGGAAGGACCTAAGTAAGTTATGGAGAGCAAATAAATGCCTTATGCAAATTAGTTTGGAAATTAGACCATCTGATTGGCTGATGCAATTCTCATTAGGGATGGCCATCGGCCATCGATGTTTATAAACCATCGATGGGTTATGGTCGATGTTCCTTAGTTTTGACATCGATCGGGTTGAACCAGATGGTTTCACACAATCAATGTCAAGCTCAAACTACTAGTTTTGTTTTGCTATTTCCTGGGACACGGAGCATAGCTCCACCCACGACACCAGTGAAGCCCCGCCCCCGTATTCTGATTGGCCCACAGGCCAGTCAGTCAAATATAATGAATGACCACTGATATGTTACAACATTGATGGCAAAGGCCACAATGGCCATCATTAATACTCATTCAAAACAATCCTTTCCGATTGGTTTATGTACTGTCAGTCAACAGTTTTCTATTTTACTACATTTGACGGGACCATCATGCAATAGTCTTCAACCAGGAAGCCAATTGGTCAAGAATGTTCTTGTTATCAACCATCTTTGGCTGGTTTTGAAGGTTTTCAATTAGACTAGGGTGAGGAAGGACCTAAGTAAGTTATTGAGAGCAAATAAATTCCTTATGCAAATTAGTTTGGAAATTAGACCATCTGATTGGCTGATGCAATTCTCATTAGGGATGGCCATCGGCCATGGGTAATGGTCGATGTTCCTTAGTTTTGACATCGATCGGGTTGAACCAGATGGTTTCACACAATCAATGTCAAGCTCAAACTACTAGTTTTGTTTTGCTATTTCCTGGGACACGGAGCATAGCTCCACCCACGACACCAGTGAAGCCCCGCCCCGTATTCTGATTGGCCCACAGGCCAGTCAGTCAAATATAATGAATGACCACTGATATGTAACAACATTGATGGCAAAGGCCACAATGGCCATCATTAATACTCATTCAAAACAATCCTTTCCGATTGGTTTATGTACTGTCAGTCAACAGTTTTCTATTTTACTACTTTTGATGGGACCATCATGCAAAAGTCTTCAACCAGGAAGCCAATTGGTCAAGAATGTTCTTGTTATCAACCATCTTTGGCTGGTTTTGAAGGTTTTCAATTAGACTAGGGTGAGGAAGGACCTAAGTAAGTTATGGAGAGCAAATAAATTCCTTATGCAAATTAGTTTGGAAATTAGACCATCTGATTGGCTGATGCAATTCTCATTAGGGATGGCCATCGATGTTTATAAACCATCGATGGGTTATGGTCGATGTTCCTTAGTTTTGACATTGATCGGGTTGAACCAGATGGTTTCACACAATCAATGTCAAGCTCAAACTACTAGTTTTGTTTTGCTATTTCCTGGGACACGGAGCATAGCTCCACCCACGACACCAGTGAAGCCCCGCCCCCGTATTCTGATTGGCCCACAGGCCAGTCAGTCAAATATAATGAATGACCACTGATATGTAACAACATTGATGGCAAAGGCCACAATGGCCATCATTAATACTCATTCAAAACAATCCTTTCCGATTGGTTTATGTACTGTCAGTCAACAGTTTTCTATTTTACTACTTTTGATGGGACGATCATGCAAAAGTCTTCAACCAGGAAGCCAATTGGTCAAGAATGTTCTTGTTATCAACCATCTTTGGCTGGTTTTGAAGGTTTTCAATTAGACTAGGGTGAGGAAGGACCTAAGTAAGTTATGGAGAGCAAATAAATTCCTTATGCAAATTAGTTTGGAAATTAGACCATCTGATTGGCTGATGCAATTCTCATTAGGGATGGCCATCGGCCATCGATGGTTATAAACCATCGATGGGTTATGGTCGATGTTCCTTAGTTTTGACATCGATCGGGTTGAACCAGATGGTTTCACACAATCAATGTCAAGCTCAAACTACTAGTTTTGTTTTGCTATTTCCTGGGACACGGAGCATAGCTCCACCCACGACACCAGTGAAGCCCCGCCCCGTATTCTGATTGGCCCACAGGCCAGTCAGTCAAATATAATGAATGACCACTGATATGTAACAACATTGATGGCAAAGGCCACAATGGCCATCATTAATACTCATTCAAAACAATCCTTTCCGATTGGTTTATGTACTGTCAGTCAACAGTTTTCTATTTTACTACTTTTGATGGGACCATCATGCAATATTCTTCTACCATGAAGCCAATCAGTCAAGAATGTTCTTGTTATCAACTATCTTTGGCTGGTTTTGAAGGTTTTCAATTAGACTAGGGTGTGGAAGGACCTAAGTTATGGAGAGCAAATAAATTCCTTATGCAAATTAGTTTGGAAATTAGACCATCTGATTGGCTGATGCAATTCTCATTAGGGATGGCCATCGGCCATCGATGTTTATAAACCATCGATGGGTTATGGTCGATGTTCCTTAGTTTTGACATTGATCGGGTTGAACCAGATGGTTTCACACAATCAATGTCAAGCTCAAACTACTAGTTTTGATTTGATATTTCCTGGGATAAGGGGCATAGCCCCGCCCCCGTATTCTGATTGGCCCACAGGCCAGTCAGTCAAATATAATGAATGACCACTGATATGTAACAACATTGATGGCAAAGGCCACAATGGCCATCATTAATACTCATTCAAAACAATCCTTTCCGATTGGTTTATGTACTATCAGTCAACAGTTTTCTATTTTTATACTTTTGATGGGACCATCATGCAATAGTCTTCAACCAGGAAGCCAATTGATCAAGAATGTTCTTGTTATCAACCATCTTTGGCTGGTTTTGAAGGTTTTCAATTAGACTAGGGTGCGGAAGGACCTAAGTAAGTTATGGAGAGCAAATAAATGCCTTATGCAAATTAGTTTGGAAATTAGACCATCTGATTGGCTGATGCAATTCTCATTAGGGATGGCCATCGGCCATCGATGTTTATAAACCATCGATGGGTTATGGTCGATGTTCCTTAGTTTTGACATCGATCGGGTTGAACCAGATGGTTTCACACAATCAATGTCAAGCTCAAACTACTAGTTTTGTTTTGCTATTTCCTGGGACACGGAGCATAGCTCCACCCACGACACCAGTGAAGCCCCGCCCCCGTATTCTGATTGGCCCACAGGCCAGTCAGTCAAATATAATGAATGACCACTGATATGTTACAACATTGATGGCAAAGGCCACAATGGCCATCATTAATACTCATTCAAAACAATCCTTTCCGATTGGTTTATGTACTGTCAGTCAACAGTTTTCTATTTTACTACATTTGACGGGACCATCATGCAATAGTCTTCAACCAGGAAGCCAATTGGTCAAGAATGTTCTTGTTATCAACCATCTTTGGCTGGTTTTGAAGGTTTTCAATTAGACTAGGGTGAGGAAGGACCTAAGTAAGTTATTGAGAGCAAATAAATTCCTTATGCAAATTAGTTTGGAAATTAGACCATCTGATTGGCTGATGCAATTCTCATTAGGGATGGCCATCGGCCATGGGTTATGGTCGATGTTCCTTAGTTTTGACATCGATCGGGTTGAACCAGATGGTTTCACACAATCAATGTCAAGCTCAAACTACTAGTTTTGTTTTGCTATTTCCTGGGACACGGAGCATAGCTCCACCCACGACACCAGTGAAGCCCCGCCCCGTATTCTGATTGGCCCACAGGCCAGTCAGTCAAATATAATGAATGACCACTGATATGTAACAACATTGATGGCAAAGGCCACAATGGCCATCATTAATACTCATTCAAAACAATCCTTTCCGATTGGTTTATGTACTGTCAGTCAACAGTTTTCTATTTTACTACTTTTGATGGGACCATCATGCAATAGTCTTCAACAAGGCAGCCAATTGGTCAAGAATGTTCTTGTTATTAACCATCTTTTGGCTGGTTTTGATGGTTTTCAATTAGACTAGGGTGAGGAAGGACCTAAGTAAGTTATGGAGAGCAAATAATTTCCTTATGCAAATTAGTTTGGACATTAGACCATCTGATTGGCTGATGCAATTCTAATTAGGGATGGCCATCGGCCATCGATGTTTATAAACCATCGATGGGTTATGGTCGATGTTCCTTAGTTTTGACATTGATCGGGTTGAACCAGATGGTTTCACACAATCAATGTCAAGCTCAAACTACAAGTTTTGTTTTGCTATTTCCTGGGACACGGAGCATAGCTCCACCCACGACACCAGTGAAGCCCCGCCCCGTATTCTGATTGGCCCACAGGCCAGTCAGTCAAATATAATGAATGACCACTGATATGTAACAACATTGATGGCAAAGGCCACAATGGCCATCATTAATACTCATTCAAAACAATCCTTTCCGATTGGTTTATGTACTGTCAGTCAACAGTTTTCTATTTTACTACTTTTGATGGGACCATCATGCAATAGTCTTCAACAAGGCAGCCAATTGGTCAAGAATGTTCTTGTTATTAACCATCTTTTGGCTGGTTTTGATGGTTTTCAATTAGACTTGGGTGAGGAAGGACCTAAGTAAGTTATGGAGAGCAAATAATTTCCTTATGCAAATTAGTTTGGAAATTAGACCATCTGATTGGCTGATGCAATTCTCATTAGGGATGGCCATCGGCCATCGATGTTTATAAACCATCGATGGGTTATGGTCGATGTTCCTTAGTTTTGACATCGATCGGGTTGAACCAGATGGTTTCACACAATCAATGTCAAGCTCAAACTACTAGTTTTGTTTTGCTATTTCCTGGGACACGGAGCATAGCTCCACCCACGACACCAGTGAAGCCCCGCCCCGTATTCTGATTGGCCCACAGGCCAGTCAGTCAAATATAATGAATGACCACTGATATGTAACAACATTGATGGCAAAGGCCACAATGGCCATCATTAATACTCATTCAAAACAATCCTTTCCGATTGGTTTATGTACTGTCAGTCAACAGTTTTCTATTTTACTACTTTTGATGGGACCATCATGCAATAGTCTTCAACCAGGAAGCCAATTGATCAAGAATGTTCTTGTTATCAACCATCTTTGGCTGGTTTTGAAGGTTTTCAATTAGACTAGGGTGCGGAAGGACCTAAGTAAGTTATGGAGAGCAAATAAATGCCTTATGCAAATTAGTTTGGAAATTAGACCATCTGATTGGCTGATGCAATTCTCATTAGGGATGGCCATCGGCCATCGATGTTTATAAACCATCGATGGGTTATGGTCGATGTTCCTTAGTTTTGACATCGATCGGGTTGAACCAGATGGTTTCACACAATCAATGTCAAGCTCAAACTACTAGTTTTGTTTTGCTATTTCCTGGGACACGGAGCATAGATCCACCCACGACACCAGTGAAGCCCCGCCCCCTTATTCTGATTGGCCCACAGGCCAGTCAGTCAAATATAATGAATGACCACTGATATGTTACAACATTGATGGCAAAGGCCACAATGGCCATCATTAATACTCATTCAAAACAATCCTTTCCGATTGGTTTATGTACTGTCAGTCAACAGTTTTCTATTTTACTACTTTTGATGGGACCATCATGCAATAGCCTTCAACCAGGAAGCCAATTGGTCAAGAATGTTCTTGTTATCAACCATCTTTGGCTGGTTTTGAAGGTTTTCAATTAAACTAGGGTGAGGAAGGACCTAAGTAAGTTATGGAGAGCAAATAAATTCCTTATGCAAATTAGTTTGGAAATTAGACCATCTGATTGGCTGATGCAATTCTCATTAGGGATGGCCATCGGCCATCGATGGTTATAAACCATCGATGGGTTATGGTCGATGTTCCTTAGTTTTGACATCGATCGGGTTGAACCAGATGGTTTCACACAATCAATGTCAAGCTCAAACTACTAGTTTTGTTTTGCTATTTCCTGGGACACGGAGCATAGCTCCACCCATGACACCAGTGAAGCCCCGCCCCCGTATTCTGATTGGCCCACAGGCCAGTCAGTCAAATATAATGAATGACCACTGATATGTAGCAACATTGATGGCAAAGGCCACAATGGCCATCATTAATACTCATTCAAAACAATCCTTTCCAATTGGTTTATGTACTGTCAGTCAACAGTTTTCTATTTTACTACTTTTGATGGGACCACCATGCAAAAGTCTTCAACCAGGAAGCCAATTGGTCAAGAATGTTCTTGTTATCAACCATCTTTGGCAGGCTTTGAAGGTTTTCAATTAAACTAGGGTGAGGAAGGACCTAAGTAAGTTATGGAGAGCAAATAAATTCCTTATGCAAATTAGTTTGGAAATTAGACCATCTGATTGGCTGATGCAATTCTCATTAGGGATGGCCATCGGCCATCGATGGTTATAAACCATCGATGGGTTATGGTCGATGTTCCTTAGTTTTGACATCGATCGGGTTGAACCTGATGGTTTCACACAATCAATGTCAAGCTCAAACTACTAGTTTTGTTTTGCTATTTCCTGGGACACGGAGCATAGCTCCACCCACGACACCAGTGAAGCCCCGCCCCCGTATTCTGATTGGCTCACAGGCCAGTCAGTCAAATATAATGAATGACCACTGATATGTAACAACATTGATGGCAAAGGCCACAATGGCCATCATTAATACTCATTCAAAACCATCCTTTCCGATTGGTTTATGTACTGTCAGTCAACAGTTTTCTATTTTACTACTTTTGATGGGACCATCATGCAAAAGTCTTCAACCAGGAAGCCAATTGCTCAAGAATGTTCTTGTTATCAACCATCTTTGGCTGGTTTTGAAGGTTTTCAATTAGACTAGGGTGAGGAAGGACCTAAGTAAGTTATGGAGAGCAAATAAATTCCTTATGCAAATTAGTTTGGAAATTAGACCATCTGATTGGCTGATGCAATTCTCATTAGGGATGGCCATCGGCCATCGATGGTTATAAACCATCGATGGGTTATGGTCGATGTTCCTTAGTTTTGACATCGATCGGGTTGAACCTGATGGTTTCACACAATCAATGTCAAGCTCAAACTACTAGTTTTGTTTTGCTATTTCCTGGGACACGGAGCATAGCTCCACCCACGACACCAGTGAAGCCCCGCCCCCGTATTCTGATTGGCTCACAGGCCAGTCAGTCAAATATAATGAATGACCACTGATATGTAACAACATTGATGGCAAAGGCCACAATGGCCATCATTAATACTCATTCAAAACCATCCTTTCCGATTGGTTTATGTACTGTCAGTCAACAGTTTTCTATTTTACTACTTTTGATGGGACCATCATGCAAAAGTCTTCAACCAGGAAGCCAATTGCTCAAGAATGTTCTTGTTATCAACCATCTTTGGCTGGTTTTGAAGGTTTTCAATTAGACTAGGGTGAGGAAGGACCTAAGTAAGTTATGGAGAGCAAATAAATTCCTTATGCAAATTAGTTTGGAAATTAGACCATCTGATTGGCTGATGCAATTCTCATTAGGGATGGCCATCGGCCATCGATGGTTATAAACCATCGATGGGTTATGGTCGATGTTCCTTAGTTTTGACATCGATCGGGTTGAACCAGATGGTTTCACACAATCAATGTCAAGCTCAAACTACTAGTTTTGTTTTGCTATTTCCTGGGACACGGAGCATAGCTCCACCCACGACACCAGTGAAGCCCCGCCCCCGTATTCTGATTGGCCCACAGGCAAGTCAGTCAAATATAATGAATGACCACTGATATGTTACAACATTGATGGCAAAGGCCACAATGGCCATCATTAATACTCATTCAAAACAATCCTTTCCGATTGGTTTATGTACTGTCAGTCAACAGTTTTCTATTTTACTACTTTTGATGGGACCATCATGCAATAGCCTTCAACCAGGAAGCCAATTGGTCAAGAATGTTCTTGTTATCAACCATCTTTGGCTGGTTTTGAAGGTTTTCAATTAGACTAGGGTGAGGAAGGACCTAAGTAAGTTATGGAGAGCAAATAAATTCCTTATGCAAATTAGTTTGGAAATTAGACCATCTGATTGGCTGATGCAATTCTCATTAGGGATGGCCATCGGCCATCGATGTTTATAAACCATCGATGGGTTATGGTCGATGTTCCTTAGTTTTGACATCGATCGGGTTGAACCAGATGGTTTCACACAATCAATGTCAAGCTCAAACTACTAGTTTTGTTTTGCTATTTCCTGGGACACGGAGCATAGCTCCACCCACGACACCAGTGAAGCCCCGCCCCCGTATTCTGATTGGCCCACAGGCCAGTCAGTCAAATATAATGAATGACCACTGATATGTAACAACATTGATGGCAAAGGCCACAATGGCCATCATTAATACTCATTCAAAACAATCCTTTCCAATTGGTTTATGTACTGTCAGTCAACAGTTTTCTATTTTACTACTTTTGATGGGACCACCATGCAAAAGTCTTCAACCAGGAAGCCAATTGGTCAAGAATGTTCTTGTTATCAACCATCTTTGGCAGGCTTTGAAGGTTTTCAATTAGACTAGCGTGAGGAAGGACCTAAGTAAGTTATGGAGAGCAAATAAATTCCTTATGCAAATTAGTTTGGAAATTAGACTATCTGATTGGCTGATGCAATTCTCATTAGGGATGGCCATCGGCCATCGATGGTTATAAACCATCGATGGGTTATGGTCGATGTTCCTTAGTTTTGACATCGATCGGGTTGAACCTGATGGTTTCACACAATCAATGTCAAGCTCAAACTACTAGTTTTGTTTTGCTATTTCCTGGGACACGGAGCATAGCTCCACCCACGACACCAGTGAAGCCCCGCCCCCGTATTCTGATTGGCTCACAGGCCAGTCAGTCAAATATAATGAATGACCACTGATATGTAACAACATTGATGGCAAAGGCCACAATGGCCATCATTAATTCTCATTCAAAACCATCCTTTCCGATTGGTTTATGTACTGTCAGTCAACAGTTTTCTATTTTACTACTTTTGATGGGACCATCATGCAAAAGTCTTCAACCAGGAAGCCAATTGCTCAAGAATGTTCTTGTTATCAACCATCTTTGGCCGGTTTTGAAGGTTTTCAATTAGACTAGGGTGAGGAAGGACCTAAGTAAGTTATGGAGAGCAAATAAATTCCTTATGCAAATTAGTTTGGAAATTAGACCATCTGATTGGCTGATGCAATTCTCATTAGGGATGGCCATCGGCCATCGATGGTTATAAACCATCGATGGGTTATGGTCGATGTTCCTTAGTTTTGACATCGATCGGGTTGAACCAGATGGTTTCACACAATCAATGTCAAGCTCAAACTACTAGTTTTGTTTTGCTATTTCCTGGGACACGGAGCATAGCTCCACCCACGACACCAGTGAAGCCCCGCCCCCGTATTCTGATTGGCCCACAGGCCAGTCAGTCAAATATAATGAATGACCACTGATATGTAAAAACATTGATGGCAAAGGCCACAATGGCCATCATTAATACTCATTCAAAACAATCCTTTCCGATTGGTTTATGTACTGTCAGTCAACAGTTTTCTATTTTACTACTTTTGATGGGACCATCATGCAATAGTCTTCAACCAGGAAGCCAATTGATCAAGAATGTTCTTGTTATCAACAATCTTTGGCTGGTTTTGAAGGTTTTCAATTAGACTAGGGTGTGGAAGGACCTAAGTAAGTTATGGAGAGCAAATAAATTCCATATGCAAATTAGTTTGGAAATTAGACCATCTGATTGACTGATGCAATTCTCATTAGGGATGGCCATCGGCCATCGGCCATCGATGTTTATAAACCATCGATTGGTTATGGTCGATGTTCCTTAGTTTTGACATCGATCGGGTTGAACCAGATGGTTTCACACAATCAATGTCAAGCTCAAACTACTAGTTTTGTTTTGCTATTTCCTGGGACACGGAGCATAGCTCCACCCACGACACCAGTGAAGCCCCGCCCCGTATTCTGATTGGCCCACAGGCCAGTCAGTCAAATATAATGAATGACCACTGATATGTAACAACATTGATGGCAAAGGCCACAATGGCCATCATTAATACTCATTCAAAACAATCCTTTCCGATTGGTTTATGTACTGTCAGTCAACAGTTTTCTATTTTACTACTTTTGATGGGACCATCATGCAATAGTCTTCAACCAGGAAGCCAATTGATCAAGAATGTTCTTGTTATCAACCATCTTTGGCTGGTTTTGAAGGTTTTCAATTAGACTAGGGTGCGGAAGGACCTAAGTAAGTTATGGAGAGCAAATCAATTCCTTATGCAAATTAGTTTGGAAATTAGACCATCTGATTGGCTGATGCAATTCTCATTAGGGATGGCCATTGGCCATCGATGTTTATAAACCATCGATGGGTTATGGTCGATGTTCCTTAGTTTTGACATCGATCGGGTTGAACCAGATGGTTTCACACAATCAATGTCAAGCTCAAACTACCAGTTTTGTTTTGCTATTTCCTGGGACACGGAGCATAGCTCCACCCACGACACCAGTGAAGCCCCGCCCCCTTATTCTGATTGGCCCACAGGCCAGTCAGTCAAATATAATGAATGACCACTGATATGTTACAACATTGATGGCAAAGGCCACAATGGCCATCATTAATACTCATTCAAAACAATCCTTTACTATTGGTTTATGTACTGTCAGTCAACAGTTTTCTATTTTACTACTTTTGATGGGACCATCATGCAATATCCTTCAACCAGGAAGCCAATTGGTCAAGAATGTTCTTGCTATCAACCATCTTTGGCTGGTTTTGAAGGTTTTCAATTAGACTAGGGTGAGGAAGGACCTAAGTAAGTTATGGAGAGCAAATAAATTCCTTATGCAAATTAGTTTGGAAATTAGACCATCTGATTGGCTGATGCAATTCTCATTAGGGATGGCCATCGGCCATCGATGTTTATAAACCATCGATGGGTTATGGTCGATGTTCCTTTGTTTTGACATCGATCGGGTTGAACCAGATGGTTTCACACAATCAATGTCAAGCTCAAACTACTAGTTTTGTTTTGCTATTTCCTGGGACACGGAGCATAGCTCCACCCACGACACCAGTGAAGCCCCGCCCCCGTATTCTGATTGGCCCACAGGCCAGTCAGTCAAATATAATGAATGACCACTGATATGTAACAACATTGATAGCAAAGGCCACAATGGCCATCATTAATACTCATTCAAAACAATCCTTTCCAATTGGTTTATGTACTGTCAGTCAACAGTTTTCTATTTTACTACTTTTGATGGGACCACCATGCAAAAGTCTTCAACCAGGAAGCCAATTGGTCAAGAATGTTCTTGTTATCAACCATCTTTGGCGGGCTTTGAAGGTTTTCAATTAGACTAGGGTGAGGAAGGACCTAAGTAAGTTATGGAGAGCAAATAAATTCCTTATGCAAATTAGTTTGGAAATTAGACCATCTGATTGGCTGATGCAATTCTCATTAGGGATGGCCATCGGCCATCGATGGTTATAAACCATCGATGGGTTATGGTCGATGTTCCTTAGTTTTGACATCGATCGGGTTGAACCTGATGGTTTCACACAATCAATGTCAAGCTCAAACTACTAGTTTTGTTTTGCTATTTCCTGGGACACGGAGCATAGCTCCACCCACGACACCAGTGAAGCCCCGCCCCCGTATTCTGATTGGCTCACAGGCCAGTCAGTCAAATATAATGAATGACCACTGATATGTAACAACATTGATGGCAAAGGCCACAATGGCCATCATTAATACTCATTCAAAACCATCCTTTCCGATTGGTTTATGTACTGTCAGTCAACAGTTTTCTATTTTACTACTTTTGATGGGACCATCATGCAAAAGTCTTCAACCAGGAAGCCAATTGCTCAAGAATGTTCTTGTTATCAACCATCTTTGGCTGGTTTTGAAGGTTTTCAATTAGACTAGGGTGAGGAAGGACCTAAGTAAGTTATGGAGAGCAAATAAATTCCTTATGCAAATTAGTTTGGAAATTAGACCATCTGATTGGCTGATGCAATTCTCATTAGGGATGGCCATCGGCCATGGGTTATGGTCGATGTTCCTTAGTTTTGACATCGATCGGGTTGAACCAGATGGTTTCACACAATCAATGTCAAGCTCAAACTACTAGTTTTGTTTTGCTATTTCCTGGGACACGGAGCATAGCTCCACCCACGACACCAGTGAAGCCCCGCCCCGTATTCTGATTGGCCCACAGGCCAGTCAGTCAAATATAATGAATGACCACTGATATGTAACAACATTGATGGCAAAGGCCACAATGGACATCATTAATACTCATTCAAAACAATCCTTTCCGATTGGTTTATGTACTGTCAGTCAACAGTTTTCTATTTTACTACTTTTGATGGGACCATCATGCAATAGTCTTCAACAAGGCAGCCAATTGGTCAAGAATGTTCTTGTTATTAACCATCTTTTGGCTGGTTTTGATGGTTTTCAATTAGACTAGGGTGAGGAAGGACCTAAGTAAGTTATGGAGAGCAAATAATTTCCTTATGCAAATTAGTTTGGACATTAGACCATCTGATTGGCTGATGCAATTCTAATTAGGGATGGCCATCGGCCATCGATGTTTATAAACCATCGATGGGTTATGGTCGATGTTCCTTAGTTTTGACATTGATCGGGTTGAACCAGATGGTTTCACACAATCAATGTCAAGCTCAAACTACAAGTTTTGTTTTGCTATTTCCTGGGACACGGAGCATAGCTCCACCCACGACACCAGTGAAGCCCCGCCCCGTATTCTGATTGGCCCACAGGCCAGTCAGTCAAATATAATGAATGACCACTGATATGTAACAACATTGATGGCAAAGGCCACAATGGCCATCATTAATACTCATTCAAAACAATCCTTTCCGATTGGTTTATGTACTGTCAGTCAACAGTTTTCTATTTTACTACTTTTGATGGGACCATCATGCAATAGTCTTCAACAAGGCAGCCAATTGGTCAAGAATGTTCTTGTTATTAACCATCTTTTGGCTGGTTTTGATGGTTTTCAATTAGACTTGGGTGAGGAAGGACCTAAGTAAGTTATGGAGAGCAAATAATTTCCTTATGCAAATTAGTTTGGAAATTAGACCATCTGATTGGCTGATGCAATTCTCATTAGGGATGGCCATCGGCCATCGATGTTTATAAACCATCGATGGGTTATGGTCGATGTTCCTTAGTTTTGACATCGATCGGGTTGAACCAGATGGTTTCACACAATCAATGTCAAGCTCAAACTACTAGTTTTGTTTTGCTATTTCCTGGGACACGGAGCATAGCTCCACCCACGACACCAGTGAAGCCCCGCCCCGTATTCTGATTGGCCCACAGGCCAGTCAGTCAAATATAATGAATGACCACTGATATGTAACAACATTGATGGCAAAGGCCACAATGGCCATCATTAATACTCATTCAAAACAATCCTTTCCGATTGGTTTATGTACTGTCAGTCAACAGTTTTCTATTTTACTACTTTTGATGGGACCATCATGCAATAGTCTTCAACCAGGAAGCCAATTGATCAAGAATGTTCTTGTTATCAACCATCTTTGGCTGGTTTTGAAGGTTTTCAATTAGACTAGGGTGCGGAAGGACCTAAGTAAGTTATGGAGAGCAAATAAATGCCTTATGCAAATTAGTTTGGAAATTAGACCATCTGATTGGCTGATGCAATTCTCATTAGGGATGGCCATCGGCCATCGATGTTTATAAACCATCGATGGGTTATGGTCGATGTTCCTTAGTTTTGACATCGATCGGGTTGAACCAGATGGTTTCACACAATCAATGTCAAGCTCAAACTACTAGTTTTGTTTTGCTATTTCCTGGGACACGGAGCATAGATCCACCCACGACACCAGTGAAGCCCCGCCCCCTTATTCTGATTGGCCCACAGGCCAGTCAGTCAAATATAATGAATGACCACTGATATGTTACAACATTGATGGCAAAGGCCACAATGGCCATCATTAATACTCATTCAAAACAATCCTTTCCGATTGGTTTATGTACTGTCAGTCAACAGTTTTCTATTTTACTACTTTTGATGGGACCATCATGCAATAGCCTTCAACCAGGAAGCCAATTGGTCAAGAATGTTCTTGTTATCAACCATCTTTGGCTGGTTTTGAAGGTTTTCAATTAAACTAGGGTGAGGAAGGACCTAAGTAAGTTATGGAGAGCAAATAAATTCCTTATGCAAATTAGTTTGGAAATTAGACCATCTGATTGGCTGATGCAATTCTCATTAGGGATGGCCATCGGCCATCGATGTTTATAAACCATCGATGGGTTATGGTCGATGTTCCTTAGTTTTGACATCGATCGGGTTGAACCAGATGGTTTCACACAATCAATGTCAAGCTCAAACTACTAGTTTTGTTTTGCTATTTCCTGGGACACGGAGCATAGCTCCACCCACGACACCAGTGAAGCCCCGCCCCCGTATTCTGATTGGCCCACAGGCCAGTCAGTCAAATATAATGAATGACCACTGATATGTAGCAACATTGATGGCAAAGGCCACAATGGCCATCATTAATACTCATTCAAAACAATCCTTTCCAATTGGTTTATGTACTGTCAGTCAACAGTTTTCTATTTTACTACTTTTGATGGGACCACCATGCAAAAGTCTTCAACCAGGAAGCCAATTGGTCAAGAATGTTCTTGTTATCAACCATCTTTGGCAGGCTTTGAAGGTTTTCAATTAAACTAGGGTGAGGAAGGACCTAAGTAAGTTATGGAGAGCAAATAAATTCCTTATGCAAATTAGTTTGGAAATTAGACCATCTGATTGGCTGATGCAATTCTCATTAGGGATGGCCATCGGCCATCGATGGTTATAAACCATCGATGGGTTATGGTCGATGTTCCTTAGTTTTGACATCGATCGGGTTGAACCTGATGGTTTCACACAATCAATGTCAAGCTCAAACTACTAGTTTTGTTTTGCTATTTCCTGGGACACGGAGCATAGCTCCACCCACGACACCAGTGAAGCCCCGCCCCCGTATTCTGATTGGCTCACAGGCCAGTCAGTCAAATATAATGAATGACCACTGATATGTAACAACATTGATGGCAAAGGCCACAATGGCCATCATTAATACTCATTCAAAACCATCCTTTCCGATTGGTTTATGTACTGTCAGTCAACAGTTTTCTATTTTACTACTTTTGATGGGACCATCATGCAAAAGTCTTCAACCAGGAAGCCAATTGCTCAAGAATGTTCTTGTTATCAACCATCTTTGGCTGGTTTTGAAGGTTTTCAATTAGACTAGGGTGAGGAAGGACCTAAGTAAGTTATGGAGAGCAAATAAATTCCTTATGCAAATTAGTTTGGAAATTAGACCATCTGATTGGCTGATGCAATTCTCATTAGGGATGGCCATCGGCCATCGATGGTTATAAACCATCGATGGGTTATGGTCGATGTTCCTTAGTTTTGACATCGATCGGGTTGAACCTGATGGTTTCACACAATCAATGTCAAGCTCAAACTACTAGTTTTGTTTTGCTATTTCCTGGGACACGGAGCATAGCTCCACCCACGACACCAGTGAAGCCCCGCCCCCGTATTCTGATTGGCTCACAGGCCAGTCAGTCAAATATAATGAATGACCACTGATATGTAACAACATTGATGGCAAAGGCCACAATGGCCATCATTAATACTCATTCAAAACCATCCTTTCCGATTGGTTTATGTACTGTCAGTCAACAGTTTTCTATTTTACTACTTTTGATGGGACCATCATGCAAAAGTCTTCAACCAGGAAGCCAATTGCTCAAGAATGTTCTTGTTATCAACCATCTTTGGCTGGTTTTGAAGGTTTTCAATTAGACTAGGGTGAGGAAGGACCTAAGTAAGTTATGGAGAGCAAATAAATTCCTTATGCAAATTAGTTTGGAAATTAGACCATCTGATTGGCTGATGCAATTCTCATTAGGGATGGCCATCGGCCATCGATGGTTATAAACCATCGATGGGTTATGGTCGATGTTCCTTAGTTTTGACATCGATCGGGTTGAACCAGATGGTTTCACACAATCAATGTCAAGCTCAAACTACTAGTTTTGTTTTGCTATTTCCTGGGACACGGAGCATAGCTCCACCCACGACACCAGTGAAGCCCCGCCCCCGTATTCTGATTGGCCCACAGGCAAGTCAGTCAAATATAATGAATGACCACTGATATGTTACAACATTGATGGCAAAGGCCACAATGGCCATCATTAATACTCATTCAAAACAATCCTTTCCGATTGGTTTATGTACTGTCAGTCAACAGTTTTCTATTTTACTACTTTTGATGGGACCATCATGCAATAGCCTTCAACCAGGAAGCCAATTGGTCAAGAATGTTCTTGTTATCAACCATCTTTGGCTGGTTTTGAAGGTTTTCAATTAGACTAGGGTGAGGAAGGACCTAAGTAAGTTATGGAGAGCAAATAAATTCCTTATGCAAATTAGTTTGGAAATTAGACCATCTGATTGGCTGATGCAATTCTCATTAGGGATGGCCATCGGCCATCGATGTTTATAAACCATCGATGGGTTATGGTCGATGTTCCTTAGTTTTGACATCGATCGGGTTGAACCAGATGGTTTCACACAATCAATGTCAAGCTCAAACTACTAGTTTTGTTTTGCTATTTCCTGGGACACGGAGCATAGCTCCACCCACGACACCAGTGAAGCCCCGCCCCCGTATTCTGATTGGCCCACAGGCCAGTCAGTCAAATATAATGAATGACCACTGATATGTAACAACATTGATGGCAAAGGCCACAATGGCCATCATTAATACTCATTCAAAACAATCCTTTCCAATTGGTTTATGTACTGTCAGTCAACAGTTTTCTATTTTACTACTTTTGATGGGACCACCATGCAAAAGTCTTCAACCAGGAAGCCAATTGGTCAAGAATGTTCTTGTTATCAACCATCTTTGGCAGGCTTTGAAGGTTTTCAATTAGACTAGCGTGAGGAAGGACCTAAGTAAGTTATGGAGAGCAAATAAATTCCTTATGCAAATTAGTTTGGAAATTAGACTATCTGATTGGCTGATGCAATTCTCATTAGGGATGGCCATCGGCCATCGATGGTTATAAACCATCGATGGGTTATGGTCGATGTTCCTTAGTTTTGACATCGATCGGGTTGAACCTGATGGTTTCACACAATCAATGTCAAGCTCAAACTACTAGTTTTGTTTTGCTATTTCCTGGGACACGGAGCATAGCTCCACCCACGACACCAGTGAAGCCCCGCCCCCGTATTCTGATTGGCTCACAGGCCAGTCAGTCAAATATAATGAATGACCACTGATATGTAACAACATTGATGGCAAAGGCCACAATGGCCATCATTAATTCTCATTCAAAACCATCCTTTCCGATTGGTTTATGTACTGTCAGTCAACAGTTTTCTATTTTACTACTTTTGATGGGACCATCATGCAAAAGTCTTCAACCAGGAAGCCAATTGCTCAAGAATGTTCTTGTTATCAACCATCTTTGGCCGGTTTTGAAGGTTTTCAATTAGACTAGGGTGAGGAAGGACCTAAGTAAGTTATGGAGAGCAAATAAATTCCTTATGCAAATTAGTTTGGAAATTAGACCATCTGATTGGCTGATGCAATTCTCATTAGGGATGGCCATCGGCCATCGATGGTTATAAACCATCGATGGGTTATGGTCGATGTTCCTTAGTTTTGACATCGATCGGGTTGAACCAGATGGTTTCACACAATCAATGTCAAGCTCAAACTACTAGTTTTGTTTTGCTATTTCCTGGGACACGGAGCATAGCTCCACCCACGACACCAGTGAAGCCCCGCCCCCGTATTCTGATTGGCCCACAGGCCAGTCAGTCAAATATAATGAATGACCACTGATATGTAACAACATTGATGGCAAAGGCCACAATGGCCATCATTAATACTCATTCAAAACAATCCTTTCCGATTGGTTTATGTACTGTCAGTCAACAGTTTTCTATTTTACTACTTTTGATGGGACCATCATGCAATAGTCTTCAACCAGGAAGCCAATTGATCAAGAATGTTCTTGTTATCAACAATCTTTGGCTGGTTTTGAAGGTTTTCAATTAGACTAGGGTGTGGAAGGACCTAAGTAAGTTATGGAGAGCAAATAAATTCCATATGCAAATTAGTTTGGAAATTAGACCATCTGATTGACTGATGCAATTCTCATTAGGGATGGCCATCGGCCATCGGCCATCGATGTTTATAAACCATCGATTGGTTATGGTCGATGTTCCTTAGTTTTGACATCGATCGGGTTGAACCAGATGGTTTCACACAATCAATGTCAAGCTCAAACTACTAGTTTTGTTTTGCTATTTCCTGGGACACGGAGCATAGCTCCACCCACGACACCAGTGAAGCCCCGCCCCGTATTCTGATTGGCCCACAGGCCAGTCAGTCAAATATAATGAATGACCACTGATATGTAACAACATTGATGGCAAAGGCCACAATGGCCATCATTAATACTCATTCAAAACAATCCTTTCCGATTGGTTTATGTACTGTCAGTCAACAGTTTTCTATTTTACTACTTTTGATGGGACCATCATGCAATAGTCTTCAACCAGGAAGCCAATTGATCAAGAATGTTCTTGTTATCAACCATCTTTGGCTGGTTTTGAAGGTTTTCAATTAGACTAGGGTGCGGAAGGACCTAAGTAAGTTATGGAGAGCAAATCAATTCCTTATGCAAATTAGTTTGGAAATTAGACCATCTGATTGGCTGATGCAATTCTCATTAGGGATGGCCATTGGCCATCGATGTTTATAAACCATCGATGGGTTATGGTCGATGTTCCTTAGTTTTGACATCGATCGGGTTGAACCAGATGGTTTCACACAATCAATGTCAAGCTCAAACTACCAGTTTTGTTTTGCTATTTCCTGGGACACGGAGCATAGCTCCACCCACGACACCAGTGAAGCCCCGCCCCCTTATTCTGATTGGCCCACAGGCCAGTCAGTCAAATATAATGAATGACCACTGATATGTTACAACATTGATGGCAAAGGCCACAATGGCCATCATTAATACTCATTCAAAACAATCCTTTCCTATTGGTTTATGTACTGTCAGTCAACAGTTTTCTATTTTACTACTTTTGATGGGACCATCATGCAATATCCTTCAACCAGGAAGCCAATTGGTCAAGAATGTTCTTGCTATCAACCATCTTTGGCTGGTTTTGAAGGTTTTCAATTAGACTAGGGTGAGGAAGGACCTAAGTAAGTTATGGAGAGCAAATAAATTCCTTATGCAAATTAGTTTGGAAATTAGACCATCTGATTGGCTGATGCAATTCTCATTAGGGATGGCCATCGGCCATCGATGTTTATAAACCATCGATGGGTTATGGTCGATGTTCCTTTGTTTTGACATCGATCGGGTTGAACCAGATGGTTTCACACAATCAATGTCAAGCTCAAACTACTAGTTTTGTTTTGCTATTTCCTGGGACACGGAGCATAGCTCCACCCACGACACCAGTGAAGCCCCGCCCCCGTATTCTGATTGGCCCACAGGCCAGTCAGTCAAATATAATGAATGACCACTGATATGTAACAACATTGATAGCAAAGGCCACAATGGCCATCATTAATACTCATTCAAAACAATCCTTTCCAATTGGTTTATGTACTGTCAGTCAACAGTTTTCTATTTTACTACTTTTGATGGGACCACCATGCAAAAGTCTTCAACCAGGAAGCCAATTGGTCAAGAATGTTCTTGTTATCAACCATCTTTGGCGGGCTTTGAAGGTTTTCAATTAGACTAGGGTGAGGAAGGACCTAAGTAAGTTATGGAGAGCAAATAAATTCCTTATGCAAATTAGTTTGGAAATTAGACCATCTGATTGGCTGATGCAATTCTCATTAGGGATGGCCATCGGCCATCGATGGTTATAAACCATCGATGGGTTATGGTCGATGTTCCTTAGTTTTGACATCGATCGGGTTGAACCTGATGGTTTCACACAATCAATGTCAAGCTCAAACTACTAGTTTTGTTTTGCTATTTCCTGGGACACGGAGCATAGCTCCACCCACGACACCAGTGAAGCCCCGCCCCCGTATTCTGATTGGCTCACAGGCCAGTCAGTCAAATATAATGAATGACCACTGATATGTAACAACATTGATGGCAAAGGCCACAATGGCCATCATTAATACTCATTCAAAACCATCCTTTCCGATTGGTTTATGTACTGTCAGTCAACAGTTTTCTATTTTACTACTTTTGATGGGACCATCATGCAAAAGTCTTCAACCAGGAAGCCAATTGCTCAAGAATGTTCTTGTTATCAACCATCTTTGGCTGGTTTTGAAGGTTTTCAATTAGACTAGGGTGAGGAAGGACCTAAGTAAGTTATGGAGAGCAAATAAATTCCTTATGCAAATTAGTTTGGAAATTAGACCATCTGATTGGCTGATGCAATTCTCATTAGGGATGGCCATCGGCCATCGATGGTTATAAACCATCGATGGGTTATGGTCGATGTTCCTTAGTTTTGACATCGATCGGGTTGAACCAGATGGTTTCACACAATCAATGTCAAGCTCAAACTACTAGTTTTGTTTTGCTATTTCCTGGGACACGGAGCATAGCTCCACCCACGACACCAGTGAAGCCCCGCCCCCGTATTCTGATTGGCCCACAGGCCAGTCAGTCAAATATAATGAATGACCACTGATATGTAACAACATTGATGGCAAAGGCCACAATGGCCATCATTAATACTCATTCAAAACAATCCTTTCCGATTGGTTTATGTACTGTCAGTCAACAGTTTTCTATTTTACTACTTTTGATGGGACCATCATGCAAAAGTCTTCAACCAGGAAGCCAATTGGTCAAGAATGTTCTTGTTATCAACCATCTTTGGCTGGTTTTGAAGGTTTTCAATTAGACTAGGGTGAGGAAGGACCTAAGTAAGTTATGGAGAGCAAATAAATTCCTTATGCAAATTAGTTTGGAAATTAGACCATCTGATTGGCTGATGCAATTCTCATTAGGGATGGCCATCGATGTTTATAAACCATCGATGGGTTATGGTCGATGTTCCTTAGTTTTGACATTGATCGGGTTGAACCAGATGGTTTCACACAATCAATGTCAAGCTCAAACTACTAGTTTTGTTTTGCTATTTCCTGGGACACGGAGCATAGCTCCACCCACGACACCAGTGAAGCCCCGCCCCCGTATTCTGATTGGCCCACAGGCCAGTCAGTCAAATATAATGAATGACCACTGATATGTAACAACATTGATGGCAAAGGCCACAATGGCCATCATTAATACTCATTCAAAACAATCCTTTCCGATTGGTTTATGTACTGTCAGTCAACAGTTTTCTATTTTACTACTTTTGATGGGACGATCATGCAAAAGTCTTCAACCAGGAAGCCAATTGGTCAAGAATGTTCTTGTTATCAACCATCTTTGGCTGGTTTTGAAGGTTTTCAATTAGACTAGGGTGAGGAAGGACCTAAGTAAGTTATGGAGAGCAAATAAATTCCTTATGCAAATTAGTTTGGAAATTAGACCATCTGATTGGCTGATGCAATTCTCATTAGGGATGGCCATCGGCCATCGATGGTTATAAACCATCGATGGGTTATGGTCGATGTTCCTTAGTTTTGACATCGATCGGGTTGAACCAGATGGTTTCACACAATCAATGTCAAGCTCAAACTACTAGTTTTGTTTTGCTATTTCCTGGGACACGGAGCATAGCTCCACCCACGACACCAGTGAAGCCCCGCCCCCGTATTCTGATTGGCCCACAGGCCAGTCAGTCAAATATAATGAATGACCACTGATATGTAACAACATTGATGGCAAAGGCCACAATGGCCATCATTAATACTCATTCAAAACAATCCTTTCCGATTGGTTTATGTACTGTCAGTCAACAGTTTTCTATTTTACTACTTTTGATGGGACCATCATGCAAAAGTCTTCAACCAGGAAGCCAATTGGTCAAGAATGTTCTTGTTATCAACCATCTTAGGCTGGTTTTGAAGGTTTTCAATTCGACTAGGGTGAGGAAGGACCTAAGTAAGTTATGGAGAGCAAATAAATTCCTTATGCAAATTAGTTTGGAAATTAGACCATCTGATTGGCTGATGCAATTCTCATTAGGGATGGCCATCGGCCATCGATGGTTATAAACCATCGATGGGTTATGGTCGATGTTCCTTAGTTTTGACATCGATCGGGTTGAACCAGATGGTTTCACACAATCAATGTCAAGCTCAAACTACTAGTTTTGTTTTGCTATTTCCTGGGACACGGAGCATAGCTCCACCCACGACACCAGTGAAGCCCCGCCCCCGTATTCTGATTGGCCCACAGGCCAGTCAGTCAAATATAATGAATGACCACTGATATGTAACAACATTGATGGCAAAGGCCACAATGGCCATCATTAATACTCATTCAAAACAATCCTTTCCGATTGGTTTATGTACTGTCAGTCAACAGTTTTCTATTTTACTACTTTTGATGGGACCATCATGCAAAAGTCTTCAACCAGGAAGCCAATTGGTCAAGAAGGTTCTTGTTATCAACCATCTTTGGCTGGTTTTGAAGGTTTTCAATTAGACTAGGGTGAGGAAGGACCTAAGTAAGTTATGGAGAGCAAATAAATTCCTTATGCAAATTAGTTTGGAAATTAGACCATCTGATTGGCTGATGCAATTCTCATTAGGGATGGCCATCGATGTTTATAAACCATCGATGGGTTATGGTCGATGTTCCTTAGTTTTGACATTGATCGGGTTGAACCAGATGGTTTCACACAATCAATGTCAAGCTCAAACTACTAGTTTTGTTTTGCTATTTCCTGGGACACGGAGCATAGCTTCACCCACGACACCAGTGAAGCCCCGCCCCCGTATTCTGATTGGCCCACAGGCCAGTCAGTCAAATATAATGAATGACCACTGATATGTAACAACATTGATGGCAAAGGCCACAATGGCCATCATTAATACTCATTCAAAACAATCCTTTCCGATTGGTTTATGTACTGTCAGTCAACAGTTTTCTATTTTACTACTTTTGATGGGACGATCATGCAAAAGTCTTCAACCAGGAAGCCAATTGGTCAAGAATGTTCTTGTTATCAACCATCTTTGGCTGGTTTTGAAGGTTTTCAATTAGACTAGGGTGAGGAAGGACCTAAGTAAGTTATGGAGAGCAAATAAATTCCTTATGCAAATTAGTTTGGAAATTAGACCATCTGATTGGCTGATGCAATTCTCATTAGGGATGGCCATCGGCCATCGATGGTTATAAACCATCGATGGGTTATGGTCGATGTTCCTTAGTTTTGACATCGATCGGGTTGAACCAGATGGTTTCACACAATCAATGTCAAGCTCAAACTACTAGTTTTGTTTTGCTATTTCCTGGGACACGGAGCATAGCTCCACCCACGACACCAGTGAAGCCCCGCCCCCGTATTCTGATTGGCCCACAGGCCAGTCAGTCAAATATAATGAATGACCACTGATATGTAACAACATTGATGGCAAAGGCCACAATGGCCATCATTAATACTCATTCAAAACAATCCTTTCCGATTGGTTTATGTACTGTCAGTCAACAGTTTTCTATTTTACTACTTTTGATGGGACCATCATGCAAAAGTCTTCTACCAGGAAGCCAATTGGTCAAGAATGTTCTTGTTATCAACCATCTTTGGCTGGTTTTGAAGGTTTTCAATTAGACTAGGGTGAGGAAGGACCTAAGTAAGTTATGGAGAGCAAATAAATTCCTTATGCAAATTAGTTTGGAAATTAGACCATCTGATTGGCTGATGCAATTCTCATTAGGGATGGCCATCGATGTTTATAAACCATCGATGGGTTATGGTCGATGTTCCTTAGTTTTGACATTGATCGGGTTGAACCAGATGGTTTCACACAATCAATGTCAAGCTCAAACTACTAGTTTTGTTTTGCTATTTCCTGGGACACGGAGCATAGCTCCACCCACGACACCAGTGAAGCCCCGCCCCCGTATTCTGATTGGCCCACAGGCCAGTCAGTCAAATATAATGAATGACCACTGATATGTAACAACATTGATGGCAAAGGCCACAATGGCCATCATTAATACTCATTCAAAACAATCCTTTCCGATTGGTTTATGTACTGTCAGTCAACAGTTTTCTATTTTACTACTTTTGATGGGACGATCATGCAAAAGTCTTCAACCAGGAAGCCAATTGGTCAAGAATGTTCTTGTTATCAACCATCTTTGGCTGGTTTTGAAGGTTTTCAATTTGAATAGGGTGAGGAAGGACCTAAGTAAGTTATGGAGAGCAAATAAATTCCTTATGCAAATTAGTTTGGAAATTAGACCATCTGATTGGCTGATGCAATTCTCATTAGGGATGGCCATCGGCCATCGATGGTTATAAACCATCGATGGGTTATGGTCGATGTTCCTTAGTTTTGACATCGATCGGGTTGAACCAGATGGTTTCACACAATCAATGTCAAGCTCAAACTACTAGTTTTGTTTTGCTATTTCCTGGGACACGGAGCATAGCTCCACCCACGACACCAGTGAAGCCCCGCCCCCGTATTCTGATTGGCCCACAGGCCAGTCAATCAAATATAATGAATGACCACTGATATGTAACAACATTGATGGCAAAGGCCATCATTAATACTAATTCAAAACAATCCTTTCCAAATGGTTTATGTACTGTCAGTCAACCGTTTTCTATTTTACTACTTTTGATGGGACCATCATGCAATAGTCTTCAACCAGGAAGCCAATTGGTCAAGAGTGTTCTTGTTATCAACCACCTTTGGCTGGTTTTGAAGGTTTTCAATTAGACTAGAGTGAGAAAGGACCTAAGTAAGTTATGGAGAGCAAATAAATTCCTTATGCAAATTAGTTTGGAAATTAGACCATCTGATTGGCTGATGCAATTCTCATTAGGGATGGACATCGATGTTTATAAACCATCGATGGGTTATGGTCGATGTTCCTTAGTTTTGACATCGATCGGGTTGAACCAGATGGTTTCACACAATCAATGTCAAGCTCAAACTACTAGTTTTGTTTTGCTATTTCCTGGGACACGGAGCATAGCCCCGCCCCGTATTCTGATTGGCCCACAGGCCAGTCAGTCAAATATAATGAATGACCACTGATATGTAACAACATTGATGGCAAAGGCCACAATGGCCATCATTAATACTCATTCAAAACAATCCTTTCCGATTGGTTTATGTACTGTCAGTCAACAGTTTTCTGTTTTACTACTTTTGATGGGACCATCATGCAATAGTCTTCAACGAGGCAGCCAATTGCTCAAGAATGTTCTTGTTATTAACCATCTTTTGGCTGGTTTTGATGGTTTTCAATTAGACTAGGGTGAGGAAGGACCTAAGTAAGTTATGGAGAGCAAATAATTTCCTTATGCAAATTAGTTTGGACATTAGACCATCTGATTGGCTGATGCAATTCTCATTAGGGATGGCCATCGGCCATCGATGTTTATAAACCATCGATGGGTTATGGTCGATGTTCCTTAGTTTTGACATTGATCGGGTTGAACCAGATGGTTTCACACAATCAATGTCAAGCTCAAACTACTAGTTTTGTTTTGCTATTTCCTGGGACACGGAGCATAGCTCCACCCACGACACCAGTGAAGCCCCGCCCCGTATTCTGATTGGCCCACAGGCCAGTCAGTCAAATATAATGAATGACCACTGATATGTAACAACATTGATGGCAAAGGCCACAATGGCCATCATTAATACTCATTCAAAACAATCCTTTCCGATTGGTTTATGTACTGTCAGTCAACAGTTTTCTATTTTACTACTTTTGATGGGACCATCATGCAATAGTCTTCAACAAGGCAGCCAATTGGTCAAGAATGTTCTTGTTATTAACCATCTTTTGGCTGGTTTTGAAGGTTTTCAATTAGACTAGGGTGAGGAAGGACCTAAGTAAGTTATGGAGAGCAAATAAATTCCTTATGCAAATTAGTTTGGAAATTAGACCATCTGATTGGCTGATGCAATTCTCATTAGGGATGGCCATCGGCCATCGGCCATCGATGTTTATAAACCATCGATGGGTTATGGTCGATGTTCCTTAGTTTTGACATTGATCGGGTTGAACCAGATGGTTTCACACAATCAATGTCAAGCTCAAACTACTAGTTTTGTTTTGCTATTTCCTGGGACACGGAGCATAGCTCCACCCACGACACCAGTGAAGCCCCGCCCCGTATTCTGATTGGCCCACAGGCCAGTCAGTCAAATATAATGAATGACCACTGATATGTAACAACATTGATGGCAAAGGCCACAATGGCCATCATTAATACTCATTCAAAACAATCCTTTCCGATTGGTTTATGTACTGTCAGTCAACAGTTTTCTATTTTACTACTTTTGATGGGACCATCATGCAATAGTCTTCAACAAGGCAGCCAATTGGTCAAGAATGTTCTTGTTATTAACCATCTTTTGGCTGGTTTTGATGGTTTTCAATTAGACTAGGGTGAGGAAGGACCTAAGTAAGTTATGGAGAGCAAATAAATTCCTTATACAAATTAGTTTGGAAATTAGACCATCTGATTGGCTGATGCAATTCTCATTAGGGATGGCCTTCAGCCATCGATGTTTATAAACCATCGATGGGTTATGGTCGATGTTCCTTAGTTTTGACATCGATCGGGTTGAACCAGCTGGTTTCACACAATCAATGTCAAGCTCAAACTACTAGTTTTGTTTTGCTATTTCCTGGGACACGGAGCATTGCTCCACCCACGACACCAGTGAAGCCCCGCCCCCGTATTCTGATTGGCCCACAGGCCAGTCAGTCAAATATAATGAATGACCACTGATATGTAACATCATTAATACTCATTCAAAACAATCCTTTCCGATTGGTTTATGTACTGTCAGTCAACAGTTTTCTATTTTACTACTTTTGATGGGACCATCATGCAAAAGTCTTCAACCAGGAAGCCAATTGGTCAAGAATGTTCTTGTTATCAACCATCTTTGGCTGGTTTTGAAGGTTTTCAATTAGACTAGGGTAAGAAAGGACCTAAGTAAGTTATGGAGAGCAAATAAATTCCTTATGCAAATTAGTTTGGAAATTAGACCATCTGATTGGCTGATGCAATTCTCATTAGGGATGGCCATCGATGTTTATAAACCATCAATGGGTTATGGTCGATGTTCCTTAGTTTTGACATCGATCGGGTTGAACCAGATGGTTTCACACAATCAATGTCAAGCTCAAACTACTAGTTTTGTTTTGCTATTTCCTGGGACACGGAGCATAGCTCCACCCACGACACCAGTGAAGCCACGCCCCCGTATTCTAATTGGCCCACAGGCCAGTCAGTCAAATATAATGAATGACCACTGATATGTAACAACATTGATGGCAAAGGCCACAATGGCCATCATTAATACTCATTCAAAACAATCCTTTCCGATTGGTTTATGTACTGTCAGTCAACAGTTTTCTATTTTACTACTTTTGATGGGACCATCATGCAAAAGTCTTCAACCAGGAAGCCAATTGGTCAAGAATGTTCTTGTTATCAACCATCTTTGGCCGGTTTTGAAGGTTTTCAATTAGACTAGGGTGAGGAAGGACCTAAGTAAGTTATGGAGAGCAAATAAATTCATTGTGCAAATTAGTTTGGAAATTAGACCATCTGATTGGCTGATGCAATTCTCATTAGGGATGGCCATCGGCCATCGATGGTTATAAACCATCGATGGGTTATGGTCGATGTCCCTTAGTTTTGACATTGATCGGGTTGAACCAGATGGTTTCACACAATCAATGTCAAGCTCAAACTACTAGTTTTGTTTTGCTATTTCCCGGGACACGGAACATAGCTCCACCCACGACACCAGTGAAGCCCCGCCCCCGTATTCTGATTGGCCCACAGGCCAGTCAGTCAAATATAATGAATGATCACTGATATATAACAACATTGATGGCAAAGGCCACAATGGCCATCATTAATACTCATTCAAAACAATCCTATCCGATTGGTTTATGTACTGTCAGTCAACAGTTTTCTATTTTACTACTTTTGATGGGACGATCATGCAAAAGTCTTCAACCAGGAAGCCAATTGCTCAAGAATGTTCTTGTTCTCTACCATCTTTGGCTGGTTTTGAAGGTTTTCAATTAGAATAGGGTGAGGAAGGACCTAAGTAAGTTATGGAGAGCAAATAAATTCCTTATGCAAATTAGTTTGGAAATTAGACCATCTGATTGGCTGATGCAATTCTCATTTGGGATGGCCATCGATGTTTATAAACCATCGATGGGTTATGGTCGATGTTCCTTAGTTTTGACATCGATCGGGTTGAACCAGATGGTTTCACACAATCAATGTCAAGCTCAAACTACTAGTTTTGTTTTGCTATTTCCTGGGACACGGAACATAGCTCCACCCACGACACCAGTGAAGCCCCGCCCCCGTATTCTGATTGGCCCACAGGCCAGTCAGTCAAATATAATGAATGACCACTGATATGTAACAACATTGATGGCAAAGGCCACAATGGCCATCATTAATACTCATTCAAAACAATCCTTTCCGATTGGTTTATGTACTGTCAGTCAACAGTTTTCTATTTTACTACTTTTGATGGGACCATCATGCAAAAGTCTTCAACCAGGAAGCCAATTGGTCAAGAATGTTCTTGTTATCAACCATCTTTGGCTGGTTTTGAAGGTTTTCAATTAGACTAGGGTAAGAAAGGACCTAAGTAAGTTATGGAGAGCAAATAAATTCCTTATGCAAATTAGTTTGGAAATTAGACCATCTGATTGGCTGATGCAATTCTCATTAGTGATGGCCATCGATGTTTATAAACCATTGATGGGTTATGGTCGATGTTCCTTAGTTTTGACATCGATTGGGTTGAACCAGCTGGTTTCACACAATCAATGTCAAGCTCAAACTACTAGTTTTGTTTTGCTATTTCCTGGGACACGGAGCATAGCTCCACCCACGACACCAGTGAAGCCCCGCCCCCGTATTCTGATTGGCCCACAGGCCAGTCAGTCAAATATAATGAATGACCACTGATATGTAACCACATTGATGGCAAAGGCCACAATGGCCATCATTAATACTCATTCAAAACAATCCTTTCCGATTGGTTTATGTACTGTCAGTCAACAGTTTTCTATTTTACTACTTTTGATGGGACGATCATGCAAAAGTCTTCAACCAGGAAGCCAATTGGTCAAGAATGTTCTTGTTATCAACCATCTTTGGCTGGTTTTGAAGGTTTTCAATTAGACTAGGGTAAGAAAGGACCTAAGTAAGTTATGGAGAGCAAATAAATTCCTTATGCAAATTAGTTTGGAAATTAGACCATCTGATTGGCTGATGCAATTCTCATTAGTGATGGCCATCGATGTTTATAAACCATCGATGGGTTATGGTCGATGTTCCTTAGTTTTGACATCGATTGGGTTGAACCAGCTGGTTTCACACAATCAATGTCAAGCTCAAACTACTAGTTTTGTTTTGCTATTTCCTGGGACACGGAGCATAGCTCCACCCACGACACCAGTGAAGCCCCGCCCCCGTATTCTGATTGGCCCACAGGCCAGTCAGTCAAATATAATGAATGACCACTGATATGTAACAACATTGATGGCAAAGGCCACAATGGCCATCATTAATACTCATTCAAAACAATCCTTTCCGATTGGTTTATGTACTGTCAGTCAACAGTTTTCTATTTTACTACTTTTGATGGGACCATCATGCAAAAGTCTTCAACCAGGAAGCCAATTGGTCAAGAATGTTCTTGTTATCAACCATCTTTGGCTGGTTTTGAAGGTTTTCAATTAGACTAGGGTGAGGAAGGACCTAAGTAAGTTATGGAGAGCAAATAAATTCCTTATGCAAATTAGTTTGGAAATTAGACCATCTGATTGGCTGATGCAATTCTCATTAGGGATGGCCATCGATGTTTATAAACCATCGATGGGTTATGGTCGATGTTCCTTAGTTTTGACATTGATCGGGTTGAACCAGATGGTTTCACACAATCAATGTCAAGCTCAAACTACTAGTTTTGTTTTGCTTTTTCCTGGGACACGGAGCATAGCTCCACCCACGACACCAGTGAAGCCCCGCCCCCGTATTCTGATTGGCCCACAGGCCAGTCAGTCAAATATAATGAATGACCACTGATATGTAACAACATTGATGGCAAAGGCCACAATGGCCATCATTAATACTCATTCAAAACAATCCTTTCCGATTGGTTTATGTACTGTCAGTCAACAGTTTTTTATTTTACTACTTTTGATGGGACGATCATGCAAAAGTCTTCAACCAGGAAGCCAATTGATCAAGAATGTTCTTGTTATCAACCATCTTTGGCTGGTTTTGAAGGTTTTCAATTAGAATAGGGTGAGGAAGGACCTAAGTAAGTTATGGAGAGCAAATAAATTCCTTATACAAATTAGTTTGGAAATTAGACCATCTGATTGGCTGATGCAATTCTCATTAGGGATGGCCATCGGCCATCGATGGTTATAAACCATCGATGGGTTATGGTCGATGTTCCTTAGTTTTGACATCGATCGGGTTGAACCAGATGGTTTCACACAATCAATGTCAAGCTCAAACTACTAGTTTTGTTTTGCTATTTCCTGGGACACGGAGCATAGCTCCACCCACGACACCAGTGAAGCCCCGCCCCCGTATTCTGATTGGCCCACAGGCCAGTCAGTCAAATATAATGAATGACCACTGATATGTAACAACATTGATGGCAAAGGCCACAATGGCCATCATTAATACTCATTCAAAACAATCCTTTCCGATTGGTTTATGTACTGTCAGTCAACAGTTTTCTATTTTACTACTTTTGATGGGACCATCATGCAAAAGTCTTCAACCAGGAAGCCAATTGGTCAAGAATGTTCTTGTTATCAACCATCTTTGGCTGGTTTTGATGGTTTTCAATTAGACTAGGGTGAGGAAGGACCTAAGTAAGTTATGGAGAGCAAATAAATTCCTTATGCAAATTAGTTTGGAAATTAGACCATCTGATTGGCTGATGCAATTCTCATTAGGGATGGCCATCGATGTTTATAAACCATCGATGGGTTATGGTCGATGTTCCTTAGTTTTGACATTGATCGGGTTGAACCAGATGGTTTCACACAATCAATGTCAAGCTCAAACTACTAGTTTTGTTTTGCTATTTCCTGGGACACGGAGCATAGCTCCACCCACGACACCAGTGAAGCCCCGCCCCCGTATTCTGATTGGCCCACAGGCCAGTCAGTCAAATATAATGAATGACCACTGATATGTAACAACATTGATGGCAAAGGCCTCAATGGCCATCATTAATACTCATTCAAAACAATCCTTTCCGATTGGTTTATGTACTGTCAGTCAACAGTTTTCTATTTTACTACTTTTGATGGGACGATCATGCAAAAGTCTTCAACCAGGAAGCCAATTGATCAAGAATGTTCTTGTTATCAACCATCTTTGGCTGGTTTTGAAGGTTTTCAATTTGAATAGGGTGAGGAAGGACCTAAGTAAGTTATGGAGAGCAAATAAGATCCTTATGCAAATTAGTTTGGAAATTAGACCATCTGATTGGCTGATGCAATTCTCATTAGGGATGGCCATCGGCCATCGATGGTTATAAACCATCGATGGGTTATGGTCGATGTTCCTTAGTTTTGACATCGATCGGGTTGAACCAGATGGTTTCACACAATCAATGTCAAGCTCAAACTACTAGTTTTGTTTTGCTATTTCCTGGGACACGGAGCATAGCTCCACCCACGACACCAGTGAAGCCCCGCCCCCGTATTCTGATTGGCCCACAGGCCAGTCAATCAAATATAATGAATGACCACTGATATGTAACAACATTGATGGCAAAGGCCATCATTAATACTAATTCAAAACAATCCTTTCCAAATGGTTTATGTACTGTCAGTCAACCGTTTTCTATTTTACTACTTTTGATGGGACCATCATGCAATAGTCTTCAACCAGGAAGCCAATTGGTCAAGAGTGTTCTTGTTATCAACCACCTTTGGCTGGTTTTGAAGGTTTTCAATTAGACTAGAGTGAGAAAGGACCTAAGTAAGTTATGGAGAGCAAATAAATTCCTTATGCAAATTAGTTTGGAAATTAGACCATCTGATTGGCTGATGCAATTCTCATTAGGGATGGACATCGATGTTTATAAACCATGGATGGGTTATGGTCGATGTTCCTTAGTTTTGACATCGATCGGGTTGAACCAGATGGTTTCACACAATCAATGTCAAGCTCAAACTACTAGTTTTGTTTTGCTATTTCCTTGGACACGGAGCATAGCTCCACCCACGACACCAGTGAAACCCCGCCCCCGTATTCTGATTGGCCCACAGGTCAGTCAGTCAAATATAATGAATGACCACTGATATGTAACAACATTGATGGCAAAGGCCATAATGGCCATCATTAATACTCATTCAAAACAATCCTTTCCGATTGGTTTATGTACTGTCAGTCAACAGTTTTCTATTTTACTACTTTTGATGGGACCATCATGCAATAGTCTTCAACCAGGAAGCCAATTGGTCAAGAATGTTCTTGTTATTAACCATCTTTGGCTGGTTTTGAAGGTTTTCAATTAGACTAGGGTGAGGAAGGACCTAAGTAAGTTATGGAGAGCAAATAAATTCATTGTGCAAATTAGTTTGGAAATTAGACCATCTGATTGGCTGATGCAATTCTCATTAGGGATGGCCATCGGCCATCGATGTTTATAAACCATCGATGGGTTTTGGTCGATGTTCCTTAGTTTTGACATTGATCGGTTTGAACCAGATGGTTTCACACAATCAATGTCAAGCTCAAACTACTAGTTTTGTTTTGCTATTTCCTGGGACACGGAGCATAGCTCAACCCACGACACCAGTGAAGCCCTGCCCCCGTATTCTGATTGGCCCACAGGCCAGTCAGTCAAATATAATGAATGACCACTGATATGTAACAACATTGATGGCAAAGGCCACAATGGCCATCATTAATACTCATTCAAAACCATCCTTTCCGATTGGTTTATGTACTGTCAGTCAACAGTTTTCTATTTTACTACTTTTGATGGGACCACCATGCAAAAGTCTTCAACCAGGAAGCCAATTGGTCAAAAATGTTCTTGTTATCAACCATCTTTGGCAGGCTTTGAAGGTTTTCAATTAGACTAGGGTGAGGAAGGACCTAAGTAAGTTATGGAGAGCAAATAAATTCCTTATGCAAATTAGTTTGGAATTTAGACCATCTGATTGGCTGATGCAATTCTCATTAGGGATGGCCATCGGCCATCGGTAATCGGCCATCGATGTTTATAAACCATCGATGGGTTATGGTCGATGTTCCTTAGTTTTGACATCGATCGGGTTGAACCAGATGGTTTCACACAATCAATGTCAAGCTCAAACTACTAGTTTTGTTTTGCTATTTCCTGGGACACGGAGCATAGCTCCACCCATGACACCAGTGAAGCCCCGCCCCCGTATTCTGATTGGCCCACAGGCCAGTCAGTCAAATATAATGAATGACCACTGATATATAACAACATTGATGGCAAAGGCCACAATGGCCATCATTAATACTCATTCAAAACAATCCTTTCCGATTGGTTTATGTACTGTCAGTCAACAGTTTTCTATTTTTCTACTTTTGATGGGACCATCAAGCAAAAGTCTTCAACCAGGAAGCCAATTGGTCAAGAATGTTCTTGTTATCAACCATCTTTGGCTGGTTTTGAAGGTTTTCAATTAGACTAGGGTGAGGAAGGACCTAAGTAAGTTATGGAGAGCAAATAAATTCCTTATGCAAATTAGTTTGGAAATTAGACCATCTGATTGGCTGATGCAATTCTCATTAGGGATGGCCATCGGCCATCGATGTTTATAAACCATCGATGGGTTATGGTCGATGTTCCTTAGTTTTGACATCGATCCGGTTGAACCAGATGGTTTCACACAATCAATGTCAAGCTCAAACTACTAGTTTTGTTTTGCTATTTCCTGGGACACGGAGCATGGCTCCACCCACGACACCAGTGAAGCCCCGCCCCCGTATTCTGATTGGCCCACAGGCCAGTCAGTCAAATATAATGAATGACCACTGATATATAACAACATTGATGGCAAAGGCCACAATGGCCATCATTAATACTCATTCAAAACAATCCTTTCCGATTTGTTTATGTACGGTCAGTCAACAGTTTTCTATTTTACTACTTTTGATGGGACCATCATGCAAAAGTCTTCAACCAGGAAGCCAATTGGTCAAGAATGTTCTTGTTATCAACCATCTTTGGCTGGTTTTGAAGGTTTTCAATTAGACTAGGGTGAGGAAGGACCTAAGTAAGTTATGGAGAGCAAATAAATTCCTTATGCAAATTAGTTTGGAAATTAGACCATCTGATTGGCTGATGCAATTCTCATTAGGGATGGCCATCGGCCATCGATGTTTATAAACCATCGATGGGTTATGGTCGATGTTCCTTAGTTTTGACATCGATCCGGTTGAACCAGATGGTTTCACACAATCAATGTCAAGCTCAAACTACTAGTTTTGTTTTGCTATTTCCTGGGACACGGAGCATGGCTCCACCCACGACACCAGTGAAGCCCCGCCCCCGTATTCTGATTGGCCCACAGGCCAGTCAGTCAAATATAATGAATGACCACTGATATATAACAACATTGATGGCAAAGGCCACAATGGCCATCATTAATACTCATTCAAAACAATCCTTTCCGATTGGTTTATGTACTGTCAGTCAACAGTTTTCTATTTTACTACTTTTGATGGGACCATCATGCAAAAGTCTTCAACCAGGAAGCCAATTGGTCAAGAATGTTCTTGCTATCAACCATCTTTGGCTGGTTTTGAAGGTTTTCAATTAGACTAGGGTGAGGAAGGACCTAAGTAAGTTATGGAGAGCAAATAAATTCCTTATGCAAATTAGTTTGGAAATTAGACCATCTGATTGGCTGATGCAATTCTCATTAGGGATGGCCATCGGCCATCGATGTTTATAAACCATCGATGGGTTATGGTCGATGTTCCTTTGTTTTTACATCGATCGGGTTGAACCAGATGGTTTCACACAATCAATGTCAAGCTCAAACTACTAGTTTTGTTTTGCTATTTCCTGGGACACGGAGCATAGCTCCACCCACGACACCAGTGAAGCCCGCCCCCGTATTCTGATTGGCCCACAGGCCAGTCAGTCAAATATAATGAATGACCACTGATATGTAACAACATTGATGGCAAAGGCCACAAAGGCCATCATTAATACTCATTCAAAACAATCCTTTCCGATTGGTTTATGTACTGTCAGTCAACAGTTTTCTATTTTACTACTTTTGATGGGACCATCACGCAATAGTCTTCAACCAGGAAGCCAATTGGTCAAGAATGTTCTTGTTATCAACCATCTTTGGCTGGTTTAGAAGGTTTTCAATTAGACTAGGGTGAGGAAGGACCTAAGTAAGTTATGGAGAGCAAATAAATTCCTTATGCAAATTAGTTTGGAAATTAGACCATCTGATTGGCTGATGCAATTCTCATTAGGGATGGCCATCGGCCATGGGTTATGGTCGATGTTCCTTAGTTTTGACATCGATCGGGTTGAACCAGATGGTTTCACACAATCAATGTCAAGCTCAAACTACTAGTTTTGTTTTGCTATTTCCTGGGACAAGGAGCATAGCTCCACCTACGACACCAGTGAAGCCCCGCCCCCGTATTCTGATTGGCCCACAGGCCAGTCAGTCAAATATAATGAATGACCACTGATATGTAACAACATTGATGGCAAAGGCCACAATGGCCATCATTAATACTCATTCAAAACAATCCTTTTCGATTGGTTTATGTACTGTCAGTCAACAGTTTTCTATTTTACTACTTTTGACGGGACCATCATGCAATAGTCTTCAACCAGGAAGCCAATTGGTCAAGAATGTTCTTGTTATCAACCATCTTTGGCTGGTTTTGAAGGTTTTCAATTAGACTAGGGTGAGGAAGGACCTAAGTAAATTATGGAGAGCAAATAAATTCCTTATGCAAATTAGTTTGGAAATTAGACCATCTGATTGGCTGATGCAATTCTCATTAGGGATGGCCATCGGCCATCGATGTTTATAAACCATCGATGGGTTATGGTCGATGTTCCTTTGTTTTGACATTGATCGGGTTGAACCAGATGGTTTCACACAATCAATGTCAAGCTCAAACTACTAGTTTTGTTTTGCTATTTCCTGGGACACGGAGCATAGCTCCACCCACGACACCAGTGAAGCCCCGCCCCGTATTCTGATTGGCCCACAGGCCAGTCAGTCAAATATAATGAATGACCACTGATATGTAACAACATTGATGGCAAAGGCCACAATGGCCATCATTAATACTCATTCAAAACAATCCTTTCCGATTGGTTTATGTACTGTCAGTCAACAGTTTTCTATTTTACTACTTTTGATGGGACGATCATGCAAAAGTCTTCAACCAGGAAGCCAATTGATCAAGAATGTTCTTGTTATCAACCATCTTTGGCTGGTTTTGAAGGTTTTCAATTAGAATAGGGTGAGGAAGGACCTAAGTAAGTTATGGAGAGCAAATAAATTCCTTATGCAAATTAGTTTGGAAATTAGACCATCTGATTGGCTGATGCAATTCTCATTAGGGATGGCCATCGGCCATCGATGGTTATAAACCATCGATGGGTTATGGTCGATGTTCCTTAGTTTTGACATCGATCGGGTTGAACCAGATGGTTTCACACAATCAATGTCAAGCTCAAACTACTAGTTTTGTTTTGCTATTTCCTGGGACACGGAGCATAGCTCCACCCACGACACCAGTGAAGCCCCGCCCCCGTATTCTGATTGGCCCACAGGCCAGTCAGTCAAATATAATGAATGACCACTGATATGTAACAACATTGATGGCAAAGGCCACAATGGCCATCATTAATACTCATTCAAAACAATCCTTTCCGATTGGTTTATGTACTGTCAGTCAACAGTTTTCTATTTTACTACTTTTGATGGGACCATCATGCAAAAGTCTTCAACCAGGAAGCCAATTGGTCAAGAATGTTCTTGTTATCAACCATCTTTGGCTGGTTTTGAAGGTTTTCAATTAGACTAGGGTGAGGAAGGACCTAAGTAAGTTATGGAGAGCAAATAAATTCCTTATGCAAATTAGTTTGGAAATTAGACCATCTGATTGGCTGATGCAATTCTCATTAGGGATGGCCATCGATGTTTATAAACCATCGATGGGTTATGGTCGATGTTCCTTAGTTTTGACATTGATCGGGTTGAACCAGATGGTTTCACACAATCAATGTCAAGCTCAAACTACTAGTTTTGTTTTGCTATTTCCTGGGACACGGAGCATAGCTCCACCCACGACACCAGTGAAGCCCCGCCCCCGTATTCTGATTGGCCCACAGGCCAGTCAGTCAAATATAATGAATGACCACTGATATGTAACAACATTGATGGCAAAGGCCTCAATGGCCATCATTAATACTCATTCAAAACAATCCTTTCCGATTGGTTTATGTACTGTCAGTCAACAGTTTTCTATTTTACTACTTTTGATGGGACGATCATGCAAAAGTCTTCAACCAGGAAGCCAATTGATCAAGAATGTTCTTGTTATCAACCATCTTTGGCTGGTTTTGAAGGTTTTCAATTTGAATAGGGTGAGGAAGGACCTAAGTAAGTTATGGAGAGCAAATAAATTCCTTATGCAAATTAGTTTGGAAATTAGACCATCTGATTGGCTGATGCAATTCTCATTAGGGATGGCCATCGGCCATCGATGGTTATAAACCATCGATGGGTTATGGTCGATGTTCCTTAGTTTTGACATCGATCGGGTTGAACCAGATGGTTTCACACAATCAATGTCAAGCTCAAACTACTAGTTTTGTTTTGCTATTTCCTGGGACACGGAGCATAGCTCCACCCACGACACCAGTGAAGCCCCGCCCCCGTATTCTGATTGGCCCACAGGCCAGTCAATCAAATATAATGAATGACCACTGATATGTAACAACATTGATGGCAAAGGCCATCATTAATACTAATTCAAAACAATCCTTTCCAAATGGTTTATGTACTGTCAGTCAACCGTTTTCTATTTTACTACTTTTGATGGGACCAACATGCAATAGTCTTCAACCAGGAAGCCAATTGGTCAAGAGTGTTCTTGTTATCAACCACCTTTGGCTGGTTTTGAAGGTTTTCAATTAGACTAGAGTGAGAAAGGACCTAAGTAAGTTATGGAGAGCAAATAAATTCCTTATGCAAATTAGTTTGGAAATTAGACCATCTGATTGGCTGATGCAATTCTCATTAGGGATGGACATCGATGTTTATAAACCATGGATGGGTTATGGTCGATGTTCCTTAGTTTTGACATCGATCGGGTTGAACCAGATGGTTTCACACAATCAATGTCAAGCTCAAACTACTAGTTTTGTTTTGCTATTTCCTTGGACACGGAGCATAGCTCCACCCACGACACCAGTGAAACCCCGCCCCCGTATTCTGATTGGCCCACAGGTCAGTCAGTCAAATATAATGAATGACCACTGATATGTAACAACATTGATGGCAAAGGCCATAATGGCCATCATTAATACTCATTCAAAACAATCCTTTCCGATTGGTTTATGTACTGTCAGTCAACAGTTTTCTATTTTACTACTTTTGATGGGACCATCATGCAATAGTCTTCAACCAGGAAGCCAATTGGTCAAGAATGTTCTTGTTATTAACCATCTTTGGCTGGTTTTGAAGGTTTTCAATTAGACTAGGGTGAGGAAGGACCTAAGTAAGTTATGGAGAGCAAATAAATTCATTGTGCAAATTAGTTTGGAAATTAGACCATCTGATTGGCTGATGCAATTCTCATTAGGGATGGCCATCGGCCATCGATGTTTATAAACCATCGATGGGTTATGGTCGATGTTCCTTAGTTTTGACATTGATCGGGTTGAACCAGATGGTTTCACACAATCAATGTCAAGCTCAAACTACTAGTTTTGTTTTGCTATTTCCTGGGACACGGAGCATAGCTCAACCCACGACACCAGTGAAGCCCTGCCCCCGTATTCTGATTGGCCCACAGGCCAGTCAGTCAAATATAATGAATGACCACTGATATGTAACAACATTGATGGCAAAGGCCACAATGGCCATCATTAATACTCATTCAAAACCATCCTTTCCGATTGGTTTATGTACTGTCAGTCAACAGTTTTCTATTTTACTACTTTTGATGGGACCACCATGCAAAAGTCTTCAACCAGGAAGCCAATTGGTCAAAAATGTTCTTGTTATCAACCATCTTTGGCAGGCTTTGAAGGTTTTCAATTAGACTAGGGTGAGGAAGGACCTAAGTAAGTTATGGAGAGCAAATAAATTCCTTATGCAAATTAGTTTGGAATTTAGACCATCTGATTGGCTGATGCAATTCTCATTAGGGATGGCCATCGGCCATCGGTAATCGGCCATCGATGTTTATAAACCATCGATGGGTTATGGTCGATGTTCCTTAGTTTTGACATCGATCGGGTTGAACCAGATGGTTTCACACAATCAATGTCAAGCTCAAACTACTAGTTTTGTTTTGCTATTTCCTGGGACACGGAGCATAGCTCCACCCATGACACCAGTGAAGCCCCGCCCCCGTATTCTGATTGGCCCACAGGCCAGTCAGTCAAATATAATGAATGACCACTGATATATAACAACATTGATGGCAAAGGCCACAATGGCCATCATTAATACTCATTCAAAACAATCCTTTCCGATTGGTTTATGTACTGTCAGTCAACAGTTTTCTATTTTACTACTTTTGATGGGACCATCAAGCAAAAGTCTTCAACCAGGAAGCCAATTGGTCAAGAATGTTCTTGTTATCAACCATCTTTGGCTGGTTTTGAAGGTTTTCAATTAGACTAGGGTGAGGAAGGACCTAAGTAAGTTATGGAGAGCAAATAAATTCCTTATGCAAATTAGTTTGGAAATTAGACCATCTGATTGGCTGATGCAATTCTCATTAGGGATGGCCATCGGCCATCGATGTTTATAAACCATCGATGGGTTATGGTCGATGTTCCTTAGTTTTGACATCGATCCGGTTGAACCAGATGGTTTCACACAATCAATGTCAAGCTCAAACTACTAGTTTTGTTTTGCTATTTCCTGGGACACGGAGCATGGCTCCACCCACGACACCAGTGAAGCCCCGCCCCCGTATTCTGATTGGCCCACAGGCCAGTCAGTCAAATATAATGAATGACCACTGATATATAACAACATTGATGGCAAAGGCCACAATGGCCATCATTAATACTCATTCAAAACAATCCTTTCCGATTGGTTTATGTACTGTCAGTCAACAGTTTTCTATTTTACTACTTTTGATGGGACCATCATGCAAAAGTCTTCAACCAGGAAGCCAATTGGTCAAGAATGTTCTTGTTATCAACCATCTTTGGCTGGTTTTGAAGGTTTTCAATTAGACTAGGGTGAGGAAGGACCTAAGTAAGTTATGGAGAGCAAATAAATTCCTTATGCAAATTAGTTTGGAAATTAGACCATCTGATTGGCTGATGCAATTCTCATTAGGGATGGCCATCGATGTTTATAAACCATCGATGGGTTATGGTCGATGTTCCTTAGTTTTGACATCGATCGGGTTGAACCAGATGGTTTCACACAATCAATGTCAAGCTCAAACTACTAGTTTTGTTTTGCTATTTCCTGGGACAAGGAGCATAGCTCCAACGACGACACCAGTGAAGCCCCGCCCCCGTATTCTGATTGGCCCACAGGCCAGTCAGTCAAATATAATGAATGACCACTGATATGTAACAACATTGATGGCAAAGGCCACAATGGCCATCATTAATACTCATTCAAAACAATCCTTTTCGATTGGTTTATGTACTGTCAGTCAACAGTTTTCTATTTTACTACTTTTGACGGGACCATCATGCAATAGTCTTCAACCAGGAAGCCAATTGGTCAAGAATGTTCTTGTTATCAACCATCTTTGGCTGGTTTTGAAGGTTTTCAATTAGACTAGGGTGAGGAAGGACCTAAGTAAATTATGGAGAGCAAATAAATTCCTTATGCAAATTAGTTTGGAAATTAGACCATCTGATTGGCTGATGCAATTCTCATTAGGGATGGCCATCGGCAATCGATGTTTATAAACCATCGATGGGTTATGGTCGATGTTCCTTAGTTTTGACATCGATCGGGTTGAACCAGATGGTTTCACACAATCAATGTCAAGCTCAAACTACTAGTTTTGTTTTGCTATTTCCTGGGACACGGAGCATAGCTCCAACGACGACACCAGTGAAGCCCCGCCCCCGTATTCTGATTGGCCTACAGGCCAGTCAGTCAAATATAATGAATGACCACTGATATGTAACAACATTGATGGCAAAGGCCACAATGGCCATCATTAATACTCAATCAAAACAATCCTTTCCGATTGGTTTATGTACTGTCAGTCAACAGTTTTCTATTTTACTACTTTTGATGGAACCATCATGCAATAGTCTTCAACCAGGGAGCCAATTGGTCAAGAATGTTCTTGTTATCAACCACCTTTGGCTGGTTTTAAATTATACTAAAGTGCGGAAGGACCTAAGTAAGTTATGGAGAGCAAATAAATTCCTTATGCAAATTAGTTTGGAAATTAGACCATCTGATTGGCTGATGCAATTCTCATTAGGGATGGCCTTCGGCCATCGATGTTTATAAACCATTGATGGGTTATGGTCGATGTTCCTTAGTTTTGACATCGATCGGGTTGAACCAGATGGTTTCACACAATCAATGTCAAGCTCAAACTACAAGATTTGTCTTGCTATTTCCTGGGACACGGAGCATAGCTCCACCCACGACACCAGTGAAGCCCCGCCCCGTATTCTGATTGGCCCACAGGCCAGTCGGTCAAATATAATGAATGACCACTGATATGTAACAACATTGATGGCAAAGGCCACAATGGCCATCATTAATACTCAATCAAAACAATCCTTTCCGATTGGTTTATGTACTGTCAGTCAACAGTTTTCTATTTTACTACTTTTGATGGAACCATCATGCAATAGTCTTCAACCAGGGAGCCAATTGGTCAAGAATTTTCTTGTTATCAACCATCTTTTGGCTGGTTTTAAATTAGACTAAGGTGCGGAAGGACCTAAGTAAGTTATGGAGAGCAAATAAATTCCTTATGCAAATTAGTTTGGAAATTAGACCATCTGATTGGCTGATGCAATTCTCATTAGGGATGGCCATCGGCCATCGATGTTTATAAACCATCGATGGGTTATGGTCGATGTTCCTTAGTTTTGACATCGATCGGGTTGAACCAGATGGTTTCACACAATCAATGTCAAGCTCAAACTACTAGTTTTGTTTTGCTATTTCCTGGGACACGGAGCATAGCTCCAACGACGACACCAGTGAAGCCCCGCCCCCGTATTCTGATTGGCCTACAGGCCAGTCAGTCAAATATAATGAATGACCACTGATATGTAACAACATTGATGGCAAAGGCCACAATGGCCATCATTAATACTCATTCAAAACAATCCTTTCCGATTGGTTTATGTACTGTCAGTCAACAGTTTTCTATTTTACTACTTTTGATGGGACCATCATGCAATAGTCTTCAACAAGGAAGCCAATTGGTCAAGAATGTTCTTGTTATTAACCATCTTTTGGCTGGTTTTGATGGTTTTCAATTAGACTAGGGTGAGGAAGGACCTAAGTAAGTTATGGAGAGCAAATAAATTCCTTATGCAAATTAGTTTGGAAATTAGACCATCTGATTGGCTGATGCAATTCTCATTAGGGATGGCCATCGGCCATCGATGTTTATAAACCATCGATGGGTTATGGTCGATGTTCCTTAGTTTTGACATCGATCGGGTTGAACCAGATGGTTTCACACAATCAATGTCAAGCTCAAACTACTAGTTTTGTTTTGCTATTTCCTGGGACACGGAGCATAGCTCCACCCACGACACCAGTGAAGCCCCGCCCCGTATTCTGATTGGCCTACAGGCCAGTCAGTCAAATATAATGAATGACCACTGATATGTAAAAACATTGATGGCAAACGCCACAATGGCATCATTAATACTCATTCAAAACAATCCTTTCCGATTGGTTTATGTACTGTCAGTCAACAGTTTTCTATTTTACTACTTTTGATGGGACCATCATGCAATAGTCTTCAACCAGGAAGCCAATTGGTCAAGAATGTTCTTGTTATCAACCATCTTTGGCTGGTTTTGAAGGTTTTCAATTAGACTAGGGAGAGGAAGGTCCTAAGTAAGTTATGGAGAGCAAATAAATTCCTTATGCAAATTAGTTTGGAAATTAGACCATCTGATTGGCTGATGCAATTCTCATTAGGGATGGCCATCGGCCATCGGCCATCGATGTTTATAAACCATCGATGGGTTATGGTCGATGTTCCTTAGTTTTGACATCGATCGGGTTGAACCAGATGGTTTAACACAATCAATGTCAAGCTCAAACTAATAGTTTTGTTTTGCTATTTCCTGGGACACGGAGCATAGCTCCACCCACGACACCAGTGAAGCCCCTCCCCCGTATTCTGATTGGCCCACAGGCCAGTCAGTCAAATATAATGAATGACCACTGATATGTAACAACATTGATGGCAAAGGCCACAATGGCCATCATTAATACTCATTCAAAACAATCCTTTCCGATTGGTTTATGTACTGTCAGTCAACAGTTTTCTATTTTACTACTTTTGATGGGACCATCATGCAATAGTCTTCAACCAGGAAGCCAATTGGTGAAGAATGTTCTTGTTATCAACCATCTTTGGCTGGTTTTGAAGGTTTTCAATTAGACTAGGGTGAGGAAGGACCTAAGTAAGTTATGGAGAGCAAATAAATTCCTTATGCAAATTAGTTTGGAAATTAGACCATCTGATTGGCTGATGCAATTCTCATTAGGGATGGCCATCGGCCATCGATGTTTATAAACCATCGATGGGTTATGGTCGATGTTCCTTAGTTTTGACATCGATCGGGTTGAACCAGATGGTTTCACACAATCAATGTCAAGCTCAAACTACTAGTTTTGTTTTGCTATTTCCTGGGAGACGGAGCATAGCTCCAACGACGACACCAGTGAAGCCCCGCCCCCGTATTCTGATTGGCCTACAGGCCAGTCAGTCAAATATAATGAATGACCACTGATATGTAACAACATTGATGGCAAAGGCCACAATGGCCATCATTAATACTCATTCAAAACAATCCTTTCCGATTGGTTTATGTACTGTCAGTCAACAGTTTTCTATTTTACTACTTTTGATGGGACCATCATGCAATAGTCTTCAACCAGAAAGCCAATTGGTCAAGAATGTTCTTGTTATCAACCATCTTTGGCTGGTTTTGAAGGTTTTCAATTAGACTAGGGAGAGGAAGGACCTAAGTAAGTTATGGAGAGCAAATAAATTCCTTATGCAAATTAGTTTGGAAATTAGACCATCTGATTGGCTGATGCAATTCTCATTAGGGATGGCCATCGGCCATCGGCCATCGATGTTTATAAACCATCGATGGGTTATGGTCGATGTTCCTTAGTTTTGACATCGATCGGGTTGAACCAGATGGTTTAACACAATCAATGTCAAGCTCAAACTAATAGTTTTGTTTTGCTATTTCCTGGGACACGGAGCATAGCTCCACCCACGACACCAGTGAAGCCCCGCCCCTGTATTCTGATTGGCCCACAGGCCAGTCAGTCAAATATAATGAATGACCACTGATATGTAACAACATTGATGGCAAAGGCCACAATGGCCATCATTAATACTCATTCAAAACAATCCTTTCCGATTGGTTTATGTACTGTCAGTCAACAGTTTTCTATTTTACTACTTTTGATGGGACCATCATGCAATAGTCTTCAACCAGGAAGCCAATTGGTGAAGAATGTACTTGTTATCAACCATCATTGGCTGGTTTTGAAGGTTTTCAATTAGACTAGGGTGAGGAAGGACCTAAGTAAGTTATGGAGAGCAAATAAATTCCTTATGCAAATTAGTTTGGAAATTAGACCATCTGATTGGCTGATGCAATTCTCATTAGGGATGGCCATCGGCCATCGATGTTTATAAACCATCGATGGGTTATGGTCGATGTTCCTTAGTTTTGACATCGATCGGGTTGAACCAGATGGTTTCACACAATCAATGTCAAGCTCAAACTACTAGTTTTGTTTTGCTATTTCCTGGGAGACGGAGCATAGCTCCACCCACGACACCAGTGAAGCCCCGCCCCCGTATTCTGATTGGCCCACAGGCCAGTCAGTCAAATATAATGAATGACCACTGATATGTAACAACATTGATGGCAAAGGCCACAATGGCCATCATTAATACTCATTCAAAACAATCCTTTCCGATTGGTTTATGTACTGTCAGTCAACAGTTTTCTATTTTACTACTTTTGATGGGACCATCATGCAATAGTCTTCAACAAGGAAGCCAATTGGTCAAGAATGTTCTTGTTATTAACCATCTTTTGGCTGGTTTTGATGGTTTTCAATTAGACTAGGGTGAGGAAGGACCTAAGTAAGTTATGGAGAGCAAATAAATTCCTTATGCAAATTAGTTTGGAAATTAGACCATCTGATTGGCTGATGCAATTCTCATTAGGGATGGCCATCGGCCATCGATGTTTATAAACCATCGATGGGTTATGGTCGATGTTCCTTAGTTTTGACATCGATCGGGTTGAACCAGATGGTTTCACACAATCAATGTCAAGCTCAAACTACTAGTTTTGTTTTGCTATTTCCTGGGACACGGAGCATAGCTCCAACGACGACACCAGTGAAGCCCCGCCCCCGTATTCTGATTGGCCTACAGGCCAGTCAGTCAAATATAATGAATGACCACTGATATGTAACAACATTGATGGCAAAGGCCACAATGGCCATCATTAATACTCAATCAAAACAATCCTTTCCGATTGGTTTATGTACTGTCAGTCAACAGTTTTCTATTTTACTACTTTTGACGGAACCATCATGCAATAGTCTTCAACCAGGGAGCCAATTGGTCAAGAATGTTCTTGTTATCAACCACCTTTGGCTGGTTTTAAATTAGACTAAGGTGCGGAAGGACTTAAGTAAGTTATGGAGAGCAAATAAATTCCTTATGCAAATTAGTTTGGAAATTAGACCATCTGATTGGCTGATGCAATTCTCATTAGGGATGGCCATCGGCCATCGATGTTTATAAACCATCGATGGGTTATGGTCGATGTTCCTTAGTTTTGACATCGATCGGGTTGAACCAGATGGTTTCACACAATCAATGTCAAGCTCAAACTACTAGTTTTGTTTTGTTATTTAATGGGACACGGAGCATAGCTCCACCCACGACACCAGTGAAGCCCCACCCCCGTATTCTTATTGGCCCACAGGCCAGTCAGTCAAATATAATGAATGACCACTGATATGTAACAACATTGATGGCAAAGGCCACAATGGCCATCATTAATACTCATTCAAAACAATCCCTTCCGATTGGTTTATGTACTGTCAGTCAACAGTTTTCTATTTTACTACTTTTGATGGGACCATCATGCAATAGTCTTCAACAAGGAAGCCAATTGGTCAAGAATGTTCTTGTTATTAACCATGTTTTGGCTGGTTTTGATGGTTTTTAATTAGACTAGGGTGAGGAAGAACCTAAGTAAGTTATGGAGAGCAAATAAATTCCTTATGCAAATTAGTTTGGAAATTAGACCATCTGATTGGCTGATGCAATTCTCATTAGGGATGGCCATCGGCCATCGATGTTTATAAACCATCGATGGGTTATGGTCGATGTTCCTTAGTTTTGACATCGATCGGGTTGAACCAGATGGTTTCACACAATCAATGTCAAGCTCAAACTACTAGTTTTGTTTTGCTATTTCCTGGGACACGGAGCATAGCTCCAACGACGACACCAGTGAAGCCCCGCCCCCGTATTCTGATTGGCCTACAGGCCAGTCAGTCAAATATAATGAATGACCACTGATATGTAACAACATTGATGGCAAAGGCCACAATGGCCATCATTAATACTCATTCAAAACAATCCTTTCCGATTGGTTTATGTACTGTCAGTCAACAGTTTTCTATTTTACTACTTTTGATGGGACCATCATGCAATAGTCTTCAACAAGAAAGCCAATTGGTCAAGAATGTTCTTGTTATTAACCATCTTTTAGCTGGTTTTGATGGTTTTCAATTAGACTAGGGTGAGGAAGGACCTAAGTAAGTTATGGAGAGCAAATAAATTCCTTATGCAAATTAGTTTGGAAATTAGACCATCTGATTGGCTGATGCAATTCTCATTAGAGATGGCCATCGGCCATCGGCCATCGGCCATCGATGTTTATAAACCATCGATGGGTTATGGTCGATGTTCCTTAGTTTTGACATCGATCGGGTTGAACCAGATGGTTTCACATAATCAATATCAAGCTCAAACTACTAGTTTTGTTTTGCTATTTCCTGGGACACGGAGCATAGCTCCAACGACGACACCAGTGAAGCCCCGCCCCCGTATTCTGATTGGCCTACAGGCCAGTCAGTCAAATATAATGAATGACCACTGATATGTAACAACATTGATGGCAAAGGCCACAATGGCCATCATTAATACTCATTCAAAACAATCCTTTCCGATTGGTTTATGTACTGTCAGTCAACAGTTTTCTATTTTACTACTTTTGATGGAACCATCATGCAATAGTCTTCAACCAGGGAGCCAATTGGTCAAGAATTTTCTTGTTATCAACCATCTTTTGGCTGGTTTTAAATTAGACTAAGGTGCGGAAGGACCTAAGTAAGTTATGGAGAGCAAATAAATTCCTTATGCAAATTAGTTTGGAAATTAGACCATCTGATTGGCTGATGCAATTCTCATTAGGGATGGCCATCGGCCATCGATGTTTATAAACCATCGATGGGTTATGGTCGATGTTCCTTAGTTTTGACATCGATCGGGTTGAACCAGATGGTTTCACACAATCAATGTCAATCTCAAACTACTAGTTTTGTTTTGCTATTTCCTGGGACACGGAGCATAGCTCCAACGACGACACCAGTGAAGCCCCGCCCCCGTATTCTGATTGGCCTACAGGCCAGTCAGTCAAATATAATGAATGACCACTGATATGTAACAACATTGATGGCAAAGGCCACAATGGCCATCATTAATACTCATTCAAAACAATCCTTTCCGATTGGTTTATGTACTGTCAGTCAACAGTTTTCTATTTTACTACTTTTGATGGGACCATCATGCAATAGTCTTCAACAAGGAAGCCAATTGGTCAAGAATGTTCTTGTTATTAACCATCTTTTGGCTGGTTTTGATGGTTTTCAATTAGACTAGGGTGAGGAAGGACCTAAGTAAGTTATGGAGAGCAAATAAATTCCTTATGCAAATTAGTTTGGAAATTAGACCATCTGATTGGCTGATGCAATTCTCATTAGGGATGGCCATCGGCCATCGATGTTTATAAACCATCGATGGGTTATGGTCGATGTTACTTAGTTTTGACATCGATCGGGTTGAACCAGATGGTTTCACACAATCAATGTCAAGCTCAAACTACTAGATTTGTCTTGCTATTTCCTGGGACACGGAGCATAGCTCCACCCACGACACCAGTGAAGCCCCGCCCCGTATTCTGATTGGCCCACAGGCCAGTCGGTCAAATATAATGAATGACCACTGATATGTAACAACATTGATGGCAAAGGCCACAATGGCCATCATTAATACTCATTCAAAACAATCCTTTCCGATTGGTTTATGTACTGTCAGTCAACAGTTTTCTATTTTACTACTTTTGATGGGACCATCATGCAATAGTCTTCAACAAGAAAGCCAATTGGTCAAGAATGTTCTTGTTATTAACCATCTTTTGGCTGGTTTTGACGGTTTTCAATTAGACTAGGGTGAGGAAGGACCTAAGTAAGTTATGGAGAGCAAATAAATTCCTTATGCAAATTAGTTTGGAAATTAGACCATCTGATTGGCTGATGCAATTCTCATTAGAGATGGCCATCGGCCATCGGCCATCGATGTTTATAAACCATCGATGGGTTATGGTCGATGTTCCTTAGTTTTGACATCGATCGGGTTGAACCAGATGGTTTCACACAATCAATATCAAGCTCAAACTACTAGTTTTGTTTTGCTATTTCCTGGGACACGGAGCATAGCTCCAACGACGACACCAGTGAAGCCCCGCCCCCGTATTCTAATTGGCCTACAGGCCAGTCAGTCAAATATAATGAATGACCACTGATATGTAACAACATTGATGGCAAAGGCCACAATGGCCATCATTAATACTCATTCAAAACAATCCTTTCCGATTGGTTTATGTACTGTCAGTCAACAGTTTTCTATTTTACTACTTTTGATGGAACCATCATGCAATAGTCTTCAACCAGGGAGCCAATTGGTCAAGAATTTTCTTGTTATCAACCATCTTTTGGCTGGTTTTAAATTAGACTAAGGTGCGGAAGGACCTAAGTAAGTTATGGAGAGCAAATAAATTCCTTATGCAAATTAGTTTGGAAATTAGACCATCTGATTGGCTGATGCAATTCTCATTAGGGATGGCCATCGGCCATCGATGTTTATAAACCATCGATGGGTTATGGTCGATGTTCCTTAGTTTTGACATCGATCGGGTTGAACCAGATGGTTTCACACAATCAATGTCAAGCTCAAACTACTAGTTTTGTTTTGCTATTTCCTGGGACACGGAGCATAGCTCCAACGACGACACCAGTGAAGCCCCGCCCCCGTATTCTGATTGGCCTACAGGCCAGTCAGTCAAATATAATGAATGACCACTGATATGTAACAACATTGATGGCAAAGGCCACAATGGCCATCATTAATACTCATTCAAAACAATCCTTTCCGATTGGTTTATGTACTGTCAGTCAACAGTTTTCTATTTTACTACTTTTGATGGGACCATCATGCAATAGTCTTCAACAAGGAAGCCAATTGGTCAAGAATGTTCTTGTTATTAACCATCTTTTGGCTGGTTTTGATGGTTTTCAATTAGACTAGGGTGAGGAAGGACCTAAGTAAGTTATGGAGAGCAAATAAATTCCTTATGCAAATTAGTTTGGAAATTAGACCATCTGATTGGCTGATGCAATTCTCATTAGGGATGGCCATCGGCCATCGATGTTTATAAACCATCGATGGGTTATGGTCGATGTTCCTTAGTTTTGACATCGATCGGGTTGAACCAGATGGTTTCACACAATCAATGTCAAGCTCAAACTACTAGATTTGTCTTGCTATTTCCTGGGACACGGAGCATAGCTCCACCCACGACACCAGTGAAGCCCCGCCCCGTATTCTGATTGGCCTACAGGCCAGTCAGTCAAATATAATGAATGACCACTGATATGTAAAAACATTGATGGCAAACGCCACAATGGCATCATTAATACTCATTCAAAACAATCCTTTCCGATTGGTTTATGTACTGTCAGTCAACAGTTTTCTATTTTACTACTTTTGATGGGACCATCATGCAATAGTCTTCAACCAGGAAGCCAATTGATCAAGAACGTTCTTGTTATCAACCATCTTTGGCTGGTTTTGAAGGTTTTCAATTAGACTAGGGTGCGGAAGGACCTAAGTAAGTTATGGAGAGCAAATAAATGCCTTATGCAAAATTAGTTTGGAAATTAGACCATCTGATTGGCTGATGCAATTCTCATTAGGGATGGCCATCGGCCATCGATGTTTATAAACCATCGATGGGTTATGGTCGATGTTCCTTAGTTTTGACATCGATCGGGTTGAACCAGATGGTTTCACACAATCAATGTCAAGCTCAAACTACTAGTTTTGTTTTGCTATTTCCTGGGACACGGAGCATAGCTCCACCCACGACACCAGTGAAGCCCCGCCCCCGTATTCTGATAGGCCCACAGGCCAGTCAGTCAAATATAATGAATGACCACTGATATGTAACAACATTGATGGCAAAGGCCACAATGGCCATCATTAATACTCATTCAAAACAATCCTTTCCGATTGGTTTATGTACTGTCAGTCAACAGTTTTCTATTTTACTACTTTTGATGGAACCATCATGCAATAGTCTTCAACCAGGAAGCCAATTGGTCAAGAATGTTCTTGTTATCAACCATCTTTGGCTGGTTTTGGAGGTTTTCAATTAGACTAGGGAGAGGAAGGACCTAAGTAAGTTATGGAGAGCAAATTAATTCCTTATGCAAATTAGTTTGGAAATTAGACCATCTGATTGGCTGATGCAATTCTCATTAGGGATGGCCATCGGCCATCGATGGTTATAAACCATCGATGGGTTATGGTCGATGTTCCTTAGTTTTGACATTGATCGGGTTGAACCTTATGGTTTCACACAATCAATGTCAAGCTCAAACTACTAGTTTTGTTTTGCTATTTCCTGGGACACGGAGCATAGCTCCACCCACGACACCAGTGAAGCCCAGCCCCCGTATTCTGATTGGCCCACAGGCCAGTCAGTCAAATATAATGAATGACCACTGATATGTAACAACATTGATGGCAAAGGCCACAATGGCCATCATTAATACTCATTCAAAACAATCCTTTCCGATTGGTTTATGTACTGTCAGTCAACAGTTTTCTATTTTACTACTTTTGATGGGACCATCATGCAATAGTCTTCAACCAGGAAGCCAATTGGTCAAGAATGTTCTTGTTATCAACCATCTTTGGCTGGTTTTGAAGGTTTTCAATTAGACTAGGGAGAGGAAGGACCTAAGTAAGTTATGGAGAGCAAATAAATTCCTTATGCAAATTAGTTTGGAAATTAGACCATCTGATTGGCTGATGCAATTCTCATTAGGGATGGCCATCGGCCATCGGCCATCGATGTTTATAAACCATCGATGGGTTATGGTCGATGTTCCTTAGTTTTGACATCGATCGGGTTGAACCAGATGGTTTAACACAATCAATGTCAAGCTCAAACTAATAGTTTTGTTTTGCTATTTCCTGGGACACGGAGCATAGCTCCACCCACGACACCAGTGAAGCCCCGCCCCTGTATTCTGATTGGCCCACAGGCCAGTCAGTCAAATATAATGAATGACCACTGATATGTAACAACATTGATGGCAAAGGCCACAATGGCCATCATTAATACTCATTCAAAACAATCCTTTCCGATTGGTTTATGTACTGTCAGTCAACAGTTTTCTATTTTACTACTTTTGATGGGACCATCATGCAATAGTCTTCAACCAGGAAGCCAATTGGTGAAGAATGTACTTGTTATCAACCATCTTTGGCTGGTTTTGAAGGTTTTCAATTAGACTAGGGTGAGGAAGGACCTAAGTAAGTTATGGAGAGCAAATAAATTCCTTATGCAAATTAGTTTGGAAATTAGACCATCTGATTGGCTGATGCAATTCTCATTAGGGATGGCCATCGGCCATCGATGTTTATAAACCATCGATGGGTTATGGTCGATGTTCCTTAGTTTTGACATCGATCGGGTTGAACCAGATGGTTTCACACAATCAATGTCAAGCTCAAACTACTAGTTTTGTTTTGCTATTTCCTGGGAGACGGAGCATAGCTCCACCCACGACACCAGTGAAGCCCCGCCCCCGTATTCTGATTGGCCCACAGGCCAGTCAGTCAAATATAATGAATGACCACTGATATGTAACAACATTGATGGCAAAGGCCACAATGGCCATCATTAATACTCATTCAAAACAATCCTTTCCGATTGGTTTATGTACTGTCAGTCAACAGTTTTCTATTTTACTACTTTTGATGGGACCATCATGCAATAGTCTTCAACCAGGGAGCCAATTGGTCAACAATGTTCTTGTTATCAACCACCTTTGGCTGGTTTTAAATTAGACTAAGGTGCGGAAGGACTTAAGTAAGTTATGGAGAGCAAATAAATTCCTTATGCAAATTAGTTTGGAAATTAGACCATCTGATTGGCTGATGCAATTCTCATTAGGGATGGCCATCGGCCATCGATGTTTATAAACCATCGATGGGTTATGGTCGATGTTCCTTAGTTTTGACATCGATCGGGTTGAACCAGATGGTTTCACACAATCAATGTCAAGCTCAAACTACTAGTTTTGTTTTGTTATTTAATGGGACACGGAGCATAGCTCCACCCACGACACCAGTGAAGCCCCGCCCCCGTATTCTTATTGGCCCACAGGCCAGTCAGTCAAATATAATGAATGACCACTGATATGTAACAACATTGATGGCAAAGGCCACAATGGCCATCATTAATACTCATTCAAAACAATCCCTTCCGATTGGTTTATGTACTGTCAGTCAACAGTTTTCTATTTTACTACTTTTGATGGGACCATCATGCAATAGTCTTCAACAAGGAAGCCAATTGGTCAAGAATGTTCTTGTTATTAACCATGTTTTGGCTGGTTTTGATGGTTTTTAATTAGACTAGGGTGAGGAAGAACCTAAGTAAGTTATGGAGAGCAAATAAATTCCTTATGCAAATTAGTTTGGAAATTAGACCATCTGATTGGCTGATGCAATTCTCATTAGGGATGGCCATCGGCCATCGATGTTTATAAACCATCGATGGGTTATGGTCGATGTTCCTTAGTTTTGACATCGATCGGGTTGAACCAGATGGTTTCACACAATCAATGTCAAGCTCAAACTACTAGTTTTGTTTTGCTATTTCCTGGGACACGGAGCATAGCTCCAACGACGACACCAGTGAAGCCCCGCCCCCGTATTCTGATTGGCCTACAGGCCAGTCAGTCAAATATAATGAATGACCACTGATATGTAACAACATTGATGGCAAAGGCCACAATGGCCATCATTAATACTCAATCAAAACAATCCTTTCCGATTGGTTTATGTACTGTCAGTCAACAGTTTTCTATTTTACTACTTTTGATGGAACCATCATGCAATAGTCTTCAACCAGGGAGCCAATTGGTCAAGAATGTTCTTGTTATCAACCACCTTTGGCTGGTTTTAAATTAGACTAAGGTGCGGAAGGACCTAAGTAAGTTATGGAGAGCAAATAAATTCCTTATGCAAATTAGTTTGGAAATTAGACCATCTGATTGGCTGATGCAATTCTCATTAGGGATGGCCATCGGCCATCGATGTTTATAAACCATTGATGGGTTATGGTCGATGTTCCTTAGTTTTGACATCGATCGGGTTGAACCAGATGGTTTCACACAATCAATGTCAAGCTCAAACTACTAGATTTGTCTTGCTATTTCATGGGACACGGAGCATAGCTCCACCCACGACACCAGTGAAGCCCCGCCCCATATTCTGATTGGCCCACAGGCCAGTCGGTCAAATATAATGAATGACCACTGATATGTAACAACATTGATGGCAAAGGCCACAATGGCCATCATTAATACTCATTCAAAACAATCCTTTCCGATTGGTTTATGTACTTTCAGTCAACAGTTTTCTATTTTACTACTTTTGATGGGACCATCATGCAATAGTCTTCAACAAGGAAGCCAATTGGTCAAGAATGTTCTTGTTATTAACCATCTTTTGGCTGGTTTTGACGGTTTTCAATTAGACTAGGGTGAGGAAGGACCTAAGTAAGTTATGGAGAGCAAATAAATTCCTTATGCAAATTAGTTTGGAAATTAGACCATCTGATTGGCTGATGCAATTCTCATTAGGGATGGCCATCGGCCATCGATGTTTATAAACCATCGATGGGTTATGGTCGATGTTCCTTAGTTTTGACATCGATCGGGTTGAACCAGATGGTTTCACACAATCAATGTCAAGCTCAAACTACTAGTTTTGTTTTGCTATTTCCTGGGACACTGAGCATAGCTCCACCCACGACACCAGTGAAGCCCCGCCCCCATATTCTGATTGGCCCACAGGCCAGTCAGTCAAATATAATGAATGACCACTGATATGTAACAACATTGATGGCAAAGGCCACAATGGGCATCATTAATACTCATTCAAAACAATCCTTTCCGATTGGTTTATGTACTGTCAGTCAACAGTTTTCTATTTTACTACTTTTGATGGGACCATCATGCAATATTCTTCAAACATGAAGCCATTTTTTTTTTTTTATAAAACCATCAGGTTTAAAAGCAATCGCTTAAATAGTCTACCCTTTAGACTATCTCTCACGTGACTTTCTGAGCGATAAACTTTTTTCCTTCATCAACTGGTTTTATTTTGCTTTTTTGAAATGAAAAAAAAACTTACACAGAACCAATAAAAAGCACCACAATACCATATCCCCTCTCCCCTAAACTATACAAATTGTACAACATGCATCCATTTCTTTACTTTCCACACTCCCTCTGCATCCATGCCACCTCCACCTTCTTTATCAAACAAATAACATGTATACAATTTCCCCAACACCATCCTAATACAATCATTCACACTTTTATCTTCTTTCTTATACACATACATATTCCTATTATCCCACAATACTTCCATTACACAACACATTAATAGCCACATCACTCTTTCTTTTATTTTCCCATTTACTCCCAAACCAAACATTGCCAACCTCCATGAAATCCCATTTACACCACACAATTCTCTACATAATCCACTCATACCCTTCCATACTTTTTTAGCAAAACCACATCCCCACATTACATGCAATACTGTCTCATTTATTCCACATTCTTCTCTCGGGCATATTTCTATTCTTGTCAAATCTCTCTTTTTAAGTACCATTCTTACAGGCAAGACACCATGCATAACTTTCCAAACCACATCTTTTTGTTTATTCGACATCCCATTCATTTCAATTTTCTTCCACACCACTTCTGCTTCTTTCAATCTCAAATATTCAATATTGCATACAGTTTCTCTGTCTTTCAAAATCTTTATTATTTTCTTCCTCCCCATAAAATCTTCCATACTCATACTTAACAAATCATTCTTCCTAATAAATCGCTCCACAAACACATACCATTCTGGGCAACTGAAGGCCATTGGCACACTCAAAGACCTCTTCATCCATCCAATCCCACACAACATCCATCCACCCAGGTATTTTGTCATATATGAGGTTTTTGAACTCCCCTTTAACAATCTCGCCACTATTGCCACATAATTCACTCCTATAAATCTATCAAAATTTGGAAAATTTCCCCCTCCTTTAATCCTAGATTTAACCACATTCTCACGTCTCAACCACTTCATTTTACTACCCCACAGAAAAACAAAACATTTCCTTACAATTTTTCTAAAAACACCATTTGGGGAGGGAAACACACATGCAACATACAATATTATGGGAAGAATCACACTCTTCACAACTAGTACTTTCCCTGTCATTGATAAATTTCTTAATTTCCAGAAATCCAATTTCTTCATAATCTTCCTATTACATTCATTCCAACTATCATTACCTTTTAAGTTATCATCGAAAATTAAACCCAACACCTTTATCCCCCCTGCCACTCTTGTAATCTCCTCACTTCCACATTAATTTCACCAAACACTCTATAATTACTTTTATCCCAATTAATTTTAAAGCCTGATGCATTACAAAAAAAACCCACTAATAATCTTGTCCTGTTTAAGGCTGCTTGGTTTTGACACAATACTACCACATCATCCATGTACCCCATTACTTTAGCACTCTTACCACCACTCCCCGGTATAAGTACTCCTCTCACAACCTTATCACACCTAATCATTTGTAACAGTGGCTCCATCACGCAAATAAACAACACAGGGGACACAGGACACCCCTGCCTTACACCTGATTTAACCATGATCTCCTCACTCACATTCCCATTCACCAATATACGACTCGATGCCAAAACATACAAACTTCTTACTCTTTCTACAAACCCAGCGGGAAACCCCATTTTTAACAAAACTCTGAAAATAAACTCATGTGCAACTTTATCAAAGGCTTTTTCAAAATCAAGACTCAAAACCACACAACCTTGTTTCCTATCTTTACAATCTCTCAGTATATCCCTTAATAAAATCAAATTATCACTAATTTTACGTTCCGGTACAGCACATACTTGGTCTTCATTCACAATTTTTCCTATTACACTTCTCATTCGATTCGCCAAAATTTTTGAATATATTTTGTAATCTGAATTTAACAAAGTTATAGGCCTCCAGTTGCCCAGATCTCTTCTATCATTCTTTTTATATATTAAAACTACAACACCCTTACCCATAGACTTGCCAATTATACCATTTATCCACATAAACTGGCATACTTCCACTAAATCACTTCCCAACATGTCCCAACACATACAATATAACTCTACTGGCAATCCATCTTGCCCAGGAGTTTTGTTTTTTCTTGCATTCATAACCACCATTTTTACTTCTTCCACACCAATATCTTCCATCAAAACACTTTTATCTTCCTGACTCACTTCATTCTGTAATACACTTAAAACTTCATCTCCCATATCACTTTCAATACTTTTCCTTTCATACAATTCTTTATAAAACTTAACTACTTCTTCCGTTAATTTACCACCACTAACATCCATTCCTTCTCCATTCCTTAATACATCCATATCATTTTTCCTTTTACATATTTTCCGGAAAAAAAACCTTGTACATTTCTCATTTTTCTCTTGATGCTCAACTTTCGCTCTAAAAATGATATTTTTCCCCCTATTTTCCAAATAGTTGTTTAACACACACCTTTCTTTCACTATCTCTTCACTCATGTCAAATCCTAGATCTCTCATTTTGTAAAGATACCTCATTCTTACACATAATGCCTCATACCTCATTCTTTCCTTCCTTACTTTTTTGATTCCCCATTTTCTGAAAAAACACCTCATCCTAACTTTCAGCCACTCCCACCATACTAATATATTCGCAAAGTCATTTTTTCTCCTCTTCCATATTGTATACATCTTAACCAAATCATCCCTTACTTCACAGTCTTCTAGCAAACGAACATTTAATTTCCATATACCTCTACCATATACATTGTTTACATTCCCTTGGACTTCACATATAATCCATTCGTGATCTGAAAAAGGCATTCTTACCTGCTCTCCATTCATACATGATATACCTTTGGATATGAAAATATAGTCAATTCTGGAAGTTATGCCTCCTCTATCAGCAATATACATTGGTGGAGGTGGCTTCCCCATACACACCGCAGCTGCATCTATAAAGGAAAAATCCGTAATAATCTGATTTAATATATTCCCGGTTATATCAACACTCCTAGTACTTCCATATCCTCTCCCACTTTTCTCAACTATACAATTGAAATCCCCCATTAACATAAGGTGTGTTCTTCCAGGAAGGAATAACCTTATCTTATCAAACAATTTCTTTCTTTCTAATTTACAAGCAGGAGCATATACACACATGATCCTAAACCTCCACCCTCTAAGACTAAAAGTCCCAACAATACACCTCCCTTCTTCCACCACAAAAAAATCCTCCCCTATAATATCCCTATTATTTATTACAATACCCACCCCATCATTTTTATTTAAACAAGACCCAGACCAAAAACTATCCCCTTTGTCCCATTCTTCTTTTTTAATGGGCTCTGAAATCCCACATTCCTGTACACAAATTATATCAGCTTTTAAGTTTTTTTGTATAAATTTCATTTTTATATATAAAAACAGGGGAGTACAGTTTCATCTTTTTTTGTTGAACATCTCTTACATCGTTCATACATCTTATTTTTTCCTTTGTTTTTTCCCTCCGTTCCTCGGCGCCACACAGATGACCTCCGCCTATTAACTACCTTCGTGCTCCAGTGGCGCAATCGGTCAGCGCGCGGTACTTATAAGCTTTTAAGTTTTTTAATATTTCAAAAACTGCAGCACGCCTGGGCCTGCTTGTTATCAGCCTGACATTTAATGTTGCAACTTTTACGCTAATGTTGCTTGTAATATTAGGCAAAGGTAGATTTTGAAGTCCTGTAAATAATTTCAAGGTAGTTGGATTACAAAAACACAACTTAAATCAGCATCATCCAATTTCATCATAGTTCTCCTTCCCAGTCAAACGTGCGATTGACTGTTTGGATGCCCCAAAAATATTGGAAGATTCAGTGGAAGATGGGGAACTGGCATTGTCTTCGGAACTTAAGGTAGTATCCATACCATCTGGTTCAATTGCAGGGGAACTGTATTTAACTCTTTCAATTCTGGCTTTTTTAACAGCCCTTCCATCAGGAGTTGCTTTCCTCAGTTTTATAGACTCCTCATCAGACAATAAGGTATCAGCACTTTGAATATCCTCTGAACCTAAATTTTGACTTTCAGCTGAGCTTTCATCACTCTCAATATTCTCTGTAACGAGTTGACTAGCCTCAGCTGCAAAGACTTTCAACTGCTCCTCACTGTGGTCAGTTGCAGTATCAGCAGTTTGCATTGCCTTAACTGGCTGTTGTGGATCTGGTGTAGCCTGTGCCTCCACCTCCATCTGTACTCCATTTTGCACAACAAGCACCGGGGCTATACATGTCTTTTTAGCCTCCGTTGTGCGAGTATCCTTAGCCATTTGGCATGCTGCCTCTCTGGCTTCTCTTTCAGCTTGCTCAGCTAATCTTCGAGCACCTTGCTCTTTTCGAGCTTTGGTGAATTCTGAGCATGTTTTGAAAGAATGTCCAGGTTCCCCGCAGAGGTCGCATTTGCGTTCCTCTGGGCACCGGTTTGCTTCATGCCCCTCTTTTCTGCAGTTTCTACAGGTTCTCCCTTTCTCACACTCTTCCCTTGTGTGGCCATATTCAAAACATTTTCTGCAGAATCTGGGTTGGGTGGGGTAATATAGGAAGCACCTGTTGCCTCCAATTGTGAAATTTGCAGGTGGATGCATTACCCCACCTGGACATCTCTCATCCCTCCTTAGTTTACACCAAAATTTTCTTTTGGCATTAAAGATACCCATACTGTTTTTCAAAAATTCCCCTCCTCTCACCGAACTGCAATACCTTGCAAGGAAAGCAAGTAACAAATCATAGTTCATAAACGGATTGTAAGCATGTACTGTGATTGGGACTTCTTGTGCAGTAAATAGGGGAAACATTTCTATCCCCTCCATTTTAGGGTCCAGATATTTCTCTTTTAACATTTCATAAACTTTGTAACTGTCTTTCCCATCGAAAAAACTGACATCATACATGCCCTGGTTAGGAAAATCTTGGATACAAAAAATTGTACTTAGCTCCACCAAAACTTCCCTCACGAGATGATAAAGTCCACAGTCTCTCCTCCTTCTTTCTTGCACGATAAAACAGATTGAATTCTTCAGTCCAGGTGTTCCAGCCATGATGCTTCAAAATTCCTGCGGTGTTGATACCTCCTCAGCGTAGTAGATCCCACAGAAAAGTTTTCCAACCTCACAACCAGACCTCAGCCCGGGCCAAAAGGCTGCACAGCTCAGACAGTTGGTCAAGAATGTTCTTGTTATCAACCATCTTAGGCGGGTTTTGAAGGTTTTCAATTAGACTAAGGTGAGGAAGGACCTAAGTAAGTTATGGAGAGCAAATAAATTCCTTATGCAAATTAGTTTGGAAATTAGACCATCTGATTGGCTGATGCAATTCTCATTAGGGATGGCCATCGTTGTTTATAAACCATCGATGGGTTATGGTCGATGTTCCTTAGTTTTGACATCGATCGGGTTGAACCAGATGGTTTCACACAATCGATGTCAAGCTCAAACTACTAGTTTTGTTTTGCTATTTCCTGGGACACGGAGCATAGCTCCACCCACGACACAAGTGAAGCCCCGCCCCCATATTCTGATTGGCCCACAGGCCAGTCAGTCAAATATAATGAATGACCACTGATATGTAAAAACATTGTGATGGCAAACGCCACAATGGCCATCATTAATACTCATTCAAAAGGATCCTTTCCGATTGGATTATGTACTGTCAGTCAACAGTTTTCTATTTTACTACTTTTGATGGGACCATCATGCAATAGTCTTCAACCAGGAAGCCAATTGGTCAAGAATGTTCTTGTTATCAACCATCTTTGGCTGGTTTTGAAGGTTTTCAATTAGACTAGGGAGAGGAAGGACCTAAGTAAGTTATGGAGAGCAAATAAATTCCTTATGAAAATTAGTTTTGAAATTAGACCATCTGATTGGCTGATGCAATTCTCATTAGGGATGGCCATCGGCCATCGGCCATCGATGGTTATAAACCATCGATGGGTTATGGTCGATGTTCCTTAGTTTTGACATCGATCGGGTTGAACCAGATGGTTTCACACAATCAATGTCAAGCTCAAACTAATAGTTTTGTTTTGCTATTTCCTGGGACACGGAGCATAGCTCCACCCATGACACCAGTGAAGCCCCGCCCCCGTATTCTGATTGGCCCACAGGCCAGTCAGTCAAATATAATGAATGACCACTGATATGTAACAACATTGATGGCAAAGGCCACAATGGCCATCATTAATACTCATTCAAATTAATCCTTTCCGATTGGTTTATGTACTGTCAGTCAACAGTTTTCTATTTTACTACTTTTGATGGGACCATCATGCAATATTCTTCAACCATGAAGCCAATCAGTCAAGAAAGTTCTTGTTATCAACTATCTTTGGCTGGTTTTGAAGGTTTTCTATTAGACTAAGGTGAGGAAGGACCTAAGTAAGTTATGGAGATCAAATAAATTCCTTATGCAAATTAGTTTGGAAATTAGACCATCTGATTGGCTGATGCAATTCTCATTAGGGATGGCCATCGGCCATCGGCCATCGATGTTTATAAACCATCGATGGGTTATGGTCGATGTTCCTTAGTTTTGACATCGATCGGGTTGAACCAGATGGTTTCACACAATCAATGTCAAGCTCAAACTACTAGTTTTGTTTTGCTATTTCCTGGGACACTGAGCATAGCTCCACCCACGACACCAGTGAAGCCCCGCCCCCATATTCTGATTGGCCCACAGGCCAGTCAGTCAAATATAATGAAAGACCACTGATATGTAACGACATTGATGGCAAAGGCCACAATGGCCATCATTAATACTCATTCAAAACAATCCTTTCCGATTGGTTTATGTACTGTCAGTCAACAGTTTTCTATTTTACTACTTTTGATGGGACCATCATGCAATATTCTTCAACCATGAAGCCAATCAGTCAAGAATGTTCTTGTTATCAACCATCTTTGGCTGGTTTTGAAGGTTTTCAATTAGACTAAGGTGAGGAAGGACCTTAGTAAGTTATGGAGAGCAAATAAATTCCTTATGCAAATTAGTTTGGAAATTAGACCATCTGATTGGCTGATGCAATTCTCATTAGGGATGGCCATCGGCCATCGGCCATCGATGTTTATAAACCATCGATGGGTTATGGTCGATGTTCCTTAGTTTTGACATCGATCGGGTTGAACCAGATGGTTTCACACAATCAATGTCAAGCTCAAACTACTAGTTTTGTTTTGCTATTTCCTGGGACACTGAGCATAGCTCCACCCACGACACCAGTGAAGCCCCGCCCCCATATTCTGATTGGCCCACAGGCAAGTCAGTCAAATATAATGAATGACCACTGATATGTAACAACATTAATGGCAAAGGCCACAATGGGCATCATTAATACTCATTCAAAACAATCCTTTCCGATTGGTTTATGTACTGTCAGTCAACAGTTTTCTATTTTACTACTTTTGATGGGACCATCATGCAATATTCTTCAACCATGAAGCCAATCAGTCAAGAATGTTCTTGTTATCAACCATCTTTGGCTGGTTTTGAAGGTTTTCAATTAGACTAAGGTGAGGAAGGACCTAAGTAAGTTATGGAGAGCAAATAAATTCCTTATGCAAATTAGTTTGGAAATTAGACCATCTGATTGGCTGATGCAATTCTCATTAGGGATGGCCATCGGCCATCGGCCATCGGCCATCGATGTTTATAAACCATCGATGGGTTATGGTCGATGTTCCTTAGTTTTGACATCGATCGGGTTGAACCAGATGGTTTCACACAATCAATGTCAAGCTCAAACTACTAGTTTTGTTTTGTTATTTCCTGGGACACTGAGCATAGCTCCACCCACGACACCAGTGAAGCCCCGCCCCCATATTCTGATTGGCCCACAGGCCAGTCAGTCAAATATAATGAAAGACCACTGATATGTAACAACATTGATGGCAAAGGCCACAATGGCCATCATTAATACTCATTCAAAACAATCCTTTCCGATTGGTTTATGTACTGTCAGTCAACAGTTTTCTATTTTACTACTTTTGATGGGACCATCATGCAATATTCTTCAACCATGAAGCCAATCAGTCAAGAATGTTCTTGTTATCAACCATCTTTGGCTGGTTTTGAAGGTTTTCAATTAGACTAAGGTGAGGAAGGACCTTAGTAAGTTATGGAGAGCAAATAAATTCCTTATGCAAATTAGTTTGGAAATTAGACCATCTGATTGGCTGATGCAATTCTCATTAGGGATGGCCATCGGCCATCGGCCATCGGCCATCGATGTTTATAAACCATCGATGGGTTATGGTCGATGTTCCTTTGTTTTGACATCGATCGGGTTGAACCAGATGGTTTCACACAATCAATGTCAAGCTCAAACTACTAGTTTTGTTTTGCTATTTCCTGGGACACGGTGCATAGCTCCACCCACGACACCAGTGAAGCCCCGCCCCCGTATTCTGATTGGCCCACAGGCCAAATATAATGAATGACCACTGATATGTAACAACATTGATGGCAAAGGCCACAATGGCCATCATTAATACTCATTCAAAACAATCCTTTCCGATTGGTTTATGTACTGTCAGTCAACAGTTTTCTATTTTACTACTTTTGATGGGACCATCATGCAATAGTCTTCAACCAGGAAGCCAATTGGTCAAGAATGTTCTTGTTATCAACCATCTTTGGCTGGTTTTGAAGGTTTTCAATTAGACTAGGGAGAGGAAGGACCTAAGTAAGTTATGGAGAGCAAATAAATTCCTTATGCAAATTAGTTTGGAAATTAGACCATCTGATTGGCTGATGCAATTCTCATTAGGGATGGCCATCGGCCATCGGCCATCGATGTTTATAAACCATCGATGGGTTATGATCGATGTTCCCTAGTTTTGACATCGATCGGGTTGAACTAGATGGTTTCACACAATCAATGTCAAGCTCAAACTACTAGTTTTGTTTTGCTATTTCCTGGGACACTGAGCATAGCTCCACCCACGACACCAGTGAAGCCCCGCCCCCATATTCTGATTGGCCCACAGGCCAGTCAGTCAAATATAATGAATGACCACTGATATGTAACAACATTGATGGCAAAGGCCACAATGGGCATCATTAATACTCATTCAAAACAATCCTTTCCGATTGGTTTATGTACTGTCAGTCAACAGTTTTCTATTTTACTACTTTTGATGGGACCATCATGCAATATTCTTCAACCATGAAGCCAATCAGTCAAGAATGTTCTTGTTATCAACCATCTTTGGCTGGTTTTGAAAGGTTTTCAATTAGACTAAGGTGAGGAAGGACCTAAGTATGTTATGGAGAGCAAATAAATTCCTTATGCAAATTAGTTTGGAAATTAGACCATCTGATTGGCTGATGCAATTCTCATTAGGGACGGCCATCGGCCATCGGCCATCGGCCATCGGCCATCGATGTTTATAAACCATCGATGGGTTATGGTCGATGTTCCTTAGTTTTGACATTGATCGGGTTGAACCAGATGGTTTCACACAATCAATGTCAAGCTCAAACTACTAGTTTTGTTTTGCTATTTCCTGGGACACGGTGCATAGCTCCACCCACGACACCAGTGAAGCCCCGCCCCTGTATTCTGATTGGCCCACAGGCCAGTCAGTCAAATATAATGAATGACCACTGATATGTAACAACATTGATGGCAAAGGCCACAATGGCCATCATTAATACTCATTCAAAACAATCCTTTCCGATTGGTTTATGTACTGTCAGTCAACAGTTTTCTATTTTACTACTTTTGATGGGACCATCATGCAATAGTCTTCAACCAGGAAGCCAATTGGTCAAGAATGTTCTTGTTATCAACCATCTTTGGCTGGTTTTGAAGGTTTTCAATTAGACTAGGGAGAGGAAGGACCTAAGTAAGTTATGGAGAGCAAATAAATTCCTTATGCAAATTAGTTTGGAAATTAGACCATCTGATTGGCTGATGCAATTCTCATTAGGGATGGCCATCGGCCATCGATGTTTATAAACCATCGATGGGTTATGGTCGATGTTCCTTAGTTTTGACATCGATCGGGTTGAACCAGATGGTTTCACACAATCAATGTCAAGCTCAAACTACTAGTTTTGTTTTGCTATTTCCTGGGACACTGAGCATAGCTCCACCCACGACACCAGTGAAGCCCCGCCCCCATATTCTGATTGGCCCACAGGCCAGTCAGTCAAATATAATGAATGACCACTGATATGTAACAACATTGATGGCAAAGGCCACAATGGGCATCATTAATACTCATTCAAAACAATCCTTTCCGATTGGTTTATGTACTGTCAGTCAACAGTTTTCTATTTTACTACTTTTGATGGGACCATCATGCAATATTCTTCAACCATGAAGCCAATCAGTCAAGAATGTTCTTGTTATCAACCATCTTTGGCTGGTTTTGACGGTTTTCAATTAGACTAAGGTGAGGAAGGACCTAAGTAAGTTATGGAGAGCAAATAAATTCCTTATGCAAATTAGTTTGGAAATTAGACCATCTGATTGGCTGATGCAATTCTTATTAGGCATGGCCATCGTTGTTTATAAACCATCGATGGGTTATGGTCGATGTTCCTTAGTTTTGACATCGATCGGGTTGAACCAGATGGTTTCACACAATCGATGTCAAGCTCAAACTACTAGTTTTGTTTTGCTATTTCCTGGGACACGGAGCATAGCTCCACCCACGACACCAGTGAAGCCCCGCCCCCGTATTCTGATTGGCCCACAGGCCAGTAAGTCAAATATAATGAATGACCACTGATATGTAACAACATTGATGGCAAAGGCCACAATGGCCATCATTAACACTTATTCAAAACAATCCTTTCTGATTGGTTTATGTACTATCAGTCAACAGTTTTCTATTTTACCACTTTTGATGGGACCATCATGCAATAGTCTTCAACCAAGAAGCCAATTGGTCAAGAATGTTCTTGTTATCAACCATCTTTGGCTGGTTTTGAAGGTTTTCAATTAGACTAGGGAGAGGAAGGACCTAAGTAAGTTATGGAGAGCAAATAAATTCCTTATGAAAATTAGTTTTGAAATTAGACCATCTGATTGGCTGATGCAATTCTCATTAGGGATGGCCTTCGGCCATCGGCCATCGGCCATCGATGGTTATAAACCATCGATGGGTTAGGTCGATGTTCCTTAGTTTTGACATCGATCGGGTTGAACCAGATGGTTTCACACAATCAATGTCAAGCTCAAACTACTAGTTTTGTTTTGCTATTTCCTGGGACACGGAGCATAGCTCCACCCACGACACCAGTGAAGCCCCGCCCCCATATTCTGATTGGCCCACAGGCCAGTCAGTCAAATATAATGATTGACCACTGTTATGTAAAAACATTGATGGTAAACGCCACAATGGCCATCATTAATACTAATTCAAAAGAATCCTTTCCGATTGGATTATGTACTGTCAGTCAACAGTTTTCTATTTTACTACTTTTGATGGGACCATCATGCAATAATCTTCAACCAGGAAGCCAATTGGTCAAGAATGTTCATGTTATCAACCATCTTTGGCTGGTTTTGAAGGTTTTCAATTAGACTAGGGTGTGGAAGGACCTAAGTTATGGAGAGCAAATAAATTCCGTATGCAAATTAGTTTGGAAATTAGACCATCTGATTGGCTGATGCAATTTTCATTAGGGATGGCCATCGGCCATCGGACATCGATGTTTATAAACCATCGATGGGTTATGGTCGATGTTCCTTAGTTTTGACATCGATCGGGTTGAACCAGATGGTTTCACACAATCAATGTCAAGCTCAAACTACTAGTTTTGTTTTGCTATTTCCTGGGACACGGAGCATAGCTCCACCCACGACACCAGTGAAGCCCCGCCCCCGTATTCTGATTGGCCCACAGGCCAGTCAGTCAAATATAATGAATGACCACTGATATGTAACAACATTGATGGCAAAGGCCACAATGGCCATCATTAACACTTATTCAAAACAATCCTTTCCGATTGGTTTATGTACTATCAGTCAACAGTTTTCTATTTTACTACTTTTGATGGGACCATCATGCAATAGTCTTCAACCAGAAAGCCAATTGGTCAAGAATGTTCTTGTTATCAACCATCTTTGGCTGGTTTTGAAGGTTTTCAATTAGACTAGGGAGAGGAAGGACCTAAGTAAGTTATGGAGAGCAAATAAATTCCTTATGAAAATTAGTTTTGAAATTAGACCATCTGATTGGCTGATGCAATTCTCATTAGGGATGGCCATCGGCCATCGATGGGTTATGGTCGATGTTCCTTAGTTTTGACATCGATCGGGTTGAACCAGATGGTTTCACACAATCAATGTCAAGCTCAAACTAATAGTTTTGTTTTGCTATTTCCTGGGACACGGAGCATAGCTCCACCCATGACACCAGTGAAGCCCCGCCCCCGTATTCTGATTGGCCCACAGGCCAGTCAGTCAAATATAATGAATGACCACTGATATGTAACAACATTGATGGCAAAGGCCACAATGGCCATCATTAATACTCATTCAAATTAATCCTTTCCGATTGGTTTATGTACTGTCAGTCAACAGTTTTCAATTTTACTACTTTTGATGGGACCATCATGCAATATTCTTCAACCATGAAGCCAATCAGTCAAGAATGTTCTTGTTATCAACTATCTTTGGCTGGTTTTGAAGGTTTTCAATTAGACTAAGGTGAGGAAGGACCTAAGTAAGTTATGGAGATCAAATAAATTCCTTATGCAAATTAGTTTGGAAATTAGACCATCTGATTGGCTGATGCAATTCTCATTAGGGATGGCCATCGGCCATCGATGTTTATAAACCATCGATGGGTTATGGTCGATGTTCCTTAGTTTTGACATCGATCGGGTTGAACCAGATGGTTTCACACAATCAATGTCAAGCTCAAACTACTAGTTTTGTTTTGCTATTTCCTGGGACACGGAGCATAGCTCCACCCACGACACAAGTGAAGCCCCGCCCCCATATTCTGATTGGCCCACAGGCCAGTCAGTCAAATATAATGAATGACCACTGATATGTAACAACATTGATGGCAAAGGCAACAATGGCCATCATTAATACTCATTCAAAACAATCCTTTCCGATTGGTTTATGTACTGTCAGTCAACAGTTTTCTATTTTACTACTTTTGATGGGACCATCATGCAATATTCTTCAACCATGAAGCCAATCAGTCAAGAATGTTCTTGTTATCAACCATCTTTGGCTGGTTTTGAAGGTTTTCAATTAGAGTAAGGTGAGGAAGGACCTAAGTAAGTTATGGAGAGCAAATAAATTCCTTATGCAAATTAGTTTGGAAATTAGACCATCTGATTGGCTGATGCAATTCTCATTAGGGATGGCCATCGGCCATCGATGTTTATAAACCATCGATGGGTTATGGTCGATGTTCCTTAGTTTTGACATCGATCGGGTTGAACCAGATGGTTTCACACAATCAATGTCAAGCTCAAACTACTAGTTTTGTTTTGCTATTTCCTGGGACACGGAGCATAGCTCCACCCACGACACCAGTGAAGCCCCGCCCCCATATTCTGATTGGCCCACAGGCCAGTCAGTCAAATATAATGAATGACCACTGATATGTAAAAACATTGATGGCAAACGCCACAATGGCCATCATTAATACTCATTCAAAAGAATCCTTTCTGATTGGATTATGTACTGTACTGTCAGTCAACAGTTTTCTATTTTACTACTTTTGATGGGACCATCATGCAATAGTCTTCAAACAGGAAGCCAATTGGTCAAGAATGTTCTTGTTATCAACCATCTTTGGCTGGTTTTGAAGGTTTTGAAGGTTTTCAATTAGACTAGGGAGAGGAAGGACCTAAGTAAGTTATGGAGAGCAAATAAATTCCTTATGCAAATTAGTTTTGAAATTAGACCATCTGATTGGCTGATGCAATTCTCATTAGGGATGGCCATCGGCCATCGGCCATCGATGGTTATAAACCATCGATGGGTTATGGTCGATGTTCCTTAGTTTTGACATCGATCGGGTTGAACCAGATGGTTTCACACAATCAATGTCAAGCTCAAACTAATAGTTTTGTTTTGCTATTTCCTGGGACACGGAGCATAGCTCCACCCATGACACCAGTGAAGCCCCGCCTCCGTATTCTGATTGGCCCACAGGCCAGTCAGTCAAATATAATGAATGACCACTGATATGTAACAACATTGATGGCAAAGGCCACAATGGCCATCATTAATACTCATTCAAATTAATCCTTTCCGATTGGTTTATGTACTGTCAGTCAACAGTTTTCTATTTTACTACTTTTGATGGGACCATCATGCAATATTCTTCTACCATGAAGCCAATCAGTCAAGAATGTTCTGTTATCAACTATCTTTGGCTGGTTTTGAAGGTTTTCAATTAGACTAGGGTGTGGAAGGACCTAAGTTATGGAGAGCAAATAAATTCCTTATGCAAATTAGTTTGGAAATTAGACCATCTGATTGGCTGATGCAATTCTCATTAGGGATGGCCATCGGCCATCGGCCATCGATGTTTATAAACCATCGATGGGTTATGGTCGATGTTCCTTAGTTTTGACATTGATCGGGTTGAACCAGATGGTTTCACACAATCAATGTCAAGCTCAAACTACTAGTTTTGTTTTGCTATTTCCTGGGATACGGGGCATAGCCCCGCCCCCGTATTCTGATTGGCCCACAGGCCAGTCAGTCAAATATAATGAATGACCACTGATATGTAACAACATTGATGGCAAAGGCCACAATGGCCATCATTAATACTCATTCAAAACAATCCTTTCCGATTGGTTTATGTACTGTCAGTCAACAGTTTTCTATTTTACTACTTTTGATGGGACCATAATGCAATAGTCTTCAACCAGGAAGCCAATTGGTCAAGACTGTTCTTGTTATCAACCATCTTTGGCTGGTTTTGTAGGTTTTCAATTAGACTAGGGAGAGGAAGGACCTAAGTAAGTTATGGAGAGCAAATAAATTCCTTATGCAAATTAGTTTGGAAATTAGACCATCTGATTGGCTGATGCAATTCTCATTAGGGATGGCCATCGGCCATCGGCCATCGATGGTTATAAACCATCGATGGGTTATGGTCGATGTTCCTTAGTTTTGACATCGATCGGGTTGAACCAGATGGTTTCACACAATCAATGTCAAGCTCAAACTAATAGTTTTGTTTTGCTATTTCCTGGGACACGGAGCATAGCTCCACCCACGACACCAGTGAAGCACCGCCCCCGTATTCTGATTGGCCCACAGGCCAGTCAGTCAAATATAATGAATGACCACTGATATGTAACAACATTGATGGCAAAGGCCACAATGGCCATCATTAATACTCATTCAAAACAATCCTTTCCGATTGGTTTATGTACTGTCAGTCAACAGTTTTCTATTTTTATACTTTTGATGGGACCATCATGCAATAGTCTTCAACCAGGAAGCCAATCTGTCAAGAATGTTCTTGTTATCAACCATCTTTGGCTGGTTTTGAAGGTTTTCAATTAGACTAGGGAGAGGAAGGACCTAAGTAAGTTATGGAGAGCAAATAAATTCCTTATGAAAATTAGTTTTGAAATTAGACCATCTGATTGGCTGATGTAATTCCCATTAGGGATGGCCATCGGCCATCGGCCATCGATGGTTATAAACCATCGATGGGTTATGGTCGATGTTCCTTAGTTTTGACATCGATCGGGTTGAACCAGATGGTTTCACACAATCAATGTCAAGCTCAAACTAATAGTTTTGTTTTGCTATTTCCTGGGACACGGAGCATAGCTCCACCCATGACACCAGTGAAGCCCCGCCCCCGTATTCTGATTGGCCCACAGGCCAGTCAGTCAAATATAATGAATGACCACTGATATGTAACAACATTGATGGCAAAGGCCATCATTAATACTCATTCAAATTAATCCTTTCCGATTGGTTTATGTACTGTCAGTCAACAGTTTTCAATTTTACTACTTTTGATGGGACCATCATGCAATATTCTTCAACCATGAAGCCAATCAGTCAAGAATGTTCTTGTTATCAACTATCTTTGGCAGGTTTTGAAGGTTTTCAATTAGACTAAGGTGAGGAAGGACCTAAGTAAGTTATGGAGATCAAATAAATTCCTTATGCAAATTAGTTTGGAAATTAGACCATCTGATTGGCTGATGCAATTCTCATTAGGGATGGCCATCGGCCATCGATGTTTATAAACCATCGATGGGTTATGGTCGATGTTCCTTAGTTTTGACATCGATCGGGTTGAACCAGATGGTTTCACACAATCAATGTCAAGCTCAAACTACTAGTTTTGTTTTGCTATTTCCTGGGACACTGAGCATAGCTCCACCCACGACACCAGTGAAGCCCCGCCCCCATATTCTGATTGGCCCACAGGCCAGTCAGTCAAATATAATGAAAGACCACTGATATGTAACAACATTGATGGCAAAGGCCACAATGGCCATCATTAATACTCATTCAAAACAATCCTTTCCGATTGGTTTATGTACTGTCAGTCAACAGTTTTCTATTTTACTACTTTTGATGGGACCATCATGCAATATTCTTCAACCATGAAGCCAATCAGTCAAGAATGTTCTTGTTATCAACCATCTTTGGCTGGTTTTGAAGGTTTTCAATTAGAGTAAGGTGAGGAAGGACCTAAGTAAGTTATGGAGAGCAAATAAATTCCTTATGCAAATTAGTTTGGAAATTAGACCATCTGATTGGCTGATGCAATTCTCATTAGGGACGGCCATCGGCCATCTGCCATCGATGTTTATAAACCATCGATGGGTTATGGTCGATGTTCCTTAGTTTTGACATCGATCGGGTTGAACCAGATGGTTTCACACAATCGATGTCAAGCTCAAACTACTAGTTTTGTTTTGCTATTTCCTGGGACACGGAGCATAGCTCCACCCACGACACCAATGAAGCCCCGCCCCCATATTCTGATTGGCCCACAGGCCAGTCAGTCAAATATAATGAATGACCACTGATATGTAACAACATTGATGGCAAAGGCCACAATGGCCATCATTAATACTCATTCAAAACAATCCTTTCCGATTGGTTTATGTACTGTCAGTCAACAGTTTTCTATTTTACTACTTTTGATGGGACCATAATGCAATAGTCTTCAACCAGGAAGCCAATTGGTCAAGACTGTTCTTGTTATCAACCATCTTTGGCTGGTTTTGTAGGTTTTCAATTAGACTAGGGAGAGGAAGGACCTAAGTAAGTTATGGAGAGCAAATAAATTCCTTATGCAAATTAGTTTGGAAATTAGACCATCTGATTGGCTGATGCAATTCTCATTAGGGATGGCCATCGGCCATCGGCCATCGATGGTTATAAACCATCGATGGGTTATGGTCGATGTTCCTTAGTTTTGACATCGATCGGGTTGAACCAGATGGTTTCACACAATCAATGTCAAGCTCAAACTAATAGTTTTGTTTTGCTATTTCCTGGGACACGGAGCATAGCTCCACCCACGACACCAGTGAAGCACCGCCCCCGTATTCTGATTGGCCCACAGGCCAGTCAGTCAAATATAATGAATGACCACTGATATGTAACAACATTGATGGCAAAGGCCACAATGGCCATCATTAATACTCATTCAAAACAATCCTTTCCGATTGGTTTATGTACTGTCAGTCAACAGTTTTCTATTTTTATACTTTTGATGGGACCATCATGCAATAGTCTTCAACCAGGAAGCCAATCTGTCAAGAATGTTCTTGTTATCAACCATCTTTGGCTGGTTTTGAAGGTTTTCAATTAGACTAGGGAGAGGAAGGACCTAAGTAAGTTATGGAGAGCAAATAAATTCCTTATGAAAATTAGTTTTGAAATTAGACCATCTGATTGGCTGATGCAATTCTCATTAGGGATGGCCATCGGCCATCGGCCATCGATGGTTATAAACCATCGATGGGTTATGGTCGATGTTCCTTAGTTTTGACATCGATCGGGTTGAACCAGATGGTTTCACACAATCAATGTCAAGCTCAAACTAATAGTTTTGTTTTGCTATTTCCTGGGACACGGAGCATAGCTCCACCCATGACACCAGTGAAGCCCCGCCCCCGTATTCTGATTGGCCCACAGGCCAGTCAGTCAAATATAATGAATGACCACTGATATGTAACAACATTGATGGCAAAGGCCACAATGGCCATCATTAATACTCATTCAAATTAATCCTTTCCGATTGGTTTATGTACTGTCAGTCAACAGTTTTCAATTTTACTACTTTTGATGGGACCATCATGCAATATTCTTCAACCATGAAGCCAATCAGTCAAGAATGTTCTTGTTATCAACTATCTTTGGCAGGTTTTGAAGGTTTTCAATTAGACTAAGGTGAGGAAGGACCTAAGTAAGTTATGGAGATCAAATAAATTCCTTATGCAAATTAGTTTGGAAATTAGACCATCTGATTGGCTGATGCAATTCTCATTAGGGATGGCCATCGGCCATCGATGTTTATAAACCATCGATGGGTTATGGTCGATGTTCCTTAGTTTTGACATAGATCGGGTTGAACCAGATGGTTTCACACAATCAATGTCAAGCTCAAACTACTAGTTTTGTTTTGCTATTTCCTGGGACACTGAGCATAGCTCCACCCACGACACCAGTGAAGCCCCGCCCCCATATTCTGATTGGCCCACAGGCCAGTCAGTCAAATATAATGAAAGACCACTGATATGTAACAACATTGATGGCAAAGGCCACAATGGCCATCATTAATACTCATTCAAAACAATCCTTTCCGATTGGTTTATGTACTGTCAGTCAACAGTTTTCTATTTTACTACTTTTGATGGGACCATCATGCAATATTCTTCAACCATGAAGCCAATCAGTCAAGAATGTTCTTGTTATCAACCATCTTTGGCTGGTTTTGAAGGTTTTCAATTAGAGTAAGGTGAGGAAGGACCTAAGTAAGTTATGGAGAGCAAATAAATTCCTTATGCAAATTAGTTTGGAAATTAGACCATCTGATTGGCTGATGCAATTCTCATTAGGGACGGCCATCGGCCATCTGCCATCGATGTTTATAAACCATCGATGGGTTATGGTCGATGTTCCTTAGTTTTGACATCGATCGGGTTGAACCAGATGGTTTCACACAATCGATGTCAAGCTCAAACTACTAGTTTTGTTTTGCTATTTCCTGGGACACGGAGCATAGCTCCACCCACGACACCAGTGAAGCCCCGCCCCCATATTCTGATTGGCCCACAGGCCAGTCAGTCAAATATAATGAATGACCACTGATATGTAAAAACATTGATGGCAAACGCCACAATGGCCATCATTAATACTCATTCAAAAGAATCCTTTCTGATTGGATTATGTACTGTACTGTCAGTCAACAGTTTTCTATTTTACTACTTTTGATGGGACCATCATGCAATAGTCTTCAACCAGGAAGCCAATTGGTCAAGAATGTTCTTGTTATCAACCATCTTTGGCTGGTTTTGAAGGTTTTCAATTAGACTAGGGAGAGGAAGGACCTAAGTAAGTTATGAAGAGCAAATAAATTCCTTATGCAAATTAGTTTTGAAATTAGACCATCTGATTGGCTGATGCAATTCTCATTAGGGATGGCCATCGGCCATCGGCCATCGATGGTTATAAACCATCGATGGGTTATGGTCGATGTTCCTTAGTTTTGACATCGATCGGGTTGAACCAGATGGTTTCACACAATCAATGTCAAGCTCAAACTAATAGTTTTGTTTTGCTATTTCCTGGGACACGGAGCATAGCTCCACCCATGACACCAGTGAAGCCCCGCCCCCGTATTCTGATTGGCCCACAGGCCAGTCAGTCAAATATAATGAATGACCACTGATATGTAACAACATTGATGGCAAAGGCCACAATGGCCATCATTAATACTCATTAAAATAAATCCTTTCCGATTGGTTTATGTACTGTCAGTCAACAGTTTTCTATTTTACTACTTTTGATGGGACCATCATGCAATATTCTTCTACCATGAAGCCAATCAGTCAAGAATGTTCTGTTATCAACTATCTTTGGCTGGTTTTGAAGGTTTTCAATTAGACTAGGGTGTGGAAGGACCTAAGTTATGGAGAGCAAATAAATTCCTTATGCAAATTAGTTTGGAAATTAGACCATCTGATTGGCTGATGCAATTCTCATTAGGGATGGCCATCGGCCATCGGCCATCGATGTTTATAAACCATCGATGGGTTATGGTCGATGTTCCTTAGTTTTGACATTGATCGGGTTGAACCAGATGGTTTCACACAATCAATGTCAAGCTCAAACTACTAGTTTTGTTTTGCTATTTCCTGGGATACGGGGCATAGCCCCGCCCCCGTATTCTGATTGGCCCACAGGCCAGTCAGTCAAATATAATGAATGACCACTGATATGTAACAACATTGATGGCAAAGGCCACAATGGCCATCATTAATACTCATTCAAAACAATCCTTTCCGATTGGTTTATGTACTGTCAGTCAACAGTTTTCTATTTTACTACTTTTGATGGGACCATAATGCAATAGTCTTCAACCAGGAAGCCAATTGGTCAAGACTGTTCTTGTTATCAACCATCTTTGGCTGGTTTTGTAGGTTTTCAATTAGACTAGGGAGAGGAAGGACCTAAGTAAGTTATGGAGAGCAAATAAATTCCTTATGCAAATTAGTTTGGAAATTAGACCATCTGATTGGCTGATGCAATTCTCATTAGGGATGGCCATCGGCCATCGGCCATCGATGGTTATAAACCATCGATGGGTTATGGTCGATGTTCCTTAGTTTTGACATCGATCGGGTTGAACCAGATGGTTTCACACAATCAATGTCAAGCTCAAACTACTAGTTTTGTTTTGCTATTTCCTGGGACACGGAGCATAGCTCCACCCACGACACCAGTGAAGCCCCGCCCCCATATTCTGATTGGCCCACAGGCCAGTCAGTCAAATATAATGAATGACCACTGATATGTAAAAACATTGATGGCAAACGCCACAATGGCCATCATTAATACTCATTCAAAAGAATCCTTTCTGATTGGATTATGTACTGTACTGTCAGTCAACAGTTTTCTATTTTACTACTTTTGATGGGACCATCATGCAATAGTCTTCAACCAGGAAGCCAATTGGTCAAGAATGTTCTTGTTATCAACCATCTTTGGCTGGTTTTGAAGGTTTTCAATTAGACTAGGGAGAGGAAGGACCTAAGTAAGTTATGGAGAGCAAATAAATTCCTTATGCAAATTAGTTTGGAAATTAGACCATCTGATTGGCTGATGCAATTCTCATTAGGGATGGCCATCGGCCATCGGCCATCGATGGTTATAAACCATCGATGGGTTATGGTCGATGTTCCTTAGTTTTGACATCGATCGGGTTGAACCAGATGGTTTCACACAATCAATGTCAAGCTCAAACTAATAGTTTTGTTTTGCTATTTCCTGGGACACGGAGCATAGCTCCACCCACGACACCAGTGAAGCACCGCCCCCGTATTCTGATTGGCCCACAGGCCAGTCAGTCAAATATAATGAATGACCACTGATATGTAACAACATTGATGGCAAAGGCCACAATGGCCATCATTAATACTCATTCAAAACAATCCTTTCCGATTGGTTTATGTACTGTCAGTCAACAGTTTTCTATTTTTATACTTTTGATGGGACCATCATGCAATAGTCTTCAACCAGGAAGCCAATCTGTCAAGAATGTTCTTGTTATCAACCATCTTTGGCTGGTTTTGAAGGTTTTCAATTAGACTAGGGAGAGGAAGGACCTAAGTAAGTTATGGAGAGCAAATAAATTCCTTATAAAAATTAGTTTTGAAATTAGAGCATCTGATTGGCTGATGCAATTCTCATTAGGGATGGCCATCGGCCATCGGCCATCGATGGTTATAAACCATCGATGGGTTATGGTCGATGTTCCTTAGTTTTGACATCGATCGGGTTGAACCAGATGGTTTCACACAATCAATGTCAAGCTCAAACTAATAGTTTTGTTTTGCTATTTCCTGGGACACGGAGCATAGCTCCACCCATGACACCAGTGAAGCCCCGCCCCCGTATTCTGATTGGCCCACAGGCCAGTCAGTCAAATATAATGAATGACCACTGATATGTAACAACATTGATGGCAAAGGCCACAATGGCCATCATTAATACTCATTCAAATTAATCCTTTCCGATTGGTTTATGTACTGTCAGTCAACAGTTTTCAATTTTACTACTTTTGATGGGACCATCATGCAATATTCTTCAACCATGAAGCCAATCAGTCAAGAATGTTCTTGTTATCAACTATCTTTGGCAGGTTTTGAAGGTTTTCAATTAGACTAAGGTGAGGAAGGACCTAAGTAAGTTATGGAGATCAAATAAATTCCTTATGCAAATTAGTTTGGAAATTAGACCATCTGATTGGCTGATGCAATTCTCATTAGGGATGGCCATCGGCCATCGATGTTTATAAACCATCGATGGGTTATGGTCGATGTTCCTTAGTTTTGACATCGATCGGGTTGAACCAGATGGTTTCACACAATCAATGTCAAGCTCAAACTACTAGTTTTGTTTTGCTATTTCCTGGGACACTGAGCATAGCTCCACCCACGACACCAGTGAAGCCCCGCCCCCATATTCTGATTGGCCCACAGGCCAGTCAGTCAAATATAATGAAAGACCACTGATATGTAACAACATTGATGGCAAAGGCCACAATGGCCATCATTAATACTCATTCAAAACAATCCTTTCCGATTGGTTTATGTACTGTCAGTCAACAGTTTTCTATTTTACTACTTTTGATGGGACCATCATGCAATATTCTTCAACCATGAAGCCAATCAGTCAAGAATGTTCTTGTTATCAACCATCTTTGGCTGGTTTTGAAGGTTTTCAATTAGAGTAAGGTGAGGAAGGACCTAAGTAAGTTATGGAGAGCAAATAAATTCCTTATGCAAATTAGTTTGGAAATTAGACCATCTGATTGGCTGATGCAATTCTCTTTAGGGACGGCCATCGGCCATCTGCCATCGATGTTTATAAACCATCGATGGGTTATGGTCGATGTTCCTTAGTTTTGACATCGATCGGGTTGAACCAGATGGTTTCACACAATCGATGTCAAGCTCAAACTACTAGTTTTGTTTTGCTATTTCCTGGGACACGGAGCATAGCTCCACCCACGACACCAGTGAAGCCCCGCCCCCATATTCTGATTGGCCCACAGGCCAGTCAGTCAAATATAATGAATGACCACTGATATGTAACAACATTGATGGCAAAGGCCACAATGGCCATCATTAATACTCATTCAAAACAATCCTTTCCGATTGGTTTATGTACTGTCAGTCAACAGTTTTCTATTTTACTACTTTTGATGGGACCATAATGCAATAGTCTTCAACCAGGAAGCCAATTGGTCAAGACTGTTCTTGTTATCAACCATCTTTGGCTGGTTTTGTAGGTTTTCAATTAGACTAGGGAGAGGAAGGACCTAAGTAAGTTATGGAGAGCAAATAAATTCCTTATGCAAATTAGTTTGGAAATTAGACCATCTGATTGGCTGATGCAATTCTCATTAGGGATGGCCATCGGCCATCGGCCATCGATGGTTATAAACCATCGATGGGTTATGGTCGATGTTCCTTAGTTTTGACATCGATCGGGTTGAACCAGATGGTTTCACACAATCAATGTCAAGCTCAAACTAATAGTTTTGTTTTGCTATTTCCTGGGACACGGAGCATAGCTCCACCCACGACACCAGTGAAGCACCGCCCCCGTATTCTGATTGGCCCACAGGCCAGTCAGTCAAATATAATGAATGACCACTGATATGTAACAACATTGATGGCAAAGGCCACAATGGCCATCATTAATACTCATTCAAAACAATCCTTTCCGATTGGTTTATGTACTGTCAGTCAACAGTTTTCAATTTTACTACTTTTGATGGGACCATCATGCAATATTCTTCAACCATGAAGCCAATCAGTCAAGAATGTTCTTGTTATCAACTATCTTTGGCAGGTTTTGAAGGTTTTCAATTAGACTAAGGTGAGGAAGGACCTAAGTAAGTTATGGAGATCAAATAAATTCCTTATGCAAATTAGTTTGGAAATTAGACCATCTGATTGGCTGATGCAATTCTCATTAGGGATGGCCATCGGCCATCGATGTTTATAAACCATCGATGGGTTATGGTCGATGTTCCTTAGTTTTGACATCGATCGGGTTGAACCAGATGGTTTCACACAATCAATGTCAAGCTCAAACTACTAGTTTTGTTTTGCTATTTCCTGGGACACTGAGCATAGCTCCACCCACGACACCAGTGAAGCCCCGCCCCCATATTCTGATTGGCCCACAGGCCAGTCAGTCAAATATAATGAAAGACCACTGATATGTAACAACATTGATGGCAAAGGCCACAATGGCCATCATTAATACTCATTCAAAACAATCCTTTCCGATTGGTTTATGTACTGTCAGTCAACAGTTTTCTATTTTACTACTTTTGATGGGACCATCATGCAATATTCTTCAACCATGAAGCCAATCAGTCAAGAATGTTCTTGTTATCAACCATCTTTGGCTGGTTTTGAAGGTTTTCAATTAGAGTAAGGTGAGGAAGGACCTAAGTAAGTTATGGAGAGCAAATAAATTCCTTATGCAAATTAGTTTGGAAATTAGACCATCTGATTGGCTGATGCAATTCTCATTAGGGACGGCCATCGGCCATCTGCCATCGATGTTTATAAACCATCGATGGGTTATGGTCGATGTTCCTTAGTTTTGACATCGATCGGGTTGAACCAGATGGTTTCACACAATCGATGTCAAGCTCAAACTACTAGTTTTGTTTTGCTATTTCCTGGGACACGGAGCATAGCTCCACCCACGACACCAGTGAAGCCCCGCCCCCATATTCTGATTGGCCCACAGGCCAGTCAGTCAAATATAATGAATGACCACTGATATGTAAAAACATTGATGGCAAACGCCACAATGGCCATCATTAATACTCATTCAAAAGAATCCTTTCTGATTGGATTATGTACTGTACTGTCAGTCAACAGTTTTCTATTTTACTACTTTTGATGGGACCATCATGCAATAGTCTTCAACCAGGAAGCCAATTGGTCAAGAATGTTCTTGTTATCAACCATCTTTGGCTGGTTTTGAAGGTTTTCAATTAGACTAGGGAGAGGAAGGACCTAAGTAAGTTATGGAGAGCAAATAAATTCCTTATGCAAATTAGTTTTGAAATTAGACCATCTGATTGGCTGATGCAATTCTCATTAGGGATGGCCATCGGCCATCGGCCATCGATGGTTATAAACCATCGATGGGTTATGGTCGATGTTCCTTAGTTTTGACATCGATCGGGTTGAACCAGATGGTTTCACACAATCAATGTCAAGCTCAAACTAATAGTTTTGTTTTGCTATTTCCTGGGACACGGAGCATAGCTCCACCCATGACACCAGTGAAGCCCCGCCCCCGTATTCTGATTGGCCCACAGGCCAGTCAGTCAAATATAATGAATGACCACTGATATGTAACAACATTGATGGCAAAGGCCACAATGGCCATCATTAATACTCATTCAAATAAATCCTTTCCGATTGGTTTATGTACTGTCAGTCAACAGTTTTCTATTTTACTACTTTTGATGGGACCATCATGCAATATTCTTCTACCATGAAGCCAATCAGTCAAGAATGTTCTGTTATCAACTATCTTTGGCTGGTTTTGAAGGTTTTCAATTAGACTAGGGTGTGGAAGGACCTAAGTTATGGAGAGCAAATAAATTCCTTATGCAAATTAGTTTGGAAATTAGACCATCTGATTGGCTGATGCAATTCTCATTAGGGATGGCCATCGGCCATCGGCCATCGATGTTTATAAACCATCGATGGGTTATGGTCGATGTTCCTTAGTTTTGACATTGATCGGGTTGAACCAGATGGTTTCACACAATCAATGTCAAGCTCAAACTACTAGTTTTGTTTTGCTATTTCCTGGGATACGGGGCATAGCCCCGCCCCCGTATTCTGATTGGCCCACAGGCCAGTCAGTCAAATATAATGAATGACCACTGATATGTAACAACATTGATGGCAAAGGCCACAATGGCCATCATTAATACTCATTCAAAACAATCCTTTCCGATTGGTTTATGTACTGTCAGTCAACAGTTTTCTATTTTACTACTTTTGATGGGACCATAATGCAATAGTCTTCAACCAGGAAGCCAATTGGTCAAGACTGTTCTTGTTATCAACCATCTTTGGCTGGTTTTGTAGGTTTTCAATTAGACTAGGGAGAGGAAGGACCTAAGTAAGTTATGGAGAGCAAATAAATTCCTTATGCAAATTAGTTTGGAAATTAGACCATCTGATTGGCTGATGCAATTCTCATTAGGGATGGCCATCGGCCATCGGCCATCGATGGTTATAAACCATCGATGGGTTATGGTCGATGTTCCTTAGTTTTGACATCGATCGGGTTGAACCAGATGGTTTCACACAATCAATGTCAAGCTCAAACTAATAGTTTTGTTTTGCTATTTCCTGGGACACGGAGCATAGCTCCACCCACGACACCAGTGAAGCCCCGCCCCCGTATTCTGATTGGCCCACAGGCCAGTCAGTCAAATATAATGAATGACCACTGATATGTAACAACATTGATGGCAAAGGCCACAATGGCCATCATTAATACTCATTCAAAACAATCCTTTCCGATTGGTTTATGTACTGTCAGTCAACAGTTTTCTATTTTTATACTTTTGATGGGACCATCATGCAATAGTCTTCAACCAGGAAGCCAATCTGTCAAGAATGTTCTTGTTATCAACCATCTTTGGCTGGTTTTGAAGGTTTTCAATTAGACTAGGGTGAGAAAGGACCTAAGTAAGTTATGGAGAGCAAATAAATTCCTTATGCAAATTAGTTTGGAAATTAGACCATCTGATTGGCTGATGCAATTCTCATTAGGGATGGCCATCGGCCATCGATGTTTATAAACCATCAATGGGTTATGGTCGATGTTCCTTAGTTTTGACATCGATCGGGTTGAACCAGATGGTTTCACACAATCAATGTCAAGCTCAAACTACTAGTTTTGTTTTGCTATTTCCTGGGACACGGAGCATAGCTCCACTCACGACACCAGTGAAGCCCCGCCCCCGTATTCTGATTGGCCCACAGGCCAGTCAGTCAAATATAATGAATGACCACTGATATGTAACAACATTGATGGCAAAGGCCACAATGGCCTGCATTAATACTCATTCAAAACAATCCTTTCCGATTGGTTTATGTACTGTCAGTCAACAGTTTTCTATTTTACTACTTTTGATGGGAACATCATGCAATAGTCTTCAACAATGAAGCCAATTGGTCAAGAATGTTCTTGTTATCAACCATCTTTTGGCTGGTTTTGATGGTTTTCAATTAGACTAGGGTGAGGAAGGACCTAAGTAAGTTATGGAGAGCAAATAAATTCCTTATGCAAATTAGTTTAGAAATTAGACCATCTGATTGGCTGATGCAATACTCATTAGGGATGGCCATCGGCCATCGATGTTTATAAACCATCGATGGGTTATGGTCGATGTTCCTTAGTTTTGACATCGATCGGGTTGAACCAGATGGTTTCACACAATCAATGTCAAGCTCAAACTACTAGTTTTGTTTTGCTATTTCCTGGGACACGGAGCATAGCTCCACCCACGACACCAGTGAAGCCCCGCCCCCATATTCTGATTGGCCCACAGGCCAGTCAGTCAAATATAATGAATGACCACTGATATGTAACAACATCGATGGCAAAGGCCACAATGGCCATCATTAATACTCATTCAAAACAATCCTTTCCGATTGGTTTATGTACTGTCAGTCAACAGTTTTCTATTTTTATACTTTTGATGGGACCATCATGCAATAGTCTTCAACCAGGAATCCAATCTGTCAAGAATGTTCTTGTTATCAACCATCTTTGGCTGGTTTTGAAGGTTTTCAATTAGACTAGGGTGAGGAAGGACCTAAGTAAGTTATGGAGAGCAAATAAATTCCTTATGCAAATTAGTTTGGAAATTAGATCATCTGATTGGCTGATGCAATTCTCATTAGGGATGGCCATCGGCCATCGATGTTTATAAACCATCAATGGGTTATGGTCGATGTTCCTTAGTTTTGACATTGATCGGGTTGAACCAGATGGTTTCACACAATCAATGTCAAGCTCAAACTACTAGTTTTGTTTTGTTATTTCCTGGGACACGGAGCATAGCTCCACCCACGACACCAGTGAAGCCCCGCCCCCATATTCTTATTGGCCCACAGGCCAGTCAGTCAAATATAATGAATGACCACTGATATGTAACAACGTTGATGGCAAAGGCCACAATGGCCATCATTAATACTCATTAAAAACAATCCCTTCCGATTGGTTTATGTACTGTCAGTCAACAGTTTTCTATTTTACTACTTTTGATAGAACCATCATGCAATAGTCTTCATCCAGGGAGCCAATTGGTCAAAAATGTTCTTGTTATCAACCATCTTTTGGCTGGTTTTGAAGGTTTTCAATTAGACTAGGGTGCGGAAGGACCTAAGTAAGTTATGGAGAGCAAATAAATTCCTTATGCAAATTAGTTTGGAAATTAGACCATCTGATTGGCTGATGCAATTCTCATTAGGGATGGCCATCGGCCATCGATGTTTATAAACCATCGATGGGTTATGGTTGATGTTCCTTAGTTTTGACATCGATCGGGTTGAACCAGATGGTTTCACACAATCAATGTCAAGCTCAAACTACTAGTTTTGTTTTGCTAATTCCTGGGACACGGAGCATAGCTCCACCCACGACACCAGTGAAGCCCCGCCCCCGTATTCTGATTGGCCCACAGGCCAGTCAGTCAAATATAATGAATGACCACTGATATGTAACAACATTGATGGCAAAGGCCACAATGGCCATCATTAATACTCATTCAAAACAATCCTTTCCAATTGGTTTATGTACTGTCAGTCAACAGTTTTCTATTTTACTACTTTTGATGGGACCATCATGCAATAGTCTTCAACATGGAAACCAATTGGTCAAGAATGTTCTTGTTATTAACCATCTTTTGGCTGGTTTTGATGGTTTTCAATTAGACTAGGGTGAGGAAGGACCTAAGTAAGTTATGGAGAGCAAATAAATTCCTTATGCAAATTAGTTTGGAAATTAGACCATCTGATTGGCTGATGCAATTCTCATTAGGGATGGCCATCGGCCATCGATGTTTATAAACCATCGATGGGTTATGGTCGATGTTCCTTAGTTTTGACATTGATCGGGTTGAACCAGATGGTTTCACACAATCAATGTCAAGCTCAAACTACTAGTTTTGTTTTGCTATTTCCTGGGACACTGAGCATAGCTCCACCCACGACACCAGTGAAGCCCCGCCCCCATATTCTGATTGGCCCACTGGCAAGTCAGTCAAATATAATGAATGACCACTGATATGTAACAACATTGATGGCAAAGGCCACAATGGGCATCATTAATACTCATTCAAAACAATCCTTTCCGATTGGTTTATGTACTGTCAGTCAACAGTTTTCTATTTTACTACTTTTGATGGGACCATCATGCAATATTCTTTAACCATGAAGCCAATCAGTCAAGAATGTTCTTGTTATCAACCATCTTTGGCTGGTTTTGAAGGTTTTCAATTAGACTAAGGTGAGGAAGGACCTAAGTAAGTTATGGAGAGCAAATAAATTCCTTATGCAAATTAGTTTGGAAATTAGACCATCTGATTGGCTGATGCAATTCTCATTAGGGACGGCCATCGGCCATCGATGTTTATAAACCATCGATGGGTTATGGTCGATGTTCCTTAGTTTTTACATTGATCGGGTTGAACCAGATGGTTTCACACAATCAATGTCAAGCTCAAACTACTAGTTTTGTTTTGCAAATTTCCTGGGACACGGTGCATAGCTCCACCCACGACACCAGTGAAGCCCCGCCCCCGTATTCTGATTGGCCCTTTAGGCCAGTAGGTCAAATATAATGAATGACCACTGATATGTAACAACATTGATGGCAAAGGCCACAATGGCCATCATTAATACTCATTCAAAACAATCCTTTCCGATTGGTTTATGTACTGTCAGTCAACAGTTTTCTATTTTACTACTTTTGATGGGACCATCATGCAATAGTCTTCAACCAGGAAGCCAATTGGTCAAGAATGTTCTTGTTATCAACCATCTTTGGATGGTTTTGAAGGTTTTCAATTAGACTAGGGAGAGGAAGGACCTAAGTGAGTTATGGAGAGCAAATAAATTCCTTATGCAAATTAGTTTGGAAATTAGACCATCTGATTGGCTGATGCAATTCTCATTAGGGATGGCCATCGGCCATCGATGTTTATAAACCATCGATGGGTTATGGTCGATGTTCCCTAGTTTTGACATCGATCGGGTTGAACCAGATGGTTTCACACAATCAATGTCAAGCTCAAACTACTAGTTTTGTTTTGCTATTTCCTGGGACACTGAGCATAGCTCCACCCACGACACCAGTGAAGCCCCGCCCCCATATTCTGATTGGCCCACAGGCCAGTCAGTCAAATATAATGAATGACCACTGATATGTAACAACGTTGATGGCAAAGGCCACAATGGCCATCATTAATACTCATTAAAAACAATCCCTTCCGATTGGTTTATGTACTGTCAGTCAACAGTTTTCTATTTTACTACTTTTGATAGAACCATCATGCAATAGTCTTCATCCAGGGAGCCAATTGGTCAAAAATGTTCTTGTTATCAACCATCTTTTGGCTGGTTTTGAAGGTTTTCAATTAGACTAGGGTGCGGAAGGACCTAAGTAAGTTATGGAGAGCAAATAAATTCCTTATGCAAATTAGTTTGGAAATTAGACCATCTGATTGGCTGATGCAATTCTCATTAGGGATGGCCATCGGCCATCGATGTTTATAAACCATCGATGGGTTATGGTTGATGTTCCTTAGTTTTGACATCGATCGGGTTGAACCAGATGGTTTCACACAATCAATGTCAAGCTCAAACTACTAGTTTTGTTTTGCTAATTCCTGGGACACGGAGCATAGCTCCACCCACGACACCAGTGAAGCCCCGCCCCCGTATTCTGATTGGCCCACAGGCCAGTCAGTCAAATATAATGAATGACCACTGATATGTAACAACATTGATGGCAAAGGCCACAATGGCCATCATTAATACTCATTCAAAACAATCCTTTCCAATTGGTTTATGTACTGTCAGTCAACAGTTTTCTATTTTACTACTTTTGATGGGACCATCATGCAATAGTCTTCAACATGGAAACCAATTGGTCAAGAATGTTCTTGTTATTAACCATCTTTTGGCTGGTTTTGATGGTTTTCAATTAGACTAGGGTGAGGAAGGACCTAAGTAAGTTATGGAGAGCAAATAAATTCCTTATGCAAATTAGTTTGGAAATTAGACCATCTGATTGGCTGATGCAATTCTCATTAGGGATGGCCATCGGCCATCGATGGTTATAAACCATCGATGGGTTATGGTCGATGTTCCTTAGTTTTGACATCGATCGGGTTGAACCAGATGGTTTCACACAATCAATGTCAAGCTCAAACTACTAGTTTTGTTTTGCTATTTCCTGGGACACTGAGCATAGCTCCACCCACGACACCAGTGAAGCCCCGCCCCCATATTCTGATTGGCCCACTGGCAAGTCAGTCAAATATAATGAATGACCACTGATATGTAACAACATTGATGGCAAAGGCCACAATGGGCATCATTAATACTCATTCAAAACAATCCTTTCCGATTGGTTTATGTACTGTCAGTCAACAGTTTTCTATTTTACTACTTTTGATGGGACCATCATGCAATATTCTTTAACCATGAAGCCAATCAGTCAAGAATGTTCTTGTTATCAACCATCTTTGGCTGGTTTTGAAGGTTTTCAATTAGACTAAGGTGAGGAAGGACCTAAGTAAGTTATGGAGAGCAAATAAATTCCTTATGCAAATTAGTTTGGAAATTAGACCATCTGATTGGCTGATGCAATTCTCATTAGAGACGGCCATCGGCCATCGATGTTTATAAACCATCGATGGGTTATGGTCGATGTTCCTTAGTTTTGACATTGATCGGGTTGAACCAGATGGTTTCACACAATCAATGTCAAGCTCAAACTACTAGTTTTGTTTTGCTATTTCCTGGGACACGGTGCATAGCTCCACCCACGACACCAGTGAAGCCCCGCCCCCGTATTCTGATTGGCCCTTTAGGCCAGTAGGTCAAATATAATGAATGACCACTGATATGTAACAACATTGATGGCAAAGGCCACAATGGCCATCATTAATACTCATTCAAAACAATCCTTTCCGATTGGTTTATGTACTGTCAGTCAACAGTTTTCTATTTTACTACTTTTGATGGGACCATCATGCAATAGTCTTCAACCAGGAAGCCAATTGGTCAAGAATGTTCTTGTTATCAACCATCTTTGGATGGTTTTGAAGGTTTTCAATTAGACTAGGGAGAGGAAGGACCTAAGTGAGTTATGGAGAGCAAATAAATTCCTTATGCAAATTAGTTTGGAAATTAGACCATCTGATTGGCTGATGCAATTCTCATTAGGGATGGCCATCGGCCATCGACCATCGATGTTTATAAACCATCGATGGGTTATGGTCGATGTTCCCTAGTTTTGACATCGATCGGGTTGAACCAGATGGTTTCACACAATCAATGTCAAGCTCAAACTACTAGTTTTGTTTTGCTATTTCCTGGGACACTGAGCATAGCTCCACCCACGACACCAGTGAAGCCCCGCCCCCATATTCTGATTGGCCCACAGGCCAGTCAGTCAAATATAATGAATGACCACTGATATGTAACAACATTGATGGCAAAGTCCACAATGGGCATCATTAATACTCATTCAAAACAATCCTTTCCGATTGGTTTATGTACTGTCAGTCAACAGTTTTCTATTTTACTACTTTTGATGGGACCATCATGCAATATTCTTCAACCATGAAGCCAATCAGTCAAGAATGTTCTTGTTATCAACCATCTTTGGCTGGTTTTGAAGGTTTTCAATTAGACTAAGGTGAGGAAGGACCTAAGTAAGTTATGGAGAGCAAATAAATTCCTTATGCAAATTAGTTTGGAAATTAGACCATCTGATTGGCTGATGCAATTCTCATTAGGGACGGCCATCGGCCATCGGCCATCGGCCATCGATGTTTATAAACCATCGATGGGTTATGGTCGATGTTCCTTAGTTTTGACATTGATCGGGTTGAACCAGATGGTTTCACACAATCAATGTCAAGCTCAAACTACTTGTTTTGTTTTGCTATTTCCTGGGACACTGAGCATAGCTCCACCCACGACACCAGTGAAGCCCCGCCCCCATATTCTGATTGGCCCACAGGCAAATCAGTCAAATATAATGAATGACCACTGATATGTAACAACATTGATGGCAAAGGCCACAATGGGCATCATTAATACTCATTCAAAACAATCCTTTCCGATTGGTTTATGTACTGTCAGTCAACAGTTTTCTATTTTACTACTTTTGATGGGACCATCATGCAATATTCTTCAACCATGAAGCCAATCAGTCAAGAATGTTCTTGTTATCAACCATCTTTGACTGGTTTTGAAAGGTTTTCAATTAGACTAAGGTGAGGAAGGACCTAAGTAAGTTATGGAGAGCAAATAAATTCCTTATGCAAATTAGTTTGGAAATTAGACCATCTGATTGGCTGATGCAATTCTCATTAGGGACGGCCATCGGCCATCGGCCATCGGCCATCGATGTTTATAAACCATCGATGGGTTATGGTCGATGTTCCTTAGTTTTGACATTGATCGGGTTGAACCAGATGGTTTCACACAATCAATGTCAAGCTCAAACTACTAGTTTTGTTTTGCTATTTCCTGGGACACGGTGCATAGCTCCACCCACGACACCAGTGAAGCCCCGCCCCTGTATTCTGATTGGCCCACAGGCCATTCAGTCAAATATAATGAATGACCACTGATATGTAACAACATTGATGGCAAAGGCCACAATGGCCATCATTAATACTCATTCAAAACAATCCTTTCCGATTGGTTTATGTACTGTCAGTCAACAGTTTTCTATTTTACTACTTTTGATGGGACCATCATGCAATAGTCTTCAACCAGGAAGCCAATTGGTCAAGAATGTTCTTGTTATCAACCATCTTTGGCTGGTTTTGAAGGTTTTCAATTAGACTAGGGAGAGGAAGGACCTAAGTAAGTTATGGAGAGCAAATAAATTCCTTATGCAAATTAGTTTGGAAATTAGACCATCTGATTGGCTGATGCAATTCTCATTAGGGATGGCCATCGGCCATCGATGTTTATAAACCATCGATGGGTTATGGTTGATGTTCCTTAGTTTTGACATCGATCGGGTTGAACCAGATGGTTTCACACAATCAATGTCAAGCTCAAACTACTAGTTTTGTTTTGCTAATTCCTGGGACACGGAGCATAGCTCCACCCACGACACCAGTGAAGCCCCGCCCCCGTATTCTGATTGGCCCACAGGCCAGTCAGTCAAATATAATGAATGACCACTGATATGTAACAACATTGATGGCAAAGGCCACAATGGCCATCATTAATACTCATTCAAAACAATCCTTTCCAATTGGTTTATGTACTGTCAGTCAACAGTTTTCTATTTTACTACTTTTGATGGGACCATCATGCAATAGTCTTCAACATGGAAGCCAATTGGTCAAGAATGTTCTTGTTATTAACCATCTTTTGGCTGGTTTTGATGGTTTTCAATTAGACTAGGGTGAGGAAGGACCTAAGTAAGTTATGGAGAACAAATAAATTCCTTATGCAAATTAGTTTGGAAATTAGACCATCTGATTGGCTGATGCAATTCTCATTAGGGATGGCCATCGGCCATCGATGGTTATAAACCATCGATGGGTTATGGTCGATGTTCCTTAGTTTTGACATCGATCGGGTTGAACCAGATGGTTTCACACAATCAATGTCAAGCTCAAACTACTAGTTTTGTTTTGCTATTTCCTGGGACACTGAGCATAGCTCCACCCACGACACCAGTGAAGCCCCGCCCCCATATTCTGATTGGCCCACTGGCAAGTCAGTCAAATATAATGAATGACCACTGATATGTAACAACATTGATGGCAAAGGCCACAATGGGCATCATTAATACTCATTCAAAACAATCCTTTCCGATTGGTTTATGTACTGTCAGTCAACAGTTTTCTATTTTACTACTTTTGATGGGACCATCATGCAATATTCTTTAACCATGAAGCCAATCAGTCAAGAATGTTCTTGTTATCAACCATCTTTGGCTGGTTTTGAAGGTTTTCAATTAGACTAGGGAGAGGAAGGACCTAAGTAAGTTATGGAGAGCAAATAAATTCCTTATGCAAATTAGTTTGGAAATTAGACCATCTGATTGGCTGATGCAATTCTCATTAGGGATGGCCATCGGCCATCGATGTTTATAAACCATCGATGGGTTATGGTTGATGTTCCTTAGTTTTGACATCGATCGGGTTGAACCAGATGGTTTCACACAATCAATGTCAAGCTCAAACTACTAGTTTTGTTTTGCTAATTCCTGGGACACGGAGCATAGCTCCACCCACGACACCAGTGAAGCCCCGCCCCCGTATTCTGATTGGCCCACAGGCCAGTCAGTCAAATATAATGAATGACCACTGATATGTAACAACATTGATGGCAAAGGCCACAATGGCCATCATTAATACTCATTCAAAACAATCCTTTCCAATTGGTTTATGTACTGTCAGTCAACAGTTTTCTATTTTACTACTTTTGATGGGACCATCATGCAATAGTCTTCAACATGGAAGCCAATTGGTCAAGAATGTTCTTGTTATTAACCATCTTTTGGCTGGTTTTGATGGTTTTCAATTAGACTAGGGTGAGGAAGGACCTAAGTAAGTTATGGAGAGCAAATAAATTCCTTATGCAAATTAGTTTGGAAATTAGACCATCTGATTGGCTGATGCAATTCTCATTAGGGATGGCCATCGGCCATCGATGGTTATAAACCATCGATGGGTTATGGTCGATGTTCCTTAGTTTTGACATCGATCGGGTTGAACCAGATGGTTTCACACAATCAATGTCAAGCTCAAACTACTAGTTTTGTTTTGCTATTTCCTGGGACACTGAGCATAGCTCCACCCACGACACCAGTGAAGCCCCGCCCCCGTATTCTGATTGGCCCACAGGCCAGTCAGTCAAATATAATGAATGACCACTGATATGTAACAACATTGATGGCAAAGGCCACAATGGCCATCATTAATACTCATTCAAAACAATCCTTTCCAATTGGTTTATGTACTGTCAGTCAACAGTTTTCTATTTTACTACTTTTGATGGGACCATCATGCAATATTCTTTAACCATGAAGCCAATCAGTCAAGAATGTTCTTGTTATCAACCATCTTTGGCTGGTTTTGAAGGTTTTCAATTAGACTAAGGTGAGGAAGGACCTAAGTAAGTTATGGAGAGCAAATAAATTCCTTATGCAAATTAGTTTGGAAATTAGACCATCTGATTGGCTGATGCAATTCTCATTAGGGACGGCCATCGGCCATCGGCCATCGATGTTTATAAACCATCGATGGGTTATGGTCGATGTTCCTTAGTTTTGACATTGATCGGGTTGAACCAGATGGTTTCACACAATCAATAACAAGCTCAAACTACTAGTTTTGTTTTGCTATTTCCTGGGACACGGTGCATAGCTCCACCCACGACACCAGTGAAGCCCCGCCCCCGTATTCTGATTGGCACTTTAGGCCAGTAGGTCAAATATAATGAATGACCACTGATATGTAACAACATTGATGGCAAAGGCCACAATGGCCATCATTAATACTCATTCAAAACAATCCTTTCCGATTGGTTTATGTACTGTCAGTCAACAGTTTTCTATTTTACTACTTTTGATGGGACCATCATGCAATAGTCTTCAACCAGGAAGCCAATTGGTCAAGAATGTTCTTGTTATCAACCATCTTTGGATGGTTTTGAAGGTTTTCAATTAGACTAGGGAGAGGAAGGACCTAAGTGAGTTATGGAGAGCAAATAAATTCCTTATGCAAATTAGTTTGGAAATTAGACCATCTGATTGGCTGATGCAATTCTCATTAGGGATGGCCATCGGCCATCGGCCATCGATGTTTATAAACCATCGATGGGTTATGGTCGATGTTCCCTAGTTTTTACATCGATCGGGTTGAACCAGATGGTTTCACACAATCAATGTCAAGCTCAAACTACTAGTTTTGTTTTGCTATTTCCTGGGACACTGAGCATATCTCCACCCACGACACCAGTGAAGCCCCGCCCCCATATTCTGATTGGCCCACAGGCCAGTCAGTCAAATATAATGAATGACCACTGATATGTAACAACATTGATGGCAAAGGCCACAATGGGCATCATTAATACTCATTCAAAACAATCCTTTCCGATTGGTTTATGTACTGTCAGTCAACAGTTTTCTATTTTACTACTTTTGATGGGACCATCATGCAATATTCTTCAACCATGAAGCCAATCAGTCAAGAATGTTCTTGTTATCAACCATCTTTGGCTGGTTTTGAAGGTTTTCAATTAGACTAAGGTGAGGAAGGACCTAAGTAAGTTATGGAGAGCAAATAAATTCCTTATGCAAATTAGTTTGGAAATTAGACCATCTGATTGGCTGATGCAATTCTCATTAGGGACGGCCATCGGCCATCGGCCATCGATGTTTATAAACCATCGATGGGTTATGGTCGATGTTCCTTAGTTTTGACATCGATCGGGTTGAACCAGATGGTTTCACACAATCAATGTCAAGCTCAAACTACTTGTTTTGTTTTGCTATTTCCTGGGACACTGAGCATAGCTCCACCCACGACACCAGTGAAGCCCCGCCCCCATATTCTGATTGGCCCACAGGCAAATCAGTCAAATATAATGAATGACCACTGATATGTAACAACATTGATGGCAAAGGCCACAATGGGCATCATTAATACTCATTCAAAACAATCCTTTCCGATTGGTTTATGTACTGTCAGTCAACAGTTTTCTATTTTACTACTTTTGATGGGACCATCATGCAATATTCTTCAACCATGAAGCCAATCAGTCAAGAATGTTCTTGTTATCAACCATCTTTGACTGGTTTTGAAAGGTTTTCAATTAGACTAAGGTGAGGAAGGACCTAAGTAAGTTATGGAGAGCAAATAAATTCCTTATGCAAATTAGTTTGGAAATTAGACCATCTGATTGGCTGATGCAATTCTCATTAGGGACGGCCATCGGCCATCGGCCATCGGCCATCGGCCATCGATGTTTATAAACCATCGATGGGTTATGGTCGATGTTCCTTAGTTTTGACATTGATCGGGTTGAACCAGATGGTTTCACACAATCAATGTCAAGCTCAAACTACTAGTTTTGTTTTGCTATTTCCTGGGACACGGTGCATAGCTCCACCCACGACACCAGTGAAGCCCCGCCCCTGTATTCTGATTGGCCCACAGGCCAGTCAGTCAAATATAATGAATGACCACTGATATGTAACAACATTGATGGCAAAGGCCACAATGGCCATCATTAATACTCATTCAAAACAATCCTTTCCGATTGGTTTATGTACTGTCAGTCAACAGTTTTCTATTTTACTACTTTTGATGGGACCATCATGCAATAGTCTTCAACCAGGAAGCCAATTGGTCAAGAATGTTCTTGTTATCAACCATCTTTGGCTGGTTTTGAAGGTTTTCAATTAGACTAGGGAGAGGAAGGACCTAAGTAAGTTATGGAGAGCAAATAAATTCCTTATGCAAATTAGTTTGGAAATTAGACCATCTGATTGGCTGATGCAATTCTCATTAGGGATGGCCATCGGCCATCGATGTTTATAAACCATCGATGGGTTATGGTCGATGTTCCTTAGTTTTGACATCGATCGGGTTGAACCAGATGGTTTCACACAATCAATGTCAAGCTCAAACTACTAGTTTTGTTTTGCTATTTCCTGGGACACTGAGCATAGCTCCACCCACGACACCAGTGAAGCCCCGCCCCCATATTCTGATTGGCCCACAGGCCAGTCAGTCAAATATAATGAATGACCACTGATATGTAACAACATTGATGGCAAAGGCCACAATGGGCATCATTAATACTCATTCAAAACAATCCTTTCCGATTGGTTTATGTACTGTCAGTCAACAGTTTTCTATTTTACTACTTTTGATGGGACCATCATGCAATATTCTTCAACCATGAAGCCAATCAGTCAAGAATGTTCTTGTTATCAACCATCTTTGGCTGGTTTTGAAGGTTTTCAATTAGACTAAGGTGAGGAAGGACCTAAGTAAGTTATGGAGAGCAAATAAATTCCTTATGCAAATTAGTTTGGAAATTAGACCATCTGATTGGCTGATGCAATTCTTATTAGGCATGGCCATCGTTGTTTATAAACCATCGATGGGTTATGGTCGATGTTCCTTAGTTTTGACATCGATCGGGTTGAACCAGATGGTTTCACACAATCGATGTCAAGCTCAAACTACTAGTTTTGTTTTGCTATTTCCTGGGACACGGAGCATAGCTCCACCCACGACACCAGTGAAGCCCCGCCCCCATATTCTGATTGGCCCACAGGCCAGTCAGTCAAATATAATGAATGACCACTGATATGTAAAAACATTGATGGCAAACGCCACAATGGCCATCATTAATACTCATTCAAAAGAATCCTTTCCGATTGGATTATGTACTGTCAGTCAACAGTTTTCTATTTTACTACTTTTGATGGGACCATCATGCAATAGTCTTCTACCAGGAAGCCAATTGGTCAAGAATGTTCATGTTATCAACCATCTTTGGCTGGTTTTGAAGGTTTTCAATTAGACTAGGGTGTGGAAGGACCTAAGTTATGGAGAGCAAATAAATTCCGTATGCAAATTAGTTTGGAAATTAGACCATCTGATTGGCTGATGCAATTTTCATTAGGGATGGCCATCGGCCATCGGCCATCGATGTTTATAAACCATCGATGGGTTATGGTCGATGTTCCTTAGTTTTGACATCGATCGGGTTGAACCAGATGGTTTCACACAATCAATGTCAAGCTCAAACTACTAGTTTTGTTTTGCTATTTCCTGGGACACGGAGCATAGCTCCACCCACGACACCAGTGAAGCCCCGCCCCCGTATTCTGATTGGCCCACAGGCCAGTCAGTCAAATATAATGAATGACCACTGATATGTAACAACATTGATGGCAAAGGCCACAATGGCCATCATTAATACTCATTCAAAACAATCCTTTCCGATTGGTTTATGTACTGTCAGTCAACAGTTTTCTATTTTACTACTTTTGATGGAACCATCATGCAATAGTCTTCAACCAGGAAGCCAATTGGTCAAGAATGTTCTTGTTATCAACCATCTTTGGCTGGTTTTGAAGGTTTTCAATTAGACTAGGGAGAGGAAGGACCTAAGTAAGTTATGGAGAGCAAATAAATTCCTTATGAAAATTAGTTTTGAAATTAGACCATCTGATTGGCTGATGCAATTCTCATTAGGGATGGCCATCGGCCATCGGCCATCGGCCATCGATGGTTATAAACCATCGATGGGTTATGGTCGATGTTCCTTAGTTTTGACATCGATCGGGTTGAACCAGATGGTTTCACACAATCAATGTCAAGCTCAAACTACTAGTTTTGTTTTGCTATTTCCTGGGACACGGAGCATAGCTCCACCCACGACACCAGTGAAGCCCAGCCCCCGTATTCTGATTGGCCCACAGGCCAGTCAGTCAAATATAATGAATGACCACTGATATGTAACAACATTGATGGCAAAGGCCACAATGGCCATCATTAACACTTATTCAAAACAATCCTTTCCGATTGGTTTATGTACTATCAGTCAACAGTTTTCTATTTTACTACTTTTGATGGGACAATCATGCAATAGTCTTCAACCAGGAAGCCAATTGGTCAAGAATGTTCTTGTTATCAACCATCTTTGGCTGGTTTTGAAGGTTTTCAATTAGACTAGGGAGAGGAAGGACCTAAGTAAGTTATGGAGAGCAAATAAATTCCTTATGAAAATTAGTTTTGAAATTAGACCATCTGATTGGCTGATGCAATTCTCATTAGGGATGGCCATCGGCCATCGGCCATCGATGGTTATAAACCATCGATGGGTTATGGTCGATGTTCCTTAGTTTTGACATCGATCGTGTTGAACCAGATGGTTTCACACAATCAATGTCAAGCTCAAACTACTAGTTTTGTTTTGCTATTTCCTGGGACACGGAGCATAGCTCCACCCACGACACCAGTGAAGCCCAGCCCCCGTATTCTGATTGGCCCACAGGCCAGTCAGTCAAATATAATGAATGACCACTGATATGTAACAACATTGATGGCAAAGGCCACAATGGCCATCATTAACACTTATTCAAAACAATCCTTTCCGATTGGTTTATGTACTATCAGTCAACAGTTTTCTATTTTACTACTTTTGATGGGACAATCATGCAATAGTCTTCAACCAGGAAGCCAATTGGTCAAGAATGTTCTTGTTATCAACCATCTTTGGCTGGTTTTGAAGGTTTTCAATTAGACTAGGGAGAGGAAGGACCTAAGTAAGTTATGGAGAGCAAATAAATTCCTTATGAAAATTAGTTTTGAAATTAGACCATCTGATTGGCTGATGCAATTCTCATTAGGGATGGCCATCGGCCATCGGCCATCGATGGTTATAAACCATCGATGGGTTATGGTCGATGTTCCTTAGTTTTGACATCGATCGTGTTGAACCAGATGGTTTCACACAATCAATGTCAAGCTCAAACTAATAGTTTTGTTTTGCTATTTCCTGGGACATGGAGCATAGCTCCACCCATGACACCAGTGAAGCCCCGCCCCCGTATTCTGATTGGCCCACAGGCCAGTCAGTCAAATATAATGAATGACCACTGATATGTAACAACATTGATGGCAAAGGCCACAATGGCCATCATTAATACTCATTCAAATTAATCCTTTCCGATTGGTTTATGTACTGTCAGTCAACAGTTTTCAATTTTACTACTTTTGATGGGACCATCATGCAATATTCTTCAACCATGAAGCCAATCAGTCAAGAATGTTCTTGTTATCAACTATCTTTGGCTGGTTTTGAAGGTTTTCAATTAGACTAAGGTGAGGAAGGACCTAAGTAAGTTATGGAGATCAAATAAATTCCTTATGCAAATTAGTTTGGAAATTAGACCATCTGATTGGCTGATGCAATTCTCATTAGGGATGGCCATCGGCCATCGATGTTTATAAACCATCGATGGGTTATGGTCGATGTTCCTTAGTTTTGACATCGATCGGGTTGAAGATGGTTTCACACAATCAATGTCAAGCTCAAACTACTAGTTTTGTTTTGCTATTTCCTGGGACACTGAGCATAGCTCCACCCACGACACCAGTGAAGCCCCGCCCCCATATTCTGATTGGCCCACAGGCCAGTCAGTCAAATATAATGAAAGACCACTGATATGTAACAACATTGATGGCAAAGGCCACAATGGCCATCATTAATACTCATTCAAAACAATCCTTTCCGATTGGTTTATGTACTGTCAGTCAACAGTTTTCTATTTTACTACTTTTGATGGGACCATCATGCAATATTCTTCAACCATGAAGCCAATCAGTCAAGAATGTTCTTGTTATCAACCATCTTTGGCTGGTTTTGAAGGTTTTCAATTAGAGTAAGGTGAGGAAGGACCTAAGTAAGTTATGGAGAGCAAATAAATTCCTTATGCAAATTAGTTTGGAAATTAGACCATCTGATTGGCTGATGCAATTCTCATTAGGGACGGCCATCGGCCATCTGCCATCGATGTTTATAAACCATCGATGGGTTATGGTCGATGTTCCTTAGTTTTGGCATCGATCGGGTTGAACCAGATGGTTTCACACAATCGATGTCAAGCTCAAACTACTAGTTTTGTTTTGCTATTTCCTGGGACACGGAGCATAGCTCCACCCACGACACCAGTGAAGCCCCGCCCCCATATTCTGATTGTCCCACAGGCCAGTCAGTCAAATATAATGAATGACCACTGATATGTAAAAACATTGATGGCAAACGCCACAATGGCCATCATTAATACTTATTCAAAAGAATCCTTTCTGATTGGATTATGTACTGTCAGTCAACAGTTTTCTATTTTTATACTTTTGATGGGACCATCATGCAATAGTCTTCAACCAGGAAGCCAATTGGTCAAGACTGTTCTTGTTATCAACCATCTTTGGCTGGTTTTGAAGGTTTTCAATTAGACTAGGGTGAGGAAGGACATAAGTAAGTTATGGAGAGCAAATAAATTCCTTATGCAAATTAGTTTGGAAATTAGACCATCTGATTGGCTGATGCAATTTTCATTAGGGATGGCCATCGGCCATCGGCCATCGATGGTTATAAACCATCGATGGGTTATGGTCGATGTTCCTTAGTTTTGACATTGATCGGGTTGAACCAGATGGTTTCACACAATCAATGTCAAGCTCAAACTAATAGTTTTGTTTTGCTATTTCCTGGGACACGGAGCATAGCTCCACCCACGACACCAGTGAAGCCCCGCCCCCGTATTCTGATTGGCCCACAGGCCAGTCAGTCAAATATAATGAATGACCACTGATATGTAACAACATTGATGGCAAAGGCCACAATGGCCATCATTAATACTCATTCAAAACAATCCTTTCCGATTGGTTTATGTACTGTCAGTCAACAGTTTTCTATTTTTATACTTTTGATGGGACCATCATGCAATAGTCTTCAACCAGGAAGCCAATTGGTCAAGACTGTTCTTGTTATCAACCATCTTTGGCTGGTTTTGAAGGTTTTCAATTAGACTAGGGTGAGAAAGGACCTAAGTAAGTTATGGAGAGCAAATAAATTCCTTATGCAAATTAGTTTGGAAATTAGACCATCTGATTGGCTGATGCAATTCTCATTAGGGATGGCCATCGGCCATCGATGTTTATAAACCATCAATGGGTTATGGTCGATGTTCCTTAGTTTTGACTTCGATCGGGTTGAACCAGATGGTTTCACACAATCAATGTCAAGCTCAAACTACTAGTTTTGTTTTGTTATTTCCTGGGACACGGAGCATAGCTCCACCCACGACGCCAGTGAAGCCCCGCCCCCGTATTCTTATTGGCCCACAGGCCAGTCAGTCAAATATAATGAATGACCACTGATATGTAACAACATTGATGGCAAAGGCCACAATGGCCATCATTAATACTCATTAAAAACAATCCCTTCCGATTGGTTTATGTACTGTCAGTCAACAGTTTTCTATTTTACTACTTTTGATGGAACCATCATGCAATAGTCTTCAACCAGGGAGCCAATTGTTCAAAAATGTTCTTGTTATCAACCATCTTTTGGCTGGTTTTGAAGGTTTTCAATTAGACTAGGGTGCGGAAGGACCTAAGTAAGTTATGGAGAGCAAATAAATTCCTTATGCAAATTAGTTTGGAAATTAGACCATCTGATTGGCTGATGCAATTCTCATTAGGGATGGCCATCGGCCATCGATGTTTATAAACCATCGATGGGTTATGGTTGATGTTCCTTAGTTTTGACATCGATCGGGTTGAACCAGATGGTTTCACACAATCAATTTCAAGCTCAAACTACTAGTTTTGTTTTGCTATTTCCTGGGACACGGAGCATAGCTCCACCCACGACACCAGTGAAGCCCCGCCCCCGTATTCTGATTGGCCCACAGGCCAGTCAGTCAAATATAATGAATGACCACTGATATGTAACAACATTGATGGCAAAGGCCACAATGGCCATCATTAATACTCATTCAAAACAATCCTTTCCAATTGGTTTATGTACTGTCAGTCAACAGTTTTCTATTTTACTACTTTTGATGGGACCATCATGCAATAGTCTTCAACATGGAAGCCAATTGGTCAAGAATGTTCTTGTTATTAACCATCTTGTGGCTGGTTTTGATGGTTTTCAATTAGACTAGGGTGAGGAAGGACCTAAGTAAGTTATGGAGAGCAAATAAATTCCTTATGCAAATTAGTTTGGAAATTAGACCATCTGATTGGCTGATGCAATTCTCATAAAGGATGGCCATCGGCCATCGATGTTTATAAACCATCGATGGGTTATGGTCGATGTTCCTTAGTTTTGACATCGATCGGGTTGAACCAGATGGTTTCACACAATCAATGTCAAGCTCAAACTACTAGTTTTGTTTTGCTATTTCCTGGGACACGGAGCATAGCTCCACCCACGACACCAGTGAAGCCCCGCCCCGTATTCTGATTGGCCCACAGGCCAGTCAGTCAAATATAATGAATGACCACTGATATGTAACAACATTGATGGCAAAGGCCACAATGGCCATCATTAATACTCATTCAAAACAATCCTTTCCGATTGGTTTATGTACTGTCAGTCAACAGTTTTCTATTTTACTACTTTTGATGGGACCATCATGCAATAGTCTTCAACAAGGAAGCCAATTTGTCAAGAATGTTCTTGTTATTAACCATCTTTTGGCTGGTTTTGATGGTTTTCAATTAGACTAGTGTGAGGAAGGACCTAAGTAAGTTATGGAGAGCAAATAAATTCCTTATGCAAATTAGTTTGGAAATTAGACCATCTGATTGGCTGATGCAATTCTCATTAGGGATGGCCATCGGCCATCGGCCATCGATGTTTATAAACCATCGATGGGTTATGGTCGATGTTCCTTAGTTTTGACATCGATCGGGTTGAACCAGATGGTTTCACACAATCAATGTCAAGCTCAAACTACTAGTTTTGTTTTGCTATTTCCTGGGACACGGAGCATAGCTCCACCCACGACACCAGTGAAGCCCCGCCCATGTATTCTGATTGGCCCACAGGCCAGTCAGTCAAATATAATGAATGACCACTGATATGTAACAACATTGATGGCAAAGGCCACAATGGCCTGCATTAATACTCATTCAAAACAATCCTTTCCGATTGGTTTATGTACTGTCAGTCAACAGTTTTCTATTTTACTACTTTTGATGGGAACATCATGCAATAGTCTTCAACAATGAAGCCAATTGGTCAAGAATGTTCTTGTTATTAACCATCTTTTGGCTGGTTTTGATGGTTTTCAATTAGACTAGAGTGAGGAAGGACCTAAGTAAGTTATGGAGAGCAAATAAATTCCTTATGCAAATTAGTTTAGAAATTAGACGATCTGATTGGCTGATGCAATACTCATTAGGGATGGCCATCGGCCATCGATGTTTATAAACCATCGATGGGTTATGGTCGATGTTCCTTAGTTTTGACATCGATCGGGTTGAACCAGATGGTTTCACACAATCAATGTCAAGCTCAAACTACTAGTTTTGTTTTGCTATTTCCTGGGACACGGAGCATAGCTCCACCCACGACACCAGTGAAGCCCCGCCCCGTATTCTGATTGGCCCACAGGCCAGTCAGTCAAATATAATGAATGACCACTGATATGTAACAACATTGATGGCAAAGGCCACAATGGCCATCATTAATACTCATTCAAAACAATCCTTTCCGATTGGTTTATGTACTGTCAGTCAACAGTTTTCTATTTTACTACTTTTGATGGGACCATCATGCAATAGTCTTCAACAAGGAAGCCAATTTGTCAAGAATGTTCTTGTTATTAACCATCTTTTGGCTGGTTTTGATGGTTTTCAATTAGACTAGTGTGAGGAAGGACCTAAGTAAGTTATGGAGAGCAAATAAATTCCTTATGCAAATTAGTTTGGAAATTAGACCATCTGATTGGCTGATGCAATTCTCATTAGGGATGGCCATCGGCCATCGGCCATCGATGTTTATAAACCATCGATGGGTTATGGTCGATGTTCCTTAGTTTTGACATCGATCGGGTTGAACCAGATGGTTTCACACAATCAATGTCAAGCTCAAACTACTAGTTTTGTTTTGCTATTTCCTGGGACACGGAGCATAGCTCCACCCACGACACCAGTGAAGCCCCGCCCCCGTATTCTGATTGGCCCACAGGCCAGTCAGTCAAATATAATGAATGACCACTGATATGTAACAACATTGATGGCAAAGGCCACAATGGCCTGCATTAATACTCATTCAAAACAATCCTTTCCGATTGGTTTATGTACTGTCAGTCAACAGTTTTCTATTTTACTACTTTTGATGGGAACATCATGCAATAGTCTTCAACAATGAAGCCAATTGGTCAAGAATGTTCTTGTTATCAACCATCTTTTGGCTGGTTTTGATGGTTTTCAATTAGACTAGGGTGAGGAAGGACCTAAGTAAGTTATGGAGAGCAAATAAATTCCTTATGCAAATTAGTTTAGAAATTAGACGATCTGATTGGCTGATGCAATACTCATTAGGGATGGCCATCGGCCATCGATGTTTATAAACCGTCGATGGGTTATGGTCGATGTTCCTTAGTTTTGACATCGATCGGGTTGAACCAGATGGTTTCACACAATCAATGTCAAGCTCAAACTACTAGTTTTGTTTTGCTATTTCCTGGGACACGGAGCATAGCTCCACCCACGACACCAGTGAAGCCCCGCCCCCATATTCTGATTAGCCCACAGGCCAGTCAGTCAAATATAATGAATGACCACTGATATGTAACAACATCGATGGCAAAGGCCACAATGGCCATCATTAATACTCATTCAAAACAATCCTTTCCGATTGGTTTATGTACTGTCAGTCAACAGTTTTCTATTTTTATACTTTTGATGGGACCATCATGCAATAGTCTTCAACCAGGAAGCCAATCTGTCAAGAACGTTCTTGTTATCAACCATCTTTGGCTGGTTTTGAAGGTTTTCAATTAGACTAGGGTGAGGAAGGACCTAAGTAAGTTATGGAGAGCAAATAAATTCCTTATGCAAATTAGTTTGGAAATTAGATCATCTGATTGGCTGATGCAATTCTCATTAGGGATGGCCATCGGCCATCGATGTTTATAAACCATCAATGGGTTATGGTCGATGTTCCTTAGTTTTGACATCGATCGGGTTGAACCAGATGGTTTCACACAATCAATGTCAAGCTCAAACTACTAGTTTTGTTTTGTTATTTCCTGGGACACGGAGCATAGCTCCACCCACGACACCAGTGAAGCCCCGCCCCCGTATTCTTATTGGCCCACAGGCCAGTCAGTCAAATATAATGAATGACCACTGATATGTAACAACGTTGATGGCAAAGGCCACAATGGCCATCATTAATACTCATTAAAAACAATCGCTTCCGATTGGTTTATGTACTGTCAGTCAACAGTTTTCTATTTTACTACTTTTGATGGAACCATCATGCAATAGTCTTCAACCAGGGAGCCAATTGGTCAAAAATGTTCTTGTTATCAACCATCTTTTGGCTGGTTTTGAAGGTTTTCAATTAGACTAGGGTGCGGAAGGACCTAAGTAAGTTATGGAGAGCAAATAAATTCCTTATGCAAATTAGTTTGGAAATTAGACCATCTGATTGGCTGATGCAATTCTCATTAGGGATGGCCATCGGCCATCGATGTTTATAAACCATCGATGGGTTATGGTTGATGTTCCTTAGTTTTGACATCGATCGGGTTGAACCAGATGGTTTCACACAATCAATGTCAAGCTCAAACTACTAGTTTTGTTTTGCTATTTCCTGGGCACGGAGCATAGCTCCACCCACGACACCAGTGAAGCCCCGCCCCCGTATTCTGATTGGCCCACAGGCCAGTCAGTCAAATATAATGAATGACCACTGATATGTAACAACATTGATGGCAAAGGCCACAATGGCCATCATTAATACTCATTCAAAACAATCCTTTCCAATTGGTTTATGTACTGTCAGTCAACAGTTTTCTATTTTACTACTTTTGATGGGACCATCATGCAATAGTCTTCAACATGGAAGCCAATTGGTCAAGAATGTTCTTGTTATTAACCATCTTTTGGCTGGTTTTGATGGTTTTCAATTAGACTAGGGTGAGGAAGGACCTAAGTAAGTTATGGAGAGCAAATAAATTCCTTATGCAAATTAGTTTGGAAATTAGACCATCTGATTGGCTGATGCAATTCTCATTAGGGATGGCCATCGGCCATCGATGTTTATAAACCATCGATGGGTTATGGTCGATGTTCCTTAGTTTTGACATTGATCGGGTTGAACCAGATGGTTTCACACAATCAATGTCAAGCTCAAACTACTAGTTTTGTTTTGCTATTTCCTGGGACACGGAGCATAGCTCCACCCACGACACCAGTGAAGCCCCGCCCCGTATTCTGATTGGCCCACAGGCCAGTCAGTCAAATATAATGAATGACCACTGATATGTAACAACATTGATGGCAAAGGCCACAATGGCCATCATTAATACTCATTCAAAACAATCCTTTCCGATTGGTTTATGTACTGTCAGTCAACAGTTTTCTATTTTACTACTTTTGATGGGACCATCATGCAATATTCTTCTACCATGAAGCCAATCAGTCAAGAATGTTCTTGTTATCAACTATCTTTGGCTGGTTTTGAAGGTTTTCAATTAGACTAGGGTGTGGAAGGACCTAAGTTATGGAGAGCAAATAAATTCCTTATGCAAATTAGTTTGGAAATTAGACCATCTGATTGGCTGATGCAATTCTCATTAGGGATGGCCATCGGCCATCGATGTTTATAAACCATCGATGGGTTATGGTCGATGTTCCTTAGTTTTGACATTGATCGGGTTGAACCAGATGGTTTCACACAATCAATGTCAAGCTCAAACTACTAGTTTTGATTTGATATTTCCTGGGATAAGGGGCATAGCCCCGCCCCCGTATTCTGATTGGCCCACAGGCCAGTCAGTCAAATATAATGAATGACCACTGATATGTAACAACATTGATGGCAAAGGCCACAATGGCCATCATTAATACTCATTCAAAACAATCCTTTCCGATTGGTTTATGTACTATCAGTCAACAGTTTTCTATTTTTATACTTTTGATGGGACCATCATGCAATAGTCTTCAACCAGGAAGCCAATTGATCAAGAATGTTCTTGTTATCAACCATCTTTGGCTGGTTTTGAAGGTTTTCAATTAGACTAGGGTGCGGAAGGACCTAAGTAAGTTATGGAGAGCAAATAAATGCCTTATGCAAATTAGTTTGGAAATTAGACCATCTGATTGGCTGATGCAATTCTCATTAGGGATGGCCATCGGCCATCGATGTTTATAAACCATCGATGGGTTATGGTCGATGTTCCTTAGTTTTGACATCGATCGGGTTGAACCAGATGGTTTCACACAATCAATGTCAAGCTCAAACTACTAGTTTTGTTTTGCTATTTCCTGGGACACGGAGCATAGCTCCACCCACGACACCAGTGAAGCCCCGCCCCCGTATTCTGATTGGCCCACAGGCCAGTCAGTCAAATATAATGAATGACCACTGATATGTTACAACATTGATGGCAAAGGCCACAATGGCCATCATTAATACTCATTCAAAACAATCCTTTCCGATTGGTTTATGTACTGTCAGTCAACAGTTTTCTATTTTACTACATTTGACGGGACCATCATGCAATAGTCTTCAACCAGGAAGCCAATTGGTCAAGAATGTTCTTGTTATCAACCATCTTTGGCTGGTTTTGAAGGTTTTCAATTAGACTAGGGTGAGGAAGGACCTAAGTAAGTTATTGAGAGCAAATAAATTCCTTATGCAAATTAGTTTGGAAATTAGACCATCTGATTGGCTGATGCAATTCTCATTAGGGATGGCCAACGGCCATCGATGTTTATAAACCATCGATGGGTTATGGTCGATGTTCCTTAGTTTTGACATCGATCGGGTTGAACCAGATGGTTTCACACAATCAATGTCAAGCTCAAACTACTAGTTTTGTTTTGCTATTTCCTGGGACACGGAGCATAGCTCCACCCACGACACCAGTGAAGCCCCGCCCCGTATTCTGATTGGCCCACAGGCCAGTCAGTCAAATATAATGAATGACCACTGATATGTAACAACATTGATGGCAAAGGCCACAATGGCCATCATTAATACTCATTCAAAACAATCCTTTCCGATTGGTTTATGTACTGTCAGTCAACAGTTTTCTATTTTACTACTTTTGATGGGACCATCATGCAATAGTCTTCAACAAGGCAGCCAATTGGTCAAGAATGTTCTTGTTATTAACCATCTTTTGGCTGGTTTTGATGGTTTTCAATTAGACTAGGGTGAGGAAGGACCTAAGTAAGTTATGGAGAGCAAATAATTTCCTTATGCAAATTAGTTTGGACATTAGACCATCTGATTGGCTGATGCAATTCTAATTAGGGATGGCCATCGGCCATCGATGTTTATAAACCATCGATGGGTTATGGTCGATGTTCCTTAGTTTTGACATTGATCGGGTTGAACCAGATGGTTTCACACAATCAATGTCAAGCTCAAACTACAAGTTTTGTTTTGCTATTTCCTGGGACACGGAGCATAGCTCCACCCACGACACCAGTGAAGCCCCGCCCCGTATTCTGATTGGCCCACAGGCCAGTCAGTCAAATATAATGAATGACCACTGATATGTAACAACATTGATGGCAAAGGCCACAATGGCCATCATTAATACTCATTCAAAACAATCCTTTCCGATTGGTTTATGTACTGTCAGTCAACAGTTTTCTATTTTACTACTTTTGATGGGACCATCATGCAATAGCCTTCAACCAGGAAGCCAATTGGTCAAGAATGTTCTTGTTATCAACCATCTTTGGCTGGTTTTGAAGGTTTTCAATTAAACTAGGGTGAGGAAGGACCTAAGTAAGTTATGGAGAGCAAATAAATTCCTTATGCAAATTAGTTTGGAAATTAGACCATCTGATTGGCCGATGCAATTCTCATTAGGGATGGCCATCGGCCATCGATGTTTATAAACCATCGATGGGTTATGGTCGATGTTCCTTAGTTTTGACATCGATCGGGTTGAACCAGATGGTTTCACACAATCAATGTCAAGCTCAAACTACTAGTTTTGTTTTGCTATTTCCTGGGACACGGAGCATAGCTCCACCCACGACACCAGTGAAGCCCCGCCCCCGTATTCTGATTGGCCCACAGGCCAGTCAGTCAAATATAATGAATGACCACTGATATGTAGCAACATTGATGGCAAAGGCCACAATGGCCATCATTAATACTCATTCAAAACAATCCTTTCCAATTGGTTTATGTACTGTCAGTCAACAGTTTTCTATTTTACTACTTTTGATGGGACCACCATGCAAAAGTCTTCAACCAGGAAGCCAATTGGTCAAGAATGTTCTTGTTATCAACCATCTTTGGCAGGCTTTGAAGGTTTTCAATTAAACTAGGGTGAGGAAGGACCTAAGTAAGTTATGGAGAGCAAATAAATTCCTTATGCAAATTAGTTTGGAAATTAGACCATCTGATTGGCTGATGCAATTCTCATTAGGGATGGCCATCGGCCATCGATGGTTATAAACCATCGATGGGTTATGGTCGATGTTCCTTAGTTTTGACATCGATCGGGTTGAACCTGATGGTTTCACACAATCAATGTCAAGCTCAAACTACTAGTTTTGTTTTGCTATTTCCTGGGACACGGAGCATAGCTCCACCCACGACACCAGTGAAGCCCCGCCCCCGTATTCTGATTGGCTCACAGGCCAGTCAGTCAAATATAATGAATGACCACTGATATGTAACAACATTGATGGCAAAGGCCACAATGGCCATCATTAATACTCATTCAAAACCATCCTTTCCGATTGGTTTATGTACTGTCAGTCAACAGTTTTCTATTTTACTACTTTTGATGGGACCATCATGCAAAAGTCTTCAACCAGGAAGCCAATTGCTCAAGAATGTTCTTGTTATCAACCATCTTTGGCTGGTTTTGAAGGTTTTCAATTAGACTAGGGTGAGGAAGGACCTAAGTAAGTTATGGAGAGCAAATAAATTCCTTATGCAAATTAGTTTGGAAATTAGACCATCTGATTGGCTGATGCAATTCTCATTAGGGATGGCCATCGGCCATCGATGGTTATAAACCATCGATGGGTTATGGTCGATGTTCCTTAGTTTTGACATCGATCGGGTTGAACCAGATGGTTTCACACAATCAATGTCAAGCTCAAACTACTAGTTTTGTTTTGCTATTTCCTGGGACACGGAGCATAGCTCCACCCACGACACCAGTGAAGCCCCGCCCCCGTATTCTGATTGGCCCACAGGCAAGTCAGTCAAATATAATGAATGACCACTGATATGTTACAACATTGATGGCAAAGGCCACAATGGCCATCATTAATACTCATTCAAAACAATCCTTTCCGATTGGTTTATGTACTGTCAGTCAACAGTTTTCTATTTTACTACTTTTGATGGGACCATCATGCAATAGCCTTCAACCAGGAAGCCAATTGGTCAAGAATGTTCTTGTTATCAACCATCTTTGGCTGGTTTTGAAGGTTTTCAATTAGACTAGGGTGAGGAAGGACCTAAGTAAGTTATGGAGAGCAAATAAATTCCTTATGCAAATTAGTTTGGAAATTAGACCATCTGATTGGCTGATGCAATTCTCATTAGGGATGGCCATCGGCCATCGATGTTTATAAACCATCGATGGGTTATGGTCGATGTTCCTTAGTTTTGACATCGATCGGGTTGAACCAGATGGTTTCACACAATCAATGTCAAGCTCAAACTACTAGTTTTGTTTTGCTATTTCCTGGGACACGGAGCATAGCTCCACCCACGACACCAGTGAAGCCCCGCCCCCGTATTCTGATTGGCCCACAGGCCAGTCAGTCAAATATAATGAATGACCACTGATATGTAACAACATTGATGGCAAAGGCCACAATGGCCATCATTAATACTCATTCAAAACAATCCTTTCCAATTGGTTTATGTACTGTCAGTCAACAGTTTTCTATTTTACTACTTTTGATGGGACCACCATGCAAAAGTCTTCAACCAGGAAGCCAATTGGTCAAGAATGTTCTTGTTATCAACCATCTTTGGCAGGCTTTGAAGGTTTTCAATTAGACTAGCGTGAGGAAGGACCTAAGTAAGTTATGGAGAGCAAATAAATTCCTTATGCAAATTAGTTTGGAAATTAGACTATCTGATTGGCTGATGCAATTCTCATTAGGGATGGCCATCGGCCATCGATGGTTATAAACCATCGATGGGTTATGGTCGATGTTCCTTAGTTTTGACATCGATCGGGTTGAACCTGATGGTTTCACACAATCAATGTCAAGCTCAAACTACTAGTTTTGTTTTGCTATTTCCTGGGACACGGAGCATAGCTCCACCCACGACACCAGTGAAGCCCCGCCCCCGTATTCTGATTGGCTCACAGGCCAGTCAGTCAAATATAATGAATGACCACTGATATGTAACAACATTGATGGCAAAGGCCACAATGGCCATCATTAATACTCATTCAAAACCATCCTTTCCGATTGGTTTATGTACTGTCAGTCAACAGTTTTCTATTTTACTACTTTTGATGGGACCATCATGCAAAAGTCTTCAACCAGGAAGCCAATTGCTCAAGAATGTTCTTGTTATCAACCATCTTTGGCTGGTTTTGAAGGTTTTCAATTAGACTAGGGTGAGGAAGGACCTAAGTAAGTTATGGAGAGCAAATAAATTCCTTATGCAAATTAGTTTGGAAATTAGACCATCTGATTGGCTGATGCAATTCTCATTAGGGATGGCCATCGGCCATCGATGGTTATAAACCATCGATGGGTTATGGTCGATGTTCCTTAGTTTTGACATCGATCGGGTTGAACCAGATGGTTTCACACAATCAATGTCAAGCTCAAACTACTAGTTTTGTTTTGCTATTTCCTGGGACACGGAGCATAGCTCCACCCACGACACCAGTGAAGCCCCGCCCCCGTATTCTGATTGGCCCACAGGCCAGTCAGTCAAATATAATGAATGACCACTGATATGTAACAACATTGATGGCAAAGGCCACAATGGCCATCATTAATACTCATTCAAAACAATCCTTTCCGATTGGTTTATGTACTGTCAGTCAACAGTTTTCTATTTTACTACTTTTGATGGGACCATCATGCAATAGTCTTCAACCAGGAAGCCAATTGATCAAGAATGTTCTTGTTATCAACAATCTTTGGCTGGTTTTGAAGGTTTTCAATTAGACTAGGGTGTGGAAGGACCTAAGTAAGTTATGGAGAGCAAATAAATTCCATATGCAAATTAGTTTGGAAATTAGACCATCTGATTGGCTGATGCAATTCTCATTAGGGATGGCCATCGGCCATCGGCCATCGATGTTTATAAACCATCGATTGGTTATGGTCGATGTTCCTTAGTTTTGACATCGATCGGGTTGAACCAGATGGTTTCACACAATCAATGTCAAGCTCAAACTACTAGTTTTGTTTTGCTATTTCCTGGGACACGGAGCATAGCTCCACCCACGACACCAGTGAAGCCCCGCCCCGTATTCTGATTGGCCCACAGGCCAGTCAGTCAAATATAATGAATGACCACTGATATGTAACAACATTGATGGCAAAGGCCACAATGGCCATCATTAATACTCATTCAAAACAATCCTTTCCGATTGGTTTATGTACTGTCAGTCAACAGTTTTCTATTTTACTACTTTTGATGGGACCATCATGCAATAGTCTTCAACCAGGAAGCCAATTGATCAAGAATGTTCTTGTTATCAACCATCTTTGGCTGGTTTTGAAGGTTTTCAATTAGACTAGGGTGCGGAAGGACCTAAGTAAGTTATGGAGAGCAAATCAATTCCTTATGCAAATTAGTTTGGAAATTAGACCATCTGATTGGCTGATGCAATTCTCATTAGGGATGGCCATTGGCCATCGATGTTTATAAACCATCGATGGGTTATGGTCGATGTTCCTTAGTTTTGACATCGATCGGGTTGAACCAGATGGTTTCACACAATCAATGTCAAGCTCAAACTACTAGTTTTGTTTTGCTATTTCCTGGGACACGGAGCATAGCTCCACCCACGACACCAGTGAAGCCCCGCCCCCTTATTCTGATTGGCCCACAGGCCAGTCAGTCAAATATAATGAATGACCACTGATATGTTACAACATTGATGGCAAAGGCCACAATGGCCATCATTAATACTCATTCAAAACAATCCTTTCCTATTGGTTTATGTACTGTCAGTCAACAGTTTTCTATTTTACTACTTTTGATGGGACCATCATGCAATATCCTTCAACCAGGAAGCCAATTGGTCAAGAATGTTCTTGTTATCAACCATCTTTGGCTGGTTTTGAAGGTTTTCAATTAGACTAGGGTAAGAAAGGACCTAAGTAAGTTATGGAGAGCAAATAAATTCCTTATGCAAATTAGTTTGGAAATTAGACCATCTGATTGGCTGATGCAATTCTCATTAGGGATGGCCATCGGCCATCGATGTTTATAAACCATCGATGGGTTATGGTCGATGTTCCTTTGTTTTGACATCGATCGGGTTGAACCAGATGGTTTCACACAATCAATGTCAAGCTCAAACTACTAGTTTTGTTTTGCTATTTCCTGGGACACGGAGCATAGCTCCACCCACGACACCAGTGAAGCCCCGCCCCCGTATTCTGATTGGCCCACAGGCCAGTCAGTCAAATATAATGAATGACCACTGATATGTAACAACATTGATGGCAAAGACCACAATGGCCATCATTAATACTCATTCAAAACCATCCTTTCCGATTGGTTTATGTACTGTCAGTCAACAGTTTTCTATTTTACTACTTTTGATGGGACCATCATGCAAAAGTCTTCAACCAGGAAGCCAATTGCTCAAGAATGTTCTTGTTATCAACCATCTTTGGCTGGTTTTGAAGGTTTTCAATTAGACTAGGGTGAGGAAGGACCTAAGTAAGTTATGGAGAGCAAATAAATTCCTTATGCAAATTAGTTTGGAAATTAGACCATCTGATTGGCTGATGCAATTCTCATTAGGGATGGCCATCGGCCATCGATGGTTATAAACCATCGATGGGTTATGGTCGATGTTCCTTAGTTTTGACATCGATCGGGTTGAACCAGATGGTTTCACACAATCAATGTCAAGCTCAAACTACTAGTTTTGTTTTGCTATTTCCTGGGACACGGAGCATAGCTCCACCCACGACACCAGTGAAGCCCCGCCCCCGTATTCTGATTGGCCCACAGGCCAGTCAGTCAAATATAATGAATGACCACTGATATGTAACAACATTGATGGCAAAGGCCACAATGGCCATCATTAATACTCATTCAAAACAATCCTTTCCGATTGGTTTATGTACTGTCAGTCAACAGTTTTCTATTTTACTACTTTTGATGGGACCATCATGCAAAAGTCTTCAACCAGGAAGCCAATTGGTCAAGAATGTTCTTGTTATCAACCATCTTTGGCTGGTTTTGAAGGTTTTCAATTAGACTAGGGTGAGGAAGGACCTAAGTAAGTTATGGAGAGCAAATAAATTCCTTATGCAAATTAGTTTGGAAATTAGACCATCTGATTGGCTGATGCAATTCTCATTAGGGATGGCCATCGATGTTTATAAACCATCGATGGGTTATGGTCGATGTTCCTTAGTTTTGACATTGATCGGGTTGAACCAGATGGTTTCACACAATCAATGTCAAGCTCAAACTACTAGTTTTGTTTTGCTATTTCCTGGGACACGGAGCATAGCTCCACCCACGACACCAGTGAAGCCCCGCCCCCGTATTCTGATTGGCCCACAGGCCAGTCAGTCAAATATAATGAATGACCACTGATATGTAACAACATTGATGGCAAAGGCCACAATGGCCATCATTAATACTCATTCAAAACAATCCTTTCCGATTGGTTTATGTACTGTCAGTCAACAGTTTTCTATTTTACTACTTTTGATGGGACGATCATGCAAAAGTCTTCAACCAGGAAGCCAATTGGTCAAGAATGTTCTTGTTATCAACCATCTTTGGCTGGTTTTGAAGGTTTTCAATTAGACTAGGGTGAGGAAGGACCTAAGTAAGTTATGGAGAGCAAATAAATTCCTTATGCAAATTAGTTTGGAAATTAGACCATCTGATTGGCTGATGCAATTCTCATTAGGGATGGCCATCGGCCATCGGCCATCGATGGTTATAAACCATCGATGGGTTATGGTCGATGTTCCTTAGTTTTGACATCGATCGGATTGAACCAGATGGTTTCACACAATCAATGTCAAGCTCAAACTACTAGTTTTGTTTTGCTATTTCCTGGGACACGGAGCATAGCTCCACCCACGACACCAGTGAAGCCCCGCCCCCGTATTCTGATTGGCCCACAGGCCAGTCAGTCAAATATAATGAATGACCACTGATATGTAACAACATTGATGGCAAAGGCCACAATGGCCATCATTAATACTCATTCAAAACAATCCTTTCCGATTGGTTTATGTACTGTCAGTCAACAGTTTTCTATTTTACTACTTTTGATGGGACCATCATGCAAAAGTCTTCAACCAGGAAGCCAATTGGTCAAGAATGTTCTTGTTATCAACCATCTTTGGCTGGTTTTGAAGGTTTTCAATTAGACTAGGGTGAGGAAGGACCTAAGTAAGTTATGGAGAGCAAATAAATTCCTTATGCAAATTAGTTTGGAAATTAGACCATCTGATTGGCTGATGCAATTCTCATTAGGGATGGCCATCGGCCATCGATGGTTATAAACCATCGATGGGTTATGGTCGATGTTCCTTAGTTTTGACATCGATCGGGTTGAACCAGATGGTTTCACACAATCAATGTCAAGCTCAAACTACTAGTTTTGTTTTGCTATTTCCTGGGACACGGAGCATAGCTCCACCCACGACACCAGTGAAGCCCCGCCCCCGTATTCTGATTGGCCCACAGGCCAGTCAGTCAAATATAATGAATGACCACTGATATGTAACAACATTGATGGCAAAGGCCACAATGGCCATCATTAATACTCATTCAAAACAATCCTTTCCGATTGGTTTATGTACTGTCAGTCAACAGTTTTCTATTTTACTACTTTTGATGGGACCATCATGCAAAAGTCTTCAACCAGGAAGCCAATTGGTCAAGAATGTTCTTGTTATCAACCATCTTTGGCTGGTTTTGAAGGTTTTCAATTAGACTAGGGTGAGGAAGGACCTAAGTAAGTTATGGAGAGCAAATAAATTCCTTATGCAAATTAGTTTGGAAATTAGACCATCTGATTGGCTGATGCAATTCTCATTAGGGATGGCCATCGATGTTTATAAACCATCGATGGGTTATGGTCGATGTTCCTTAGTTTTGACATTGATCGGGTTGAACCAGATGGTTTCACACAATCAATGTCAAGCTCAAACTACTAGTTTTGTTTTGCTATTTCCTGGGACACGGAGCATAGCTCCACCCACGACACCAGTGAAGCCCCGCCCCCGTATTCTGATTGGCCCACAGGCCAGTCAGTCAAATATAATGAATGACCACTGATATGTAACAACATTGATGGCAAAGGCCACAATGGCCATCATTAATACTCATTCAAAACAATCCTTTCCGATTGGTTTATGTACTGTCAGTCAACAGTTTTCTATTTTACTACTTTTGATGGGACGATCATGCAAAAGTCTTCAACCAGGAAGCCAATTGGTCAAGAATGTTCTTGTTATCAACCATCTTTGGCTGGTTTTGAAGGTTTTCAATTAGACTAGGGTGAGGAAGGACCTAAGTAAGTTATGGAGAGCAAATAAATTCCTTATGCAAATTAGTTTGGAAATTAGACCATCTGATTGGCTGATGCAATTCTCATTAGGGATGGCCATCGGCCATCGATGGTTATAAACCATCGATGGGTTATGGTCGATGTTCCTTAGTTTTGACATCGATCGGGTTGAACCAGATGGTTTCACACAATCAATGTCAAGCTCAAACTACTAGTTTTGTTTTGCTATTTCCTGGGACACGGAGCATAGCTCCACCCACGACACCAGTGAAGCCCCGCCCCCGTATTCTGATTGGCCCACAGGCCAGTCAGTCAAATATAATGAATGACCACTGATATGTAACAACATTGATGGCAAAGGCCACAATGGCCATCATTAATACTCATTCAAAACAATCCTTTCCGATTGGTTTATGTACTGTCAGTCAACAGTTTTCTATTTTACTACTTTTGATGGGACCATCATGCAAAAGTCTTCTACCAGGAAGCCAATTGGTCAAGAATGTTCTTGTTATCAACCATCTTTGGCTGGTTTTGAAGGTTTTCAATTAGACTAGGGTGAGGAAGGACCTAAGTAAGTTATGGAGAGCAAATAAATTCCTTATGCAAATTAGTTTGGAAATTAGACCATCTGATTGGCTGATGCAATTCTCATTAGGGATGGCCATCGATGTTTATAAACCATCGATGGGTTATGGTCGATGTTCCTTAGTTTTGACATTGATCGGGTTGAACCAGATGGTTTCACACAATCAATGTCAAGCTCAAACTACTAGTTTTGTTTTGCTATTTCCTGGGACACGGAGCATAGCTCCACCCACGACACCAGTGAAGCCCCGCCCCCGTATTCTGATTGGCCCACAGGCCAGTCAGTCAAATATAATGAATGACCACTGATATGTAACAACATTGATGGCAAAGGCCACAATGGCCATCATTAATACTCATTCAAAACAATCCTTTCCGATTGGTTTATGTACTGTCAGTCAACAGTTTTCTATTTTACTACTTTTGATGGGACGATCATGCAAAAGTCTTCAACCAGGAAGCCAATTGGTCAAGAATGTTCTTGTTATCAACCATCTTTGGCTGGTTTTGAAGGTTTTCAATTTGAATAGGGTGAGGAAGGACCTAAGTAAGTTATGGAGAGCAAATAAATTCCTTATGCAAATTAGTTTGGAAATTAGACCATCTGATTGGCTGATGCAATTCTCATTAGGGATGGCCATCGGCCATCGATGTTTATAAACCATCGATGGGTTATGGTCGATGTTCCTTAGTTTTGACATTGATCGGGTTGAACCAGATGGTTTCACACAATCAATGTCAAGCTCAAACTACTAGTTTTGTTTTGCTATTTCCTGGGACACGGAGCATAGCTCCACCCACGACACCAGTGAAGCCCCGCCCCGTATTCTGATTGGCCCACAGGCCAGTCAGTCAAATATAATGAATGACCACTGATATGTAACAACATTGATGGCAAAGGCCACAATGGCCATCATTAATACTCATTCAAAACAATCCTTTCCGATTGGTTTATGTACTGTCAGTCAACAGTTTTCTATTTTACTACTTTTGATGGGACCATCATGCAATATTCTTCTACCATGAAGCCAATCAGTCAAGAATGTTCTTGTTATCAACTATCTTTGGCTGGTTTTGAAGGTTTTCAATTAGACTAGGGTGTGGAAGGACCTAAGTTATGGAGAGCAAATAAATTCCTTATGCAAATTAGTTTGGAAATTAGACCATCTGATTGGCTGATGCAATTCTCATTAGGGATGGCCATCGGCCATCGATGTTTATAAACCATCGATGGGTTATGGTCGATGTTCCTTAGTTTTGACATTGATCGGGTTGAACCAGATGGTTTCACACAATCAATGTCAAGCTCAAACTACTAGTTTTGATTTGATATTTCCTGGGATAAGGGGCATAGCCCCGCCCCCGTATTCTGATTGGCCCACAGGCCAGTCAGTCAAATATAATGAATGACCACTGATATGTAACAACATTGATGGCAAAGGCCACAATGGCCATCATTAATACTCATTCAAAACAATCCTTTCCGATTGGTTTATGTACTATCAGTCAACAGTTTTCTATTTTTATACTTTTGATGGGACCATCATGCAATAGTCTTCAACCAGGAAGCCAATTGATCAAGAATGTTCTTGTTATCAACCATCTTTGGCTGGTTTTGAAGGTTTTCAATTAGACTAGGGTGCGGAAGGACCTAAGTAAGTTATGGAGAGCAAATAAATGCCTTATGCAAATTAGTTTGGAAATTAGACCATCTGATTGGCTGATGCAATTCTCATTAGGGATGGCCATCGGCCATCGATGTTTATAAACCATCGATGGGTTATGGTCGATGTTCCTTAGTTTTGACATCGATCGGGTTGAACCAGATGGTTTCACACAATCAATGTCAAGCTCAAACTACTAGTTTTGTTTTGCTATTTCCTGGGACACGGAGCATAGCTCCACCCACGACACCAGTGAAGCCCCGCCCCCGTATTCTGATTGGCCCACAGGCCAGTCAGTCAAATATAATGAATGACCACTGATATGTTACAACATTGATGGCAAAGGCCACAATGGCCATCATTAATACTCATTCAAAACAATCCTTTCCGATTGGTTTATGTACTGTCAGTCAACAGTTTTCTATTTTACTACATTTGACAGGACCATCATGCAATAGTCTTCAACCAGGAAGCCAATTGGTCAAGAATGTTCTTGTTATCAACCATCTTTGGCTGGTTTTGAAGGTTTTCAATTAGACTAGGGTGAGGAAGGACCTAAGTAAGTTATTGAGAGCAAATAAATTCCTTATGCAAATTAGTTTGGAAATTAGACCATCTGATTGGCTGATGCAATTCTCATTAGGGATGGCCATCGGCCATGGGTTATGGTCGATGTTCCTTAGTTTTGACATCGATCGGGTTGAACCAGATGGTTTCACACAATCAATGTCAAGCTCAAACTACTAGTTTTGTTTTGCTATTTCCTGGGACACGGAGCATAGCTCCACCTACGACACCAGTGAAGCCCCGCCCCTGTATTCTGATTGGCCCACAGGCCAGTCAGTCAAATATAATGAATGACCACTGATATGTAACAACATTGATGGCAAAGGCCACAATGGCCATCATTAATACTCATTCAAAACAATCCTTTTCGATTGGTTTATGTACTGTCAGTCAACAGTTTTCTATTTTACTACTTTTGACGGGACCATCATGCAATAGTCTTCAACCAGGAAGCCAATTGGTCAAGAATGTTCTTGTTATCAACCATCTTTGGCTGGTTTTGAAGGTTTTCAATTAGACTAGGGTGAGGAAGGACCTAAGTAAGTTATTGAGAGCAAATAAATTCCTTATGCAAATTAGTTTGGAAATTAGACCATCTGATTGGCTGATGCAATTCTCATTAGGGATGGCCATCGGCCATCGATGTTTATAAACCATCGATGGGTTATGGTCGATGTTCCTTAGTTTTGACATCGATCGGGTTGAACCAGATGGTTTCACACAATCAATGTCAAGCTCAAACTACTAGTTTTGTTTTGCTATTTCCTGGGACACGGAGCATAGCTCCACCCACGACACCAGTGAAGCCCCGCCCCGTATTCTGATTGGCCCACAGGCCAGTCAGTCAAATATAATGAATGACCACTGATATGTAACAACATTGATGGCAAAGGCCACAATGGCCATCATTAATACTCATTCAAAACAATCCTTTCCGATTGGTTTATGTACTGTCAGTCAACAGTTTTCTATTTTACTACTTTTGATGGGACCATCATGCAATAGTCTTCAACAAGGCAGCCAATTGGTCAAGAATGTTCTTGTTATTAACCATCTTTTGGCTGGTTTTGATGGTTTTCAATTAGACTAGGGTGAGGAAGGACCTAAGTAAGTTATGGAGAGCAAATAATTTCCTTATGCAAATTAGTTTGGACATTAGACCATCTGATTGGCTGATGCAATTCTAATTAGGGATGGCCATCGGCCATCGATGTTTATAAACCATCGATGGGTTATGGTCGATGTTCCTTAGTTTTGACATTGATCGGGTTGAACCAGATGGTTTCACACAATCAATGTCAAGCTCAAACTACAAGTTTTGTTTTGCTATTTCCTGGGACACGGAGCATAGCTCCACCCACGACACCAGTGAAGCCCCGCCCCGTATTCTGATTGGCCCACAGGCCAGTCAGTCAAATATAATGAATGACCACTGATATGTAACAACATTGATGGCAAAGGCCACAATGGCCATCATTAATACTCATTCAAAACAATCCTTTCCGATTGGTTTATGTACTGTCAGTCAACAGTTTTCTATTTTACTACTTTTGATGGGACCATCATGCAATAGCCTTCAACAAGGCAGCCAATTGGTCAAGAATGTTCTTGTTATTAACCATCTTTTGGCTGGTTTTGATGGTTTTCAATTAGACTTGGGTGAGGAAGGACCTAAGTAAGTTATGGAGAGCAAATAATTTCCTTATGCAAATTAGTTTGGAAATTAGACCATCTGATTGGCTGATGCAATTCTCATTAGGGATGGCCATCGGCCATCGATGTTTATAAACCATCGATGGGTTATGGTCGATGTTCCTTAGTTTTGACATCGATCGGGTTGAACCAGATGGTTTCACACAATCAATGTCAAGCTCAAACTACTAGTTTTGTTTTGCTATTTCCTGGGACACGGAGCATAGCTCCACCCACGACACCAGTGAAGCCCCGCCCCGTATTCTGATTGGCCCACAGGCCAGTCAGTCAAATATAATGAATGACCACTGATATGTAACAACATTGATGGCAAAGGCCACAATGGCCTGCATTAATACTCATTCAAAACAATCCTTTCCGATTGGTTTATGTACTGTCAGTCAACAGTTTTCTATTTTACTACTTTTGATGGGACCATCATGCAATAGTCTTCAACCAGGAAGCCAATTGATCAAGAATGTTCTTGTTATCAACCATCTTTGGCTGGTTTTGAAGGTTTTCAATTAGACTAGGGTGCGGAAGGACCTAAGTAAGTTATGGAGAGCAAATAAATGCCTTATGCAAATTAGTTTGGAAATTAGACCATCTGATTGGCTGATGCAATTCTCATTAGGGATGGCCATCGGCCATCGATGTTTATAAACCATCGATGGGTTATGGTCGATGTTCCTTAGTTTTGACATCGATCGGGTTGAACCAGATGGTTTCACACAATCAATGTCAAGCTCAAACTACTAGTTTTGTTTTGCTATTTCCTGGGACACGGAGCATAGATCCACCCACGACACCAGTGAAGCCCCGCCCCCTTATTCTGATTGGCCCACAGGCCAGTCAGTCAAATATAATGAATGACCACTGATATGTTACAACATTGATGGCAAAGGCCACAATGGCCATCATTAATACTCATTCAAAACAATCCTTTCCGATTGGTTTATGTACTGTCAGTCAACAGTTTTCTATTTTACTACTTTTGATGGGACCATCATGCAATAGCCTTCAACCAGGAAGCCAATTGGTCAAGAATGTTCTTGTTATCAACCATCTTTGGCTGGTTTTGAAGGTTTTCAATTAAACTAGGGTGAGGAAGGACCTAAGTAAGTTATGGAGAGCAAATAAATTCCTTATGCAAATTAGTTTGGAAATTAGACCATCTGATTGGCTGATGCAATTCTCATTAGGGATGGCCATCGGCCATCGATGTTTATAAACCATCGATGGGTTATGGTCGATGTTCCTTAGTTTTGACATCGATCGGGTTGAACCAGATGGTTTCACACAATCAATGTCAAGCTCAAACTACTAGTTTTGTTTTGCTATTTCCTGGGACACGGAGCATAGCTCCACCCACGACACCAGTGAAGCCCCGCCCCCGTATTCTGATTGGCCCACAGGCCAGTCAGTCAAATATAATGAATGACCACTGATATGTAGCAACATTGATGGCAAAGGCCACAATGGCCATCATTAATACTCATTCAAAACAATCCTTTCCAATTGGTTTATGTACTGTCAGTCAACAGTTTTCTATTTTACTACTTTTGATGGGACCACCATGCAAAAGTCTTCAACCAGGAAGCCAATTGGTCAAGAATGTTCTTGTTATCAACCATCTTTGGCATGCTTTGAAGGTTTTCAATTAAACTAGGGTGAGGAAGGACCTAAGTAAGTTATGGAGAGCAAATAAATTCCTTATGCAAATTAGTTTGGAAATTAGACCATCTGATTGGCTGATGCAATTCTCATTAGGGATGGCCATCGGCCATCGATGGTTATAAACCATCGATGGGTTATGGTCGATGTTCCTTAGTTTTGACATCGATCGGGTTGAACCTGATGGTTTCACACAATCAATGTCAAGCTCAAACTACTAGTTTTGTTTTGCTATTTCCTGGGACACGGAGCATAGCTCCACCCACGACACCAGTGAAGCCCCGCCCCCGTATTCTGATTGGCTCACAGGCCAGTCAGTCAAATATAATGAATGACCACTGATATGTAACAACATTGATGGCAAAGGCCACAATGGCCATCATTAATACTCATTCAAAACCATCCTTTCCGATTGGTTTATGTACTGTCAGTCAACAGTTTTCTATTTTACTACTTTTGATGGGACCATCATGCAAAAGTCTTCAACCAGGAAGCCAATTGCTCAAGAATGTTCTTGTTATCAACCATCTTTGGCTGGTTTTGAAGGTTTTCAATTAGACTAGGGTGAGGAAGGACCTAAGTAAGTTATGGAGAGCAAATAAATTCCTTATGCAAATTAGTTTGGAAATTAGACCATCTGATTGGCTGATGCAATTCTCATTAGGGATGGCCATCGGCCATCGATGGTTATAAACCATCGATGGGTTATGGTCGATGTTCCTTAGTTTTGACATCGATCGGGTTGAACCAGATGGTTTCACACAATCAATGTCAAGCTCAAACTACTAGTTTTGTTTTGCTATTTCCTGGGACACGGAGCATAGCTCCACCCACGACACCAGTGAAGCCCCGCCCCCGTATTCTGATTGGCCCACAGGCAAGTCAGTCAAATATAATGAATGACCACTGATATGTTACAACATTGATGGCAAAGGCCACAATGGCCATCATTAATACTCATTCAAAACAATCCTTTCCGATTGGTTTATGTACTGTCAGTCAACAGTTTTCTATTTTACTACTTTTGATGGGACCATCATGCAATAGCCTTCAACCAGGAAGCCAATTGGTCAAGAATGTTCTTGTTATCAACCATCTTTGGCTGGTTTTGAAGGTTTTCAATTAGACTAGGGTGAGGAAGGACCTAAGTAAGTTATGGAGAGCAAATAAATTCCTTATGCAAATTAGTTTGGAAATTAGACCATCTGATTGGCTGATGCAATTCTCATTAGGGATGGCCATCGGCCATCGATGTTTATAAACCATCGATGGGTTATGGTCGATGTTCCTTAGTTTTGACATCGATCGGGTTGAACCAGATGGTTTCACACAATCAATGTCAAGCTCAAACTACTAGTTTTGTTTTGCTATTTCCTGGGACACGGAGCATAGCTCCACCCACGACACCAGTGAAGCCCCGCCCCCGTATTCTGATTGGCCCACAGGCCAGTCAGTCAAATATAATGAATGACCACTGATATGTAACAACATTGATGGCAAAGGCCACAATGGCCATCATTAATACTCATTCAAAACAATCCTTTCCAATTGGTTTATGTACTGTCAGTCAACAGTTTTCTATTTTACTACTTTTGATGGGACCACCATGCAAAAGTCTTCAACCAGGAAGCCAATTGGTCAAGAATGTTCTTGTTATCAACCATCTTTGGCAGGCTTTGAAGGTTTTCAATTAGACTAGCGTGAGGAAGGACCTAAGTAAGTTATGGAGAGCAAATAAATTCCTTATGCAAATTAGTTTGGAAATTAGACTATCTGATTGGCTGATGCAATTCTCATTAGGGATGGCCATCGGCCATCGATGGTTATAAACCATCGATGGGTTATGGTCGATGTTCCTTAGTTTTGACATCGATCGGGTTGAACCTGATGGTTTCACACAATCAATGTCAAGCTCAAACTACTAGTTTTGTTTTGCTATTTCCTGGGACACGGAGCATAGCTCCACCCACGACACCAGTGAAGCCCCGCCCCCGTATTCTGATTGGCTCACAGGCCAGTCAGTCAAATATAATGAATGACCACTGATATGTAACAACATTGATGGCAAAGGCCACAATGGCCATCATTAATTCTCATTCAAAACCATCCTTTCCGATTGGTTTATGTACTGTCAGTCAACAGTTTTCTATTTTACTACTTTTGATGGGACCATCATGCAAAAGTCTTCAACCAGGAAGCCAATTGCTCAAGAATGTTCTTGTTATCAACCATCTTTGGCCGGTTTTGAAGGTTTTCAATTAGACTAGGGTGAGGAAGGACCTAAGTAAGTTATGGAGAGCAAATAAATTCCTTATGCAAATTAGTTTGGAAATTAGACCATCTGATTGGCTGATGCAATTCTCATTAGGGATGGCCATCGGCCATCGATGGTTATAAACCATCGATGGGTTATGGTCGATGTTCCTTAGTTTTGACATCGATCGGGTTGAACCAGATGGTTTCACACAATCAATGTCAAGCTCAAACTACTAGTTTTGTTTTGCTATTTCCTGGGACACGGAGCATAGCTCCACCCACGACACCAGTGAAGCCCCGCCCCCGTATTCTGATTGGCCCACAGGCCAGTCAGTCAAATATAATGAATGACCACTGATATGTAACAACATTGATGGCAAAGGCCACAATGGCCATCATTAATACTCATTCAAAACAATCCTTTCCGATTGGTTTATGTACTGTCAGTCAACAGTTTTCTATTTTACTACTTTTGATGGGACCATCATGCAATAGTCTTCAACCAGGAAGCCAATTGATCAAGAATGTTCTTGTTATCAACAATCTTTGGCTGGTTTTGAAGGTTTTCAATTAGACTAGGGTGTGGAAGGACCTAAGTAAGTTATGGAGAGCAAATAAATTCCATATGCAAATTAGTTTGGAAATTAGACCATCTGATTGACTGATGCAATTCTCATTAGGGATGGCCATCGGCCATCGGCCATCGATGTTTATAAACCATCGATTGGTTATGGTCGATGTTCCTTAGTTTTGACATCGATCGGGTTGAACCAGATGGTTTCACACAATCAATGTCAAGCTCAAACTACTAGTTTTGTTTTGCTATTTCCTGGGACACGGAGCATAGCTCCACCCACGACACCAGTGAAGCCCCGCCCCGTATTCTGATTGGCCCACAGGCCAGTCAGTCAAATATAATGAATGACCACTGATATGTAACAACATTGATGGCAAAGGCCACAATGGCCATCATTAATACTCATTCAAAACAATCCTTTCCGATTGGTTTATGTACTGTCAGTCAACAGTTTTCTATTTTACTACTTTTGATGGGACCATCATGCAATAGTCTTCAACCAGGAAGCCAATTGATCAAGAATGTTCTTGTTATCAACCATCTTTGGCTGGTTTTGAAGGTTTTCAATTAGACTAGGGTGCGGAAGGACCTAAGTAAGTTATGGAGAGCAAATCAATTCCTTATGCAAATTAGTTTGGAAATTAGACCATCTGATTGGCTGATGCAATTCTCATTAGGGATGGCCATTGGCCATCGATGTTTATAAACCATCGATGGGTTATGGTCGATGTTCCTTAGTTTTGACATCGATCGGGTTGAACCAGATGGTTTCACACAATCAATGTCAAGCTCAAACTACTAGTTTTGTTTTGCTATTTCCTGGGACACGGAGCATAGCTCCACCCACGACACCAGTGAAGCCCCGCCCCCTTATTCTGATTGGCCCACAGGCCAGTCAGTCAAATATAATGAATGACCACTGATATGTTACAACATTGATGGCAAAGGCCACAATGGCCATCATTAATACTCATTCAAAACAATCCTTTCCTATTGGTTTATGTACTGTCAGTCAACAGTTTTCTATTTTACTACTTTTGATGGGACCATCATGCAATATCCTTCAACCAGGAAGCCAATTGGTCAAGAATGTTCTTGTTATCAACCATCTTTGGCTGGTTTTGAAGGTTTTCAATTAGACTAGGGTGAGGAAGGACCTAAGTAAGTTATGGAGAGCAAATAAATTCCTTATGCAAATTAGTTTGGAAATTAGACCATCTGATTGGCTGATGCAATTCTCATTAGGGATGGCCATCGGCCATCGATGTTTATAAACCATCGATGGGTTATGGTCGATGTTCCTTTGTTTTGACATCGATCGGGTTGAACCAGATGGTTTCACACAATCAATGTCAAGCTCAAACTACTAGTTTTGTTTTGCTATTTCCTGGGACACGGAGCATAGCTCCACCCACGACACCAGTGAAGCCCCGCCCCCGTATTCTGATTGGCCCACAGGCCAGTCAGTCAAATATAATGAATGACCACTGATATGTAACAACATTGATAGCAAAGGCCACAATGGCCATCATTAATACTCATTCAAAACAATCCTTTCCAATTGGTTTATGTACTGTCAGTCAACAGTTTTCTATTTTACTACTTTTGATGGGACCACCATGCAAAAGTCTTCAACCAGGAAGCCAATTGGTCAAGAATGTTCTTGTTATCAACCATCTTTGGCGGGCTTTGAAGGTTTTCAATTAGACTAGGGTGAGGAAGGACCTAAGTAAGTTATGGAGAGCAAATAAATTCCTTATGCAAATTAGTTTGGAAATTAGACCATCTGATTGGCTGATGCAATTCTCATTAGGGATGGCCATCGGCCATCGATGGTTATAAACCATCGATGGGTTATGGTCGATGTTCCTTAGTTTTGACATCGATCGGGTTGAACCTGATGGTTTCACACAATCAATGTCAAGCTCAAACTACTAGTTTTGTTTTGCTATTTCCTGGGACACGGAGCATAGCTCCACCCACGACACCAGTGAAGCCCCGCCCCCGTATTCTGATTGGCTCACAGGCCAGTCAGTCAAATATAATGAATGACCACTGATATGTAACAACATTGATGGCAAAGGCCACAATGGCCATCATTAATACTCATTCAAAACAATCCTTTCCAATTGGTTTATGTACTGTCAGTCAACAGTTTTCTATTTTACTACTTTTGATGGGACCATCATGCAAAAGTCTTCAACCAGGAAGCCAATTGCTCAAGAATGTTCTTGTTATCAACCATCTTTGGCTGGTTTTGAAGGTTTTCAATTAGACTAGGGTGAGGAAGGACCTAAGTAAGTTATGGAGAGCAAATAAATTCCTTATGCAAATTAGTTTGGAAATTAGACCATCTGATTGGCTGATGCAATTCTCATTAGGGATGGCCATCGGCCATCGATGGTTATAAACCATCGATGGGTTATGGTCGATGTTCCTTAGTTTTGACATCGATCGGGTTGAACCAGATGGTTTCACACAATCAATGTCAAGCTCAAACTACTAGTTTTGTTTTGCTATTTCCTGGGACACGGAGCATAGCTCCACCCACGACACCAGTGAAGCCCCGCCCCCGTATTCTGATTGGCCCACAGGCCAGTCAGTCAAATATAATGAATGACCACTGATATGTAACAACATTGATGGCAAAGGCCACAATGGCCATCATTAATACTCATTCAAAACAATCCTTTCCGATTGGTTTATGTACTGTCAGTCAACAGTTTTCTATTTTACTACTTTTGATGGGACCATCATGCAAAAGTCTTCAACCAGGAAGCCAATTGGTCAAGAATGTTCTTGTTATCAACCATCTTTGGCTGGTTTTGAAGGTTTTCAATTAGACTAGGGTGAGGAAGGACCTAAGTAAGTTATGGAGAGCAAATAAATTCCTTATGCAAATTAGTTTGGAAATTAGACCATCTGATTGGCTGATGCAATTCTCATTAGGGATGGCCATCGATGTTTATAAACCATCGATGGGTTATGGTCGATGTTCCTTAGTTTTGACATTGATCGGGTTGAACCAGATGGTTTCACACAATCAATGTCAAGCTCAAACTACTAGTTTTGTTTTGCTATTTCCTGGGACACGGAGCATAGCTCCACCCACGACACCAGTGAAGCCCCGCCCCCGTATTCTGATTGGCCCACAGGCCAGTCAGTCAAATATAATGAATGACCACTGATATGTAACAACATTGATGGCAAAGGCCACAATGGCCATCATTAATACTCATTCAAAACAATCCTTTCCGATTGGTTTATGTACTGTCAGTCAACAGTTTTCTATTTTACTACTTTTGATGGGACGATCATGCAAAAGTCTCCAACCAGGAAGCCAATTGGTCAAGAATGTTCTTGTTATCAACCATCTTTGGCTGGTTTTGAAGGTTTTCAATTAGACTAGGGTGAGGAAGGACCTAAGTAAGTTATGGAGAGCAAATAAATTCCTTATGCAAATTAGTTTGGAAATTAGACCATCTGATTGGCTGATGCAATTCTCATTAGGGATGGCCATCGGCCATCGATGGTTATAAACCATCGATGGGTTATGGTCGATGTTCCTTAGTTTTGACATCGATCGGGTTGAACCAGATGGTTTCACACAATCAATGTCAAGCTCAAACTACTAGTTTTGTTTTGCTATTTCCTGGGACACGGAGCATAGCTCCACCCACGACACCAGTGAAGCCCCGCCCCCGTATTCTGATTGGCCCACAGGCCAGTCAGTCAAATATAATGAATGACCACTGATATGTAACAACATTGATGGCAAAGGCCACAATGGCCATCATTAATACTCATTCAAAACAATCCTTTCCGATTGGTTTATGTACTGTCAGTCAACAGTTTTCTATTTTACTACTTTTGATGGGACCATCATGCAAAAGTCTTCAACCAGGAAGCCAATTGGTCAAGAATGTTCTTGTTATCAACCATCTTTGGCTGGTTTTGAAGGTTTTCAATTAGACTAGGGTGAGGAAGGACCTAAGTAAGTTATGGAGAGCAAATAAATTCCTTATGCAAATTAGTTTGGAAATTAGACCATCTGATTGGCTGATGCAATTCTCATTAGGGATGGCCATCGGCCATCGATGGTTATAAACCATCGATGGGTTATGGTCGATGTTCCTTAGTTTTGACATCGATCGGGTTGAACCAGATGGTTTCACACAATCAATGTCAAGCTCAAACTACTAGTTTTGTTTTGCTATTTCCTGGGACACGGAGCATAGCTCCACCCACGACACCAGTGAAGCCCCGCCCCCGTATTCTGATTGGCCCACAGGCCAGTCAGTCAAATATAATGAATGACCACTGATATGTAACAACATTGATGGCAAAGGCCACAATGGCCATCATTAATACTCATTCAAAACAATCCTTTCCGATTGGTTTATGTACTGTCAGTCAACAGTTTTCTATTTTACTACTTTTGATGGGACCATCATGCAAAAGTCTTCAACCAGGAAGCCAATTGGTCAAGAAGGTTCTTGTTATCAACCATCTTTGGCTGGTTTTGAAGGTTTTCAATTAGACTAGGGTGAGGAAGGACCTAAGTAAGTTATGGAGAGCAAATAAATTCCTTATGCAAATTAGTTTGGAAATTAGACCATCTGATTGGCTGATGCAATTCTCATTAGGGATGGCCATCGATGTTTATAAACCATCGATGGGTTATGGTCGATGTTCCTTAGTTTTGACATTGATCGGGTTGAACCAGATGGTTTCACACAATCAATGTCAAGCTCAAACTACTAGTTTTGTTTTGCTATTTCCTGGGACACGGAGCATAGCTCCACCCACGACACCAGTGAAGCCCCGCCCCCGTATTCTGATTGGCCCACAGGCCAGTCAGTCAAATATAATGAATGACCACTGATATGTAACAACATTGATGGCAAAGGCCACAATGGCCATCATTAATACTCATTCAAAACAATCCTTTCCGATTGGTTTATGTACTGTCAGTCAACAGTTTTCTATTTTACTACTTTTGATGGGACGATCATGCAAAAGTCTTCAACCAGGAAGCCAATTGGTCAAGAATGTTCTTGTTATCAACCATCTTTGGCTGGTTTTGAAGGTTTTCAATTAGACTAGGGTGAGGAAGGACCTAAGTAAGTTATGGAGAGCAAATAAATTCCTTATGCAAATTAGTTTGGAAATTAGACCATCTGATTGGCTGATGCAATTCTCATTAGGGATGGCCATCGGCCATCGATGGTTATAAACCATCGATGGGTTATGGTCGATGTTCCTTAGTTTTGACATCGATCGGGTTGAACCAGATGGTTTCACACAATCAATGTCAAGCTCAAACTACTAGTTTTGTTTTGCTATTTCCTGGGACACGGAGCATAGCTCCACCCACGACACCAGTGAAGCCCCGCCCCCGTATTCTGATTGGCCCACAGGCCAGTCAGTCAAATATAATGAATGACCACTGATATGTAACAACATTGATGGCAAAGGCCACAATGGCCATCATTAATACTCATTCAAAACAATCCTTTCCGATTGGTTTATGTACTGTCAGTCAACAGTTTTCTATTTTACTACTTTTGATGGGACCATCATGCAAAAGTCTTCTACCAGGAAGCCAATTGGTCAAGAATGTTCTTGTTATCAACCATCTTTGGCTGGTTTTGAAGGTTTTCAATTAGACTAGGGTGAGGAAGGACCTAAGTAAGTTATGGAGAGCAAATAAATTCCTTATGCAAATTAGTTTGGAAATTAGACCATCTGATTGGCTGATGCAATTCTCATTAGGGATGGCCATCGATGTTTATAAACCATCGATGGGTTATGGTCGATGTTCCTTAGTTTTGACATTGATCGGGTTGAACCAGATGGTTTCACACAATCAATGTCAAGCTCAAACTACTAGTTTTGTTTTGCTATTTCCTGGGACACGGAGCATAGCTCCACCCACGACACCAGTGAAGCCCCGCCCCCGTATTCTGATTGGCCCACAGGCCAGTCAGTCAAATATAATGAATGACCACTGATATGTAACAACATTGATGGCAAAGGCCACAATGGCCATCATTAATACTCATTCAAAACAATCCTTTCCGATTGGTTTATGTACTGTCAGTCAACAGTTTTCTATTTTACTACTTTTGATGGGACGATCATGCAAAAGTCTTCAACCAGGAAGCCAATTGGTCAAGAATGTTCTTGTTATCAACCATCTTTGGCTGGTTTTGAAGGTTTTCAATTTGAATAGGGTGAGGAAGGACCTAAGTAAGTTATGGAGAGCAAATAAATTCCTTATGCAAATTAGTTTGGAAATTAGACCATCTGATTGGCTGATGCAATTCTCATTAGGGATGGCCATCGGCCATCGATGGTTATAAACCATCGATGGGTTATGGTCGATGTTCCTTAGTTTTGACATCGATCGGGTTGAACCAGATGGTTTCACACAATCAATGTCAAGCTCAAACTACTAGTTTTGTTTTGCTATTTCCTGGGACACGGAGCATAGCTCCACCCACGACACCAGTGAAGCCCCGCCCCCGTATTCTGATTGGCCCACAGGCCAGTCAATCAAATATAATGAATGACCACTGATATGTAACAACATTGATGGCAAAGGCCATCATTAATACTAATTCAAAACAATCCTTTCCAAATGGTTTATGTACTGTCAGTCAACCGTTTTCTATTTTACTACTTTTGATGGGACCATCATGCAATAGTCTTCAACCAGGAAGCCAATTGGTCAAGAGTGTTCTTGTTATCAACCACCTTTGGCTGGTTTTGAAGGTTTTCAATTAGACTAGAGTGAGAAAGGACCTAAGTAAGTTATGGAGAGCAAATAAATTCCTTATGCAAATTAGTTTGGAAATTAGACCATCTGATTGGCTGATGCAATTCTCATTAGGGATGGACATCGATGTTTATAAACCATCGATGGGTTATGGTCGATGTTCCTTAGTTTTGACATCGATCGGGTTGAACCAGATGGTTTCACACAATCAATGTCAAGCTCAAACTACTAGTTTTGTTTTGCTATTTCCTGGGACATAGAGCATAGCTCCACCTACGACACCAGTGAAGCCCCGCCCCCGTATTCTGATTGGCACACAGGCCAGTCAGTCAAATATAATGAATGACCACTTATATGTAACAACATTGATGGCAAAGGCCACAATGGCCATCATTAATACTCATTCAAAACAATCCTTTTCGATTGGTTTATGTACTGTCAGTCAACAGTTTTCTATTTTACTACTTTTGACGGGACCATCATGCAATAGTCTTCAACCAGGAAGCCAATTGGTCAAGAATGTTCTTGTTATCAATCATCTTTGGCTGGTTTTGAAGGTTTTCAATTAGACTAGGGTGAGGAAGGACCTAAGTAAGTTATGGAGAGCAAATAAATTCCTTATGCAAATTAGTTTGGAAATTAGACCATCTGATTGGCTGATGCAATTCTCATTAGGGATGGCCATCGGCCATCGATGTTTATAAACCATCGATGGGTTATGGTCGATGTTCCTTAGTTTTGACATTGATCGGGTTGAACCAGATGGTTTCACACAATCAATGTCAAGCTCAAACTACTAGTTTTGTTTTGCTATTTCCTGGGACACGGAGCATAGCCCCGCCCCGTATTCTGATTGGCCCACAGGCCAGTCAGTCAAATATAATGAATGACCACTGATATGTAACAACATTGATGGCAAAGGCCACAATGGCCATCATTAATACTCATTCAAAACAATCCTTTCCGATTGGTTTATGTACTGTCAGTCAACAGTTTTCTGTTTTACTACTTTTGATGGGACCATCATGCAATAGTCTTCAACGAGGCAGCCAATTGCTCAAGAATGTTCTTGTTATTAACCATCTTTTGGCTGGTTTTGATGGTTTTCAATTAGACTAGGGTGAGGAAGGACCTAAGTAAGTTATGGAGAGCAAATAATTTCCTTATGCAAATTAGTTTGGACATTAGACCATCTGATTGGCTGATGCAATTCTCATTAGGGATGGCCATCGGCCATCGATGTTTATAAACCATCGATGGGTTATGGTCGATGTTCCTTAGTTTTGACATTGATCGGGTTGAACCAGATGGTTTCACACAATCAATGTCAAGCTCAAACTACTAGTTTTGTTTTGCTATTTCCTGGGACACGGAGCATAGCTCCACCCACGACACCAGTGAAGCCCCGCCCCGTATTCTGATTGGCCCACAGGCCAGTCAGTCAAATATAATGAATGACCACTGATATGTAACAACATTGATGGCAAAGGCCACAATGGCCATCATTAATACTCATTCAAAACAATCCTTTCCGATTGGTTTATGTACTGTCAGTCAACAGTTTTCTATTTTACTACTTTTGATGGGACCATCATGCAATAGTCTTCAACAAGGCAGCCAATTGGTCAAGAATGTTCTTGTTATTAACCATCTTTTGGCTGGTTTTGAAGGTTTTCAATTAGACTAGGGTGAGGAAGGACCTAAGTAAGTTATGGAGAGCAAATAAATTCCTTATGCAAATTAGTTTGGAAATTAGACCATCTGATTGGCTGATGCAATTCTCATTAGGGATGGCCATCGGCCATCGGCCATCGATGTTTATAAACCATCGATGGGTTATGGTCGATGTTCCTTAGTTTTGACATTGATCGGGTTGAACCAGATGGTTTCACACAATCAATGTCAAGCTCAAACTACTAGTTTTGTTTTGCTATTTCCTGGGACACGGAGCATAGCTCCACCCACGACACCAGTGAAGCCCCGCCCCGTATTCTGATTGGCCCACAGGCCAGTCAGTCAAATATAATGAATGACCACTGATATGTAACAACATTGATGGCAAAGGCCACAATGGCCATCATTAATACTCATTCAAAACAATCCTTTCCGATTGGTTTATGTACTGTCAGTCAACAGTTTTCTATTTTACTACTTTTGATGGGACCATCATGCAATAGTCTTCAACAAGGCAGCCAATTGGTCAAGAATGTTCTTGTTATTAACCATCTTTTGGCTGGTTTTGATGGTTTTCAATTAGACTAGGGTGAGGAAGGACCTAAGTAAGTTATGGAGAGCAAATAAATTCCTTATACAAATTAGTTTGGAAATTAGACCATCTGATTGGCTGATGCAATTCTCATTAGGGATGGCCTTCAGCCATCGATGTTTATAAACCATCGATGGGTTATGGTCGATGTTCCTTAGTTTTGACATCGATCGGGTTGAACCAGCTGGTTTCACACAATCAATGTCAAGCTCAAACTACTAGTTTTGTTTTGCTATTTCCTGGGACACGGAGCATTGCTCCACCCACGACACCAGTGAAGCCCCGCCCCCGTATTCTGATTGGCCCACAGGCCAGTCAGTCAAATATAATGAATGACCACTGATATGTAACATCATTAATACTCATTCAAAACAATCCTTTCCGATTGGTTTATGTACTGTCAGTCAACAGTTTTCTATTTTACTACTTTTGATGGGACCATCATGCAAAAGTCTTCAACCAGGAAGCCAATTGGTCAAGAATGTTCTTGTTATCAACCATCTTTGGCTGGTTTTGAAGGTTTTCAATTAGACTAGGGTAAGAAAGGACCTAAGTAAGTTATGGAGAGCAAATAAATTCCTTATGCAAATTAGTTTGGAAATTAGACCATCTGATTGGCTGATGCAATTCTCATTAGGGATGGCCATCGATGTTTATAAACCATCAATGGGTTATGGTCGATGTTCCTTAGTTTTGACATCGATCGGGTTGAACCAGATGGTTTCACACAATCAATGTCAAGCTCAAACTACTAGTTTTGTTTTGCTATTTCCTGGGACACGGAGCATAGCTCCACCCACGACACCAGTGAAGCCACGCCCCCGTATTCTAATTGGCCCACAGGCCAGTCAGTCAAATATAATGAATGACCACTGATATGTAACAACATTGATGGCAAAGGCCACAATGGCCATCATTAATACTCATTCAAAACAATCCTTTCCGATTGGTTTATGTACTGTCAGTCAACAGTTTTCTATTTTACTACTTTTGATGGGACCATCATGCAAAAGTCTTCAACCAGGAAGCCAATTGGTCAAGAATGTTCTTGTTATCAACCATCTTTGGCCGGTTTTGAAGGTTTTCAATTAGACTAGGGTGAGGAAGGACCTAAGTAAGTTATGGAGAGCAAATAAATTCATTGTGCAAATTAGTTTGGAAATTAGACCATCTGATTGGCTGATGCAATTCTCATTAGGGATGGCCATCGGCCATCGATGGTTATAAACCATCGATGGGTTATGGTCGATGTCCCTTAGTTTTGACATTGATCGGGTTGAACCAGATGGTTTCACACAATCAATGTCAAGCTCAAACTACTAGTTTTGTTTTGCTATTTCCCGGGACACGGAACATAGCTCCACCCACGACACCAGTGAAGCCCCGCCCCCGTATTCTGATTGGCCCACAGGCCAGTCAGTCAAATATAATGAATGATCACTGATATATAACAACATTGATGGCAAAGGCCACAATGGCCATCATTAATACTCATTCAAAACAATCCTATCCGATTGGTTTATGTACTGTCAGTCAACAGTTTTCTATTTTACTACTTTTGATGGGACGATCATGCAAAAGTCTTCAACCAGGAAGCCAATTGGTCAAGAATGTTCTTGTTCTCTACCATCTTTGGCTGGTTTTGAAGGTTTTCAATTAGAATAGGGTGAGGAAGGACCTAAGTAAGTTATGGAGAGCAAATAAATTCCTTATGCAAATTAGTTTGGAAATTAGACCATCTGATTGGCTGATGCAATTCTCATTTGGGATGGCCATCGATGTTTATAAACCATCGATGGGTTATGGTCGATGTTCCTTAGTTTTGACATCGATCGGGTTGAACCAGATGGTTTCACACAATCAATGTCAAGCTCAAACTACTAGTTTTGTTTTGCTATTTCCTGGGACACGGAACATAGCTCCACCCACGACACCAGTGAAGCCCCGCCCCCGTATTCTGATTGGCCCACAGGCCAGTCAGTCAAATATAATGAATGACCACTGATATGTAACAACATTGATGGCAAAGGCCACAATGGCCATCATTAATACTCATTCAAAACAATCCTTTCCGATTGGTTTATGTACTGTCAGTCAACAGTTTTCTATTTTACTACTTTTGATGGGACCATCATGCAAAAGTCTTCAACCAGGAAGCCAATTGGTCAAGAATGTTCTTGTTATCAACCATCTTTGGCTGGTTTTGAAGGTTTTCAATTAGACTAGGGTAAGAAAGGACCTAAGTAAGTTATGGAGAGCAAATAAATTCCTTATGCAAATTAGTTTGGAAATTAGACCATCTGATTGGCTGATGCAATTCTCATTAGTGATGGCCATCGATGTTTATAAACCATTGATGGGTTATGGTCGATGTTCCTTAGTTTTGACATCGATTGGGTTGAACCAGCTGGTTTCACACAATCAATGTCAAGCTCAAACTACTAGTTTTGTTTTGCTATTTCCTGGGACACGGAGCATAGCTCCACCCACGACACCAGTGAAGCCCCGCCCCCGTATTCTGATTGGCCCACAGGCCAGTCAGTCAAATATAATGAATGACCACTGATATGTAACCACATTGATGGCAAAGGCCACAATGGCCATCATTAATACTCATTCAAAACAATCCTTTCCGATTGGTTTATGTACTGTCAGTCAACAGTTTTCTATTTTACTACTTTTGATGGGACGATCATGCAAAAGTCTTCAACCAGGAAGCCAATTGGTCAAGAATGTTCTTGTTATCAACCATCTTTGGCTGGTTTTGAAGGTTTTCAATTAGACTAGGGTAAGAAAGGACCTAAGTAAGTTATGGAGAGCAAATAAATTCCTTATGCAAATTAGTTTGGAAATTAGACCATCTGATTGGCTGATGCAATTCTCATTAGTGATGCCCATCGATGTTTATAAACCATCGATGGGTTATGGTCGATGTTCCTTAGTTTTGACATCGATTGGGTTGAACCAGCTGGTTTCACACAATCAATGTCAAGCTCAAACTACTAGTTTTGTTTTGCTATTTCCTGGGACACGGAGCATAGCTCCACCCACGACACCAGTGAAGCCCCGCCCCCGTATTCTGATTGGCCCACAGGCCAGTCAGTCAAATATAATGAATGACCACTGATATGTAACAACATTGATGGCAAAGGCCACAATGGCCATCATTAATACTCATTCAAAACAATCCTTTCCGATTGGTTTATGTACTGTCAGTCAACAGTTTTCTATTTTACTACTTTTGATGGGACCATCATGCAAAAGTCTTCAACCAGGAAGCCAATTGGTCAAGAATGTTCTTGTTATCAACCATCTTTGGCTGGTTTTGAAGGTTTTCAATTAGACTAGGGTGAGGAAGGACCTAAGTAAGTTATGGAGAGCAAATAAATTCCTTATGCAAATTAGTTTGGAAATTAGACCATCTGATTGGCTGATGCAATTCTCATTAGGGATGGCCATCGATGTTTATAAACCATCGATGGGTTATGGTCGATGTTCCTTAGTTTTGACATTGATCGGGTTGAACCAGATGGTTTCACACAATCAATGTCAAGCTCAAACTACTAGTTTTGTTTTGCTATTTCCTGGGACACGGAGCATAGCTCCACCCACGACACCAGTGAAGCCCCGCCCCCGTATTCTGATTGGCCCACAGGCCAGTCAGTCAAATATAATGAATGACCACTGATATGTAACAACATTGATGGCAAAGGCCTCAATGGCCATCATTAATACTCATTCAAAACAATCCTTTCCGATTGGTTTATGTACTGTCAGTCAACAGTTTTCTATTTTACTACTTTTGATGGGACGATCATGCAAAAGTCTTCAACCAGGAAGCCAATTGATCAAGAATGTTCTTGTTATCAACCATCTTTGGCTGGTTTTGAAGGTTTTCAATTTGAATAGGGTGAGGAAGGACCTAAGTAAGTTATGGAGAGCAAATAAATTCCTTATGCAAATTAGTTTGGAAATTAGACCATCTGATTGGCTGATGCAATTCTCATTAGGGATGGCCATCGGCCATCGATGGTTATAAACCATCGATGGGTTATGGTCGATGTTCCTTAGTTTTGACATCGATCGGGTTGAACCAGATGGTTTCACACAATCAATGTCAAGCTCAAACTACTAGTTTTGTTTTGCTATTTCCTGGGACACGGAGCATAGCTCCACCCACGACACCAGTGAAGCCCCGCCCCCGTATTCTGATTGGCCCACAGGCCAGTCAATCAAATATAATGAATGACCACTGATATGTAACAACATTGATGGCAAAGGCCATCATTAATACTAATTCAAAACAATCCTTTCCAAATGGTTTATGTACTGTCAGTCAACCGTTTTCTATTTTACTACTTTTGATGGGACCATCATGCAATAGTCTTCAACCAGGAAGCCAATTGGTCAAGAGTGTTCTTGTTATCAACCACCTTTGGCTGGTTTTGAAGGTTTTCAATTAGACTAGAGTGAGAAAGGACCTAAGTAAGTTATGGAGAGCAAATAAATTCCTTATGCAAATTAGTTTGGAAATTAGACCATCTGATTGGCTGATGCAATTCTCATTAGGGATGGACATCGATGTTTATAAACCATGGATGGGTTATGGTCGATGTTCCTTAGTTTTGACATCGATCGGGTTGAACCAGATGGTTTCACACAATCAATGTCAAGCTCAAACTACTAGTTTTGTTTTGCTATTTCCTTGGACACGGAGCATAGCTCCACCCACGACACCAGTGAAACCCCGCCCCCGTATTCTGATTGGCCCACAGGTCAGTCAGTCAAATATAATGAATGACCACTGATATGTAACAACATTGATGGCAAAGGCCATAATGGCCATCATTAATACTCATTCAAAACAATCCTTTCCGATTGGTTTATGTACTGTCAGTCAACAGTTTTCTATTTTACTACTTTTGATGGGACCATCATGCAATAGTCTTCAACCAGGAAGCCAATTGGTCAAGAATGTTCTTGTTATTAACCATCTTTGGCTGGTTTTGAAGGTTTTCAATTAGACTAGGGTGAGGAAGGACCTAAGTAAGTTATGGAGAGCAAATAAATTCATTGTGCAAATTAGTTTGGAAATTAGACCATCTGATTGGCTGATGCAATTCTCATTAGGGATGGCCATCGGCCATCGATGTTTATAAACCATCGATGGGTTATGGTCGATGTTCCTTAGTTTTGACATTGATCGGGTTGAACCAGATGGTTTCACACAATCAATGTCAAGCTCAAACTACTAGTTTTGTTTTGCTATTTCCTGGGACACGGAGCATAGCTCAACCCACGACACCAGTGAAGCCCTGCCCCCGTATTCTGATTGGCCCACAGGCCAGTCAGTCAAATATAATGAATGACCACTGATATGTAACAACATTGATGGCAAAGGCCACAATGGCCATCATTAATACTCATTCAAAACCATCCTTTCCGATTGGTTTATGTACTGTCAGTCAACAGTTTTCTATTTTACTACTTTTGATGGGACCACCATGCAAAAGTCTTCAACCAGGAAGCCAATTGGTCAAAAATGTTCTTGTTATCAACCATCTTTGGCAGGCTTTGAAGGTTTTCAATTAGACTAGGGTGAGGAAGGACCTAAGTAAGTTATGGAGAGCAAATAAATTCCTTATGCAAATTAGTTTGGAATTTAGACCATCTGATTGGCTGATGCAATTCTCATTAGGGATGGCCATCGGCCATCGGTAATCGGCCATCGATGTTTATAAACCATCGATGGGTTATGGTCGATGTTCCTTAGTTTTGACATCGATCGGGTTGAACCAGATGGTTTCACACAATCAATGTCAAGCTCAAACTACTAGTTTTGTTTTGCTATTTCCTGGGACACGGAGCATAGCTCCACCCATGACACCAGTGAAGCCCCGCCCCCGTATTCTGATTGGCCCACAGGCCAGTCAGTCAAATATAATGAATGACCACTGATATATAACAACATTGATGGCAAAGGCCACAATGGCCATCATTAATACTCATTCAAAACAATCCTTTCCGATTGGTTTATGTACTGTCAGTCAACAGTTTTCTATTTTTCTACTTTTGATGGGACCATCAAGCAAAAGTCTTCAACCAGGAAGCCAATTGGTCAAGAATGTTCTTGTTATCAACCATCTTTGGCTGGTTTTGAAGGTTTTCAATTAGACTAGGGTGAGGAAGGACCTAAGTAAGTTATGGAGAGCAAATAAATTCCTTATGCAAATTAGTTTGGAAATTAGACCATCTGATTGGCTGATGCAATTCTCATTAGGGATGGCCATCGGCCATCGATGTTTATAAACCATCGATGGGTTATGGTCGATGTTCCTTAGTTTTGACATCGATCCGGTTGAACCAGATGGTTTCACACAATCAATGTCAAGCTCAAACTACTAGTTTTGTTTTGCTATTTCCTGGGACACGGAGCATGGCTCCACCCACGACACCAGTGAAGCCCCGCCCCCGTATTCTGATTGGCCCACAGGCCAGTCAGTCAAATATAATGAATGACCACTGATATATAACAACATTGATGGCAAAGGCCACAATGGCCATCATTAATACTCATTCAAAACAATCCTTTCCGATTTGTTTATGTACGGTCAGTCAACAGTTTTCTATTTTACTACTTTTGATGGGACCATCATGCAAAAGTCTTCAACCAGGAAGCCAATTGGTCAAGAATGTTCTTGTTATCAACCATCTTTGGCTGGTTTTGAAGGTTTTCAATTAGACTAGGGTGAGGAAGGACCTAAGTAAGTTATGGAGAGCAAATAAATTCCTTATGCAAATTAGTTTGGAAATTAGACCATCTGATTGGCTGATGCAATTCTCATTAGGGATGGCCATCGGCCATCGATGTTTATAAACCATCGATGGGTTATGGTCGATGTTCCTTAGTTTTGACATCGATCTGGTTGAACCAGATGGTTTCACACAATCAATGTCAAGCTCAAACTACTAGTTTTGTTTTGCTATTTCCTGGGACACGGAGCATGGCTCCACCCACGACACCAGTGAAGCCCCGCCCCCGTATTCTGATTGGCCCACAGGCCAGTCAGTCAAATATAATGAATGACCACTGATATATAACAACATTGATGGCAAAGGCCACAATGGCCATCATTAATACTCATTCAAAACAATCCTTTCCGATTGGTTTATGTACTGTCAGTCAACAGTTTTCTATTTTACTACTTTTGATGGGACCATCATGCAAAAGTCTTAAACCAGGAAGCCAATTGGTCAAGAATGTTCTTGTTATCAACCATCTTTGGCTGGTTTTGAAGGTTTTCAATTAGACTAGGGTGAGGAAGGACCTAAGTAAGTTATGGAGAGCAAATAAATTCCTTATGCAAATTAGTTTGGAAATTAGACCATCTGATTGGCTGATGCAATTCTCATTAGGGATGGCCATCGATGTTTATAAACCATCGATGGGTTATGGTCGATGTTCCTTAGTTTTGACATCGATCGGGTTGAACCAGATGGTTTCACACAATCAATGTCAAGCTCAAACTACTTGTTTTGTTTTGCTATTTCCTGGGACACGGAGCATAGCTCCACCCACAACACCAGTGAAGCCCCGCCCCCGTATTCTGATTGGCCCACAGGCCAGTCAGTCAAATATAATGAATGACCACTGATATGTAACAACATTGATGGCAAAGGCCACAATGGCCATCATTAATACTCATTCAAAACAATACTTTCCGATTGGTTTATGTACTGTCAGTCAACAGTTTTCTATTTTACTACTTTTGACGGGACCATCATGCAATAGTCTTCAACCAGGAAGCCAATTGGTCAAGAATGTTCTTGTTATCAACCATCTTTGGCTGGTTTTGAAGGTTTTCAATTAGACTAGGGTGAGGAAGGACCTAAGTAAGTTATGGAGAGCAAATAAATTCCTTATGCAAATTAGTTTGGAAATTAGACCATCTGATTGGCTGATGCAATTCTCATTAGGGATGGCCATCGGCCATCGATGTTTATAAACCATCGATGGGTTATGGTCGATGTTCCTTTGTTTTTACATCGATCGGGTTGAACCAGATGGTTTCACACAATCAATGTCAAGCTCAAACTACTAGTTTTGTTTTGCTATTTCCTGGGACACGGAGCATAGCTCCACCCACGACACCAGTGAAGCCCGCCCCCGTATTCTGATTGGCCCACAGGCCAGTCAGTCAAATATAATGAATGACCACTGATATGTAACAACATTGATGGCAAAGGCCACAAAGGCCATCATTAATACTCATTCAAAACAATCCTTTCCGATTGGTTTATGTACTGTCAGTCAACAGTTTTCTATTTTACTACTTTTGATGGGACCATCACGCAATAGTCTTCAACCAGGAAGCCAATTGGTCAAGAATGTTCTTGTTATCAACCATCTTTGGCTGGTTTAGAAGGTTTTCAATTAGACTAGGGTGAGGAAGGACCTAAGTAAGTTATGGAGAGCAAATAAATTCCTTATGCAAATTAGTTTGGAAATTAGACCATCTGATTGGCTGATGCAATTCTCATTAGGGATGGCCATCGGCCATGGGTTATGGTCGATGTTCCTTAGTTTTGACATCGATCGGGTTGAACCAGATGGTTTCACACAATCAATGTCAAGCTCAAACTACTAGTTTTGTTTTGCTATTTCCTGGGACAAGGAGCATAGCTCCACCTACGACACCAGTGAAGCCCCGCCCCCGTATTCTGATTGGCCCACAGGCCAGTCAGTCAAATATAATGAATGACCACTGATATGTAACAACATTGATGGCAAAGGCCACAATGGCCATCATTAATACTCATTCAAAACAATCCTTTTCGATTGGTTTATGTACTGTCAGTCAACAGTTTTCTATTTTACTACTTTTGACGGGACCATCATGCAATAGTCTTCAACCAGGAAGCCAATTGGTCAAGAATGTTCTTGTTATCAACCATCTTTGGCTGGTTTTGAAGGTTTTCAATTAGACTAGGGTGAGGAAGGACCTAAGTAAATTATGGAGAGCAAATAAATTCCTTATGCAAATTAGTTTGGAAATTAGACCATCTGATTGGCTGATGCAATTCTCATTAGGGATGGCCATCGGCCATCGATGTTTATAAACCATCGATGGGTTATGGTCGATGTTCCTTTGTTTTGACATTGATCGGGTTGAACCAGATGGTTTCACACAATCAATGTCAAGCTCAAACTACTAGTTTTGTTTTGCTATTTCCTGGGACACGGAGCATAGCTCCACCCACGACACCAGTGAAGCCCCGCCCCGTATTCTGATTGGCCCACAGGCCAGTCAGTCAAATATAATGAATGACCACTGATATGTAACAACATTGATGGCAAAGGCCACAATGGCCATCATTAATACTCATTCAAAACAATCCTTTCCGATTGGTTTATGTACTGTCAGTCAACAGTTTTCTATTTTACTACTTTTGATGGGACGATCATGCAAAAGTCTTCAACCAGGAAGCCAATTGATCAAGAATGTTCTTGTTATCAACCATCTTTGGCTGGTTTTGAAGGTTTTCAATTAGAATAGGGTGAGGAAGGACCTAAGTAAGTTATGGAGAGCAAATAAATTCCTTATGCAAATTAGTTTGGAAATTAGACCATCTGATTGGCTGATGCAATTCTCATTAGGGATGGCCATCGGCCATCGATGGTTATAAACCATCGATGGGTTATGGTCGATGTTCCTTAGTTTTGACATCGATCGGGTTGAACCAGATGGTTTCACACAATCAATGTCAAGCTCAAACTACTAGTTTTGTTTTGCTATTTCCTGGGACACGGAGCATAGCTCCACCCACGACACCAGTGAAGCCCCGCCCCCGTATTCTGATTGGCCCACAGGCCAGTCAGTCAAATATAATGAATGACCACTGATATGTAACAACATTGATGGCAAAGGCCACAATGGCCATCATTAATACTCATTCAAAACAATCCTTTCCGATTGGTTTATGTACTGTCAGTCAACAGTTTTCTATTTTACTACTTTTGATGGGACCATCATGCAAAAGTCTTCAACCAGGAAGCCAATTGGTCAAGAATGTTCTTGTTATCAACCATCTTTGGCTGGTTTTGAAGGTTTTCAATTAGACTAGGGTGAGGAAGGACCTAAGTAAGTTATGGAGAGCAAATAAATTCCTTATGCAAATTAGTTTGGAAATTAGACCATCTGATTGGCTGATGCAATTCTCATTAGGGATGGCCATCGATGTTTATAAACCATCGATGGGTTATGGTCGATGTTCCTTAGTTTTGACATTGATCGGGTTGAACCAGATGGTTTCACACAATCAATGTCAAGCTCAAACTACTAGTTTTGTTTTGCTATTTCCTGGGACACGGAGCATAGCTCCACCCACGACACCAGTGAAGCCCCGCCCCCGTATTCTGATTGGCCCACAGGCCAGTCAGTCAAATATAATGAATGACCACTGATATGTAACAACATTGATGGCAAAGGCCTCAATGGCCATCATTAATACTCATTCAAAACAATCCTTTCCGATTGGTTTATGTACTGTCAGTCAACAGTTTTCTATTTTACTACTTTTGATGGGACGATCATGCAAAAGTCTTCAACCAGGAAGCCAATTGATCAAGAATGTTCTTGTTATCAACCATCTTTGGCTGGTTTTGAAGGTTTTCAATTTGAATAGGGTGAGGAAGGACCTAAGTAAGTTATGGAGAGCAAATAAATTCCTTATGCAAATTAGTTTGGAATTTAGACCATCTGATTGGCTGATGCAATTCTCATTAGGGATGGCCATCGGCCATCGGTAATCGGCCATCGATGTTTATAAACCATCGATGGGTTATGGTCGATGTTCCTTAGTTTTGACATCGATCGGGTTGAACCAGATGGTTTCACACAATCAATGTCAAGCTCAAACTACTAGTTTTGTTTTGCTATTTCCTGGGACACGGAGCATAGCTCCACCCATGACACCAGTGAAGCCCCGCCCCCGTATTCTGATTGGCCCACAGGCCAGTCAGTCAAATATAATGAATGACCACTGATATATAACAACATTGATGGCAAAGGCCACAATGGCCATCATTAATACTCATTCAAAACAATCCTTTCCGATTGGTTTATGTACTGTCAGTCAACAGTTTTCTATTTTACTACTTTTGATGGGACCATCAAGCAAAAGTCTTCAACCAGGAAGCCAATTGGTCAAGAATGTTCTTGTTATCAACCATCTTTGGCTGGTTTTGAAGGTTTTCAATTAGACTAGGGTGAGGAAGGACCTAAGTAAGTTATGGAGAGCAAATAAATTCCTTATGCAAATTAGTTTGGAAATTAGACCATCTGATTGGCTGATGCAATTCTCATTAGGGATGGCCATCGGCCATCGATGTTTATAAACCATCGATGGGTTATGGTCGATGTTCCTTAGTTTTGACATCGATCCGGTTGAACCAGATGGTTTCACACAATCAATGTCAAGCTCAAACTACTAGTTTTGTTTTGCTATTTCCTGGGACACGGAGCATGGCTCCACCCACGACACCAGTGAAGCCCCGCCCCCGTATTCTGATTGGCCCACAGGCCAGTCAGTCAAATATAATGAATGACCACTGATATATAACAACATTGATGGCAAAGGCCACAATGGCCATCATTAATACTCATTCAAAACAATCCTTTCCGATTTGTTTATGTACGGTCAGTCAACAGTTTTCTATTTTACTACTTTTGATGGGACCATCATGCAAAAGTCTTCAACCAGGAAGCCAATTGGTCAAGAATGTTCTTGTTATCAACCATCTTTGGCTGGTTTTGAAGGTTTTCAATTAGACTAGGGTGAGGAAGGACCTAAGTAAGTTATGGAGAGCAAATAAATTCCTTATGCAAATTAGTTTGGAAATTAGACCATCTGATTGGCTGATGCAATTCTCATTAGGGATGGCCATCGGCCATCGATGTTTATAAACCATCGATGGGTTATGGTCGATGTTCCTTAGTTTTGACATCGATCCGGTTGAACCAGATGGTTTCACACAATCAATGTCAAGCTCAAACTACTAGTTTTGTTTTGCTATTTCCTGGGACACGGAGCATGGCTCCACCCACGACACCAGTGAAGCCCCGCCCCCGTATTCTGATTGGCCCACAGGCCAGTCAGTCAAATATAATGAATGACCACTGATATATAACAACATTGATGGCAAAGGCCACAATGGCCATCATTAATACTCATTCAAAACAATCCTTTCCGATTGGTTTATGTACTGTCAGTCAACAGTTTTCTATTTTACTACTTTTGATGGGACCATCATGCAAAAGTCTTCAACCAGGAAGCCAATTGGTCAAGAATGTTCTTGTTATCAACCATCTTTGGCTGGTTTTGAAGGTTTTCAATTAGACTAGGGTGAGGAAGGACCTAAGTAAGTTATGGAGAGCAAATAAATTCCTTATGCAAATTAGTTTGGAAATTAGACCATCTGATTGGCTGATGCAATTCTCATTAGGGATGGCCATCGATGTTTATAAACCATCGATGGGTTATGGTCGATGTTCCTTAGTTTTGACATCGATCGGGTTGAACCAGATGGTTTCACACAATCAATGTCAAGCTCAAACTACTTGTTTTGTTTTGCTATTTCCTGGGACACGGAGCATAGCTCCACCCACAACACCAGTGAAGCCCCGCCCCCGTATTCTGATTGGCCCACAGGCCAGTCAGTCAAATATAATGAATGACCACTGATATGTAACAACATTGATGGCAAAGGCCACAATGGCCATCATTAATACTCATTCAAAACAATACTTTCCGATTGGTTTATGTACTGTCAGTCAACAGTTTTCTATTTTACTACTTTTGACGGGACCATCATGCAATAGTCTTCAACCAGGAAGCCAATTGGTCAAGAATGTTCTTGTTATCAACCATCTTTGGCTGGTTTTGAAGGTTTTCAATTAGACTAGGGTGAGGAAGGACCTAAGTAAGTTATGGAGAGCAAATAAATTCCTTATGCAAATTAGTTTGGAAATTAGACCATCTGATTGGCTGATGCAATTCTCATTAGGGATGGCCATCGGCCATCGATGTTTATAAACCATCGATGGGTTATGGTCGATGTTCCTTTGTTTTTACATCGATCGGGTTGAACCAGATGGTTTCACACAATCAATGTCAAGCTCAAACTACTAGTTTTGTTTTGCTATTTCCTGGGACACGGAGCATAGCTCCACCCACGACACCAGTGAAGCCCGCCCCCGTATTCTGATTGGCCCACAGGCCAGTCAGTCAAATATAATGAATGACCACTGATATGTAACAACATTGATGGCAAAGGCCACAAAGGCCATCATTAATACTCATTCAAAACAATCCTTTCCGATTGGTTTATGTACTGTCAGTCAACAGTTTTCTATTTTACTACTTTTGATGGGACCATCACGCAATAGTCTTCAACCAGGAATCCAATTGGTCAAGAATGTTCTTGTTATCAACCATCTTTGGCTGGTTTAGAAGGTTTTCAATTAGACTAGGGTGAGGAAGGACCTAAGTAAGTTATGGAGAGCAAATAAATTCCTTATGCAAATTAGTTTGGAAATTAGACCATCTGATTGGCTGATGCAATTCTCATTAGGGATGGCCATCGGCCATGGGTTATGGTCGATGTTCCTTAGTTTTGACATCGATCGGGTTGAACCAGATGGTTTCACACAATCAATGTCAAGCTCAAACTACTAGTTTTGTTTTGCTATTTCCTGGGACAAGGAGCATAGCTCCACCTACGACACCAGTGAAGCCCCGCCCCCGTATTCTGATTGGCCCACAGGCCAGTCAGTCAAATATAATGAATGACCACTGATATGTAACAACATTGATGGCAAAGGCCACAATGGCCATCATTAATACTCATTCAAAACAATCCTTTTCGATTGGTTTATGTACTGTCAGTCAACAGTTTTCTATTTTACTACTTTTGACGGGACCATCATGCAATAGTCTTCAACCAGGAAGCCAATTGGTCAAGAATGTTCTTGTTATCAACCATCTTTGGCTGGTTTTGAAGGTTTTCAATTAGACTAGGGTGAGGAAGGACCTAAGTAAATTATGGAGAGCAAATAAATTCCTTATGCAAATTAGTTTGGAAATTAGACCATCTGATTGGCTGATGCAATTCTCATTAGGGATGGCCATCGGCCATCGATGTTTATAAACCATCGATGGGTTATGGTCGATGTTCCTTTGTTTTGACATTGATCGGGTTGAACCAGATGGTTTCACACAATCAATGTCAAGCTCAAACTACTAGTTTTGTTTTGCTATTTCCTGGGACACGGAGCATAGCTCCACCCACGACACCAGTGAAGCCCCGCCCCGTATTCTGATTGGCCCACAGGCCAGTCAGTCAAATATAATGAATGACCACTGATATGTAACAACATTGATGGCAAAGGCCACAATGGCCATCATTAATACTCATTCAAAACAATCCTTTCCGATTGGTTTATGTACTGTCAGTCAACAGTTTTCTATTTTACTACTTTTGATGGGACCATCATGCAATAGTCTTCAACCAGGAAGCCAATTGGTCAAGAATGTTCTTGTTATCAACCATCTTTGGCTGGTTTTGAAGGTTTTCAATTAGACTAGGGTGAGGAAGGACCTAAGTAAGTTATGGAGAGCAAATAAATTCCTTATGCAAATTAGTTTGGAAATTAGACCATCTGATTGGCTGATGCAATTCTCATTAGGGATGGCCATCGGCCATCGATGTTTATAAACCATCGATGGGTTATGGTCGATGTTCCTTTGTTTTGACATCGATCGGGTTGAACCAGATGGTTTCACACAATCAATGTCAAGCTCAAACTACTAGCTTTGTTTTGCTATTTCCTGGGACACGGAGCATAGCTCCACCCACGACACCAGTGAAGCCCCGCCCCCGTATTCTGATTGGCCCACAGGCCAGTCAGTCAAATATAATGAATGACCACTGATATGTAACAACATTGATGGCAAAGGCCACAAAGGCCATCATTAATACTCATTCAAAACAATCCTTTCCGATTGGTTTATGTACTGTCAGTCAACAGTTTTCTATTTTACTACTTTTGATGGGACCATCACGCAATAGTCTTCAACCAGGAAGCCAATTGGTCAAGAATGTTCTTGTTATCAACCATCTTTGGCTGGGTTAGAAGGTTTTCAATTAGACTAGGGTGAGGAAGGACCTAAGTAAGTTATGGAGAGCAAATAAATTCCTTATGCAAATTAGTTTGGAAATTAGACCATCTGATTGGCTGATGCAATTCTCATTAGGGATGGCCATCGGCCATCGGCCATCGATGTTTATAAACCATCGATGGGTTATGGTCGATGTTCCTTAGTTTTGACATTGATCGGGTTGAACCAGATGGTTTCACACAATCAATGTCAAGCTCAAACTAATAGTTTTGTTTTGCTATTTCCTGGGACACGGAGCATAGCTCCACCCACGACACCAGTGAAGCCCCGCCCCCGTATTCTGATTGGCCCACAGGCCAGTCAGTCAAATATAATGAATGACCACTGATATGTAACAACATTGATGGCAAAAGCCACAAAGGCCATCATTAATACTCATTCAAAACAATCCTTTCCGATTGGTTTATGTACTGTCAGTCAACAGTTTTCTATTTTACTACTTTTGATGGGACCATCATGCAATAGTCTTCAACCAGGAAGCCAATTGGTCAAGAATGTTCTTGTTATCAACCATCTTTGGCTGGTTTTGAAGGTTTTCAATTAGACTAGGGTGAGGAAGGACCTAAGTAAGTTATGGAGAGCAAATAAATTCCTTATGCAAATTAGTTTGGAAATTAGACCATCTGATTGGCTGATGCAATTCTCATTAGGGATGGCCATCGGCCATCGATGTTTATAAACCATCGATGGGTTATGGTCGATGTTCCTTAGTTTTGACATCGATCCGGTTGAACCAGATGGTTTCACACAATCAATGTCAAGCTCAAACTACTAGTTTTGTTTTGCTATTTCCTGGGACACGGAGCATGGCTCCACCCACGACACCAGTGAAGCCCCGCCCCCGTATTCTGATTGGCCCACAGGCCAGTCAGTCAAATATAATGAATGACCACTGATATATAACAACATTGATGGCAAAGGCCACAATGGCCATCATTAATACTCATTCAAAACAATCCTTTCCGATTTGTTTATGTACGGTCAGTCAACAGTTTTCTATTTTACTACTTTTGATGGGACCATCATGCAAAAGTCTTCAACCAGGAAGCCAATTGGTCAAGAATGTTCTTGTTATCAACCATCTTTGGCTGGTTTTGAAGGTTTTCAATTAGACTAGGGTGAGGAAGGACCTAAGTAAGTTATGGAGAGCAAATAAATTCCTTATGCAAATTAGTTTGGAAATTAGACCATCTGATTGGCTGATGCAATTCTCATTAGGGATGGCCATCGATGTTTATAAACCATCGATGGGTTATGGTCGATGTTCCTTAGTTTTGACATCGATCGGGTTGAACCAGATGGTTTCACACAATCAATGTCAAGCTCAAACTACTTGTTTTGTTTTGCTATTTCCTGGGACACGGAGCATAGCTCCACCCACAACACCAGTGAAGCCCCGCCCCCGTATTCTGATTGGCCCACAGGCCAGTCAGTCAAATATAATGAATGACCACTGATATGTAACAACATTGATGGCAAAGGCCACAATGGCCATCATTAATACTCATTCAAAACAATACTTTCCGATTGGTTTATGTACTGTCAGTCAACAGTTTTCTATTTTACTACTTTTGACGGGACCATCATGCAATAGTCTTCAACCAGGAAGCCAATTGGTCAAGAATGTTCTTGTTATCAACCATCTTTGGCTGGTTTTGAAGGTTTTCAATTAGACTAGGGTGAGGAAGGACCTAAGTAAGTTATGGAGAGCAAATAAATTCCTTATGCAAATTAGTTTGGAAATTAGACCATCTGATTGGCTGATGCAATTCTCATTAGGGATGGCCATCGGCCATCGATGTTTATAAACCATCGATGGGTTATGGTCGATGTTCCTTTGTTTTTACATCGATCGGGTTGAACCAGATGGTTTCACACAATCAATGTCAAGCTCAAACTACTAGTTTTGTTTTGCTATTTCCTGGGACACGGAGCATAGCTCCACCCACGACACCAGTGAAGCCCGCCCCCGTATTCTGATTGGCCCACAGGCCAGTCAGTCAAATATAATGAATGACCACTGATATGTAACAACATTGATGGCAAAGGCCACAAAGGCCATCATTAATACTCATTCAAAACAATCCTTTCCGATTGGTTTATGTACTGTCAGTCAACAGTTTTCTATTTTACTACTTTTGATGGGACCATCACGCAATAGTCTTCAACCAGGAAGCCAATTGGTCAAGAATGTTCTTGTTATCAACCATCTTTGGCTGGTTTAGAAGGTTTTCAATTAGACTAGGGTGAGGAAGGACCTAAGTAAGTTATGGAGAGCAAATAAATTCCTTATGCAAATTAGTTTGGAAATTAGACCATCTGATTGGCTGATGCAATTCTCATTAGGGATGGCCATCGGCCATGGGTTATGGTCGATGTTCCTTAGTTTTGACATCGATCGGGTTGAACCAGATGGTTTCACACAATCAATGTCAAGCTCAAACTACTAGTTTTGTTTTGCTATTTCCTGGGACAAGGAGCATAGCTCCACCTACGACACCAGTGAAGCCCCGCCCCCGTATTCTGATTGGCCCACAGGCCAGTCAGTCAAATATAATGAATGACCACTGATATGTAACAACATTGATGGCAAAGGCCACAATGGCCATCATTAATACTCATTCAAAACAATCCTTTTCGATTGGTTTATGTACTGTCAGTCAACAGTTTTCTATTTTACTACTTTTGACGGGACCATCATGCAATAGTCTTCAACCAGGAAGCCAATTGGTCAAGAATGTTCTTGTTATCAACCATCTTTGGCTGGTTTTGAAGGTTTTGAAGGTTTTCAATTAGACTAGGGTGAGGAAGGACCTAAGTAAATTATGGAGAGCAAATAAATTCCTTATGCAAATTAGTTTGGAAATTAGACCATCTGATTGGCTGATGCAATTCTCATTAGGGATGGCCATCGGCCATCGATGTTTATAAACCATCGATGGGTTATGGTCGATGTTCCTTTGTTTTGACATTGATCGGGTTGAACCAGATGGTTTCACACAATCAATGTCAAGCTCAAACTACTAGTTTTGTTTTGCTATTTCCTGGGACACGGAGCATAGCTCCACCCACGACACCAGTGAAGCCCCGCCCCGTATTCTGATTGGCCCACAGGCCAGTCAGTCAAATATAATGAATGACCACTGATATGTAACAACATTGATGGCAAAGGCCACAATGGCCATCATTAATACTCATTCAAAACAATCCTTTCCGATTGGTTTATGTACTGTCAGTCAACAGTTTTCTATTTTACTACTTTTGATGGGACCATCATGCAATAGTCTTCAACCAGGAAGCCAATTGGTCAAGAATGTTCTTGTTATCAACCATCTTTGGCTGGTTTTGAAGGTTTTCAATTAGACTAGGGTGAGGAAGGACCTAAGTAAGTTATGGAGAGCAAATAAATTCCTTATGCAAATTAGTTTGGAAATTAGACCATCTGATTGGCTGATGCAATTCTCATTAGGGATGGCCATCGGCCATCGATGTTTATAAACCATCGATGGGTTATGGTCGATGTTCCTTTGTTTTGACATCGATCGGGTTGAACCAGATGGTTTCACACAATCAATGTCAAGCTCAAACTACTAGCTTTGTTTTGCTATTTCCTGGGACACGGAGCATAGCTCCACCCACGACACCAGTGAAGCCCCGCCCCCGTATTCTGATTGGCCCACAGGCCAGTCAGTCAAATATAATGAATGACCACTGATATGTAACAACATTGATGGCAAAGGCCACAAAGGCCACAAAGGCCACAAAGGCCATCATTAATACTCATTCAAAACAATCCTTTCCGATTGGTTTATGTACTGTCAGTCAACAGTTTTCTATTTTACTACTTTTGATGGGACCATCACGCAATAGTCTTCAACCAGGAAGCCAATTGGTCAAGAATGTTCTTGTTATCAACCATCTTTGGCTGGGTTAGAAGGTTTTCAATTAGACTAGGGTGAGGAAGGACCTAAGTAAGTTATGGAGAGCAAATAAATTCCTTATGCAAATTAGTTTGGAAATTAGACCATCTGATTGGCTGATGCAATTCTCATTAGGGATGGCCATCGGCCATGGGTTATGGTCGATGTTCCTTAGTTTTGACATCGATCGGGTTGAACCAGATGGTTTCACACAATCAATGTCAAGCTCAAACTACTAGTTTTGTTTTGCTATTTCCTGGGACACGGAGCATAGCTCCACCTACGACACCAGTGAAGCCCCGCCCCCGTATTCTGATTGGCCCACAGGCCAGTCAGTCAAATATAATGAATGACCACTGATATGTAACAACATTGATGGCAAAGGCCACAATGGCCATCATTAATACTCATTCAAAACAATCCTTTTCGATTGGTTTATGTACTGTCAGTCAACAGTTTTCTATTTTACTTCTTTTGACGGGACCATCATGCAATAGTCTTCAACCAGGAAGCCAATTGGTCAAGAATGTTCTTGTTATCAACCCTCTTTGGCTGGTTTTGAAGGTTTTCAATTAGACTAGGGTGAGGAAGGACCTAAGTAAGTTATGGAGAGCAAATAAATTCCTTATGCAAATTAGTTTGGAAATTAGACCATCTGATTGGCTGATGCAATTCTCATTAGGGATGGCCATCGGCCATCGGCCATCGATGTTTATAAACCATCGATGGGTTATGGTCGATGTTCCTTAGTTTTGACATTGATCGGGTTGAACCAGATGGTTTCACACAATCAATGTCAAGCTCAAACTACTAGTTTTGTTTTGCTATTTCCTGGGACACGGAGCATAGCTCCACCCACGACACCAGTGAAGCCCCGCCCCGTATTCTGATTGGCCCACAGGCCAGTCAGTCAAATATAATGAATGACCACTGATATGTAAAAACATTGATGGCAAACGCCACAATGGCATCATTAATACTCATTCAAAACAATCCTTTCCGATTGGTTTATGTACTGTCAGTCTACAGTTTTCTATTTTACTACTTTTGATGGGACCATCATGCAATAGTCTTCAACCAGGAAGCCAATTGATCAAGAATGTTCTTGTTATCAACAATCTTTGGCTGGTTTTGAAGGTTTTCAATTAGACTAGGGTGCGGAAGGACCTAAGTAAGTTATGGAGAGCAAATAAATTCCATATGCAAATTAGTTTGGAAATTAGACCATCTGATTGGCTGATGCAATTCTCATTAGGGATGGCCATCGGACATCGATGTTTATAAACCATCGATTGGTTATGGTCGATGTTCCTTAGTTTTGACATCGATCGGGTTGAACCAGATGGTTTCACACAATCAATGTCAAGCTCAAACTACTAGTTTTGTTTTGCTATTTCCTGGGACACGGAGCATAGCTCCACCCACGACACCAGTGAAGCCCCGCCCCCGTATTCTGATTGGCCCACAGGCCAGTCAGTCAAATATAATGAATGACCACTGATATGTAACAACATTGATGGCAAAGGCCACAATGGCCATCAATAATACTCATTCAAAACAATCCTTTCCGATTGGTTTATGTACTGTCAGTCAACAGTTTTCTATTTTACTACTTTTGATGGGACCATCATGCAATAGCCTTCAACCAGGAAGCCAATTGGTCAAGAACGTTCTTGTTATCAACCATCTTTGGCTGGTTTTGAAGGTTTTCAATTAGACTAGGGTGAGGAAGGACCTAAGTAAGTTATGGAGAGCAAGTGAATTACTTATGCAAATTAGTTTGGAAATTAGACCATCTGATTGGCTGATGCAATTCTCATTAGGGATGGCCATCGGCCATCGATGTTTATAAACCATCGATGGGTTATGGTCGATGTTCCTTAGTTTTGACATCGATCGGGTTGAACCAGATGGTTTCACACAATCAATGTCAAGCTCAAACTACTAGTTTTGTTTTGCTATTTCCTGGGACACTGAGCATAGCTCCACCCACGACACCAGTGAAGCCCCGCCCCCATATTCTGATTGGCCCACAGGCCAGTCAGTCAAATATAATGAATGACCACTGATATGTAACAACATTGATGGCAAAGGCCACAATGGGCATCATTAATACTCATTCAAAACAATCCTTTCCGATTGGTTTATGTACTGTCAGTCAACAGTTTTCTATTTTACTACTTTTGATGGGACCATCATGCAATATTCTTCAACCATGAAGCCAATCAGTCAAGAATGTTCTTGTTATCAACCATCTTTGGCTGGTTTTGAAGGTTTTCAATTAGACCAAGGTGAGGAAGGACCTAAGTAAGTTATGGAGAGCAAATAAATTCCTTATGCAAATTAGTTTGGAAATTAGACCATCTGATTGGCTGATGCAATTCTCATTAGGGACGGCCATCGGCCATCGATGTTTATAAACCATCGATGGGTTATGGTCGATGTTCCTTAGTTTTGACATTGATCGGGTTGAACCAGATGGTTTCACACAATCAATGTCAAGCTCAAACTACTGGTTTTGTTTTGCTATTTCCTGGGACACGGTGCATAGCTCCACCCACGACACCAGTGAAGCCCCACCCCCGTATTCTGATTGGCCCACAGGCCAGTCAGTCAAATATAATGAATGACCACTGATATGTAACAACATTGATGGCAAAGGCAACAATGGCCATCATTAATACTCATTCAAAACAATCCTTTCCGATTGGTTTATGTACTGTCAGTCAACAGTTTTCTATTTTACTACTTTTGATGGGACCATCATGCAATAGTCTTCAACAAGGAAGCCAATTGGTCAAGAATGTTCTTGTTATCAACCATCTTTGGCTGGTTTTGAAGGTTTTCAATTAGACGAGGGTGCGGAAGGACCTAAGTAAGTTATGGAGAGCAAATAAATGCCTTATGCAAATTAGTTTGGAAATTAGACCATCTGATTGGCTGATGCAATTCTCATTAGGGATGGCCATCGGCCATCGATGTTTATAAACCATCGATGGGTTATGGTCGATGTTCCTTAGTTTTGACATCGATCGGGTTGAACCAGATGGTTTCACACAATCAATGTCAAGCTCAAACTACTAGTTTTGTTTTGCTATTTCCTGGGACACTGAGCATAGCTCCACCCACGACACCAGTGAAGCCCCGCCCCCGTATTCTGATTGGCCCACAGGCCAGTCAGTCAAATATAATGAATGACCACTGATATGTAACAACATTGATGGCAAAGGCCACAATGGCCATCAATAATACTCATTCAAAACAATCCTTTCCGATTGGTTTATGTACTGTCAGTCAACAGTTTTCTATTTTACTACTTTTGATGGGACCATCATGCAATAGCCTTCAACCAGGAAGCCAATTGGTCAAGAACGTTCTTGTTATCAACCATCTTTGGCTGGTTTTGAAGGTTTTCAATTAGACTAGGGTGAGGAAGGACCTAAGTAAGTTATGGAGAGCAAGTGAATTACTTATGCAAATTAGTTTGGAAATTAGACCATCTGATTGGCTGATGCAATTCTCATTAGGGATGGCCATCGGCCATCGATGTTTATAAACCATCGATGGGTTATGGTCGATGTTCCTTAGTTTTGACATCGATCGGGTTGAACCAGATGGTTTCACACAATCAATGTCAAGCTCAAACTACTAGTTTTGTTTTGCTATTTCCTGGGACACTGAGCATAGCTCCACCCACGACACCAGTGAAGCCCCGCCCCCATATTCTGATTGGCCCACAGGCCAGTCAGTCAAATATAATGAATGACCACTGATATGTAACAACATTGATGGCAAAGGCCACAATGGGCATCATTAATACTCATTCAAAACAATCCTTTCCGATTGGTTTATGTACTGTCAGTCAACAGTTTTCTATTTTACTACTTTTGATGGGACCATCATGCAATATTCTTCAACCATGAAGCCAATCAGTCAAGAATGTTCTTGTTATCAACCATCTTTGGCTGGTTTTGAAGGTTTTCAATTAGACCAAGGTGAGGAAGGACCTAAGTAAGTTATGGAGAGCAAATAAATTCCTTATGCAAATTAGTTTGGAAATTAGACCATCTGATTGGCTGATGCAATTCTCATTAGGGACGGCCATCGGCCATCGATGTTTATAAACCATCGATGGGTTATGGTCGATGTTCCTTAGTTTTGACATTGATCGGGTTGAACCAGATGGTTTCACACAATCAATGTCAAGCTCAAACTACTGGTTTTGTTTTGCTATTTCCTGGGACACGGTGCATAGCTCCACCCACGACACCAGTGAAGCCCCACCCCCGTATTCTGATTGGCCCACAGGCCAGTCAGTCAAATATAATGAATGACCACTGATATGTAACAACATTGATGGCAAAGGCAACAATGGCCATCATTAATACTCATTCAAAACAATCCTTTCCGATTGGTTTATGTACTGTCAGTCAACAGTTTTCTATTTTACTACTTTTGATGGGACCATCATGCAATAGTCTTCAACAAGGAAGCCAATTGGTCAAGAATGTTCTTGTTATCAACCATCTTTGGCTGGTTTTGAAGGTTTTCAATTAGACTAGGGAGAGGAAGGACCTAAGTAAGTTATGGAGAGCAAATAAATTCCTTATGCAAATTAGTTTGGAAATTAGACCATCTGATTGGCAGATGCAATTCTCATTAGGGATGGCCATCGGCCATCGATGTTTATAAACCATCGATGGGTTATGGTCGATGTTCCTTAGTTTTGACATCGATCGGGTTGAACCAGATGGTTTCACACAATCAATGTCAAGCTCAAACTACTAGTTTTGTTTTGCTATTTCCTGGGACACTGAGCATAGCTCCACCCACGACACCAGTGAAGCCCCGCCCCCATATTCTGATTGGCCCACAGGCCAGTCAGTCAAATATAATGAATGACCACTGATATGTAACAACATTGATAGCAAAGGCCACAATGGGCATCATTAATACTCATTCAAAACAATCCTTTCCGATTGGTTTATGTACTGTCAGTCAACAGTTTTCTATTTTACTACTTTTGATGGGACCATCATGCAATAGTCTTCAACCAGGAAGCCAATTGGTCAAGAATGTTCTTGTTATCAACTATCTTTGGCAGGTTTTGAAGGTTTTCAATTAGACTAAGGTGAGGAAGGACCTAAGTAAGTTATGGAGATCAAATAAATTCCTTATGCAAATTAGTTTGGAAATTAGACCATCTGATTGGCTGATGCAATTCTCATTAGGGATGGCCATCGATGTTTATAAACCATCGATGGGTTATGGTCGATGTTCCTTAGTTTTGACATCGATCGGGTTGAACCAGATGGTTTCACACAATCAATGTCAAGCTCAAACTACTAGTTTTGTTTTGCTATTTCCTGGGACACTGAGCATAGCTCCACCCACGACACCAGTGAAGCCCCGCCCCCATATTCTGATTGGCCCGCAGGCCAGTCAGTCAAATATAATGAATGACCACTGATATGTAACAACATTGATGGCAAAGGCCACAATGGCCATCATTAATACTCAATCAAAACAATCCTTTCCGATTGGTTTATGTACTGTCAGTCAACAGTTTTCTATTTTACTACTTTTGATGGAACCATCATGCAATAGTCTTCAACCAGGGAGCCAATTGGTCAAGAATGTTCTTGTTATCAACCACCTTTGGCTGGTTTTAAATTAGACTAAGGTGCGGAAGGACCTAAGTAAGTTATGGAGAGCAAATAAATTCCTTATGCAAATTAGTTTGGAAATTAGACCATCTGATTGGCTGATGCAATTCTCATTAGGGATGGCCATCGGCCATCGATGTTTATTAACCATCGATGGGTTATGGTCGATGTTCCTTAGTTTTGACATCGATCGGGTTGAACCAGATGGTTTCACACAATCAATGTCAAGCTCAAACTACTAGTTTTGTTTTGCTATTTCCTGGGACACGGAGCATAGCTCCAATGACGACACCAGTGAAGCCCCGCCCCCGTATTCTGATTGGCCCACAGGCCAGTCAGTCAAATATAATGAATGACCACTGATATGTAACAACATTGATGGCAAAGGCCACAATGGCATCATTAATACTCATTCAAAACAATCCTTTCCGATTGGTTTATGTACTGTCAGTCAACAGTTTTCTATTTTACTACTTTTGATGAGACCATCATGCAATAGTCTTCAACCAGGAAGCCAATTGATCAAGAATGTTCTTGTTATCAACCATCTATGGCTGGTTTTGAAGGTTTTCAATTAGACTAGGGTGCGGAAGGACCTAAGTAAGTTATGGAGAGCAAATAAATGCCTTATGCAAATTAGTTTGGAAATTAGACCATCTGATTGGCTGATGCAATTCTCATTAGGGATGGCCATCGGCCATCGATGTTTATAAACCATCGATGGTTATGGTCGATGTTCCTTAGTTTTGACATCGATCGGGTTGAACCAGATGGTTTCACACAATCAATGTCAAGCTCAAACTACTAGTTTTGTTTTGCTATTTCCTGGGACACGGAGCATAGCTCCACCCACGACACCAGTGAAGCCCCACCCCCGTATTCTGATTGGCCCACAGGCCAGTCAGTCAAATATAATGAATGACCACTGATATGTAACAACATTGATGGCAAAGGCCACAATGGCCATCATTAATACTCATTCAAAACAATCCTTTCCGATTGGTTTATGTACTGTCAGTCAACAGTTTTCTATTTTACTACTTTTGATGGGACCATCATGCAATAGCCTTCAACCAGGAAGCCAATTGGTCAAGAATGTTCTTGTTATCAACCATCTTTGGCTGGTTTTGAAGGTTTTCAATTAGACTAGGGTGAGTAAGGACCTAAGTAAGTTATGGAGAGCAAGTGAATTACTTATGCAAATTAGTTTGGAAATTAGACCATCTGATTGGCTGATGCAATTCTCATTAGGGATGGCCATCGGCCATCGATGTTTATAAACCATCGATGGGTTATGGTCGATGTTCCTTAGTTTTGACATCGATCAGGTTTAACCAGATGGTTTCACACAATCAATGTCAAGCTCAAACTACTAGTTTTGTTTTGCTATTTCCTGGGACACGGAGCATAGCTCCACACACGACACCAGTGAAGCCCCGCCCACGTAATCTGATTGGCCCACAGGCCAGTCAGTCAAATATAATGAATGACCACTGATATGTAACAACATTGATGGCAAAGGCCACAATGGCCATCATTAATACTCATTCAAAACAATCCTTTCCGATTGGTTTATGTACTGTCAGTCAACAGTTTTCTATTTTACTACTTTTGATGGGACCATCATGCAATAGCCTTCAACCAGGAAGCCAATTGGTCAAGAATGTTCTTGTTATCAACCATCTTTGGCTGGTTTTGAAGGTTTTCAATTAGACTAGGGTGAGGAAGGACCTAAGTAAGTTATGGAGAGCAAGTAAATTACTTATGCAAATTAGTTTGGAAATTAGACCATCTGATTGGCTGATGCAATTCTCATTAGGGATGGCCATCGGCCATCGATGTTTATAAACCATCGATGGGTTATGGTCGATGTTCCTTAGTTTTGACATCGATCAGGTTTAACCAGATGGTTTCACACAATCAATGTCAAGCTCAAACTACTAGTTTTGTTTTGCTATTTCCTGGGACACGGAGCATAGCTCCACCCACGACACCAGTGAAGCCCCGCCCCCGTATTCTGATTGGCCCACAGGCCAGTCAGTCAAATATAATGAATGACCACTGATATGTAACAACATTGATGGCAAAGGCCACAATGGCCATCATTAACACTTATTCAAAACAATCCTTTCCGATTGGTTTATGTACTGTCAGTCAACAGTTTTCTATTTTACTACTTTTGATGGGACCATCATGCAATAGTCTTCAACCAGGAAGCCAATTGGTCAAGAATGTTCTTGTTATCAACTATCTTTGGCAGGTTTTGAAGGTTTTCAATTAGACTAAGGTGAGGAAGGACCTAAGTAAGTTATGGAGATCAAATAAATTCCTTATGCAAATTAGTTTGGAAATTAGACCATCTGATTGGCTGATGCAATTCTCATTAGGGATGGCCATCGATGTTTATAAACCATCGATGGGTTATGGTCGATGTTCCTTAGTTTTGACATCGATCGGGTTGAACCAGATGGTTTCACACAATCAATGTCAAGCTCAAACTACTAGTTTTGTTTTGCTATTTCCTGGGACACTGAGCATAGCTCCACCCACGACACCAGTGAAGCCCCGCCCCCATATTCTGATTGGCCCACAGGCCAGTCAGTCAAATGTAATGAATGACCACTGATATGTAACAACATTGATGGCAAAGGCCACAATGGCCATCATTAATACTCATTCAAAACAATACTTTCCGATTGGTTTATGTACTGTCAGTCAACAGTTTTCTATTTTACTACTTTTGATGGGACCATCATGCAATAGTCTTCAACCAGGAAGCCAATTGGTCAAGAATGTTCTTGTTATAAACCATCTTTGGCTGGTTTTGAAGGTTTTCAATTAGACTAGGGTGAGGAAGGACCTAAGTAAGTTATGGAGAGCAAATAAATTCCTTATGCAAATTAGTTTGGAAATTAGACCATCTGATTGGCTGATGCAATTCTCATTAGGGATGGCCATCGGCCATCGGCCATCGGCCATCGATGGTTATAAACCATCGATGGGTTATGGTCGATGTTCCTTTGTTTTGACATCGATCGGGTTGAACCAGATGGTTTCACACAATCAATGTCAAGCTCAAACTACTAGTTTTGTTTTGCTATTTCCTGGGACACGGAGCATAGCTCCACCCACGACACCAGTGAAGCCCCGCCCCCGTATTCTGATTGGCCCACAGGCCAGTCAGTCAAATATAATGAATGACCACTGATATGTAACAACATTGATGGCAAAGGCCACAATGGCCATCATTAATACTCATTCAAAACAATCCTTTCCAATTGGTTTATGTACTGTCAGTCAACAGTTTTCTATTTTACTACTTTTGATGGGACCATCATGCAATAGTCTTCAACCAGGAAGCCAATTGGTCAAGAATATTCTTGTTATCAACCATCTTTGGCTGGTTTTGAAGGTTTTCAATTAGACTAGGGTGAGGAAGGACCTAAGTAAGTTATGGAGAGCAAATAAATTCCTTATGCAAATTAGTTTGGAAATTAGACCATCTGATTGGCTGATGCAATTCTCATTAGGGATGGCCATCGGCCATCGGCCATCGGCCATCGATGGTTATAAACCATCGATGGGTTATGGTCGATGTTCCTTTGTTTTGACATCGATCGGGTTGAACCAGATGGTTTCACACAATCAATGTCAAGCTCAAACTACTAGTTTTGTTTTGCTATTTCCTGGGACACTGAGCATAGCTCCACCCACGACACCAGTGAAGCCCCGCCCCCATATTCTGATTGGCCCGCAGGCCAGTCAGTCAAATATAATGAATGACCACTGATATGTAACAACATTGATGGCAAAGGCCACAATGGCCATCATTAATACTCAATCAAAACAATCCTTTCCGATTGGTTTATGTACTGTCAGTCAACAGTTTTCTATTTTACTACTTTTGATGGAACCATCATGCAATAGTCTTCAACCAGGGAGCCAATTGGTCAAGAATGTTCTTGTTATCAACCACCTTTGGCTGGTTTTAAATTAGACTAAGGTGCGGAAGGACCTAAGTAAGTTATGGAGAGCAAATAAATTCCTTATGCAAATTAGTTTGGAAATTAGACCATCTGATTGGCTGATGCAATTCTCATTAGGGATGGCCATCGGCCATCGATGTTTATTAACCATCGATGGGTTATGGTCGATGTTCCTTAGTTTTGACATCGATCGGGTTGAACCAGATGGTTTCACACAATCAATGTCAAGCTCAAACTACTAGTTTTGTTTTGCTATTTCCTGGGACACGGAGCATAGCTCCAATGACGACACCAGTGAAGCCCCGCCCCCGTATTCTGATTGGCCCACAGGCCAGTCAGTCAAATATAATGAATGACCACTGATATGTAACAACATTGATGGCAAAGGCCACAATGGCATCATTAATACTCATTCAAAACAATCCTTTCCGATTGGTTTATGTACTGTCAGTCAACAGTTTTCTATTTTACTACTTTTGATGAGACCATCATGCAATAGTCTTCAACCAGGAAGCCAATTGATCAAGAATGTTCTTGTTATCAACCATCTATGGCTGGTTTTGAAGGTTTTCAATTAGACTAGGGTGCGGAAGGACCTAAGTAAGTTATGGAGAGCAAATAAATGCCTTATGCAAATTAGTTTGGAAATTAGACCATCTGATTGGCTGATGCAATTCTCATTAGGGATGGCCATCGGCCATCGATGTTTATAAACCATCGATGGTTATGGTCGATGTTCCTTAGTTTTGACATCGATCGGGTTGAACCAGATGGTTTCACACAATCAATGTCAAGCTCAAACTACTAGTTTTGTTTTGCTATTTCCTGGGACACGGAGCATAGCTCCACCCACGACACCAGTGAAGCCCCACCCCCGTATTCTGATTGGCCCACAGGCCAGTCAGTCAAATATAATGAATGACCACTGATATGTAACAACATTGATGGCAAAGGCCACAATGGCCATCATTAATACTCATTCAAAACAATCCTTTCCGATTGGTTTATGTACTGTCAGTCAACAGTTTTCTATTTTACTACTTTTGATGGGACCATCATGCAATAGCCTTCAACCAGGAAGCCAATTGGTCAAGAATGTTCTTGTTATCAACCATCTTTGGCTGGTTTTGAAGGTTTTCAATTAGACTAGGGTGAGTAAGGACCTAAGTAAGTTATGGAGAGCAAGTGAATTACTTATGCAAATTAGTTTGGAAATTAGACCATCTGATTGGCTGATGCAATTCTCATTAGGGATGGCCATCGGCCATCGATGTTTATAAACCATCGATGGGTTATGGTCGATGTTCCTTAGTTTTGACATCGATCAGGTTTAACCAGATGGTTTCACACAATCAATGTCAAGCTCAAACTACTAGTTTTGTTTTGCTATTTCCTGGGACACGGAGCATAGCTCCACACACGACACCAGTGAAGCCCCGCCCACGTAATCTGATTGGCCCACAGGCCAGTCAGTCAAATATAATGAATGACCACTGATATGTAACAACATTGATGGCAAAGGCCACAATGGCCATCATTAATACTCATTCAAAACAATCCTTTCCGATTGGTTTATGTACTGTCAGTCAACAGTTTTCTATTTTACTACTTTTGATGGGACCATCATGCAATAGCCTTCAACCAGGAAGCCAATTGGTCAAGAATGTTCTTGTTATCAACCATCTTTGGCTGGTTTTGAAGGTTTTCAATTAGACTAGGGTGAGGAAGGACCTAAGTAAGTTATGGAGAGCAAGTAAATTACTTATGCAAATTAGTTTGGAAATTAGACCATCTGATTGGCTGATGCAATTCTCATTAGGGATGGCCATCGGCCATCGATGTTTATAAACCATCGATGGGTTATGGTCGATGTTCCTTAGTTTTGACATCGATCAGGTTTAACCAGATGGTTTCACACAATCAATGTCAAGCTCAAACTACTAGTTTTGTTTTGCTATTTCCTGGGACACGGAGCATAGCTCCACCCACGACACCAGTGAAGCCCCGCCCCCGTATTCTGATTGGCCCACAGGCCAGTCAGTCAAATATAATGAATGACCACTGATATGTAACAACATTGATGGCAAAGGCCACAATGGCCATCATTAACACTTATTCAAAACAATCCTTTCCGATTGGTTTATGTACTGTCAGTCAACAGTTTTCTATTTTACTACTTTTGATGGGACCATCATGCAATAGTCTTCAACCAGGAAGCCAATTGGTCAAGAATGTTCTTGTTATCAACTATCTTTGGCAGGTTTTGAAGGTTTTCAATTAGACTAAGGTGAGGAAGGACCTAAGTAAGTTATGGAGATCAAATAAATTCCTTATGCAAATTAGTTTGGAAATTAGACCATCTGATTGGCTGATGCAATTCTCATTAGGGATGGCCATCGATGTTTATAAACCATCGATGGGTTATGGTCGATGTTCCTTAGTTTTGACATCGATCGGGTTGAACCAGATGGTTTCACACAATCAATGTCAAGCTCAAACTACTAGTTTTGTTTTGCTATTTCCTGGGACACTGAGCATAGCTCCACCCACGACACCAGTGAAGCCCCGCCCCCATATTCTGATTGGCCCACAGGCCAGTCAGTCAAATGTAATGAATGACCACTGATATGTAACAACATTGATGGCAAAGGCCACAATGGCCATCATTAATACTCATTCAAAACAATACTTTCCGATTGGTTTATGTACTGTCAGTCAACAGTTTTCTATTTTACTACTTTTGATGGGACCATCATGCAATAGTCTTCAACCAGGAAGCCAATTGGTCAAGAATGTTCTTGTTATAAACCATCTTTGGCTGGTTTTGAAGGTTTTCAATTAGACTAGGGTGAGGAAGGACCTAAGTAAGTTATGGAGAGCAAATAAATTCCTTATGCAAATTAGTTTGGAAATTAGACCATCTGATTGGCTGATGCAATTCTCATTAGGGATGGCCATCGGCCATCGGCCATCGGCCATCGATGGTTATAAACCATCGATGGGTTATGGTCGATGTTCCTTTGTTTTGACATCGATCGGGTTGAACCAGATGGTTTCACACAATCAATGTCAAGCTCAAACTACTAGTTTTGTTTTGCTATTTCCTGGGACACGGAGCATAGCTCCACCCACGACACCAGTGAAGCCCCGCCCCCGTATTCTGATTGGCCCACAGGCCAGTCAGTCAAATATAATGAATGACCACTGATATGTAACAACATTGATGGCAAAGGCCACAATGGCCATCATTAATACTCATTCAAAACAATCCTTTCCAATTGGTTTATGTACTGTCAGTCAACAGTTTTCTATTTTACTACTTTTGATGGGACCATCATGCAATAGTCTTCAACCAGGAAGCCAATTGGTCAAGAATATTCTTGTTATCAACCATCTTTGGCTGGTTTTGAAGGTTTTCAATTAGACTAGGGTGAGGAAGGACCTAAGTAAGTTATGGAGAGCAAATAAATTCCTTATGCAAATTAGTTTGGAAATTAGACCATCTGATTGGCTGATGCAATTCTCATTAGGGATGGCTATCGGCCATCGGCCATCGATGTTTATAAACCATCGATGGGTTATGGTCGATGTTCCTTAGTTTTGACATCGATCGGGTTGAACCAGATGGTTTCACACAATCAATGTCAAGCTCAAACTACTAGTTTTGTTTTGCTATTTCCTGGGACATGGAGCATAGCTCCACCTACAACACCAGTGAAGCCCCACCCCCGTATTCTGATTTGCCCACAGGCCAGTCAGTCAAATATAATGAATGACCACTGATATGTAACAACATTGATGGCAAAGGCCACAATGGCTATCATTAATACTCATTCAAAACAATCATTTTCGATTGGTTTATGTACTGTCAGTCAACAGTTTTCTATTTTACTACTTTTGACGGGACCATCATGCAATAGTCTTCAACAAAGAAGCCAATTGGTCAAGAATGTTCTTGTTATTAACCAACTTTTGGCTGGTTTTGATGGTTTTCAATTAGACTAGGGTGAGGAAGGACCTAAGTAAGTTATGGAGAGCAAATAAATTCCTTATGCAAATTAGTTTGGAAATTAGACCATCTGATTGGCTGATGCAATTCTCATTAGGGATGGCCATCGGCCATCGATGTTTATAAACCATCGATGGGTTATGGTCGATGTTCCTTAGTTTTGACATCGATCGGGTTGAACCAGATGGTTTCACACAATCAATGTCAAGCTCAAACTACTAGTTTTGTTTTGCTATTTCCTGGGACACGGAGCATAGCTCCAATGACGACACCAGTGAAGCCCCGCCCCCGTATTCTGATTGGCCTACAGGCCAGTCAGTCAAGTATAATGAATGACCACTGATATGTAAAAACATTGATGGCAAACGCCACAATGGCATCATTAAAACTCATTCAAAACAATCCTTTCCGATTGGTTTATGTACTGTCAGTCAACAGTTTTCTATTTTACTACTTTTGATGGGACCATCATGCAATAGTCTTCAACCAGGAAGCCAATTGATCAAGAATGTTCTTGTTATCAACCATCTTTGGCTGGTTTTGAAGGTTTTCAATTAGACTAGGGTGCGGAAGGACCTAAGTAAGTTATGGAGAGCAAATAAATGCCTTATGCAAATTAGTTTGGAAATTAGACCATCTGATTGGCTGATGCAATTCTCATTAGGGATGGCCATCGGCCATCGATGTTTATAAACCATCGATGGGTTATGGTCGATGTTCCTTAGTTTTGACATCGATCAGGTTTAACCAGATGGTTTCACACAATCAATGTCAAGCTCAAACTACTAGTTTTGTTTTGCTATTTCCTGGGACACGGAGCATAGCTCCACCCACGACACCAGTGAAGCCCCGCCCCCGTAATCTGATTGGCCCACAGGCCAGTCAGTCAAATATAATGAATGACCACTGATATGTAACAACATTGATGGCAAAGGCCACAATGGCCATCATTAATACTCATTCAAAACAATACTTTCCGATTGGTTTATGTACTGTCAGTCAACAGTTTTCTATTTTACTACTTTTGATGGGACCATCATGCAATAGCCTTCAACCAGGAAGCCAATTGGTCAAGAATGTTCTTGTCATCAACCATCTTTGGCTGGTTTTGAAGGTTTTCAATTAGACTAGGGTGAGGAAGGACCTAAGTAAGTTATGGAGAGCAAGTGAATTACTTATGCAAATTAGTTTGGAAATTAGACCATCTGATTGGCTGATGCAATTCTCATTAGGGATGGCCATCGGCCATCGATGTTTATAAACCATCGATGGGTTATGGTCGATGTTCCTTAGTTTTGACATCGATCGGGTTGAACCAGATGGTTTCACACAATCAATGTCAAGCTCAAACTACTAGTTTTGTTTTGCTATTTCCTGGGACACGGAGCATAGCTCCACCCACGACACCAGTGAAGCCCCGCCCCCGTATTCTGATTGGCCCACAGGCCAGTCAGTCAAATATAATGAATGACCACTGATATGTAACAACATTGATGGCAAAGGCCACAATGGCCATCATTAACACTTATTCAAAACAATCCTTTCCGATTGGTTTATGTACTGTCAGTCAACAGTTTTCTATTTTACTACTTTTGATGGGACCATCATGCAATATTCGTCAACCATGAAGCCAATCAGTCAAGAATGTTCTTGTTATCAACCATCTTTGGCTGGTTTTGAAGGTTTTCAATTAGACTAAGGTGAGGAAGGACCTAAGTAAGTTATGGAGAGCAAATAAATTCCTTATGCAAATTAGTTTGGAAATTAGACCATCTGATTGGCTGATGCAATTCTCATTAGGGACGGCCATCGGCCATCGGCCATCGGCCATCGATGTTTATAAACCATCGATGGGTTATGGTCGATGTTCCTTAGTTTTGACATCGATTGTGTTAAACCAGATGGTTTCACACAATCAATGTCAAGCTCAAACTACTAGTTTAGTTTTGCTATTTCCTGGGACACTGAGCATAGCTCCACCCACGACACCAGTGAAGCCCCGCCCCCATATTCTGATTGGCCCACAGGCCAGTCAGAGAAATATAATGAAAGATCACTGATATGTAACAACATTGATGGCAAAGGCCACAATGGCCATCATTAATACTCATTCAAAACAATCCTTTCCGATTGGTTTATGTACTGTCAGTCAACAGTTTTCTATTTTACTACTTTTGATGGGACCATCATGCAATATTCTTCAACCATGAAGCCAATCAGTCAAGAATGTTCTTGTTATCAACCATCTTTGGCTGGTTTTGAAGGTTTTCAATTAGACTAAGGTGAGGAAGGACCTAAGTAAGTTATGGAGAGCAAATAAATTCCTTATGCAAATTAGTTTGGAAATTAGACCATCTGATTGGCTGATGCAATTCTCATTAGGGACGGCCATCGGCCATCGATGTTTATAAACCATCGATGGGTTATGGTCGATGTTCCTTAGTTTTGACATCGATCGGGTTGAACCAGATTGTTTCACACAATCAATAACAAGCTCAAACTACTAGTTTTGTTTTGCTATTTCCTGGGACACGGTGCATAGCTCCACCTACGACACCAGTGAAGCCCCGCCCCCGTATTCTGATTGGCCCACAGGCCAGTCAGTCAAATATAATGAATGACCACTGATATGTAACAACATTGATGGCAAAGGCCACAATGGCCATCATTAATACTCATTCAAAACAATCCTTTCCGATTGGTTTATGTACTGTCAGTCAACAGTTTTCTATTTTACTACTTTTGATGGGACCATCATGCAATAGTCTTCAACCAGGAAGCCAATTGGTCAAGAATGTTCTTGTTATCAACCATCTTTGGCTGGTTTTGAAGGTTTTCAATTAGACTAGGGAGAGGAAGGACCTAAGTAAGTTATGGAGAGCAAATAAATTCCTTATGCAAATTAGTTTGGAAATTAGACCATCTGATTGGCTGATGCAATTCTCATTAGGGATGGCCATCGGCCATCGATGTTTATAAACCATCGATGGGTTATGGTCAATGTTCCTTAGTTTTGACATTGATCGGGTTGAACCAGATGGTTTCACACAATCAATGTCAAGCTCAAACTACTAGTTTTGTTTTGCTATTTCCTGGGACACGGTGCATAGCTCCACCCACGACACCAGTGAAGCCCCGCCTCCGTATTCTGATTGGCCCACAGGCCAGTCAGTCAAATATAATGAATGACCACTGATATGTAACAACATTGATGGCAAAGGCCACAATGGCCATCATTAATACTCATTTAAAACAATCCTTTCCGATTGGATTATGTACTGTCAGTCAACAGTTTTCTATTTTACTACTTTTGATGGGACCATCATGCAATAGTCTTCAACCAGGAAGCCAATTGGTCAAGAATGTTCTTGTTATCAACCATCTTTGGCTGGTTTTGAAGGTTTTCAATTAGACTAGGGTGAGGAAGGACCTAAGTAAGTTATGGAGAGCAAGTAAATTACTTATGCAAATTAGTTTGGAAATTAGACCATCTGATTGGCTAATGCAATTCTCATTAGGGATGGCCATCGGCCATCGATGTTTATAAACCATCGATGGGTTATGGTCGATGTTTCTTAGTTTTGACATCGATCGGGTTGAACCAGATGGTTTCACACAATCAATGTCAAGCTCAAACTACTAGTTTTGTTTTGCTATTTCCTGGGACACGGAGCATAGCTCCACCCACGACACCAGTGAAGCCCCGCCCCCGTATTCTGATTGGCCCACAGGCCAGTCAGTCAAATATAATGAATGACCACTGATATGTAACAACATTGATGGCAAAGGCCACAATGGCCATCATTAATACTCATTCAAAACAATCCTTTCCGATTGGTTTATGTACTGTCAGTCAACAGTTTTCTATTTTACTACTTTTGATGGGACCATCATGCAATAGTCTTCAACCAGGAAGCCAATTGGTCAAGAATGTTCTTGTTATCAACCATCTTTGGCTGGTTTTGAAGGTTTTCAATTAGACTAGGGAGAGGAAGGACCTAAGTAAGTTATGGAGAGCAAATAAATTCCTTATGCAAATTAGTTTGGAAATTAGACCATCTAATTGGCTGATGCAATTCTCATTAGGGATGGCCATCGGCCATCGGCCATCGATGTTTATAAACCATCGATGGGTTATGGTCGATGTTCCTTAGTTTTGACATCGATCGGGTTGAACCAGATGGTTTCACACAATCAATGTCAAGCTCAAACTACTAGTTTTGTTTTGCTATTTCCTGGGACACGGTGCATAGCTCCACCCACGACACCAGTGAAGCCCCGCCCCCGTATTCTGATTGGCCCACAGGCCAGTCAGTCAAATATAATGAATGACCAATGATATGTAACAACATTGATGGCAAAGGCCACAATTAATACTCATTCAAAACAATCCTTTCCGATTGGTTTATGTACTGTCAGTCAACAGTTTTCTATTTTACTACTTTTGATGGGACCATCATGCAATAGTCTTCGACCAGGAAGCCAATTGGTCAAGAATGTTCTTGTTATCAACCATCTTTGGCTGGTTTTGAAGGTTTTCAATTAGACTAGGGAGAGGAAGGACCTAAGTAAGTTATGGAGAGCAAATAAATTCCTTATGCAAATTAGTTTGGAAATTAGACCATCTGATTGGCTGATGCAATTCACATTAGGGATGGCCATCGGCCATCGATGTTTATAAACCATCGATGGGTTATGGTCGATGTTCCTTAGTTTTGACATTGATCGGGTTGAACCAGATGGTTTCACACAATCAGTGTCAAGCTCAAACTACTAGTTTTGTTTTGCTATTTCCTGGGACACGGTGCATAGATCCACCCACGACACCAGTGAAGCCCCGCCCCCGTATTCTGATTGGCCCACAGGCCAGTCAGTCAAATATAATGAATGACCACTGATATGTAACAACATTGATGGCAAAGGCCACAATGGCCATCATTAATACTCATTCAAAACAATCCTTTCCATTTATTTTATGTACTGTCAGTCAACAGTTTTCTATTTTACTACTTTTGATGGGACCATCATGCAATAGTCTTCAACCAGGAAGCCAATTGGTCAAGAATGTCCTTGTTATCAACCATCTTTGGCTGGTTTGGAAGGATATCAATTAGACTAGGGTGAGGAAGGACCTAAGTAAGTTATGGAGAGCAAATAAATTCCTTATGCAAATTAGTTTGGAAATTAGACCATCTGATTGGCTGATGCAATTCTCATTAAGGATGGCCATCGTTGTTTATAAACCATCGATGGGTTATGGTCGATGTTCCTTAGTTTTGACATCGATCGGGTTGAACCAGATGGTTTCACACAATCGATGTCAAGCTCAAACTACTAGTTTTGTTTTGCTATTTCCTGGGACACGGAGCATAGCTCCACCCACGACACCAGTGAAGCCCTGCCCCCATATTCTGATTGGCCCACAGGCCAGTCAGTCAAATATAATGAATGACCACTGATATGTAAAAACATTGATGGCAAACGCCACAATGGCCATCATTAATACTCATTCAAAAGAATCCTTTCCGATTGGATTATGTACTGTCAGTCAACAGTTTTCTATTTTACTACTTTTGATGGGACCATCATGCAATAGTCTTCAACCAGGAAGCCAATTGGTCAAGAATGTTCATGTTATCAACCATCTTTGGCTGGTTTTGAAGGTTTTCAATTAGACTAGGGTGTGGAAGGACCTAAGTTATGGAGAGCAAATAAATTCCGTATGCAAATTAGTTTGGAAATTAGACCATCTGATTGGCTGATGCAATTTTCATTAGGGATGGCCATCGGCCATCGGCCATCGATGTTTATAAACCATCGATGGGTTATGGTCGATGTTCCTTAGTTTTGACATCGATTGGGTTGAACCAGATGGTTTCACACAATCAATGTCAAGCTCAAACTACTAGTTTTGTTTTGCTATTTCCTGGGACACGGAGCATAGCTCCACCCACGACACCAGTGAAGCCCCGCCCCCGTATTCTGATTGGCCCACAGGCCAGTCAGTCAAATATAATGAATGACCACTGATATGTAACAACATTGATGGCAAAGGCCACAATGGCCATCATTAATACTCATTCAAATGAATCCTTTCCGACTGGTTTATGTACTGTCAGTCAACAGTTTTCTATTTTACTACTTTTGATGGGACCATCATGCAAAAGTCTTCAACCAGGAAGCCAATTGGTCAAGAATGTTCTTGTTATCAACCATCTTTGGCTGGTTTTGAAGGTTTTCAATTAGACTAGGGAGAGGAAGGACCTAAGTAAGTTATGGAGAGCAAATAAATTCCTTATGAAAATTAGTTTTGAAATTAAACCATCTGATTGGCTGATGCAATTCTCATTAGGGATGGCCATCGGCCATCGGCCATCGGCCATCGATGGTTATAAACCATCGATGGGTTATGGTCGATGTTCCTTAGTTTTGACATCAATCGGGTTGAACCAGATGGTTTCACACAATCAATGTCAAGCTCAAACTAATAGTTTTGTTTTGCTATTTCCTGGGACACGGAGCATAGGTCCACCCATGACACCAGTGAAGCCCCGCCCCCGTATTCTGATTGGCCCACAGGCCAGTCAGTCAAATATAATGAATGACCACTGATATGTAACAACATTGATGGCAAAGGCCACAATGGCCATCATTAATACTCATTCAAATTAATCCTTTCCGATTGGTTTATGTACTGTCAGTCAACAGTTTTCTATTTGACTACTTTTGATGGGACCATCATGCAATATTCTTCAACCATGAAGCCAATCAGTCAAGAATGTTCTTGTTATCAACTATCTTTGGCTGGTTTTGAAGGTTTTCAATTAGACTAAGGTGAGGAAGGACCTAAGTAAGTTATGGAGATCAAATAAATTCCTTATGCAAATTAGTTTGGAAATTAGACCATCTGATTGGCTGATGCAATTCTCATTAGGGATGGCCATCGGCCATCGATGTTTATAAACCATCGATGGGTTATGGTCGATGTTCCTTAGTTTTGACATCGATCGGGTTGAACCAGATGGTTTCACACAATCAATGTCAAGCTCAAACTACTAGATTTGTCTTGCTATTTCCTGGGACACGGAGCATAGCTCCACCCACGACACCAGTGAAGCCCCGCCCCGTATTCTGATTGGCCTACAGGCCAGTCAGTCAAATATAATGAATGACCACTGATATGTAACAACATTGATGGCAAAGGCCACAATGGCCATCATTAATACTCATTCAAAACAATCCTTTCCGATTGGTTTATGTACTGTCAGTCAACAGTTTTCTATTTTACTACTTTTGATGGGACCATCATGCAATAGTCTTCAACAAGGAAGCCAATTGGTCAAGAATGTTCTTGTTATTAACCATCTTTTGGCTGGTTTTGACGGTTTTCAATTAGACTAGGGTGAGGAAGGACCTAAGTAAGTTATGGAGAGCAAAAAAATTCCTTATGCAAATTAGTTTGGAAATTAGACCATCTGATTGGCTGATGCAATTCTCATTAGGGATGGCCATCGGCCATCGGCCATCGATGTTTATAAACCATCGATGGGTTATGGTCGATGTTCCTTAGTTTTGACATCGATCGGGTTGAACCAGATGGTTTCACACAATCAATATCAAGCTCAAACTACTAGTTTTGTTTTGCTATTTCCTGGGACACGGAGCATAGTTCCAACGACGACACCAGTGAAGCCCCGCCCCCGTATTCTGATTGGCCTATTGGCCTACAGGCCAGTCAGTCAAATATAATCAATGACCACTGATATGTAACAACATTGATGGCAAAGGCCACAATGGCCATCATTAATACTCAATCAAAACAATCCTTTCCGATTGGTTTATGTACTGTCAGTCAACAGTTTTCTATTTTACTACTTTTGATGGAACCATCATGCAATAGCCTTCAACCAGGAAGCCAATTGGTCAAGAATGTTCATGTTATCAACCATCTTTGGCTGGTTTTGAAGGTTTTCAATTAGACTAGGGTGTGGAAGGACCTAAGTTATGGAGAGCAAATAAATTCCGAATGCAAATTAGTTTGGAAATTAGACCATCTGATTGGCTGATGCAATTTTCATTAGGGATGGCCATCGGCCATCGGCCATCGGCCATCGATGTTTATAAACCATCGATGGGTTATGGTCGATGTTCCTTAGTTTTGACATCGATCGGGTTGAACCAGATGGTTTCACACAATCAATATCAAGCTCAAACTACTAGTTTTGTTTTGCTATTTCCTGGGACACGGAGCATAGCTCCAACGACGACACCAGTGAAGCCCCGCCCCCGTATTCTGATTGGCCTACAGGCCAGTCAGTCAAATATAATGAATGACCACTGATATGTAACAACATTGATGGCAAAGGCCACAATGGCCATCATTAATACTCATTCAAAACAATCCTTTCCGATTGGTTTATGTACTGTCAGTCAACAGTTTTCTATTTTACTACTTTTGATGGGACCATCATGCAATAGCCTTCAACCAGGAAGCCAATTGGTCAAGAATGTTCTTGTTATCAACCATCTTTGGCTGGTTTTGAAGGTTTTCAATTAGACTAGGGTGAGGAAAGACCTAAGTAAGTTATGGAGAGCAAATAAATTCCTTATGCAAATTAGTTTGGAAATTAGACCATCTGATTGGCTGATGCAATTCTCATTAGGGATGGCCATCGGCCATCGATGTTTATAAACCATCGATGGGTTATGGTCGATGTTTCTTAGTTTTGACATCGATCGGGTTGAACCAGATGGTTTCACACAATCAATGTCAAGCTCAAACTACTAGTTTTGTTTTGCTATTTCCTGGGACACTGAGCATAGCTCCACCCACGACACCAGTGAAGCCCCGCCCCCGTATTCTGATTGGCCCACAGGCCAGTCAGTCAAATATAATGAAAGACCACTGATATGTAACAACATTGATGGCAAAGGCCACAATGGCCATCATTAATACTCATTCAAAACAATCCTTTCCGATTGGTTTATGTACTGTCAGTCAACAGTTTTCTATTTTACTACTTTTGATGGGACCATCATGCAATAGTCTTCAACCAAGAAGCCAATTGGTCAAGAATGTTCTTGTTATCAACCATCTTTGGCTGGTTTTGAAGGTTTTCAATTAGACTAGGGAGAGGAAGGACCTAAGTAAGTTATGGAGAGCAAATAAATTCCTTATGCAAATTAGTTTGGAAATTAGACCATCTGATTGGCTGATGCAATTCTCATTAGGGATGGCCATCGGCCATCGGCCATCGATGTTTATAAACCATCGATGGGTTATGGTCGATGTTCCTTAGTTTTGACATTGATCGGGTTGAACCAGATGGTTTCACACAATCAATGTCAAGCTCAAACTACTAGTTTTGATTTGATATTTCCTGGGATAAGGGGCATAGCCCCGCCCCCGTATTCTGATTGGCCCACAGGCCAGTCAGTCAAATATAATGAATGACCACTGATATGTAACAACATTGATGGCAAAGGCCACAATGGCCATCATTAATACTCATTCAAAACAATCCTTTCCGATTGGTTTATGTACTATCAGTCAACAGTTTTCTATTTTTATACTTTTGATGGGACCATCATGCAATAGTCTTCAACCAGGAAGCCAATTGATCAAGAATGTTCTTGTTATCAACCATCTTTGGCTGGTTTTGAAGGTTTTCAATTAGACTAGGGTGCGGAAGGACCTAAGTAAGTTATGGAGAGCAAATAAATGCCTTATGCAAATTAGTTTGGAAATTAGACCATCTGATTGGCTGATGCAATTCTCATTAGGGATGGCCATCGGCCATCGATGTTTATAAACCATCGATGGGTTATGGTCGATGTTCCTTAGTTTTGACATCGATCGGGTTGAACCAGATGGTTTCACACAATCAATGTCAAGCTCAAACTACTAGTTTTGTTTTGCTATTTCCTGGGACACGGAGCATAGCTCCACCCACGACACCAGTGAAGCCCCGCCCCCGTATTCTGATTGGCCCACAGGCCAGTCAGTCAAATATAATGAATGACCACTGATATGTTACAACATTGATGGCAAAGGCCACAATGGCCATCATTAATACTCATTCAAAACAATCCTTTCCGATTGGTTTATGTACTGTCAGTCAACAGTTTTCTATTTTACTACTTTTGACGGGACCATCATGCAATAGTCTTCAACCAGGAAGCCAATTGGTCAAGAATGTTCTTGTTATCAACCATCTTTGGCTGGTTTTGAAGGTTTTCAATTAGACTAGGGTGAGGAAGGACCTAAGTAAGTTATTGAGAGCAAATAAATTCCTTATGCAAATTAGTTTGGAAATTAGACCATCTGATTGGCTGATGCAATTCTCATTAGGGATGGCCATCGGCCATGGGTTATGGTCGATGTTCCTTAGTTTTGACATCGATCGGGTTGAACCAGATGGTTTCACACAATCAATGTCAAGCTCAAACTACTAGTTTTGTTTTGCTATTTCCTGGGACACGGAGCATAGCTCCACCTACGACACCAGTGAAGCCCCGCCCCTGTATTCTGATTGGCCCACAGGCCAGTCAGTCAAATATAATGAATGACCACTGATATGTAACAACATTGATGGCAAAGGCCACAATGGCCATCATTAATACTCATTCAAAACAATCCTTTTCGATTGGTTTATGTACTGTCAGTCAACAGTTTTCTATTTTACTACTTTTGACGGGACCATCATGCAATAGTCTTCAACCAGGAAGCCAATTGGTCAAGAATGTTCTTGTTATCAACCATCTTTGGCTGGTTTTGAAGGTTTTCAATTAGACTAGGGTGAGGAAGGACCTAAGTAAGTTATTGAGAGCAAATAAATTCCTTATGCAAATTAGTTTGGAAATTAGACCATCTGATTGGCTGATGCAATTCTCATTAGGGATGGCCATCGGCCATCGATGTTTATAAACCATCGATGGGTTATGGTCGATGTTCCTTAGTTTTGACATCGATCGTCGGGTTGAACCAGATGGTTTCACACAATCAATGTCAAGCTCAAACTACTAGTTTTGTTTTGCTATTTCCTGGGACACGGAGCATAGCTCCACCCACGACACCAGTGAAGCCCCGCCCCGTATTCTGATTGGCCCACAGGCCAGTCAGTCAAATATAATGAATGACCACTGATATGTAACAACATTGATGGCAAAGGCCACAATGGCCATCATTAATACTCATTCAAAACAATCCTTTCCGATTGGTTTATGTACTGTCAGTCAACAGTTTTCTATTTTACTACTTTTGATGGGACCATCATGCAATAGTCTTCAACAAGGCAGCCAATTGGTCAAGAATGTTCTTGTTATTAACCATCTTTTGGCTGGTTTTGATGGTTTTCAATTAGACTAGGGTGAGGAAGGACCTAAGTAAGTTATGGAGAGCAAATAATTTCCTTATGCAAATTAGTTTGGACATTAGACCATCTGATTGGCTGATGCAATTCTAATTAGGGATGGCCATCGGCCATCGATGTTTATAAACCATCGATGGGTTATGGTCGATGTTCCTTAGTTTTGACATTGATCGGGTTGAACCAGATGGTTTCACACAATCAATGTCAAGCTCAAACTACAAGTTTTGTTTTGCTATTTCCTGGGACACGGAGCATAGCTCCACCCACGACACCAGTGAAGCCCCGCCCCGTATTCTGATTGGCCCACAGGCCAGTCAGTCAAATATAATGAATGACCACTGATATGTAACAACATTGATGGCAAAGGCCACAATGGCCATCATTAATACTCATTCAAAACAATCCTTTCCGATTGGTTTATGTACTGTCAGTCAACAGTTTTCTATTTTACTACTTTTGATGGGACCATCATGCAATAGTCTTCAACAAGGCAGCCAATTGGTCAAGAATGTTCTTGTTATTAACCATCTTTTGGCTGGTTTTGATGGTTTTCAATTAGACTTGGGTGAGGAAGGACCTAAGTAAGTTATGGAGAGCAAATAATTTCCTTATGCAAATTAGTTTGGAAATTAGACCATCTGATTGGCTGATGCAATTCTCATTAGGGATGGCCATCGGCCATCGATGTTTATAAACCATCGATGGGTTATGGTCGATGTTCCTTAGTTTTGACATCGATCGGGTTGAACCAGATGGTTTCACACAATCAATGTCAAGCTCAAACTACTAGTTTTGTTTTGCTATTTCCTGGGACACGGAGCATAGCTCCACCCACGACACCAGTGAAGCCCCGCCCCGTATTCTGATTGGCCCACAGGCCAGTCAGTCAAATATAATGAATGACCACTGATATGTAACAACATTGATGGCAAAGGCCACAATGGCCATCATTAATACTCATTCAAAACAATCCTTTCCGATTGGTTTATGTACTGTCAGTCAACAGTTTTCTATTTTACTACTTTTGATGGGACCATCATGCAATAGTCTTCAACCAGGAAGCCAATTGATCAAGAATGTTCTTGTTATCAACCATCTTTGGCTGGTTTTGAAGGTTTTCAATTAGACTAGGGTGCGGAAGGACCTAAGTAAGTTATGGAGAGCAAATAAATGCCTTATGCAAATTAGTTTGGAAATTAGACCATCTGATTGGCTGATGCAATTCTCATTAGGGATGGCCATCGGCCATCGGCCATCGATGTTTATAAACCATCGATGGGTTATGGTCGATGTTCCTTAGTTTTGACATCGATCGGGTTGAACCAGATGGTTTCACACAATCAATGTCAAGCTCAAACTACTAGTTTTGTTTTGCTATTTCCTGGGACACGGAGCATAGATCCACCCACGACACCAGTGAAGCCCCGCCCCCTTATTCTGATTGGCCCACAGGCCAGTCAGTCAAATATAATGAATGACCACTGATATGTTACAACATTGATGGCAAAGGCCACAATGGCCATCATTAATACTCATTCAAAACAATCCTTTCCGATTGGTTTATGTACTGTCAGTCAACAGTTTTCTATTTTACTACTTTTGATGGGACCATCATGCAATAGCCTTCAACCAGGAAGCCAATTGGTCAAGAATGTTCTTGTTATCAACCATCTTTGGCTGGTTTTGAAGGTTTTCAATTAAACTAGGGTGAGGAAGGACCTAAGTAAGTTATGGAGAGCAAATAAATTCCTTATGCAAATTAGTTTGGAAATTAGACCATCTGATTGGCTGATGCAATTCTCATTAGGGATGGCCATCGGCCATCGATGTTTATAAACCATCGATGGGTTATGGTCGATGTTCCTTAGTTTTGACATCGATCGGGTTGAACCAGATGGTTTCACACAATCAATGTCAAGCTCAAACTACTAGTTTTGTTTTGCTATTTCCTGGGACACGGAGCATAGCTCCACCCACGACACCAGTGAAGCCCCGCCCCCGTATTCTGATTGGCCCACAGGCCAGTCAGTCAAATATAATGAATGACCACTGATATGTAGCAACATTGATGGCAAAGGCCACAATGGCCATCATTAATACTCATTCAAAACAATCCTTTCCAATTGGTTTATGTACTGTCAGTCAACAGTTTTCTATTTTACTACTTTTGATGGGACCACCATGCAAAAGTCTTCAACCAGGAAGCCAATTGGTCAAGAATGTTCTTGTTATCAACCATCTTTGGCAGGCTTTGAAAGTTTTCAATTAAACTAGGGTGAGGAAGGACCTAAGTAAGTTATGGAGAGCAAATAAATTCCTTATGCAAATTAGTTTGGAAATTAGACCATCTGATTGGCTGATGCAATTCTCATTAGGGATGGCCATCGGCCATCGATGGTTATAAACCATCGATGGGTTATGGTCGATGTTCCTTAGTTTTGACATCGATCGGGTTGAACCTGATGGTTTCACACAATCAATGTCAAGCTCAAACTACTAGTTTTGTTTTGCTATTTCCTGGGACACGGAGCATAGCTCCACCCACGACACCAGTGAAGCCCCGCCCCCGTATTCTGATTGGCTCACAGGCCAGTCAGTCAAATATAATGAATGACCACTGATATGTAACAACATTGATGGCAAAGGCCACAATGGCCATCATTAATACTCATTCAAAACCATCCTTTCCGATTGGTTTATGTACTGTCAGTCAACAGTTTTCTATTTTACTACTTTTGATGGGACCATCATGCAAAAGTCTTCAACCAGGAAGCCAATTGCTCAAGAATGTTCTTGTTATCAACCATCTTTGGCTGGTTTTGAAGGTTTTCAATTAGACTAGGGTGAGGAAGGACCTAAGTAAGTTATGGAGAGCAAATAAATTCCTTATGCAAATTAGTTTGGAAATTAGACCATCTGATTGGCTGATGCAATTCTCATTAGGGATGGCCATCGGCCATCGATGGTTATAAACCATCGATGGGTTATGGTCGATGTTCCTTAGTTTTGACATCGATCGGGTTGAACCAGATGGTTTCACACAATCAATGTCAAGCTCAAACTACTAGTTTTGTTTTGCTATTTCCTGGGACACGGAGCATAGCTCCACCCACGACACCAGTGAAGCCCCGCCCCCGTATTCTGATTGGCCCACAGGCAAGTCAGTCAAATATAATGAATGACCACTGATATGTTACAACATTGATGGCAAAGGCCACAATGGCCATCATTAATACTCATTCAAAACAATCCTTTCCGATTGGTTTATGTACTGTCAGTCAACAGTTTTCTATTTTACTACTTTTGATGGGACCATCATGCAATAGCCTTCAACCAGGAAGCCAATTGGTCAAGAATGTTCTTGTTATCAACCATCTTTGGCTGGTTTTGAAGGTTTTCAATTAGACTAGGGTGAGGAAGGACCTAAGTAAGTTATGGAGAGCAAATAAATTCCTTATGCAAATTAGTTTGGAAATTAGACCATCTGATTGGCTGATGCAATTCTCATTAGGGATGGCCATCGGCCATCGATGTTTATAAACCATCGATGGGTTATGGTCGATGTTCCTTAGTTTTGACATCGATCGGGTTGAACCAGATGGTTTCACACAATCAATGTCAAGCTCAAACTACTAGTTTTGTTTTGCTATTTCCTGGGACACGGAGCATAGCTCCACCCACGACACCAGTGAAGCCCCGCCCCCGTATTCTGATTGGCCCACAGGCAAGTCAGTCAAATATAATGAATGACCACTGATATGTTACAACATTGATGGCAAAGGCCACAATGGCCATCATTAATACTCATTCAAAACAATCCTTTCCGATTGGTTTATGTACTGTCAGTCAACAGTTTTCTATTTTACTACTTTTGATGGGACCATCATGCAATAGCCTTCAACCAGGAAGCCAATTGCTCAAGAATGTTCTTGTTATCAACCATCTTTGGCCGGTTTTGAAGGTTTTCAATTAGACTAGGGTGAGGAAGGACCTAAGTAAGTTATGGAGAGCAAATAAATTCCTTATGCAAATTAGTTTGGAAATTAGACCATCTGATTGGCTGATGCAATTCTCATTAGGGATGGCCATCGGCCATCGATGGTTATAAACCATCGATGGGTTATGGTCGATGTTCCTTAGTTTTGACATCGATCGGGTTGAACCAGATGGTTTCACACAATCAATGTCAAGCTCAAACTACTAGTTTTGTTTTGCTATTTCCTGGGACACGGAGCATAGCTCCACCCACGACACCAGTGAAGCCCCGCCCCCGTATTCTGATTGGCCCACAGGCCAGTCAGTCAAATATAATGAATGACCACTGATATGTAACAACATTGATGGCAAAGGCCACAATGGCCATCATTAATACTCATTCAAAACAATCCTTTCCGATTGGTTTATGTACTGTCAGTCAACAGTTTTCTATTTTACTACTTTTGATGGGACCATCATGCAATAGTCTTCAACCAGGAAGCCAATTGATCAAGAATGTTCTTGTTATCAACAATCTTTGGCTGGTTTTGAAGGTTTTCAATTAGACTAGGGTGTGGAAGGACCTAAGTAAGTTATGGAGAGCAAATAAATTCCATATGCAAATTAGTTTGGAAATTAGACCATCTGATTGACTGATGCAATTCTCATTAGGGATGGCCATCGGCCATCGGCCATCGATGTTTATAAACCATCGATTGGTTATGGTCGATGTTCCTTAGTTTTGACATCGATCGGGTTGAACCAGATGGTTTCACACAATCAATGTCAAGCTCAAACTACTAGTTTTGTTTTGCTATTTCCTGGGACACGGAGCATAGCTCCACCCACGACACCAGTGAAGCCCCGCCCCGTATTCTGATTGGCCCACAGGCCAGTCAGTCAAATATAATGAATGACCACTGATATGTAACAACATTGATGGCAAAGGCCACAATGGCCATCATTAATACTCATTCAAAACAATCCTTTCCGATTGGTTTATGTACTGTCAGTCAACAGTTTTCTATTTTACTACTTTTGATGGGACCATCATGCAATAGTCTTCAACCAGGAAGCCAATTGATCAAGAATGTTCTTGTTATCAACCATCTTTGGCTGGTTTTGAAGGTTTTCAATTAGACTAGGGTGCGGAAGGACCTAAGTAAGTTATGGAGAGCAAATCAATTCCTTATGCAAATTAGTTTGGAAATTAGACCATCTGATTGGCTGATGCAATTCTCATTAGGGATGGCCATTGGCCATCGATGTTTATAAACCATCGATGGGTTATGGTCGATGTTCCTTAGTTTTGACATCGATCGGGTTGAACCAGATGGTTTCACACAATCAATGTCAAGCTCAAACTACTAGTTTTGTTTTGCTATTTCCTGGGACACGGAGCATAGCTCCACCCACGACACCAGTGAAGCCCCGCCCCCTTATTCTGATTGGCCCACAGGCCAGTCAGTCAAATATAATGAATGACCACTGATATGTTACAACATTGATGGCAAAGGCCACAATGGCCATCATTAATACTCATTCAAAACAATCCTTTCCTATTGGTTTATGTACTGTCAGTCAACAGTTTTCTATTTTACTACTTTTGATGGGACCATCATGCAATATCCTTCAACCAGGAAGCCAATTGGTCAAGAATGTTCTTGTTATCAACCATCTTTGGCTGGTTTTGAAGGTTTTCAATTAGACTAGGGTGAGGAAGGACCTAAGTAAGTTATGGAGAGCAAATAAATTCCTTATGCAAATTAGTTTGGAAATTAGACCATCTGATTGGCTGATGCAATTCTCATTAGGGATGGCCATCGGCCATCGATGTTTATAAACCATCGATGGGTTATGGTCGATGTTCCTTTGTTTTGACATCGATCGGGTTGAACCAGATGGTTTCACACAATCAATGTCAAGCTCAAACTACTAGTTTTGTTTTGCTATTTCCTGGGACACGGAGCATAGCTCCACCCACGACACCAGTGAAGCCCCGCCCCCGTATTCTGATTGGCCCACAGGCCAGTCAGTCAAATATAATGAATGACCACTGATATGTAACAACATTGATAGCAAAGGCCACAATGGCCATCATTAATACTCATTCAAAACAATCCTTTCCAATTGGTTTATGTACTGTCAGTCAACAGTTTTCTATTTTACTACTTTTGATGGGACCACCATGCAAAAGTCTTCAACCAGGAAGCCAATTGGTCAAGAATGTTCTTGTTATCAACCATCTTTGGCGGGCTTTGAAGGTTTTCAATTAGACTAGGGTGAGGAAGGACCTAAGTAAGTTATGGAGAGCAAATAAATTCCTTATGCAAATTAGTTTGGAAATTAGACCATCTGATTGGCTGATGCAATTCTCATTAGGGATGGCCATCGGCCATCGATGGTTATAAACCATCGATGGGTTATGGTCGATGTTCCTTAGTTTTGACATCGATCGGGTTGAACCTGATGGTTTCACACAATCAATGTCAAGCTCAAACTACTAGTTTTGTTTTGCTATTTCCTGGGACACGGAGCATAGCTCCACCCACGACACCAGTGAAGCCCCGCCCCCGTATTCTGATTGGCTCACAGGCCAGTCAGTCAAATATAATGAATGACCACTGATATGTAACAACATTGATGGCAAAGGCCACAATGGCCATCATTAATACTCATTCAAAACCATCCTTTCCGATTGGTTTATGTACTGTCAGTCAACAGTTTTCTATTTTACTACTTTTGATGGGACCATCATGCAAAAGTCTTCAACCAGGAAGCCAATTGCTCAAGAATGTTCTTGTTATCAACCATCTTTGGCTGGTTTTGAAGGTTTTCAATTAGACTAGGGTGAGGAAGGACCTAAGTAAGTTATGGAGAGCAAATAAATTCCTTATGCAAATTAGTTTGGAAATTAGACCATCTGATTGGCTGATGCAATTCTCATTAGGGATGGCCATCGGCCATCGATGGTTATAAACCATCGATGGGTTATGGTCGATGTTCCTTAGTTTTGACATCGATCGGGTTGAACCAGATGGTTTCACACAATCAATGTCAAGCTCAAACTACTAGTTTTGTTTTGCTATTTCCTGGGACACGGAGCATAGCTCCACCCACGACACCAGTGAAGCCCCGCCCCCGTATTCTGATTGGCCCACAGGCCAGTCAGTCAAATATAATGAATGACCACTGATATGTAACAACATTGATGGCAAAGGCCACAATGGCCATCATTAATACTCATTCAAAACAATCCTTTCCGATTGGTTTATGTACTGTCAGTCAACAGTTTTCTATTTTACTACTTTTGATGGGACCATCATGCAAAAGTCTTCAACCAGGAAGCCAATTGGTCAAGAATGTTCTTGTTATCAACCATCTTTGGCTGGTTTTGAAGGTTTTCAATTAGACTAGGGTGAGGAAGGACCTAAGTAAGTTATGGAGAGCAAATAAATTCCTTATGCAAATTAGTTTGGAAATTAGACCATCTGATTGGCTGATGCAATTCTCATTAGGGATGGCCATCGATGTTTATAAACCATCGATGGGTTATGGTCGATGTTCCTTAGTTTTGACATTGATCGGGTTGAACCAGATGGTTTCACACAATCAATGTCAAGCTCAAACTACTAGTTTTGTTTTGCTATTTCCTGGGACACGGAGCATAGCTCCACCCACGACACCAGTGAAGCCCCGCCCCCGTATTCTGATTGGCCCACAGGCCAGTCAGTCAAATATAATGAATGACCACTGATATGTAACAACATTGATGGCAAAGGCCACAATGGCCATCATTAATACTCATTCAAAACAATCCTTTCCGATTGGTTTATGTACTGTCAGTCAACAGTTTTCTATTTTACTACTTTTGATGGGACGATCATGCAAAAGTCTTCAACCAGGAAGCCAATTGGTCAAGAATGTTCTTGTTATCAACCATCTTTGGCTGGTTTTGAAGGTTTTCAATTAGACTAGGGTGAGGAAGGACCTAAGTAAGTTATGGAGAGCAAATAAATTCCTTATGCAAATTAGTTTGGAAATTAGACCATCTGATTGGCTGATGCAATTCTCATTAGGGATGGCCATCGGCCATCGATGGTTATAAACCATCGATGGGTTATGGTCGATGTTCCTTAGTTTTGACATCGATCGGGTTGAACCAGATGGTTTCACACAATCAATGTCAAGCTCAAACTACTAGTTTTGTTTTGCTATTTCCTGGGACACGGAGCATAGCTCCACCCACGAAACCAGTGAAGCCCCGCCCCCGTATTCTGATTGGCCCACAGGCCAGTCAGTCAAATATAATGAATGACCACTGATATGTAACAACATTGATGGCAAAGGCCACAATGGCCATCATTAATACTCATTCAAAACAATCCTTTCCGATTGGTTTATGTACTGTCAGTCAACAGTTTTCTATTTTACTACTTTTGATGGGACCATCATGCAAAAGTCTTCAACCAGGAAGCCAATGGGTCAACAATGTTCTTGTTATCAACCATCTTTGGCTGGTTTTGAAGGTTTTCAATTAGACTAGGGTGAGGAAGGACCTAAGTAAGTTATGGAGAGCAAATAAATTCCTTATGCAAATTAGTTTGGAAATTAGACCATCTGATTGGCTGATGCAATTCTCATTAGGGATGGCCATCGGCCATCGATGGTTATAAACCATCGATGGGTTATGGTCGATGTTCCTTAGTTTTGACATCGATCGGGTTGAACCAGATGGTTTCACACAATCAATGTCAAGCTCAAACTACTAGTTTTGTTTTGCTATTTCCTGGGACACGGAGCATAGCTCCACCCACGACACCAGTGAAGCCCCGCCCCCGTATTCTGATTGGCCCACAGGCCAGTCAGTCAAATATAATGAATGACCACTGATATGTAACAACATTGATGGCAAAGGCCACAATGGCCATCATTAATACTCATTCAAAACAATCCTTTCCGATTGGTTTATGTACTGTCAGTCAACAGTTTTCTATTTTACTACTTTTGATGGGACCATCATGCAAAAGTCTTCAACCAGGAAGCCAATTGGTCAAGAAGGTTCTTGTTATCAACCATCTTTGGCTGGTTTTGAAGGTTTTCAATTAGACTAGGGTGAGGAAGGACCTAAGTAAGTTATGGAGAGCAAATAAATTCCTTATGCAAATTAGTTTGGAAATTAGACCATCTGATTGGCTGATGCAATTCTCATTAGGGATGGCCATCGATGTTTATAAACCATCGATGGGTTATGGTCGATGTTCCTTAGTTTTGACATTGATCGGGTTGAACCAGATGGTTTCACACAATCAATGTCAAGCTCAAACTACTAGTTTTGTTTTGCTATTTCCTGGGACACGGAGCATAGCTCCACCCACGACACCAGTGAAGCCCCGCCCCCGTATTCTGATTGGCCCACAGGCCAGTCAGTCAAATATAATGAATGACCACTGATATGTAACAACATTGATGGCAAAGGCCACAATGGCCATCATTAATACTCATTCAAAACAATCCTTTCCGATTGGTTTATGTACTGTCAGTCAACAGTTTTCTATTTTACTACTTTTGATGGGACGATCATGCAAAAGTCTTCAACCAGGAAGCCAATTGGTCAAGAATGTTCTTGTTATCAACCATCTTTGGCTGGTTTTGAAGGTTTTCAATTAGACTAGGGTGAGGAAGGACCTAAGTAAGTTATGGAGAGCAAATAAATTCCTTATGCAAATTAGTTTGGAAATTAGACCATCTGATTGGCTGATGCAATTCTCATTAGGGATGGCCATCGATGTTTATAAACCATCGATGGGTTATGGTCGATGTTCCTTAGTTTTGACATTGATCGGGTTGAACCAGATGGTTTCACACAATCAATGTCAAGCTCAAACTACTAGTTTTGTTTTGCTATTTCCTGGGACACGGAGCATAGCTCCACCCACGACACCAGTGAAGCCCCGCCCCCGTATTCTGATTGGCCCACAGGCCAGTCAGTCAAATATAATGAATGACCACTGATATGTAACAACATTGATGGCAAAGGCCACAATGGCCATCATTAATACTCATTCAAAACAATCCTTTCCGATTGGTTTATGTACTGTCAGTCAACAGTTTTCTATTTTACTACTTTTGATGGGACGATCATGCAAAAGTCTTCAACCAGGAAGCCAATTGGTCAAGAATGTTCTTGTTATCAACCATCTTTGGCTGGTTTTGAAGGTTTTCAATTTGAATAGGGTGAGGAAGGACCTAAGTAAGTTATGGAGAGCAAATAAATTCCTTATGCAAATTAGTTTGGAAATTAGACCATCTGATTGGCTGATGCAATTCTCATTAGGGATGGCCATCGGCCATCGATGGTTATAAACCATCGATGGGTTATGGTCGATGTTCCTTAGTTTTGACATCGATCGGGTTGAACCAGATGGTTTCACACAATCAATGTCAAGCTCAAACTACTAGTTTTGTTTTGCTATTTCCTGGGACACGGAGCATAGCTCCACCCACGACACCAGTGAAGCCCCGCCCCCGTATTCTGATTGGCCCACAGGCCAGTCAATCAAATATAATGAATGACCACTGATATGTAACAACATTGATGGCAAAGGCCATCATTAATACTAATTCAAAACAATCCTTTCCAAATGGTTTATGTACTGTCAGTCAACCGTTTTCTATTTTACTACTTTTGATGGGACCATCATGCAATAGTCTTCAACCAGGAAGCCAATTGGTCAAGAGTGTTCTTGTTATCAACCACCTTTGGCTGGTTTTGAAGGTTTTCAATTAGACTAGAGTGAGAAAGGACCTAAGTAAGTTATGGAGAGCAAATAAATTCCTTATGCAAATTAGTTTGGAAATTAGACCATCTGATTGGCTGATGCAATTCTCATTAGGGATGGACATCGATGTTTATAAACCATCGATGGGTTATGGTCGATGTTCCTTAGTTTTGACATCGATCGGGTTGAACCAGATGGTTTCACACAATCAATGTCAAGCTCAAACTACTAGTTTTGTTTTGCTATTTCCTGGGACATGGAGCATAGCTCCACCTACGACACCAGTGAAGCCCCGCCCCCGTATTCTGATTGGCACACAGGCCAGTCAGTCAAATATAATGAATGACCACTTATATGTAACAACATTGATGGCAAAGGCCACAATGGCCATCATTAATACTCATTCAAAACAATCCTTTTCGATTGGTTTATGTACTGTCAGTCAACAGTTTTCTATTTTACTACTTTTGACGGGACCATCATGCAATAGTCTTCAACCAGGAAGCCAATTGGTCAAGAATGTTCTTGTTATCAATCATCTTTGGCTGGTTTTGAAGGTTTTCAATTAGACTAGGGTGAGGAAGGACCTAAGTAAGTTATGGAGAGCAAATAAATTCCTTATGCAAATTAGTTTGGAAATTAGACCATCTGATTGGCTGATGCAATTCTCATTAGGGATGGCCATCGGCCATCGATGTTTATAAACCATCGATGGGTTATGGTCGATGTTCCTTAGTTTTGACATTGATCGGGTTGAACCAGATGGTTTCACACAATCAATGTCAAGCTCAAACTACTAGTTTTGTTTTGCTATTTCCTGGGACACGGAGCATAGCCCCGCCCCGTATTCTGATTGGCCCACAGGCCAGTCAGTCAAATATAATGAATGACCACTGATATGTAACAACATTGATGGCAAAGGCCACAATGGCCATCATTAATACTCATTCAAAACAATCCTTTCCGATTGGTTTATGTACTGTCAGTCAACAGTTTTCTGTTTTACTACTTTTGATGGGACCATCATGCAATAGTCTTCAACGAGGCAGCCAATTGCTCAAGAATGTTCTTGTTATTAACCATCTTTTGGCTGGTTTTGATGGTTTTCAATTAGACTAGGGTGAGGAAGGACCTAAGTAAGTTATGGAGAGCAAATAATTTCCTTATGCAAATTAGTTTGGACATTAGACCATCTGATTGGCTGATGCAATTCTCATTAGGGATGGCCATCGGCCATCGATGTTTATAAACCATCGATGGGTTATGGTCGATGTTCCTTAGTTTTGACATTGATCGGGTTGAACCAGATGGTTTCACACAATCAATGTCAAGCTCAAACTACTAGTTTTGTTTTGCTATTTCCTGGGACACGGAGCATAGCTCCACCCACGACACCAGTGAAGCCCCGCCCCGTATTCTGATTGGCCCACAGGCCAGTCAGTCAAATATAATGAATGACCACTGATATGTAACAACATTGATGGCAAAGGCCACAATGGCCATCATTAATACTCATTCAAAACAATCCTTTCCGATTGGTTTATGTACTGTCAGTCAACAGTTTTCTATTTTACTACTTTTGATGGGACCATCATGCAATAGTCTTCAACAAGGCAGCCAATTGGTCAAGAATGTTCTTGTTATTAACCATCTTTTGGCTGGTTTTGAAGGTTTTCAATTAGACTAGGGTGAGGAAGGACCTAAGTAAGTTATGGAGAGCAAATAAATTCCTTATGCAAATTAGTTTGGAAATTAGACCATCTGATTGGCTGATGCAATTCTCATTAGGGATGGCCATCGGCCATCGGCCATCGATGTTTATAAACCATCGATGGGTTATGGTCGATGTTCCTTAGTTTTGACATTGATCGGGTTGAACCAGATGGTTTCACACAATCAATGTCAAGCTCAAACTACTAGTTTTGTTTTGCTATTTCCTGGGACACGGAGCATAGCTCCACCCACGACACCAGTGAAGCCCCGCCCCGTATTCTGATTGGCCCACAGGCCAGTCAGTCAAATATAATGAATGACCACTGATATGTAACAACATTGATGGCAAAGGCCACAATGGCCATCATTAATACTCATTCAAAACAATCCTTTCCGATTGGTTTATGTACTGTCAGTCAACAGTTTTCTATTTTACTACTTTTGATGGGACCATCATGCAATAGTCTTCAACAAGGCAGCCAATTGGTCAAGAATGTTCTTGTTATTAACCATCTTTTGGCTGGTTTTGATGGTTTTCAATTAGACTAGGGTGAGGAAGGACCTAAGTAAGTTATGGAGAGCAAATAAATTCCTTATACAAATTAGTTTGGAAATTAGACCATCTGATTGGCTGATGCAATTCTCATTAGGGATGGCCTTCAGCCATCGATGTTTATAAACCATCGATGGGTTATGGTCGATGTTCCTTAGTTTTGACATCGATCGGGTTGAACCAGCTGGTTTCACACAATCAATGTCAAGCTCAAACTACTAGTTTTGTTTTGCTATTTCCTGGGACACGGAGCATTGCTCCACCCACGACACCAGTGAAGCCCCGCCCCCGTATTCTGATTGGCCCACAGGCCAGTCAGTCAAATATAATGAATGACCACTGATATGTAACATCATTAATACTCATTCAAAACAATCCTTTCCGATTGGTTTATGTACTGTCAGTCAACAGTTTTCTATTTTACTACTTTTGATGGGACCATCATGCAAAAGTCTTCAACCAGGAAGCCAATTGGTCAAGAATGTTCTTGTTATCAACCATCTTTGGCTGGTTTTGAAGGTTTTCAATTAGACTAGGGTAAGAAAGGACCTAAGTAAGTTATGGAGAGCAAATAAATTCCTTATGCAAATTAGTTTGGAAATTAGACCATCTGATTGGCTGATGCAATTCTCATTAGGGATGGCCATCGATGTTTATAAACCATCAATGGGTTATGGTCGATGTTCCTTAGTTTTGACATCGATCGGGTTGAACCAGATGGTTTCACACAATCAATGTCAAGCTCAAACTACTAGTTTTGTTTTGCTATTTCCTGGGACACGGAGCATAGCTCCACCCACGACACCAGTGAAGCCACGCCCCCGTATTCTAATTGGCCCACAGGCCAGTCAGTCAAATATAATGAATGACCACTGATATGTAACAACATTGATGGCAAAGGCCACAATGGCCATCATTAATACTCATTCAAAACAATCCTTTCCGATTGGTTTATGTACTGTCAGTCAACAGTTTTCTATTTTACTACTTTTGATGGAACCATCATGCAAAAGTCTTCAACCAGGAAGCCAATTGGTCAAGAATGTTCTTGTTATCAACCATCTTTGGCCGGTTTTGAAGGTTTTCAATTAGACTAGGGGGAGGAAGGACCTAAGTAAGTTATGGAGAGCAAATAAATTCATTGTGCAAATTAGTTTGGAAATTAGACCATCTGATTGGCTGATGCAATTCTCATTAGGGATGGCCATCGGCCATCGATGGTTATAAACCATCGATGGGTTATGGTCGATGTCCCTTAGTTTTGACATTGATCGGGTTGAATCAGATGGTTTCACACAATCAATGTCAAGCTCAAACTACTAGTTTTGTTTTGCTATTTCCCGGGACACGGAACATAGCTCCACCCACGACACCAGTGAAGCCCCGCCCCCGTATTCTGATTGGCCCACAGGCCAGTCAGTCAAATATAATGAATGATCACTGATATATAACAACATTGATGGCAAAGGCCACAATGGCCATCATTAATACTCATTCAAAACAATCCTATCCGATTGGTTTATGTACTGTCAGTCAACAGTTTTCTATTTTACTACTTTTGATGGGACGATCATGCAAAAGTCTTCAACCAGGAAGCCAATTGGTCAAGAATGTTCTTGTTCTCTACCATCTTTGGCTGGTTTTGAAGGTTTTCAATTAGAATAGGGTGAGGAAGGACCTAAGTAAGTTATGGAGAGCAAATAAATTCCTTATGCAAATTAGTTTGGAAATTAGACCATCTGATTGGCTGATGCAATTCTCATTTGGGATGGCCATCGATGTTTATAAACCATCGATGGGTTATGGTCGATGTTCCTTAGTTTTGACATCGATCGGGTTGAACCAGATGGTTTCACACAATCAATGTCAAGCTCAAACTACTAGTTTTGTTTTGCTATTTCCTGGGACACGGAACATAGCTCCACCCACGACACCAGTGAAGCCCCGCCCCCGTATTCTGATTGGCCCACAGGCCAGTCAGTCAAATATAATGAATGACCACTGATATGTAACAACATTGATGGCAAAGGCCACAATGGCCATCATTAATACTCATTCAAAACAATCCTTTCCGATTGGTTTATGTACTGTCAGTCAACAGTTTTCTATTTTACTACTTTTGATGGGACCATCATGCAAAAGTCTTCAACCAGGAAGCCAATTGGTCAAGAATGTTCTTGTTATCAACCATCTTTGGCTGGTTTTGAAGGTTTTCAATTAGACTAGGGTAAGAAAGGACCTAAGTAAGTTATGGAGAGCAAATAAATTCCTTATGCAAATTAGTTTGGAAATTAGATCATCTGATTGGCTGATGCAATTCTCATTAGTGATGGCCATCGATGTTTATAAACCATTGATGGGTTATGGTCGATGTTCCTTAGTTTTGACATCGATTGGGTTGAACCAGCTGGTTTCACACAATCAATGTCAAGCTCAAACTACTAGTTTTGTTTTGCTATTTCCTGGGACACGGAGCATAGCTCCACCCACGACACCAGTGAAGCCCCGCCCCCGTATTCTGATTGGCCCACAGGCCAGTCAGTCAAATATAATGAATGACCACTGATATGTAACCACATTGATGGCAAAGGCCACAATGGCCATCATTAATACTCATTCAAAACAATCCTTTCCGATTGGTTTATGTACTGTCAGTCAACAGTTTTCTATTTTACTACTTTTGATGGGACGATCATGCAAAAGTCTTCAACCAGGAAGCCAATTGGTCAAGAATGTTCTTGTTATCAACCATCTTTGGCTGGTTTTGAAGGTTTTCAATTAGACTAGGGTAAGAAAGGACCTAAGTAAGTTATGGAGAGCAAATAAATTCCTTATGCAAATTAGTTTGGAAATTAGACCATCTGATTGGCTGATGCAATTCTCATTAGTGATGGCCATCGATGTTTATAAACCATCGATGGGTTATGGTCGATGTTCCTTAGTTTTGACATCGATTGGGTTGAACCAGCTGGTTTCACACAATCAATGTCAAGCTCAAACTACTAGTTTTGTTTTGCTATTTCCTGGGACACGGAGCATAGCTCCACCCACGACACCAGTGAAGCCCCGCCCCCGTATTCTGATTGGCCCACAGGCCAGTCAGTCAAATATAATGAATGACCACTGATATGTAACAACATTGATGGCAAAGGCCACAATGGCCATCATTAATACTCATTCAAAACAATCCTTTCCGATTGGTTTATGTACTGTCAGTCAACAGTTTTCTATTTTACTACTTTTGATGGGACCATCATGCAAAAGTCTTCAACCAGGAAGCCAATTGGTCAAGAATGTTCTTGTTATCAACCATCTTTGGCTGGTTTTGAAGGTTTTCAATTAGACTAGGGTGAGGAAGGACCTAAGTAAGTTATGGAGAGCAAATAAATTCCTTATGCAAATTAGTTTGGAAATTAGACCATCTGATTGGCTGATGCAATTCTCATTAGGGATGGCCATCGATGTTTATAAACCATCGGATGGGTTATGGTCGATGTTCCTTAGTTTTGACATTGATCGGGTTGAACCAGATGGTTTCACACAATCAATGTCAAGCTCAAACTACTAGTTTTGTTTTGCTTTTTCCTGGGACACGGAGCATAGCTCCACCCACGACACCAGTGAAGCCCCGCCCCCGTATTCTGATTGGCCCACAGGCCAGTCAGTCAAATATAATGAATGACCACTGATATGTAACAACATTGATGGCAAAGGCCACAATGGCCATCATTAATACTCATTCAAAACAATCCTTTCCGATTGGTTTATGTACTGTCAGTCAACAGTTTTTTATTTTACTACTTTTGATGGGACGATCATGCAAAAGTCTTCAACCAGGAAGCCAATTGATCAAGAATGTTCTTGTTATCAACCATCTTTGGCTGGTTTTGAAGGTTTTCAATTAGAATAGGGTGAGAAAGGACCTAAGTAAGTTATGGAGAGCAAATAAATTCCTTATGCAAATTAGTTTGGAAATTAGACCATCTGATTGGCTGATGCAATTCTCATTAGGGATGGACATCGATGTTTATAAACCATGGATGGGTTATGGTCGATGTTCCTTAGTTTTGACATCGATCGGGTTGAACCAGATGGTTTCACACAATCAATGTCAAGCTCAAACTACTAGTTTTGTTTTGCTATTTCCTTGGACACGGAGCATAGCTCCACCCACGACACCAGTGAAACCCCGCCCCCGTATTCTGATTGGCCCACAGGTCAGTCAGTCAAATATAATGAATGACCACTGATATGTAACAACATTGATGGCAAAGGCCATAATGGCCATCATTAATACTCATTCAAAACAATCCTTTCCGATTGGTTTATGTACTGTCAGTCAACAGTTTTCTATTTTACTACTTTTGATGGGACCATCATGCAATAGTCTTCAACCAGGAAGCCAATTGGTCAAGAATGTTCTTGTTATTAACCATCTTTGGCTGGTTTTGAAGGTTTTCAATTAGACTAGGGTGAGGAAGGACCTAAGTAAGTTATGGAGAGCAAATAAATTCATTGTGCAAATTAGTTTGGAAATTAGACCATCTGATTGGCTGATGCAATTCTCATTAGGGATGGCCATCGGCCATCGATGTTTATAAACCATCGATGGGTTATGGTCGATGTTCCTTAGTTTTGACATTGATCGGGTTGAACCAGATGGTTTCACACAATCAATGTCAAGCTCAAACTACTAGTTTTGTTTTGCTATTTCCTGGGACACGGAGCATAGCTCAACCCACGACACCAGTGAAGCCCTGCCCCCGTATTCTGATTGGCCCACAGGCCAGTCAGTCAAATATAATGAATGACCACTGATATGTAACAACATTGATGGCAAAGGCCACAATGGCCATCATTAATACTCATTCAAAACCATCCTTTCCGATTGGTTTATGTACTGTCAGTCAACAGTTTTCTATTTTACTACTTTTGATGGGACCACCATGCAAAAGTCTTCAACCAGGAAGCCAATTGGTCAAAAATGTTCTTGTTATCAACCATCTTTGGCAGGCTTTGAAGGTTTTCAATTAGACTAGGGTGAGGAAGGACCTAAGTAAGTTATGGAGAGCAAATAAATTCCTTATGCAAATTAGTTTGGAATTTAGACCATCTGATTGGCTGATGCAATTCTCATTAGGGATGGCCATCGGCCATCGATGTTTATAAACCATCGATGGGTTATGGTCGATGTTCCTTAGTTTTGACATCGATCCGGTTGAACCAGATGGTTTCACACAATCAATGTCAAGCTCAAACTACTAGTTTTGTTTTGCTATTTCCTGGGACACGGAGCATGGCTCCACCCACGACACCAGTGAAGCCCCGCCCCCGTATTCTGATTGGCCCACAGGCCAGTCAGTCAAATATAATGAATGACCACTGATATATAACAACATTGATGGCAAAGGCCACAATGGCCATCATTAATACTCATTCAAAACAATCCTTTCCGATTTGTTTATGTACGGTCAGTCAACAGTTTTCTATTTTACTACTTTTGATGGGACCATCATGCAAAAGTCTTCAACCAGGAAGCCAATTGGTCAAGAATGTTCTTGTTATCAACCATCTTTGGCTGGTTTTGAAGGTTTTCAATTAGACTAGGGTGAGGAAGGACCTAAGTAAGTTATGGAGAGCAAATAAATTCCTTATGCAAATTAGTTTGGAAATTAGACCATCTGATTGGCTGATGCAATTCTCATTAGGGATGGCCATCGGCCATCGATGTTTATAAACCATCGATGGGTTATGGTCGATGTTCCTTAGTTTTGACATCGATCCGGTTGAACCAGATGGTTTCACACAATCAATGTCAAGCTCAAACTACTAGTTTTGTTTTGCTATTTCCTGGGACACGGAGCATGGCTCCACCCACGACACCAGTGAAGCCCCGCCCCCGTATTCTGATTGGCCCACAGGCCAGTCAGTCAAATATAATGAATGACCACTGATATATAACAACATTGATGGCAAAGGCCACAATGGCCATCATTAATACTCATTCAAAACAATCCTTTCCGATTGGTTTATGTACTGTCAGTCAACAGTTTTCTATTTTACTACTTTTGATGGGACCATCATGCAAAAGTCTTCAACCAGGAAGCCAATTGGTCAAGAATGTTCTTGTTATCAACCATCTTTGGCTGGTTTTGAAGGTTTTCAATTAGACTAGGGTGAGGAAGGACCTAAGTAAGTTATGGAGAGCAAATAAATTCCTTATGCAAATTAGTTTGGAAATTAGACCATCTGATTGGCTGATGCAATTCTCATTAGGGATGGCCATCGATGTTTATAAACCATCGATGGGTTATGGTCGATGTTCCTTAGTTTTGACATCGATCGGGTTGAACCAGATGGTTTCACACAATCAATGTCAAGCTCAAACTACTTGTTTTGTTTTGCTATTTCCTGGGACACGGAGCATAGCTCCACCCACAACACCAGTGAAGCCCCGCCCCCGTATTCTGATTGGCCCACAGGCCAGTCAGTCAAATATAATGAATGACCACTGATATGTAACAACATTGATGGCAAAGGCCACAATGGCCATCATTAATACTCATTCAAAACAATACTTTCCGATTGGTTTATGTACTGTCAGTCAACAGTTTTCTATTTTACTACTTTTGACGGGACCATCATGCAATAGTCTTCAACCAGGAAGCCAATTGGTCAAGAATGTTCTTGTTATCAACCATCTTTGGCTGGTTTTGAAGGTTTTCAATTAGACTAGGGTGAGGAAGGACCTAAGTAAGTTATGGAGAGCAAATAAATTCCTTATGCAAATTAGTTTGGAAATTAGACCATCTGATTGGCTGATGCAATTCTCATTAGGGATGGCCATCGGCCATCGATGTTTATAAACCATCGATGGGTTATGGTCGATGTTCCTTTGTTTTTACATCGATCGGGTTGAACCAGATGGTTTCACACAATCAATGTCAAGCTCAAACTACTAGTTTTGTTTTGCTATTTCCTGGGACACGGAGCATAGCTCCACCCACGACACCAGTGAAGCCCGCCCCCGTATTCTGATTGGCCCACAGGCCAGTCAGTCAAATATAATGAATGACCACTGATATGTAACAACATTGATGGCAAAGGCCACAAAGGCCATCATTAATACTCATTCAAAACAATCCTTTCCGATTGGTTTATGTACTGTCAGTCAACAGTTTTCTATTTTACTACTTTTGATGGGACCATCACGCAATAGTCTTCAACCAGGAAGCCAATTGGTCAAGAATGTTCTTGTTATCAACCATCTTTGGCTGGTTTAGAAGGTTTTCAATTAGACTAGGGTGAGGAAGGACCTAAGTAAGTTATGGAGAGCAAATAAATTCCTTATGCAAATTAGTTTGGAAATTAGACCATCTGATTGGCTGATGCAATTCTCATTAGGGATGGCCATCGGCCATGGGTTATGGTCGATGTTCCTTAGTTTTGACATCGATCGGGTTGAACCAGATGGTTTCACACAATCAATGTCAAGCTCAAACTACTAGTTTTGTTTTGCTATTTCCTGGGACAAGGAGCATAGCTCCACCTACGACACCAGTGAAGCCCCGCCCCCGTATTCTGATTGGCCCACAGGCCAGTCAGTCAAATATAATGAATGACCACTGATATGTAACAACATTGATGGCAAAGGCCACAATGGCCATCATTAATACTCATTCAAAACAATCCTTTTCGATTGGTTTATGTACTGTCAGTCAACAGTTTTCTATTTTACTACTTTTGACGGGACCATCATGCAATAGTCTTCAACCAGGAAGCCAATTGGTCAAGAATGTTCTTGTTATCAACCATCTTTGGCTGGTTTTGAAGGTTTTCAATTAGACTAGGGTGAGGAAGGACCTAAGTAAATTATGGAGAGCAAATAAATTCCTTATGCAAATTAGTTTGGAAATTAGACCATCTGATTGGCTGATGCAATTCTCATTAGGGATGGCCATCGGCCATCGATGTTTATAAACCATCGATGGGTTATGGTCGATGTTCCTTTGTTTTGACATTGATCGGGTTGAACCAGATGGTTTCACACAATCAATGTCAAGCTCAAACTACTAGTTTTGTTTTGCTATTTCCTGGGACACGGAGCATAGCTCCACCCACGACACCAGTGAAGCCCCGCCCCGTATTCTGATTGGCCCACAGGCCAGTCAGTCAAATATAATGAATGACCACTGATATGTAACAACATTGATGGCAAAGGCCACAATGGCCATCATTAATACTCATTCAAAACAATCCTTTCCGATTGGTTTATGTACTGTCAGTCAACAGTTTTCTATTTTACTACTTTTGATGGGACGATCATGCAAAAGTCTTCAACCAGGAAGCCAATTGATCAAGAATGTTCTTGTTATCAACCATCTTTGGCTGGTTTTGAAGGTTTTCAATTAGAATAGGGTGAGGAAGGACCTAAGTAAGTTATGGAGAGCAAATAAATTCCTTATGCAAATTAGTTTGGAAATTAGACCATCTGATTGGCTGATGCAATTCTCATTAGGGATGGCCATCGGCCATCGATGGTTATAAACCATCGATGGGTTATGGTCGATGTTCCTTAGTTTTGACATCGATCGGGTTGAACCAGATGGTTTCACACAATCAATGTCAAGCTCAAACTACTAGTTTTGTTTTGCTATTTCCTGGGACACGGAGCATAGCTCCACCCACGACACCAGTGAAGCCCCGCCCCCGTATTCTGATTGGCCCACAGGCCAGTCAGTCAAATATAATGAATGACCACTGATATGTAACAACATTGATGGCAAAGGCCACAATGGCCATCATTAATACTCATTCAAAACAATCCTTTCCGATTGGTTTATGTACTGTCAGTCAACAGTTTTCTATTTTACTACTTTTGATGGGACCATCATGCAAAAGTCTTCAACCAGGAAGCCAATTGGTCAAGAATGTTCTTGTTATCAACCATCTTTGGCTGGTTTTGAAGGTTTTCAATTAGACTAGGGTGAGGAAGGACCTAAGTAAGTTATGGAGAGCAAATAAATTCCTTATGCAAATTAGTTTGGAAATTAGACCATCTGATTGGCTGATGCAATTCTCATTAGGGATGGCCATCGATGTTTATAAACCATCGATGGGTTATGGTCGATGTTCCTTAGTTTTGACATTGATCGGGTTGAACCAGATGGTTTCACACAATCAATGTCAAGCTCAAACTACTAGTTTTGTTTTGCTATTTCCTGGGACACGGAGCATAGCTCCACCCACGACACCAGTGAAGCCCCGCCCCCGTATTCTGATTGGCCCACAGGCCAGTCAGTCAAATATAATGAATGACCACTGATATGTAACAACATTGATGGCAAAGGCCTCAATGGCCATCATTAATACTCATTCAAAACAATCCTTTCCGATTGGTTTATGTACTGTCAGTCAACAGTTTTCTATTTTACTACTTTTGATGGGACGATCATGCAAAAGTCTTCAACCAGGAAGCCAATTGATCAAGAATGTTCTTGTTATCAACCATCTTTGGCTGGTTTTGAAGGTTTTCAATTAGACTAGGGTGAGGAAGGACCTAAGTAAGTTATGGAGAGCAAATAAATTCATTGTGCAAATTAGTTTGGAAATTAGACCATCTGATTGGCTGATGCAATTCTCATTAGGGATGGCCATCGGCCATCGATGGTTATAAACCATCGATGGGTTATGGTCGATGTTCCTTAGTTTTGACATTGATCGGGTTGAACCAGATGGTTTCACACAATCAATGTCAAGCTCAAACTACTAGTTTTGTTTTGCTATTTCCTGGGACACGGAGCATAGCTCAACCCACGACACCAGTGAAGCCCTGCCCCCGTATTCTGATTGGCCCACAGGCCAGTCAGTCAAATATAATGAATGACCACTGATATGTAACAACATTGATGGCAAAGGCCACAATGGCCATCATTAATACTCATTCAAAACCATCCTTTCCGATTGGTTTATGTACTGTCAGTCAACAGTTTTCTATTTTACTACTTTTGATGGGACCACCATGCAAAAGTCTTCAACCAGGAAGCCAATTGGTCAAAAATGTTCTTGTTATCAACCATCTTTGGCAGGCTTTGAAGGTTTTCAATTAGACTAGGGTGAGGAAGGACCTAAGTAAGTTATGGAGAGCAAATAAATTCCTTATGCAAATTAGTTTGGAATTTAGACCATCTGATTGGCTGATGCAATTCTCATTAGGGATGGCCATCGGCCATCGATGTTTATAAACCATCGATGGGTTATGGTCGATGTTCCTTAGTTTTGACATCGATCCGGTTGAACCAGATGGTTTCACACAATCAATGTCAAGCTCAAACTACTAGTTTTGTTTTGCTATTTCCTGGGACACGGAGCATGGCTCCACCCACGACACCAGTGAAGCCCCGCCCCCGTATTCTGATTGGCCCACAGGCCAGTCAGTCAAATATAACGAATGACCACTGATATATAACAACATTGATGGCAAAGGCCACAATGGCCATCATTAATACTCATTCAAAACAATCCTTTCCGATTTGTTTATGTACGGTCAGTCAACAGTTTTCTATTTTACTACTTTTGATGGGACCATCATGCAAAAGTCTTCAACCAGGAAGCCAATTGGTCAAGAATGTTCTTGTTATCAACCATCTTTGGCTGGTTTTGAAGGTTTTCAATTAGACTAGGGTGAGGAAGGACCTAAGTAAGTTATGGAGAGCAAATAAATTCCTTATGCAAATTAGTTTGGAAATTAGACCATCTGATTGGCTGATGCAATTCTCATTAGGGATGGCCATCGGCCATCGATGTTTATAAACCATCGATGGGTTATGGTCGATGTTCCTTAGTTTTGACATCGATCCGGTTGAACCAGATGGTTTCACACAATCAATGTCAAGCTCAAACTACTAGTTTTGTTTTGCTATTTCCTGGGACACGGAGCATGGCTCCACCCACGACACCAGTGAAGCCCCGCCCCCGTATTCTGATTGGCCCACAGGCCAGTCAGTCAAATATAATGAATGACCACTGATATATAACAACATTGATGGCAAAGGCCACAATGGCCATCATTAATACTCATTCAAAACAATCCTTTCCGATTGGTTTATGTACTGTCAGTCAACAGTTTTCTATTTTACTACTTTTGATGGGACCATCATGCAAAAGTCTTCAACCAGGAAGCCAATTGGTCAAGAATGTTCTTGTTATCAACCATCTTTGGCTGGTTTTGAAGGTTTTCAATTAGACTAGGGTGAGGAAGGACCTAAGTAAGTTATGGAGAGCAAATAAATTCCTTATGCAAATTAGTTTGGAAATTAGACCATCTGATTGGCTGATGCAATTCTCATTAGGGATGGCCATCGATGTTTATAAACCATCGATGGGTTATGGTCGATGTTCCTTAGTTTTGACATCGATCGGGTTGAACCAGATGGTTTCACACAATCAATGTCAAGCTCAAACTACTTGTTTTGTTTTGCTATTTCCTGGGACACGGAGCATAGCTCCACCCACAACACCAGTGAAGCCCCGCCCCCGTATTCTGATTGGCCCACAGGCCAGTCAGTCAAATATAATGAATGACCACTGATATGTAACAACATTGATGGCAAAGGCCACAATGGCCATCATTAATACTCATTCAAAACAATACTTTCCGATTGGTTTATGTACTGTCAGTCAACAGTTTTCTATTTTACTACTTTTGACGGGACCATCATGCAATAGTCTTCAACCAGGAAGCCAATTGGTCAAGAATGTTCTTGTTATCAACAATCTTTGGCTGGTTTTGAAGGTTTTCAATTAGACTAGGGTGAGGAAGGACCTAAGTAAGTTATGGAGAGCAAATAAATTCCTTATGCAAATTAGTTTGGAAATTAGACCATCTGATTGGCTGATGCAATTCTCATTAGGGATGGCCATCGGCCATCGATGTTTATAAACCATCGATGGGTTATGGTCGATGTTCCTTTGTTTTTACATCGATCGGGTTGAACCAGATGGTTTCACACAATCAATGTCAAGCTCAAACTACTAGTTTTGTTTTGCTATTTCCTGGGACACGGAGCATAGCTCCACCCACGACACCAGTGAAGCCCGCCCCCGTATTCTGATTGGCCCACAGGCCAGTCAGTCAAATATAATGAATGACCACTGATATGTAACAACATTGATGGCAAAGGCCACAAAGGCCATCATTAATACTCATTCAAAACAATCCTTTCCGATTGGTTTATGTACTGTCAGTCAACAGTTTTCTATTTTACTACTTTTGATGGGACCATCACGCAATAGTCTTCAACCAGGAAGCCAATTGGTCAAGAATGTTCTTGTTATCAACCATCTTTGGCTGGTTTAGAAGGTTTTCAATTAGACTAGGGTGAGGAAGGACCTAAGTAAGTTATGGAGAGCAAATAAATTCCTTATGCAAATTAGTTTGGAAATTAGACCATCTGATTGGCTGATGCAATTCTCATTAGGGATGGCCATCGGCCATGGGTTATGGTCGATGTTCCTTAGTTTTGACATCGATCGGGTTGAACCAGATGGTTTCACACAATCAATGTCAAGCTCAAACTACTAGTTTTGTTTTGCTATTTCCTGGGACAAGGAGCATAGCTCCACCTACGACACCAGTGAAGCCCCGCCCCCGTATTCTGATTGGCCCACAGGCCAGTCAGTCAAATATAATGAATGACCACTGATATGTAACAACATTGATGGCAAAGGCCACAATGGCCATCATTAATACTCATTCAAAACAATCCTTTTCGATTGGTTTATGTACTGTCAGTCAACAGTTTTCTATTTTACTACTTTTGACGGGACCATCATGCAATAGTCTTCAACCAGGAAGCCAATTGGTCAAGAATGTTCTTGTTATCAACCATCTTTGGCTGGTTTTGAAGGTTTTCAATTAGACTAGGGTGAGGAAGGACCTAAGTAAATTATGGAGAGCAAATAAATTCCTTATGCAAATTAGTTTGGAAATTAGACCATCTGATTGGCTGATGCAATTCTCATTAGGGATGGCCATCGGCCATCGATGTTTATAAACCATCGATGGGTTATGGTCGATGTTCCTTTGTTTTGACATTGATCGGGTTGAACCAGATGGTTTCACACAATCAATGTCAAGCTCAAACTACTAGTTTTGTTTTGCTATTTCCTGGGACACGGAGCATAGCTCCACCCACGACACCAGTGAAGCCCCGCCCCGTATTCTGATTGGCCCACAGGCCAGTCAGTCAAATATAATGAATGACCACTGATATGTAACAACATTGATGGCAAAGGCCACAATGGCCATCATTAATACTCATTCAAAACAATCCTTTCCGATTGGTTTATGTACTGTCAGTCAACAGTTTTCTATTTTACTACTTTTGATGGGACGATCATGCAAAAGTCTTCAACCAGGAAGCCAATTGATCAAGAATGTTCTTGTTATCAACCATCTTTGGCTGGTTTTGAAGGTTTTCAATTAGAATAGGGTGAGGAAGGACCTAAGTAAGTTATGGAGAGCAAATAAATTCCTTATGCAAATTAGTTTGGAAATTAGACCATCTGATTGGCTGATGCAATTCTCATTAGGGATGGCCATCGGCCATCGATGGTTATAAACCATCGATGGGTTATGGTCGATGTTCCTTAGTTTTGACATCGATCGGGTTGAACCAGATGGTTTCACACAATCAATGTCAAGCTCAAACTACTAGTTTTGTTTTGCTATTTCCTGGGACACGGAGCATAGCTCCACCCACGACACCAGTGAAGCCCCGCCCCCGTATTCTGATTGGCCCACAGGCCAGTCAGTCAAATATAATGAATGACCACTGATATGTAACAACATTGATGGCAAAGGCCACAATGGCCATCATTAATACTCATTCAAAACAATCCTTTCCGATTGGTTTATGTACTGTCAGTCAACAGTTTTCTATTTTACTACTTTTGATGGGACCATCATGCAAAAGTCTTCAACCAGGAAGCCAATTGGTCAAGAATGTTCTTGTTATCAACCATCTTTGGCTGGTTTTGAAGGTTTTCAATTAGACTAGGGTGAGGAAGGACCTAAGTAAGTTATGGAGAGCAAATAAATTCCTTATGCAAATTAGTTTGGAAATTAGACCATCTGATTGGCTGATGCAATTCTCATTAGGGATGGCCATCGATGTTTATAAACCATCGATGGGTTATGGTCGATGTTCCTTAGTTTTGACATTGATCGGGTTGAACCAGATGGTTTCACACAATCAATGTCAAGCTCAAACTACTAGTTTTGTTTTGCTATTTCCTGGGACACGGAGCATAGCTCCACCCACGACACCAGTGAAGCCCCGCCCCCGTATTCTGATTGGCCCACAGGCCAGTCAGTCAAATATAATGAATGACCACTGATATGTAACAACATTGATGGCAAAGGCCTCAATGGCCATCATTAATACTCATTCAAAACAATCCTTTCCGATTGGTTTATGTACTGTCAGTCAACAGTTTTCTATTTTACTACTTTTGATGGGACGATCATGCAAAAGTCTTCAACCAGGAAGCCAATTGATCAAGAATGTTCTTGTTATCAACCATCTTTGGCTGGTTTTGAAGGTTTTCAATTTGAATAGGGTGAGGAAGGACCTAAGTAAGTTATGGAGAGCAAATAAATTCCTTATGCAAATTAGTTTGGAAATTAGACCATCTGATTGGCTGATGCAATTCTCATTAGGGATGGCCATCGGCCATCGATGGTTATAAACCATCGATGGGTTATGGTCGATGTTCCTTAGTTTTGACATCGATCGGGTTGAACCAGATGGTTTCACACAATCAATGTCAAGCTCAAACTACTAGTTTTGTTTTGCTATTTCCTGGGACACGGAGCATAGCTCCACCCACGACACCAGTGAAGCCCCGCCCCCGTATTCTGATTGGCCCACAGGCCAGTCAATCAAATATAATGAATGACCACTGATATGTAACAACATTGATGGCAAAGGCCATCATTAATACTAATTCAAAACAATCCTTTCCAAATGGTTTATGTACTGTCAGTCAACCGTTTTCTATTTTACTACTTTTGATGGGACCATCATGCAATAGTCTTCAACCAGGAAGCCAATTGGTCAAGAGTGTTCTTGTTATCAACCACCTTTGGCTGGTTTTGAAGGTTTTCAATTAGACTAGAGTGAGAAAGGACCTAAGTAAGTTATGGAGAGCAAATAAATTCCTTATGCAAATTAGTTTGGAAATTAGACCATCTGATTGGCTGATGCAATTCTCATTAGGGATGGACATCGATGTTTATAAACCATGGATGGGTTATGGTCGATGTTCCTTAGTTTTGACATCGATCGGGTTGAACCAGATGGTTTCACACAATCAATGTCAAGCTCAAACTACTAGTTTTGTTTTGCTATTTCCTTGGACACGGAGCATAGCTCCACCCACGACACCAGTGAAACCCCGCCCCCGTATTCTGATTGGCCCACAGGTCAGTCAGTCAAATATAATGAATGACCACTGATATGTAACAACATTGATGGCAAAGGCCATAATGGCCATCATTAATACTCATTCAAAACAATCCTTTCCGATTGGTTTATGTACTGTCAGTCAACAGTTTTCTATTTTACTACTTTTGATGGGACCATCATGCAATAGTCTTCAACCAGGAAGCCAATTGGTCAAGAATGTTCTTGTTATTAACCATCTTTGGCTGGTTTTGAAGGTTTTCAATTAGACTAGGGTGAGGAAGGACCTAAGTAAGTTATGGAGAGCAAATAAATTCATTGTGCAAATTAGTTTGGAAATTAGACCATCTTATTGGCTGATGCAATTCTCATTAGGGATGGCCATCGGCCATCGATGTTTATAAACCATCGATGGGTTATGGTCGATGTTCCTTAGTTTTGACATTGATCGGGTTGAACCAGATGGTTTCACACAATCAATGTCAAGCTCAAACTACTAGTTTTGTTTTGCTATTTCCTGGGACACAGAGCATAGCTCAACCCACGACACCAGTGAAGCCCTGCCCCCGTATTCTGATTGGCCCACAGGCCAGTCAGTCAAATATAATGAATGACCACTGATATGTAACAACATTGATGGCAAAGGCCACAATGGCCATCATTAATACTCATTCAAAACCATCCTTTCCGATTGGTTTATGTACTGTCAGTCAACAGTTTTCTATTTTACTACTTTTGATGGGACCACCATGCAAAAGTCTTCAACCAGGAAGCCAATTGGTCAAAAATGTTCTTGTTATCAACCATCTTTGGCAGGCTTTGAAGGTTTTCAATTAGACTAGGGTGAGGAAGGACCTAAGTAAGTTATGGAGAGCAAATAAATTCCTTATGCAAATTAGTTTGGAATTTAGACCATCTGATTGGCTGATGCAATTCTCATTAGGGATGGCCATCGGCCATCGGTAATCGGCCATCGATGTTTATAAACCATCGATGGGTTATGGTCGATGTTCCTTAGTTTTGACATCGATCGGGTTGAACCAGATGGTTTCACACAATCAATGTCAAGCTCAAACTACTAGTTTTGTTTTGCTATTTCCTGGGACACGGAGCATAGCTCCACCCATGACACCAGTGAAGCCCCGCCCCCGTATTCTGATTGGCCCACAGGCCAGTCAGTCAAATATAATGAATGACCACTGATATATAACAACATTGATGGCAAAGGCCACAATGGCCATCTTTAATACTCATTCAAAACAATCCTTTCCGATTGGTTTATGTACTGTCAGTCAACAGTTTTCTATTTTACTACTTTTGATGGAACCATCAAGCAAAAGTCTTCAACCAGGAAGCCAATTGGTCAAGAATGTTCTTGTTATCAACCATCTTTGGCTGGTTTTGAAGGTTTTCAATTAGACTAGGGTGAGGAAGGACCTAAGTAAGTTATGGAGAGCAAATAAATTCCTTATGCAAATTAGTTTGGAAATTAGACCATCTGATTGGCTGATGCAATTCTCATTAGGGATGGCCATCGGCCATCGATGTTTATAAACCATCGATGGGTTATGGTCGATGTTCCTTAGTTTTGACATCGATCCGGTTGAACCAGATGGTTTCACACAATCAATGTCAAGCTCAAACTACTAGTTTTGTTTTGCTATTTCCTGGGACACGGAGCATGGCTCCACCCACGACACCAGTGAAGCCCCGCCCCCGTATTCTGATTGGCCCACAGGCCAGTCAGTCAAATATAATGAATGACCACTGATATATAACAACATTGATGGCAAAGGCCACAATGGCCATCATTAATACTCATTCAAAACAATCCTTTCCGATTTGTTTATGTACGGTCAGTCAACAGTTTTCTATTTTACTACTTTTGATGGGACCATCATGCAAAAGTCTTCAACCAGGAAGCCAATTGGTCAAGAATGTTCTTGTTATCAACCATCTTTGGCTGGTTTTGAAGGTTTTCAATTAGACTAGGGTGAGGAAGGACCTAAGTAAGTTATGGAGAGCAAATAAATTCCTTATGCAAATTAGTTTGGAAATTAGACCATCTGATTGGCTGATGCAATTCTCATTAGGGATGGCCATCGGCCATCGATGTTTATAAACCATCGATGGGTTATGGTCGATGTTCCTTAGTTTTGACATCGATCCGGTTGAACCAGATGGTTTCACACAATCAATGTCAAGCTCAAACTACTAGTTTTGTTTTGCTATTTCCTGGGACACGGAGCATGGCTCCACCCACGACACCAGTGAAGCCCCGCCCCCGTATTCTGATTGGCCCACAGGCCAGTCAGTCAAATATAATGAATGACCACTGATATATAACAACATTGATGGCAAAGGCCACAATGGCCATCATTAATACTCATTCAAAACAATCCTTTCCGATTGGTTTATGTACTGTCAGTCAACAGTTTTCTATTTTACTACTTTTGATGGGACCATCATGCAAAAGTCTTCAACCAGGAAGCCAATTGGTCAAGAATGTTCTTGTTATCAACCATCTTTGGCTGGTTTTGAAGGTTTTCAATTAGACTAGGGTGAGGAAGGACCTAAGTAAGTTATGGAGAGCAAATAAATTCCTTATGCAAATTAGTTTGGAAATTAGACCATCTGATTGGCTGATGCAATTCTCATTAGGGATGGCCATCGATGTTTATAAACCATCGATGGGTTATGGTCGATGTTCCTTAGTTTTGACATCGATCGGGTTGAACCAGATGGTTTCACACAATCAATGTCAAGCTCAAACTACTTGTTTTGTTTTGCTATTTCCTGGGACACGGAGCATAGCTCCACCCACAACACCAGTGAAGCCCCGCCCCCGTATTCTGATTGGCCCACAGGCCAGTCAGTCAAATATAATGAATGACCACTGATATGTAACAACATTGATGGCAAAGGCCACAATGGCCATCATTAATACTCATTCAAAACAATACTTTCCGATTGGTTTATGTACTGTCAGTCAACAGTTTTCTATTTTACTACTTTTGACGGGACCATCATGCAATAGTCTTCAACCAGGAAGCCAATTGGTCAAGAATGTTCTTGTTATCAACCATCTTTGGCTGGTTTTGAAGGTTTTCAATTAGACTAGGGTGAGGAAGGACCTAAGTAAGTTATGGAGAGCAAATAAATTCCTTATGCAAATTAGTTTGGAAATTAGACCATCTGATTGGCTGATGCAATTCTCATTAGGGATGGCCATCGGCCATCGATGTTTATAAACCATCGATGGGTTATGGTCGATGTTCCTTTGTTTTTACATCGATCGGGTTGAACCAGATGGTTTCACACAATCAATGTCAAGCTCAAACTACTAGTTTTGTTTTGCTATTTCCTGGGACACGGAGCATAGCTCCACCCACGACACCAGTGAAGCCCGCCCCCGTATTCTGATTGGCCCACAGGCCAGTCAGTCAAATATAATGAATGACCACTGATATGTAACAACATTGATGGCAAAGGCCACAAAGGCCATCATTAATACTCATTCAAAACAATCCTTTCCGATTGGTTTATGTACTGTCAGTCAACAGTTTTCTATTTTACTACTTTTGATGGGACCATCACGCAATAGTCTTCAACCAGGAATCCAATTGGTCAAGAATGTTCTTGTTATCAACCATCTTTGGCTGGTTTAGAAGGTTTTCAATTAGACTAGGGTGAGGAAGGACCTAAGTAAGTTATGGAGAGCAAATAAATTCCTTATGCAAATTAGTTTGGAAATTAGACCATCTGATTGGCTGATGCAATTCTCATTAGGGATGGCCATCGGCCATGGGTTATGGTCGATGTTCCTTAGTTTTGACATCGATCGGGTTGAACCAGATGGTTTCACACAATCAATGTCAAGCTCAAACTACTAGTTTTGTTTTGCTATTTCCTGGGACAAGGAGCATAGCTCCACCTACGACACCAGTGAAGCCCCGCCCCCGTATTCTGATTGGCCCACAGGCCAGTCAGTCAAATATAATGAATGACCACTGATATGTAACAACATTGATGGCAAAGGCCACAATGGCCATCATTAATACTCATTCAAAACAATCCTTTTCGATTGGTTTATGTACTGTCAGTCAACAGTTTTCTATTTTACTACTTTTGACGGGACCATCATGCAATAGTCTTCAACCAGGAAGCCAATTGGTCAAGAATGTTCTTGTTATCAACCATCTTTGGCTGGTTTTGAAGGTTTTCAATTAGACTAGGGTGAGGAAGGACCTAAGTAAATTATGGAGAGCAAATAAATTCCTTATGCAAATTAGTTTGGAAATTAGACCATCTGATTGGCTGATGCAATTCTCATTAGGGATGGCCATCGGCCATCGATGTTTATAAACCATCGATGGGTTATGGTCGATGTTCCTTTGTTTTGACATTGATCGGGTTGAACCAGATGGTTTCACACAATCAATGTCAAGCTCAAACTACTAGTTTTGTTTTGCTATTTCCTGGGACACGGAGCATAGCTCCACCCACGACACCAGTGAAGCCCCGCCCCGTATTCTGATTGGCCCACAGGCCAGTCAGTCAAATATAATGAATGACCACTGATATGTAACAACATTGATGGCAAAGGCCACAATGGCCATCATTAATACTCATTCAAAACAATCCTTTCCGATTGGTTTATGTACTGTCAGTCAACAGTTTTCTATTTTACTACTTTTGATGGGACCATCATGCAATAGTCTTCAACCAGGAAGCCAATTGGTCAAGAATGTTCTTGTTATCAACCATCTTTGGCTGGTTTTGAAGGTTTTCAATTAGACTAGGGTGAGGAAGGACCTAAGTAAGTTATGGAGAGCAAATAAATTCCTTATGCAAATTAGTTTGGAAATTAGACCATCTGATTGGCTGATGCAATTCTCATTAGGGATGGCCATCGGCCATCGATGTTTATAAACCATCGATGGGTTATGGTCGATGTTCCTTTGTTTTGACATCGATCGGGTTGAACCAGATGGTTTCACACAATCAATGTCAAGCTCAAACTACTAGCTTTGTTTTGCTATTTCCTGGGACACGGAGCATAGCTCCACCCACGACACCAGTGAAGCCCCGCCCCCGTATTCTGATTGGCCCACAGGCCAGTCAGTCAAATATAATGAATGACCACTGATATGTAACAACATTGATGGCAAAGGCCACAAAGGCCATCATTAATACTCATTCAAAACAATCCTTTCCGATTGGTTTATGTACTGTCAGTCAACAGTTTTCTATTTTACTACTTTTGATGGGACCATCACGCAATAGTCTTCAACCAGGAAGCCAATTGGTCAAGAATGTTCTTGTTATCAACCATCTTTGGCTGGGTTAGAAGGTTTTCAATTAGACTAGGGTGAGGAAGGACCTAAGTAAGTTATGGAGAGCAAATAAATTCCTTATGCAAATTAGTTTGGAAATTAGACCATCTGATTGGCTGATGCAATTCTCATTAGGGATGGCCATCGGCCATGGGTTATGGTCGATGTTCCTTAGTTTTGACATCGATCGGGTTGAACCAGATGGTTTCACACAATCAATGTCAAGCTCAAACTACTAGTTTTGTTTTGCTATTTCCTGGGACACGGAGCATAGCTCCACCTACGACACCAGTGAAGCCCCGCCCCCGTATTCTGATTGGCCCACAGGCCAGTCAGTCAAATATAATGAATGACCACTGATATGTAACAACATTGATGGCAAAGGCCACAATGGCCATCATTAATACTCATTCAAAACAATCCTTTTCGATTGGTTTATGTACTGTCAGTCAACAGTTTTCTATTTTACTTCTTTTGACGGGACCATCATGCAATAGTCTTCAACCAGGAAGCCAATTGGTCAAGAATGTTCTTGTTATCAACCCTCTTTGGCTGGTTTTGAAGGTTTTCAATTAGACTAGGGTGAGGAAGGACCTAAGTAAGTTATGGAGAGCAAATAAATTCCTTATGCAAATTAGTTTGGAAATTAGACCATCTGATTGGCTGATGCAATTCTCATTAGGGATGGCCATCGGCCATCGGCCATCGATGTTTATAAACCATCGATGGGTTATGGTCGATGTTCCTTAGTTTTGACATTGATCGGGTTGAACCAGATGGTTTCACACAATTAATGTCAAGCTCAAACTAATAGTTTTGTTTTGCTATTTCCTGGGACACGGAGCATAGCTCCACCCACGACACCAGTGAAGCCCCGCCCCCGTATTCTGATTGGCCCACAGGCCAGTCAGTCAAATATAATGAATGACCACTGATATGTAACAACATTGATGGCAAAAGCCACAAAGGCCATCATTAATACTCATTCAAAACAATCCTTTCCGATTGGTTTATGTACTGTCAGTCAACAGTTTTCTATTTTACTACTTTTGATGGGACCATCATGCAATAGTCTTCAACCAGGAAGCCAATTGGTCAAGAATGTTCTTGTTATCAACCATCTTTGGCTGGTTTTGAAGGTTTTCAATTAGACTAGGGTGAGGAAGGACCTAAGTAAGTTATGGAGAGCAAATAAATTCCTTATGCAAATTAGTTTGGAAATTAGACCATCTGATTGGCTGATGCAATTCTCATTAGGGATGGCCATCGGCCATCGATGTTTATAAACCATCGATGGGTTATGGTCGATGTTCCTTAGTTTTGACATCGATCCGGTTGAACCAGATGGTTTCACACAATCAATGTCAAGCTCAAACTACTAGTTTTGTTTTGCTATTTCCTGGGACACGGAGCATGGCTCCACCCACGACACCAGTGAAGCCCCGCCCCCGTATTCTGATTGGCCCACAGGCCAGTCAGTCAAATATAATGAATGACCACTGATATATAACAACATTGATGGCAAAGGCCACAATGGCCATCATTAATACTCATTCAAAACAATCCTTTCCGATTTGTTTATGTACGGTCAGTCAACAGTTTTCTATTTTACTACTTTTGATGGGACCATCATGCAAAAGTCTTCAACCAGGAAGCCAATTGGTCAAGAATGTTCTTGTTATCAACCATCTTTGGCTGGTTTTGAAGGTTTTCAATTAGACTAGGGTGAGGAAGGACCTAAGTAAGTTATGGAGAGCAAATAAATTCCTTATGCAAATTAGTTTGGAAATTAGACCATCTGATTGGCTGATGCAATTCTCATTAGGGATGGCCATCGGCCATCGATGTTTATAAACCATCGATGGGTTATGGTCGATGTTCCTTAGTTTTGACATCGATCCGGTTGAACCAGATGGTTTCACACAATCAATGTCAAGCTCAAACTACTAGTTTTGTTTTGCTATTTCCTGGGACACGGAGCATGGCTCCACCCACGACACCAGTGAAGCCCCGCCCCCGTATTCTGATTGGCCCACAGGCCAGTCAGTCAAATATAATGAATGACCACTGATATATAACAACATTGATGGCAAAGGCCACAATGGCCATCATTAATACTCATTCAAAACAATCCTTTCCGATTGGTTTATGTACTGTCAGTCAACAGTTTTCTATTTTACTACTTTTGATGGGACCATCATGCAAAAGTCTTCAACCAGGAAGCCAATTGGTCAAGAATGTTCTTGTTATCAACCATCTTTGGCTGGTTTTGAAGGTTTTCAATTAGACTAGGGTGAGGAAGGACCTAAGTAAGTTATGGAGAGCAAATAAATTCCTTATGCAAATTAGTTTGGAAATTAGACCATCTGATTGGCTGATGCAATTCTCATTAGGGATGGCCATCGATGTTTATAAACCATCGATGGGTTATGGTCGATGTTCCTTTGTTTTTACATCGATCGGGTTGAACCAGATGGTTTCACACAATCAATGTCAAGCTCAAACTACTAGTTTTGTTTTGCTATTTCCTGGGACACGGAGCATAGCTCCACCCACGACACCAGTGAAGCCCGCCCCCGTATTCTGATTGGCCCACAGGCCAGTCAGTCAAATATAATGAATGACCACTGATATGTAACAACATTGATGGCAAAGGCCACAAAGGCCATCATTAATACTCATTCAAAACAATCCTTTCCGATTGGTTTATGTACTGTCAGTCAACAGTTTTCTATTTTACTACTTTTGATGGGACCATCACGCAATAGTCTTCAACCAGGAAGCCAATTGGTCAAGAATGTTCTTGTTATCAACCATCTTTGGCTGGTTTAGAAGGTTTTCAATTAGACTAGGGTGAGGAAGGACCTAAGTAAGTTATGGAGAGCAAATAAATTCCTTATGCAAATTAGTTTGGAAATTAGACCATCTGATTGGCTGATGCAATTCTCATTAGGGATGGCCATCGGCCATGGGTTATGGTCGATGTTCCTTAGTTTTGACATCGATCGGGTTGAACCAGATGGTTTCACACAATCAATGTCAAGCTCAAACTACTAGTTTTGTTTTGCTATTTCCTGGGACAAGGAGCATAGCTCCACCTACGACACCAGTGAAGCCCCGCCCCCGTATTCTGATTGGCCCACAGGCCAGTCAGTCAAATATAATGAATGACCACTGATATGTAACAACATTGATGGCAAAGGCCACAATGGCCATCATTAATACTCATTCAAAACAATCCTTTTCGATTGGTTTATGTACTGTCAGTCAACAGTTTTCTATTTTACTACTTTTGACGGGACCATCATGCAATAGTCTTCAACCAGGAAGCCAATTGGTCAAGAATGTTCTTGTTATCAACCATCTTTGGCTGGTTTTGAAGGTTTTCAATTAGACTAGGGTGAGGAAGGACCTAAGTAAATTATGGAGAGCAAATAAATTCCTTCTGCAAATTAGTTTGGAAATTAGACCATCTGATTGGCTGATGCAATTCTCATTAGGGATGGCCATCGGCCATCGATGTTTATAAACCATCGATGGGTTATGGTCGATGTTCCTTTGTTTTGACATTGATCGGGTTGAACCAGATGGTTTCACACAATCAATGTCAAGCTCAAACTACTAGTTTTGTTTTGCTATTTCCTGGGACACGGAGCATAGCTCCACCCACGACACCAGTGAAGCCCCGCCCCGTATTCTGATTGGCCCACAGGCCAGTCAGTCAAATATAATGAATGACCACTGATATGTAACAACATTGATGGCAAAGGCCACAATGGCCATCATTAATACTCATTCAAAACAATCCTTTCCGATTGGTTTATGTACTGTCAGTCAACAGTTTTCTATTTTACTACTTTTGATGGGACCATCATGCAATAGTCTTCAACCAGGAAGCCAATTGGTCAAGAATGTTCTTGTTATCAACCATCTTTGGCTGGTTTTGAAGGTTTTCAATTAGACTAGGGTGAGGAAGGACCTAAGTAAGTTATGGAGAGCAAATAAATTCCTTATGCAAATTAGTTTGGAAATTAGACCATCTGATTGGCTGATGCAATTCTCATTAGGGATGGCCATCGGCCATCGATGTTTATAAACCATCGATGGGTTATGGTCGATGTTCCTTTGTTTTGACATCGATCGGGTTGAACCAGATGGTTTCACACAATCAATGTCAAGCTCAAACTACTAGCTTTGTTTTGCTATTTCCTGGGACACGGAGCATAGCTCCACCCACGACACCAGTGAAGCCCCGCCCCCGTATTCTGATTGGCCCACAGGCCAGTCAGTCAAATATAATGAATGACCACTGATATGTAACAACATTGATGGCAAAGGCCACAAAGGCCACAAAGGCCATCATTAATACTCATTCAAAACAATCCTTTCCGATTGGTTTATGTACTGTCAGTCAACAGTTTTCTATTTTACTACTTTTGATGGGACCATCACGCAATAGTCTTCAACCAGGAAGCCAATTGGTCAAGAATGTTCTTGTTATCAACCATCTTTGGCTGGGTTAGAAGGTTTTCAATTAGACTAGGGTGAGGAAGGACCTAAGTAAGTTATGGAGAGCAAATAAATTCCTTATGCAAATTAGTTTGGAAATTAGACCATCTGATTGGCTGATGCAATTCTCATTAGGGATGGCCATCGGCCATGGGTTATGGTCGATGTTCCTTAGTTTTGACATCGATCGGGTTGAACCAGATGGTTTCACACAATCAATGTCAAGCTCAAACTACTAGTTTTGTTTTGCTATTTCCTGGGACACGGAGCATAGCTCCACCTACGACACCAGTGAAGCCCCGCCCCCATATTCTGATTGGCCCACAGGCCAGTCAGTCAAATATAATGAATGACCACTGATATGTAACAACATTGATGGCAAAGGCCACAATGGCCATCATTAATACTCATTCAAAACAATCCTTTTCGATTGGTTTATGTACTGTCAGTCAACAGTTTTCTATTTTACTTCTTTTGACGGGACCATCATGCAATAGTCTTCAACCAGGAAGCCAATTGGTCAAGAATGTTCTTGTTATCAACCCTCTTTGGCTGGTTTTGAAGGTTTTCAATTAGACTAGGGTGAGGAAGGACCTAAGTAAGTTATGGAGAGCAAATAAATTCCTTATGCAAATTAGTTTGGAAATTAGACCATCTGATTGGCTGATGCAATTCTCATTAGGGATGGCCATCGGCCATCGGCCATCGATGTTTATAAACCATCGATGGGTTATGGTCGATGTTCCTTAGTTTTGACATTGATCGGGTTGAACCAGATGGTTTCACACAATCAATGTCAAGCTCAAACTACTAGTTTTGTTTTGCTATTTCCTGGGACACGGAGCATAGCTCCACCCACGACACCAGTGAAGCCCCGCCCCGTATTCTGATTGGCCCACAGGCCAGTCAGTCAAATATAATGAATGACCACTGATATGTAAAAACATTGATGGCAAACGCCACAATGGCATCATTAATACTCATTCAAAACAATCCTTTCCGATTGGTTTATGTACTGTCAGTCTACAGTTTTCTATTTTACTACTTTTGATGGGACCATCATGCAATAGTCTTCAACCAGGAAGCCAATTGATCAAGAATGTTCTTGTTATCAACAATCTTTGGCTGGTTTTGAAGGTTTTCAATTAGACTAGGGTGCGGAAGGACCTAAGTAAGTTATGGAGAGCAAATAAATTCCATATGCAAATTAGTTTGGAAATTAGACCATCTGATTGGCTGATGCAATTCTCATTAGGGATGGCCATCGGACATCGATGTTTATAAACCATCGATTGGTTATGGTCGATGTTCCTTAGTTTTGACATCGATCGGGTTGAACCAGATGGTTTCACACAATCAATGTCAAGCTCAAACTACTAGTTTTGTTTTGCTATTTCCTGGGACACGGAGCATAGCTCCACCCACGACACCAGTGAAGCCCCGCCCCGTATTCTGATTGGCCCACAGGCCAGTCAGTCAAATATAATGAATGACCACTGATATGTAACAACATTGATGGCAAAGGCCACAATGGCCATCATTAATACTCATTCAAAACAATCCTTTCCGATTGGTTTATGTACTGTCAGTCAACAGTTTTCTATTTTACTACTTTTGATGGGACCATCATGCAATAGTCTTCAACCAGGAAGCCAAATGATCAAGAATGTTCTTGTTATCAACCATCTTTGGCTGGTTTTGAAGGTTTTCAATTAGACGAGGGTGCGGAAGGACCTAAGTAAGTTATGGAGAGCAAATAAATGCCTTATGCAAATTAGTTTGGAAATTAGACCATCTGATTGGCTGATGCAATTCTCATTAGGGATGGCCATCGGCCATCGATGTTTATAAACCATCGATGGGTTATGGTCGATGTTCCTTAGTTTTGACAACGATCGGGTTGAACCAGATGGTTTCACACAATCAATGTCAAGCTCAAACTACTAGTTTTGTTTTGCTATTTCCTGGGACACTGAGCATAGCTCCACCCACGACACCAGTGAAGCCCCGCCCCCGTATTCTGATTGGCCCACAGGCCAGTCAGTCAAATATAATGAATGACCACTGATATGTAACAACATTGATGGCAAAGGCCACAATGGCCATCAATAATACTCATTCAAAACAATCCTTTCCGATTGGTTTATGTACTGTCAGTCAACAGTTTTCTATTTTACTACTTTTGATGGGACCATCATGCAATAGCCTTCAACCAGGAAGCCAATTGGTCAAGAACGTTCTTGTTATCAACCATCTTTGGCTGGTTTTGAAGGTTTTCAATTAGACTAGGGTGAGGAAGGACCTAAGTAAGTTATGGAGAGCAAGTGAATTACTTATGCAAATTAGTTTGGAAATTAGACCATCTGATTGGCTGATGCAATTCTCATTAGGGATGGCCATCGGCCATCGATGTTTATAAACCATCGATGGGTTATGGTCGATGTTCCTTAGTTTTGACATCGATCGGGTTGAACCAGATGGTTTCACACAATCAATGTCAAGCTCAAACTACTAGTTTTGTTTTGCTATTTCCTGGGACACTGAGCATAGCTCCACCCACGACACCAGTGAAGCCCCGCCCCCATATTCTGATTGGCCCACAGGCCAGTCAGTCAAATATAATGAATGACCACTGATATGTAACAACATTGATGGCAAAGGCCACAATGGGCATCATTAATACTCATTCAAAACAATCCTTTCCGATTGGTTTATGTACTGTCAGTCAACAGTTTTCTATTTTACTACTTTTGATGGGACCATCATGCAATATTCTTCAACCATGAAGCCAATCAGTCAAGAATGTTCTTGTTATCAACCATCTTTGGCTGGTTTTGAAGGTTTTCAATTAGACCAAGGTGAGGAAGGACCTAAGTAAGTTATGGAGAGCAAATAAATTCCTTATGCAAATTAGTTTGGAAATTAGACCATCTGATTGGCTGATGCAATTCTCATTAGGGACGGCCATCGGCCATCGATGTTTATAAACCATCGATGGGTTATGGTCGATGTTCCTTAGTTTTGACATTGATCGGGTTGAACCAGATGGTTTCACACAATCAATGTCAAGCTCAAACTACTGGTTTTGTTTTGCTATTTCCTGGGACACGGTGCATAGCTCCACCCACGACACCAGTGAAGCCCCACCCCCGTATTCTGATTGGCCCACAGGCCAGTCAGTCAAATATAATGAATGACCACTGATATGTAACAACATTGATGGCAAAGGCAACAATGGCCATCATTAATACTCATTCAAAACAATCCTTTCCGATTGGTTTATGTACTGTCAGTCAACAGTTTTCTATTTTACTACTTTTGATGGGACCATCATGCAATAGTCTTCAACAAGGAAGCCAATTGGTCAAGAATGTTCTTGTTATCAACCATCTTTGGCTGGTTTTGAAGGTTTTCAATTAGACTAGGGAGAGGAAGGACCTAAGTAAGTTATGGAGAGCAAATAAATTCCTTATGCAAATTAGTTTGGAAATTAGACCATCTGATTGGCAGATGCAATTCTCATTAGGGATGGCCATCGGCCATCGATGTTTATAAACCATCGATGGGTTATGGTCGATGTTCCTTAGTTTTGACATCGATCGGGTTGAACCAGATGGTTTCACACAATCAATGTCAAGCTCAAACTACTAGTTTTGTTTTGCTATTTCCTGGGACACTGAGCATAGCTCCACCCACGACACCAGTGAAGCCCCGCCCCCATATTCTGATTGGCCCACAGGCCAGTCAGTCAAATATAATGAATGACCACTGATATGTAACAACATTGATAGCAAAGGCCACAATGGGCATCATTAATACTCATTCAAAACAATCCTTTCCGATTGGTTTATGTACTGTCAGTCAACAGTTTTCTATTTTACTACTTTTGATGGGACCATCATGCAATAGTCTTCAACCAGGAAGCCAATTGGTCAAGAATGTTCTTGTTATCAACTATCTTTGGCAGGTTTTGAAGGTTTTCAATTAGACTAAGGTGAGGAAGGACCTAAGTAAGTTATGGAGATCAAATAAATTCCTTATGCAAATTAGTTTGGAAATTAGACCATCTGATTGGCTGATGCAATTCTCATTAGGGATGGCCATCGATGTTTATAAACCATCGATGGGTTATGGTCGATGTTCCTTAGTTTTGACATCGATCGGGTTGAACCAGATGGTTTCACACAATCAATGTCAAGCTCAAACTACTAGTTTTGTTTTGCTATTTCCTGGGACACTGAGCATAGCTCCACCCACGACACCAGTGAAGCCCCGCCCCCATATTCTGATTGGCCCGCAGGCCAGTCAGTCAAATATAATGAATGACCACTGATATGTAACAACATTGATGGCAAAGGCCACAATGGCCATCATTAATACTCAATCAAAACAATCCTTTCCGATTGGTTTATGTACTGTCAGTCAACAGTTTTCTATTTTACTACTTTTGATGGAACCATCATGCAATAGTCTTCAACCAGGGAGCCAATTGGTCAAGAATGTTCTTGTTATCAACCACCTTTGGCTGGTTTTAAATTAGACTAAGGTGCGGAAGGACCTAAGTAAGTTATGGAGAGCAAATAAATTCCTTATGCAAATTAGTTTGGAAATTAGACCATCTGATTGGCTGATGCAATTCTCATTAGGGATGGCCATCGGCCATCGATGTTTATTAACCATCGATGGGTTATGGTCGATGTTCCTTAGTTTTGACATCGATCGGGTTGAACCAGATGGTTTCACACAATCAATGTCAAGCTCAAACTACTAGTTTTGTTTTGCTATTTCCTGGGACACGGAGCATAGCTCCAATGACGACACCAGTGAAGCCCCGCCCCCGTATTCTGATTGGCCCACAGGCCAGCCAGTCAGTCAAATATAATGAATGACCACTGATATGTAACAACATTGATGGCAAAGGCCACAATGGCATCATTAATACTCATTCAAAACAATCCTTTCCGATTGGTTTATGTACTGTCAGTCAACAGTTTTCTATTTTACTACTTTTGATGAGACCATCATGCAATAGTCTTCAACCAGGAAGCCAATTGATCAAGAATGTTCTTGTTATCAACCATCTTTGGCTGGTTTTGAAGGTTTTCAATTAGACTAGGGTGCGGAAGGACCTAAGTAAGTTATTGAGAGCAAATAAATGCCTTATGCAAATTAGTTTGGAAATTAGACCATCTGATTGGCTGATGCAATTCTCATTAGGGATGGCCATCGGCCATCGATGTTTATAAACCATCGATGGTTATGGTCGATGTTCCTTAGTTTTGACATCGATCGGGTTGAACCAGATGGTTTCACACAATCAATGTCAAGCTCAAACTACTAGTTTTGTTTTGCTATTTCCTGGGACACGGAGCATAGCTCCACCCACGACACCAGTGAAGCCCCACCCCCGTATTCTGATTGGCCCACAGGCCAGTCAGTCAAATATAATGAATGACCACTGATATGTAACAACATTGATGGCAAAGGCCACAATGGCCATCATTAATACTCATTCAAAACAATCCTTTCCGATTGGTTTATGTACTGTCAGTCAACAGTTTTCTATTTTACTACTTTTGATGGGACCATCATGCAATAGCCTTCAACCAGGAAGCCAATTGGTCAAGAATGTTCTTGTTATCAACCATCTTTGGCTGGTTTTGAAGGTTTTCAATTAGACTAGGGTGAGTAAGGACCTAAGTAAGTTATGGAGAGCAAGTGAATTACTTATGCAAATTAGTTTGGAAATTAGACCATCTGATTGGCTGATGCAATTCTCATTAGGGATGGCCATCGGCCATCGATGTTTATAAACCATCGATGGGTTATGGTCGATGTTCCTTAGTTTTGACATCGATCAGGTTTAACCAGATGGTTTCACACAATCAATGTCAAGCTCAAACTACTAGTTTTGTTTTGCTATTTCCTGGGACACGGAGCATAGCTCCACACACGACACCAGTGAAGCCCCGCCCACGTAATCTGATTGGCCCACAGGCCAGTCAGTCAAATATAATGAATGACCACTGATATGTAACAACATTGATGGCAAAGGCCACAATGGCCATCATTAATACTCATTCAAAAAAATCCTTTCCGATTGGTTTATGTACTGTCAGTCAACAGTTTTCTATTTTACTACTTTTGATGGGACCATCATGCAATAGCCTTCAACCAGGAAGCCAATTGGTCAAGAATGTTCTTGTTATCAACCATCTTTGGCTGGTTTTGAAGGTTTTCAATTAGACTAGGGTGAGGAAGGACCTAAGTAAGTTATGGAGAGCAAGTAAATTACTTATGCAAATTAGTTTGGAAATTAGACCATCTGATTGGCTGATGCAATTCTCATTAGGGATGGCCATCGGCCATCGATGTTTATAAACCATCGATGGGTTATGGTCGATGTTCCTTAGTTTTGACATCGATCAGGTTTAACCAGATGGTTTCACACAATCAATGTCAAGCTCAAACTACTAGTTTTGTTTTGCTATTTCCTGGGACACGGAGCATACCTCCACCCACGACACCAGTGAAGCCCCGCCCCCGTATTCTGATTGGCCCACAGGCCAGTCAGTCAAATATAATGAATGACCACTGATATGTAACAACATTGATGGCAAAGGCCACAATGGCCATCATTAACACTTATTCAAAACAATCCTTTCCGATTGGTTTATGTACTGTCAGTCAACAGTTTTCTATTTTACTACTTTTGATGGGACCATCATGCAATAGTCTTCAACCAGGAAGCCAATTGGTCAAGAATGTTCTTGTTATCAACTATCTTTGGCAGGTTTTGAAGGTTTTCAATTAGACTAAGGTGAGGAAGGACCTAAGTAAGTTATGGAGATCAAATAAATTCCTTATGCAAATTAGTTTGGAAATTAGACCATCTGATTGGCTGATGCAATTCTCATTAGGGATGGCCATCGATGTTTATAAACCATCGATGGGTTATGGTCGATGTTCCTTAGTTTTGACATCGATCGGGTTGAACCAGATGGTTTCACACAATCAATGTCAAGCTCAAACTACTAGTTTTGTTTTGCTATTTCCTGGGACACTGAGCATAGCTCCACCCACGACACCAGTGAAGCCCCGCCCCCATATTCTGATTGGCCCACAGGCCAGTCAGTCAAATATAATGAATGACCACTGATATGTAACAACATTGATGGCAAAGGCCACAATGGCCATCATTAATACTCATTCAAAACAATACTTTCCGATTGGTTTATGTACTGTCAGTCAACAGTTTTCTATTTTACTACTTTTGATGGGACCATCATGCAATAGTCTTCAACCAGGAAGCCAATTGGTCAAGAATGTTCTTGTTATAAACCATCTTTGGCTGGTTTTGAAGGTTTTCAATTAGACTAGGGTGAGGAAGGACCTAAGTAAGTTATGGAGAGCAAATAAATTCCTTATGCAAATTAGTTTGGAAATTAGACCATCTGATTGGCTGATGCAATTCTCATTAGGGATGGCCATCGGCCATCGGCCATCGGCCATCGATGGTTATAAACCATCGATGGGTTATGGTCGATGTTCCTTTGTTTTGACATCGATCGGGTTGAACCAGATGGTTTCACACAATCAATGTCAAGCTCAAACTACTAGTTTTGTTTTGCTATTTCCTGGGACACGGAGCATAGCTCCACCCACGACACCAGTGAAGCCCCGCCCCCGTATTCTGATTGGCCCACAGGCCAGTCAGTCAAATATAATGAATGACCACTGATATGTAACAACATTGATGGCAAAGGCCACAATGGCCATCATTAATACTCATTCAAAACAATCCTTTCCAATTGGTTTATGTACTGTCAGTCAACAGTTTTCTATTTTACTACTTTTGATGGGACCATCATGCAATAGTCTTCAACCAGGAAGCCAATTGGTCAAGAATGTTCTTGTTATCAACCATCTTTGGCTGGTTTTGAAGGTTTTCAATTAGACTAGGGTGAGGAAGGACCTAAGTAAGTTATGGAGAGCAAATAAATTCCTTATGCAAATTAGTTTGGAAATTAGACCATCTGATTGGCTGATGCAATTCTCATTAGGGATGGCTATCGGCCATCGGCCATCGATGGTTATAAACCATCGATGGGTTATGGTCGATGTTCCTTAGTTTTGACATCGATCGGGTTGAACCAGATGGTTTCACACAATCAATGTCAAGCTCAAACTACTAGTTTTGTTTTGCTATTTCCTGGGACATGGAGCATAGCTCCACCTACAACACCAGTGAAGCCCCACCCCCGTATTCTGATTTGCCCACAGGCCAGTCAGTCAAATATAATGAATGACCACTGATATGTAACAACATTGATGGCAAAGGCCACAATGGCTATCATTAATACTCATTCAAAACAATCATTTTCGATTGGTTTATGTACTGTCAGTCAACAGTTTTCTATTTTACTACTTTTGACGGGACCATCATGCAATAGTCTTCAACAAAGAAGCCAATTGGTCAAGAATGTTCTTGTTATTAACCAACTTTTGGCTGGTTTTGATGGTTTTCAATTAGACTAGGGTGAGGAAGGACCTAAGTAAGTTATGGAGAGCAAATAAATTCCTTATGCAAATTAGTTTGGAAATTAGACCATCTGATTGGCTGATGCAATTCTCATTAGGGATGGCCATCGGCCATCGATGTTTATAAACCATCGATGGGTTATGGTCGATGTTCCTTAGTTTTGACATCGATCGGGTTGAACCAGATGGTTTCACACAATCAATGTCAAGCTCAAACTACTAGTTTTGTTTTGCTATTTCCTGGGACACGGAGCATAGCTCCAATGACGACACCAGTGAAGCCCCGCCCCCGTATTCTGATTGGCCTACAGGCCAGTCAGTCAAGTATAATGAATGACCACTGATATGTAAAAACATTGATGGCAAACGCCACAATGGCATCATTAATACTCATTCAAAACAATCCTTTCCGATTGGTTTATATACTGTCAGTCAACAGTTTTCTATTTTACTACTTTTGATGGGACCATCATGCAATAGCCTTCAACCAGGAAGCCAATTGGTCAAGAATGTTCTTGTCATCAACCATCTTTGGCTGGTTTTGAAGGTTTTCAATTAGACTAGGGTGAGGAAGGACCTAAGTAAGTTATGGAGAGCAAGTGAATTACTTATGCAAATTAGTTTGGAAATTAGACCATCTGATTGGCTGATGCAATTCTCATTAGGGATGGCCATCGGCCATCGATGTTTATAAACCATCGATGGGTTATGGTCGATGTTCCTTAGTTTTGACATCGATCGGGTTGAACCAGATGGTTTCACACAATCAATGTCAAGCTCAAACTACTAGTTTTGTTTTGCTATTTCCTGGGACACGGAGCATAGCTCCACCCACGACACCAGTGAAGCCCCGCCCCCGTATTCTGATTGGCCCACAGGCCAGTCAGTCAAATATAATGAATGACCACTGATATGTAACAACATTGATGGCAAAGGCCACAATGGCCATCATTAACACTTATTCAAAACAATCCTTTCCGATTGGTTTATGTACTGTCAGTCAACAGTTTTCTATTTTACTACTTTTGATGGGACCATCATGCAATATTCGTCAACCATGAAGCCAATCAGTCAAGAATGTTCTTGTTATCAACCATCTTTGGCTGGTTTTGAAGGTTTTCAATTAGACTAAGGTGAGGAAGGACCTAAGTAAGTTATGGAGAGCAAATAAATTCCTTATGCAAATTAGTTTGGAAATTAGACCATCTGATTGGCTGATGCAATTCTCATTAGGGACGGCCATCGGCCATCGGCCATCGGCCATCGATGTTTATAAACCATCGATGGGTTATGGTCGATGTTCCTTAGTTTTGACATCGATTGTGTTAAACCAGATGGTTTCACACAATCAATGTCAAGCTCAAACTACTAGTTTAGTTTTGCTATTTCCTGGGACACTGAGCATAGCTCCACCCACGACACCAGTGAAGCCCCGCCCCCATATTCTGATTGGCCCACAGGCCAGTCAGTGAAATATAATGAAAGATCACTGATATGTAACAACATTGATGGCAAAGGCCACAATGGCCATCATTAATACTCATTCAAAACAATCCTTTCCGATTGGTTTATGTACTGTCAGTCAACAGTTTTCTATTTTACTACTTTTGATGGGACCATCATGCAATATTCTTCAACCATGAAGCCAATCAGTCAAGAATGTTCTTGTTATCAACCATCTTTGGCTGGTTTTGAAGGTTTTCAATTAGACTAAGGTGAGGAAGGACCTAAGTAAGTTATGGAGAGCAAATAAATTCCTTATGCAAATTAGTTTGGAAATTAGACCATCTGATTGGCTGATGCAATTCTCATTAGGGACGGCCATCGGCCATCGATGTTTATAAACCATCGATGGGTTATGGTCGATGTTCCTTAGTTTTGACATCGATCGGGTTGAACCAGATTGTTTCACACAATCAATAACAAGCTCAAACTACTAGTTTTGTTTTGCTATTTCCTGGGACACGGTGCATAGCTCCACCTACGACACCAGTGAAGCCCCGCCCCCGTATTCTGATTGGCCCACAGGCCAGTCAGTCAAATATAATGAATGACCACTGATATGTAACAACATTGATGGCAAAGGCCACAATGGCCATCATTAATACTCATTCAAAACAATCCTTTCCGATTGGTTTATGTACTGTCAGTCAACAGTTTTCTATTTTACTACTTTTGATGGGACCATCATGCAATAGTCTTCAACCAGGAAGCCAATTGGTCAAGAATGTTCTTGTTATCAACCATCTTTGGCTGGTTTTGAAGGTTTTCAATTAGACTAGGGAGAGGAAGGACCTAAGTAAGTTATGGAGAGCAAATAAATTCCTTATGCAAATTAGTTTGGAAATTAGACCATCTGATTGGCTGATGCAATTCTCATTAGGGATGGCCATCGGCCATCGATGTTTATAAACCATCGATGGGTTATGGTCAATGTTCCTTAGTTTTGACATTGATCGGGTTGAACCAGATGGTTTCACACAATCAATGTCAAGCTCAAACTACTAGTTTTGTTTTGCTATTTCCTGGGACACGGTGCATAGCTCCACCCACGACACCAGTGAAGCCCCGCCTCCGTATTCTTATTGGCCCACAGGCCAGTCAGTCAAATATAATGAATGACCACTGATATGTAACAACATTGATGGCAAAGGCCACAATGGCCATCATTAATACTCATTTAAAACAATCCTTTCCATTTATTTTATGTACTGTCAGTCAACAGTTTTCTATTTTACTACTTTTGATGGGACCATCATGCAATAATCTTCAACCAGGAAGCCAATTGGTCAAGAATGTTCTTGTTATCAACCATCTTTGGCTGGTTTGGAAGGTTATCAATTAGACTAGGGTGAGGAAGGACCTAAGTAAGTTATGGAGAGCAAATAAATTCCTTATGCAAATTAGTTTGGAAATTAGACCATCTGATTGGCTGATGCAATTCTCATTAGGGATGGCCATCGTTGTTTATAAACCATCGATGGGTTATGGTCGATGTTCCTTAGTTTTGACATCGATCGGGTTGAACCAGATGGTTTCACACAATCAATGTCAAGCTCAAACTACTAGTTTTGTTTTGCTATTTCCTGGGACACGGAGCATAGCTCCACCCACGACACCAGTGAAGCCCCGCCCCCATATTCTGATTGGCCCACAGGCCAGTCAGTCAAATATAATGAATGACCACTGATATGTAAAAACATTGATGGCAAACGCCACAATGGCCATCATTAATACTCATTCAAAAGAATCCTTTCCGATTGGATTATGTACTGTCAGTCAACAGTTTTCTATTTTACTACTTTTGATGGGACCATCATGCAATAGTCTTCAACCAGGAAGCCAATTGGTCAAGAATGTTCTTGTTATCAACCATCTTTGGCTGGTTTTGAAGGTTTTCAATTAGACTAGGGAGAGGAAGGACCTAAGTAAGTTATGGAGAGCAAATAAATTCCTTATGCAAATTAGTTTGGAAATTAGACCATCTGATTGGCTGATGCAATTCTCATTAGGGATGGCCATCGTTGTTTATAAACCATCGATGGGTTATGGTCGATGTTCCTTAGTTTTGACATCGATCGGGTTGAACCAGATGGTTTCACACAATCAATGTCAAGCTCAAACTACTAGTTTTGTTTTGCTATTTCCTGGGACACGGAGCATAGCTCCACCCACGACACCAGTGAAGCCCCGCCCCCGTATTCTGATTGGCCCACAGGCCAGTCAGTCAAATATAATGAATGACCACTGATATGTAACAACATTGATGGCAAAGGCCACAATGGCCATCATTAATACTCATTCAAAACAATCCTTTCCGATTGGTTTATGTACTGTCAGTCAACAGTTTTCTATTTTACTACTTTTGATGGGACCATCATGCAATAGTCTTCAACCAGGAAGCCAATTGGTCAAGAATGTTCTTGTTATCAACCATCTTTGGCTGGTTTTGAAGGTTTTCAATTAGACTAGGGAGAGGAAGGACCTAAGTAAGTTATGGAGAGCAAATAAATTCCTTATGCAAATTAGTTTGGAAATTAGACCATCTAATTGGCTGATGCAATTCTCATTAGGGATGGCCATCGGCCATCGGCCATCGATGTTTATAAACCATCGATGGGTTATGGTCGATGTTCCTTAGTTTTGACATCGATCGGGTTGAACCAGATGGTTTCACACAATCAATGTCAAGCTCAAACTACTAGTTTTGTTTTGCTATTTCCTGGGACACGGTGCATAGCTCCACCCACGACACCAGTGAAGCCCCGCCCCCGTATTCTGATTGGCCCACAGGCCAGTCAGTCAAATATAATGAATGACCAATGATATGTAACAACATTGATGGCAAAGGCCACAATGGCCATCATTAATACTCATTCAAAACAATCCTTTCCGATTGGTTTATGTACTGTCAGTCAACAGTTTTCTATTTTACTACTTTTGATGGGACCATCATGCAATAGTCTTCGACCAGGAAGCCAATTGGTCAAGAATGTTCTTGTTATCAACCATCTTTGGCTGGTTTTGAAGGTTTTCAATTAGACTAGGGAGAGGAAGGACCTAAGTAAGTTATGGAGAGCAAATAAATTCCTTATGCAAATTAGTTTGGAAATTAGACCATCTGATTGGCTGATGCAATTCACATTAGGGATGGCCATCGGCCATCGATGTTTATAAACCATCGATGGGTTATGGTCGATGTTCCTTAGTTTTGACATTGATCGGGTTGAACCAGATGGTTTCACACAATCAGTGTCAAGCTCAAACTACTAGTTTTGTTTTGCTATTTCCTGGGACACGGTGCATAGCTCCACCCACGACACCAGTGAAGCCCCGCCCCCGTATTCTGATTGGCCCACAGGCCAGTCAGTCAAATATAATGAATGACCACTGATATGTAACAACATTGATGGCAAAGGCCACAATGGCCATCATTAATACTCATTCAAAACAATCCTTTCCATTTATTTTATGTACTGTCAGTCAACAGTTTTCTATTTTACTACTTTTGATGGGACCATCATGCAATAGTCTTCAACCAGGAAGCCAATTGGTCAAGAATGTCCTTGTTATCAACCATCTTTGGCTGGTTTGGAAGGATATCAATTAGACTAGGGTGAGGAAGGACCTAAGTAAGTTATGGAGAGCAAATAAATTCCTTATGCAAATTAGTTTGGAAATTAGACCATCTGATTGGCTGATGCAATTCTCATTAAGGATGGCCATCGTTGTTTATAAACCATCGATGGGTTATGGTCGATGTTCCTTAGTTTTGACATCGATCGGGTTGAACCAGATGGTTTCACACAATCGATGTCAAGCTCAAACTACTAGTTTTGTTTTGCTATTTCCTGGGACACGGAGCATAGCTCCACCCACGACACCAGTGAAGCCCTGCCCCCATATTGTGATTGGCCCACAGGCCAGTCAGTCAAATATAATGAATGACCACTGATATGTAAAAACATTGATGGCAAACGCCACAATGGCCATCATTAATACTCATTCAAAAGAATCCTTTCCGATTGGATTATGCACTGTCAGTCAACAGTTTTCTATTTTACTACTTTTGATGGGACCATCATGCAATAGTCTTCAACCAGGAAGCCAATTGGTCAAGAATGTTCATGTTATCAACCATCTTTGGCTGGTTTTGAAGGTTTTCAATTAGACTAGGGTGTGGAAGGACCTAAGTTATGGAGAGCAAATAAATTCCGTATGCAAATTAGTTTGGAAATTAGACCATCTGATTGGCTGATGCAATTTTCATTAGGGATGGCCATCGGCCATCGGCCATCGGCCATCGATGTTTATAAACCATCGATGGGTTATGGTCGATGTTCCTTAGTTTTGACATCGATTGGGTTGAACCAGATGGTTTCACACAATCAATGTCAAGCTCAAACTACTAGTTTTGTTTTGCTATTTCCTGGGACACGGAGCATAGCTCCACCCACGACACCAGTGAAGCCCCGCCCCCGTATTCTGATTGGCCCACAGGCCAGTCAGTCAAATATAATGAATGACCACTGATATGTAACAACATTGATGGCAAAGGCCACAATGGCCATCATTAATACTCATTCAAATTAATCCTTTCCGACTGGTTTATGTACTGTCAGTCAACAGTTTTCTATTTTACTACTTTTGATGGGACCATCATGCAAAAGTCTTCAACCAGGAAGCCAATTGGTCAAGAATGTTCTTGTTATCAATCATCTTTGGCTGGTTTTGAAGGTTTTCAATTAGACTAGGGAGAGGAAGGACCTAAGTAAGTTATGGAGAGCAAATAAATTCCTTATGAAAATTAGTTTTGAAATTAAACCATCTGATTGGCTGATGCAATTCTCATTAGGGATGGCCATCGGCCATCGGCCATCGGCCATCGATGGTTATAAACCATCGATGGGTTATGGTCGATGTTCCTTAGTTTTGACATCAATCGGGTTGAACCAGATGGTTTCACACAATCAATGTCAAGCTCAAACTAATAGTTTTGTTTTGCTATTTCCTGGGACACGGAGCATAGGTCCACCCATGACACCAGTGAAGCCCCGCCCCCGTATTCTGATTGGCCCACAGGCCAGTCAGTCAAATATAATGAATGACCACTGATATGTAACAACATTGATGGCAAAGGCCACAATGGCCATCATTAATACTCATTCAAATTAATCCTTTCCGATTGGTTTATGTACTGTCAGTCAACAGTTTTCTATTTGACTACTTTTGATGGGACCATCATGCAATATTCTTCAACCATGAAGCCAATCAGTCAAGAATGTTCTTGTTATCAACTATCTTTGGCTGGTTTTGACGGTTTTCAATTAGACTAGGGTGAGGAAGGACCTAAGTAAGTTATGGAGAGCAAAAAAATTCCTTATGCAAATTAGTTTGGAAATTAGACCATCTGATTGGCTGATGCAATTCTCATTAGGGATGGCCATCGGCCATCGGCCATCGGCCATCGATGTTTATAAACCATCGATGGGTTATGGTCGATGTTCCTTAGTTTTGACATCGATCGGGTTGAACCAGATGGTTTCACACAATCAATATCAAGCTCAAACTACTAGTTTTGTTTTGCTATTTCCTGGGACACGGAGCATAGCTCCAACGACGACACCAGTGAAGCCCCGCCCCCGTATTCTGATTGGCCTACAGGCCAGTCAGTCAAATATAATGAATGACCACTGATATGTAACAACATTGATGGCAAAGGCCACAATGGCCATCATTAATACTCATTCAAAACAATCCTTTCCGATTGGTTTATGTACTGTCAGTCAACAGTTTTCTATTTTACTACTTTTGATGGGACCATCATGCAATAGCCTTCAACCAGGAAGCCAATTGGTCAAGAATGTTCTTGTTATCAACCATCTTTGGCTGGTTTTGAAGGTTTTCAATTAGACTAGGGTGAGGAAGGACCTAAGTAAGTTATGGAGAGCAAATAAATTCCTTATGCAAATTAGTTTGGAAATTAGACCATCTGATTGGCTGATGCAATTCTCATTAGGGATGGCCATCGGCCATCGATGTTTATAAACCATCGATGGGTTATGGTCGATGTTTCTTAGTTTTGACATCGATCGGGTTGAACCAGATGGTTTCACACAATCAATGTCAAGCTCAAACTACTAGTTTTGTTTTGCTATTTCCTGGGACACTGAGCATAGCTCCACCCACGACACCAGTGAAGCCCCGCCCCCGTATTCTGATTGGCCCACAGGCCAGTCAGTCAAATATAATGAAAGACCACTGATATGTAACAACATTGATGGCAAAGGCCACAATGGCCATCATTAATACTCATTCAAAACAATCCTTTCCGATTGGTTTATGTACTGTCAGTCAACAGTTTTCTATTTTACTACTTTTGATGGGACCATCATGCAATAGTCTTCAACCAAGAAGCCAATTGGTCAAGAATGTTCTTGTTATCAACCATCTTTGGCTGGTTTTGAAGGTTTTCAATTAGACTAGGGAGAGGAAGGACCTAAGTAAGTTATGGAGAGCAAATAAATTCCTTATGCAAATTAGTTTGGAAATTAGACCATCTGATTGGCTGATGCAATTCTCATTAGGGATGGCCATCGGCCATCGGCCATCGGCCATCGATGTTTATAAACCATCGATGGGTTATGGTCGATGTTCCTTAGTTTTGACATTGATCGGGTTGAACCAGATGGTTTCACACAATCAATGTCAAGCTCAAACTACTAGTTTTGTTTTGCTATTTCCTGGGACACGGTGCATAGCTCCACCCACGACACCAGTGAAGCCCCGCCCCCGTATTCTGATTGGCCCACAGGCCAGTCAGTCAAATATAATGAATGACCACTGATATGTAACAACATTGATGGCAAAGGCCACAATGGCCATCATTAATACTCATTCAAAACAATCCTTTCCGAATGGATTATGTACTGTCAGTCAACAGTTTTCTATTTTACTACTTTTGATGGGACCATCATGCAATAGCCTTCAACCAGAAAGCCAATTGGTCAAGAATGTTCTTGTTATCAACCATCTTTGGCTGGTTTTGAAGGTTTTCAATTAGACTAGAGTGAGGAAGGACCTAAGTAAGTTATGGAGAGCAAGTGAATTACTTATGCAAATTAGTTTGGAAATTAGACCATCTGATTGGCTGATGCAATTCTCATTAGGGATGGCCATCAGCCATCGATGTTTATAAAATATCGATGGGTTATGGTCGATGTTCCTTAGTTTTGACACCGATCGGGTTGAACCAGATGGTTTCACACAATCAATGTCAAGCTCAAACTACTATTTTTGTTTTGCTATTTCCTGGGACACGGAGCATAGCTCCACCCACGACACCAGTGAAGCCCCGCCCCCATATTCTGATTGGCCCACAGGCCAGTCAGTCAAATTTAATGAATGACCACTGATATGTAACAACATTGATGGCAAAGGCCACAATGGGCATCATTAATACTCATTCAAAACAATCCTTTCCGATTGGTTTATGTACTGTCAGTCAACAGTTTTCTATTTTACTACTTTTGATGGGACCATCATGCAATAGTCTTCAACAAGGAAGCCAATTGGTCAAGAATGTTCTTGTTATTAACCATCTTTTGGCTGGTTTTGATGGTTTTCAATTAGACTAGGGTGAGGAAGGACCTAAGTAAGTTATGGAGAGCAAATAAATTCCTTATGCAAATTAGTTTAGAAATTAGACCATCTGATTGGCTGATGCAATACTCATTAGGGATGGCCATCGGCCATCGATGTTTATAAACCATCGATGGGTTATGGTCGATGTTCCTTAGTTTTGACATCGATCGGGTTGAACCAGATGGTTTCACACAATCAATGTCAAGCTCAAACTACTAGTTTTGTTTTGCTATTTCCTAGGACACGGAGCATAGCTCCACCCACGACACCAGTAAAGCCCCGCCCCCATATTCTGATTGGCCCACAGGCCAGTCAGTCAAATATAATGAATGACCACTGATATGTAACAACATTGCTTGCAAAGGCCACAATGGCCATCATTAATACTCATTCAAAACAATCCTTTCCGATTGGTTTATGTACTGTCAGTCTACAGTTTTCTATTTTACTACTTTTGATGGGACCATCATGCAATAGTCTTCAACCAGTAAGCCAATTGATCAAGAATGTTCTTGTTATCAACCATCTTTGGCTGGTTTTGAAGGTTTTCAATTAGACTAGGGTGCGGAAGGACCTAAGTAAGTTATGGAGAGCAAATAAATGCCTTATGCAAATTAGTTTGGAAATTAGACCATCTGATTGGCTGATGAAATTCTCATTAGGGATGGCCATCGGCCATCGATGTTTATAAACCATCGATGGGTTATGGTCGATGTTCCTTAGTTTTGACATCGATCGGGTTGAACCAGATGGTTTCACACAATCAATGTCAAGCTCAAACTACTAGTTTTGTTTTGCTATTTCCTGGGACACGGAGCATAGCTCCACCCACGACACCAGTGAAGCCCCGCCCCCGTATTCTGATTGGCCCACAGGCCAGTCAGTCAAATATAATGAATGATCACTGATATGTAACAACATTGATGGCAAAGGCCACAATGACCATCATTAATACTCATTCAAAACAATCCTTTCCGATTGGTTTATGTACTGTCAGTCAACAGTTTTCTATTTTACTACTTTTGATGGGACCATCATGCAATAGCCTTCAACCAGGAAGCAAATTGGTCAAGAATGTTCTTGTTATCAACCAACTTTGGCTGGTTTTGAAGGTTTTCAATAAGACTAGGGTGAGGAAGGACCTAAGTAAGTTATGGAGAGCAAGTGAATTACTTATGCAAATTAGTTTGGAAATTAGACCATCTGATTGGCTGATGCAATTCTCATTAGGGATGGCCATCGGCCATCGATGTTTATAAGCCATCGATGGGTTATGGTCGATGTTCCTTAGTTTTGACATCGATCGGGTTGAACCAGATGGTTTCACACAATCAATGTCAAGCTCAAACTACTAGTTTTGTTTTGCTATTTCCTGGGACACGGAGCATAGCTCCACCCACGACACCAGTGAAGCCCCGCCCCCATATTCTGATTGGCCCACAGGCCAGTCAGTCAAATATAATGAATGACCACTGATATGTAACAACATTGATGGCAAAGGCCACAATGGCCTGCATTAATACTCATTCAAAACAATCCTTTCCGATTGGTTTATGTACTGTCAGTCAACAGTTTTCTATTTTACTACTTTTGATGGGACCATCATGCAATAGTCTTCAACAAGGAAGCCAATTGGTCAAGAATGTTCTTGTTATTAACCATCTTTTGGCTGGTTTTGATGGTTTTCAATTAGACTAGGGTGAGGAAGGACCTAAGTAAGTTATGGAGAGCAAATAAATTCCTTATGCAAATTAGTTTAGAAATTAGACCATCTGATTTGCTGATGCAATACTCATTAGGGATGGCCATCGGCCATCGATGTTTATAAACCATCGATGGGTTATGGTCGATGTTCCTTAGTTTTGACATCGATCGGGTTGAACCAGTTGGTTTCACACAATCAATGTCAAGCTCAAACTATTAGTTTTGTTTTGCTATTTCCTGGGACACGGAGCATAGCTCCACCCACGACACCCGTGAAGCCCCGCCCCCGTATTCTGATTGGCCCACAGGCCAGTCAGTCAAATATAATGAATGACCACTGATATGTAACAACATTGATGGCAAAGGCCACAATGGCCATCATTAACACTCATTCAAAACAATCCTTTCCGATTGGTTTATGTACTGTCAGTCAACAGTTTTCTATTTTACTACTTTTGATGGGACCATCATGCAATAGTCTTCAACCAGGAAGCCAATTGATCAAGAATGTTCTTGTTATCAACCATCTTTGGCTGGTTTTGAAGGTTTTCAATTAGACTAGGGTGCGGAAGAACCTAAGTAAGTTATGGAGAGCAAATAAATGCCTTATGCAAATTAGTTTGGAAATTAGACCATCTGATTGGCTGATGCAATTCTTATTAGGGATGGCCATCGGCCATCGATGTTTATAAACCATCGATGGGTTATGGTCGATGTTCCTTAGTTTTGACATCGATCGGGTTGAACCAGATGGTTTCACACAATCAATGTCAAGCTCAAACTATTAGTTTTGTTTTGCTATTTCCTGGGACACGGAGCATAGCTCCACCCACGACACCCGTGAAGCCCCGCCCCCGTATTCTGATTGGCCCACAGGCCAGTCAGTCAAATATAATGAATGACCACTGATATGTAACAACATTGATGGCAAAGGCCACAATGGCCATCATTAACACTCATTCAAAACAATCCTTTCCGATTGGTTTATGTACTGTCAGTCAACAGTTTTCTATTTTACTACTTTTGATGGGACCATCATGCAATAGTCTTCAACCAGGAAGCCAATTGATCAAGAATGTTCTTGTTATCAACCATCTTTGGCTGGTTTTGAAGGTTTTCAATTAGACTAGGGTGCGGAAGAACCTAAGTAAGTTATGGAGAGCAAATAAATGCCTTATGCAAATTAGTTTGGAAATTAGACCATCTGATTGGCTGATGCAATTCTTATTAGGGATGGCCATCGGCCATCGATGTTTATAAACCATCGATGGGTTATGGTCGATGTTCCTTAGTTTTGACATCGATCGGGTTGAACCAGATGGTTTCACACAATCAATGTCAAGCTCAAACTACTAGTTTTGTTTTGCTATTTCCTGGGACACGGAGAACAGCTCCACCCACGACACCAGTGAAGCCCCGCCCCCGTATTCTGATTGGCCCACAGGCCAGTCAGTCAAATATAATGAATGACCACTGATATGTAACAACATTGATGGCAAAGGCCACAATGGCCATCATTAATACTCATTCAAAACAATCCTTTCCGATTGGTTTATGTACTGTCAGTCAACAGTTTTCTATTTTACTACTTTTGATGGGACCATCATGCAATAGCCTTCAACCAGGAAGCCAATTGGTCAAGAATGTTCTTGTTATCAACCATCTTTGGCTGGTTTTGAAGGTTTTCAATTAGACTAGGGTGAGGAAGGACCTAAGTAAGTTATGGAGAGCAAGTAAATTACTTATGCAAATTAGTTTGGAAATTAGACCATCTGATTGGCTGATGCAATTCTCATTAGGGATGGCCATCAGCCATGGGTTATGGTCGATGTTCCTTAGTTTTGACATCGATCGGGTTGAACCAGATGGTTTCACACAATCAATGTCAAGCTCAAACTACTAGTTTTGTTTTGCTATTTCCTGGGACACGGAGCATAGCTCCACCCATGACACCAGTGAAGCCCCGCCCCCGTATTCTGATTGGCCCACAGGCCAGTCAGTCAAATATAATGAATGACCACTGATATGTAACAACATTGATGGCAAAGGCCACAAAGGCCATCATTAATACTCATTCAAAACAATCCTTTCCGATTGGTTTATGTACTGTCAGTCAACAGTTTTCTATTTTACTACTTTTGATGGGACCATCATGCAATAGTCTTCAACCAGGAAGCCAATTGGTCAAGAATGTTCTTGTTATCAACCATCTTTGGCTGGTTTTGAAGGTTTTCAATTAGACTAGGGTGAGGAAGGACCTAAGTAAGTTATGGAGAGCAAGTAAATTACTTATGCAAATTAGTTTGGAAATTAGACCATCTGATTGGCTGATGCAATTCTCATTAGGGATGGCCATCGGCCATCGATGTTTATAAACCATCGATGGGTTATGGTCGATGTTCCTTAGTTTTGACATCGATCAGGTTTAACCAGATGGTTTCACACAATCAATGTCAAGCTCAAACTACTAGTTTTGTTTTGCTATTTCCTGGGACACGGAGCATAGCTCCACCCACGACACCAGTGAAGCCCCGCCCCCGTATTCTGATTGGCCCACAGGCCAGTCAGTCAAATATAATGAATGACCACTGATATGTAACGACATTGATGGCAAAGGCCACAATGGCCATCATTAATACTCATTCAAAACAATACTTTCCGATTGGTTTATGTACTGTCAGTCAACAGTTTTCTATTTTACTACTTTTGACGGGACCATCATGCAATAGTCTTCAACCAGGAAGCCAATTGGTCAAGAATGTTCTTGTTATCAACCATCTTTGGCTGGTTTTGAAGGTTTTCAATTAGACTAGGGTGAGGAAGGACCTAAGTAAGTTATGGAGAGCAAATAAATTCCTTATGCAAATTAGTTTGGAAATTAGACCATCTGATTGGCTGATGCAATTCTCATTAGGGATGGCCATCAGCCATGGGTTATGGTCGATGTTCCTTAGTTTTGACATCGATCGGGTTGAACCAGATGGTTTCACACAATCAATGTCAAGCTCAAACTACTAGTTTTGTTTTGCTATTTCCTGGGACACGGAGCATAGCTCCACCCATGACACCAGTGAAGCCCCGCCCCCGTATTCTGATTGGCCCACAGGCCAGTCAGTCAAATATAATGAATGACCACTGATATGTAACAACATTGATGGCAAAGGCCACAAAGGCCATCATTAATACTCATTCAAAACAATCCTTTCCGATTGGTTTATGTACTGTCAGTCAACAGTTTTCTATTTTACTACTTTTGATGGGACCATCATGCAATAGTCTTCAACCAGGAAGCCAATTGGTCAAGAATGTTCTTGTTATCAACCATCTTTGGCTGGTTTTGAAGGTTTTCAATTAGACTAGGGTGAGGAAGGACCTAAGTAAGTTATGGAGAGCAAATAAATTCCTTATGCAAATTAGTTTGGAAATTAGACCATCTGATTGGCTGATGCAATTCTCATTAGGGATGGCCATCGGCCATCGATGTTTATAAACCATCGATGGGTTATGGTCGATGTTCCTTAGTTTTGACATCGATTGGGTTGAACCAGATGGTTTCACACAATCAATGTCAAGCTCAAACTACTAGTTTTGTTTTGCTATTTCCTAGGACACGGAGCATAGCTCCACCTACGACACCAGTGAAGCCCCGCCCCCGTATTCTGATTGGCCCACAGGCCAGTCAGTCAAATATAATGAATGACCACTGATATGTAACAACATTGATGGCAAAGGCCACAATGTCCATCATTAATACTCATTCAAAACAATCCTTTCCGATTGGTTTATGTACTGTCAGTCAACAGTTTTCTATTTTACTACTTTTGATGGGACCATCAGGCAATAGTCTTCAACCAGAAAGCCAATTGGCCAAGAATGTTCTTGTTATCAACCATCTTTGGCTGGTTTTGAAGGTTTTCAATTAGACTAGGGTGAGGAAGGACCTAAGTAAGTTATGGAGAGCAAACAAATTCCTTATGCAAATTAGTTTGGAAATTAGACCATCTGATTGGCTGATGCAATTCTCATTAGGGATGGCCATCGATGTTTATAAACCATCGATGGGTTATGGTCGATGTTCCTTAGTTTTGACATCGATCGGGTTGAACCAGATGGTTTCACACAATCAATGTCAAGCTCAAACTACTAGTTTTGTTTTGCTATTTCCTGGGACACGGAGCATAGCTCCACCCACGACACCAGTGAAGCCCCGCCCCCATATTCTGATTGGCCCACAGGCCAGTCAGTCAAATATAATGAATGACCACTGATATGTAACAACATTGATGGCAAAGGCCACAATGTCCATCATTAATACTCATTCAAAACAATCCTTTCCGATTGGTTTATGTACTGTCAGTCAACAGTTTTCTATTTTACTACTTTTGATGGGACCATCATGCAATAGTCTTCAACCAGGAAGCCAATTGGTCAAGCATGTTCTTGTTATCAACAATCTTTGGCTGATTTTGAAGCTTTTCAATTAGACTAGGGTGAGGAAGGACCTAAGTAAGTTATGGAGAGCAAATAAATTCCATATGCAAATTAGTTTGGAAATTAGACCATCTGATTGGCTGATGCAATTCTCATTAGGGATGACCATCGATGGGTTATGGTCGATGTTCCTTAGTTTTGACATCGATCGGGTTGAACCAGATGGTTTCACACAATCAATGTCAAGCTCAAACTACTAGTTTTGTTTTGCTATTTCCTGGGACACGGAGCATAGCCCCACCCCCGTATTCTGATTGGCCCACAGGCCAGTCAGTCAAATATAATGAATGACCACTGATATGTAACAACATTGATGGCAAAGGCCACAATGGCCATCATTAATACTCATTCAAAACAATCCTTTCCGATTGGTTTATGTACTGTCAGTCAACAGTTTTCTATTTTACTACTTTTGATGGGACCATCATGTAATAGTCTTCAACAAGGAAGCCAATTGGTCAAGAATGTTCTTGTTATTAACCATCTTTTGGCTGGTTTTGATGGTTTTCAATTAGACTAGGGTGAGGAAGGACCTAAGTAAGTTATGGAGAGCAAATAAATTCCTTATGCAAATTAGTTTGGAAATTAGACCATCTGATTGGCTGATGCAATTCTCATTAGGGATGGCCATTGGCCATCGATGTTTATAAACCATCGATGGGTTATGGTCGATGTTCCTTAGTTTTGACATCGATCGGGTTGAACCAGATGGTTTCACACAATCAATGTCAAGCTCAAACTACTAGTTTTGTTTTGTTATTTCCTGGGACACGGAGCATAGCTCCACCCACGACACCAGTGAAGCCCCGCCCCCGTATTCTTATTGGCCCACAGGCCAGTCAGTCAAATATAATGAATGACCACTGATATGTAACAACATTGATGGCAAAGGCCACAATGGCCATCATTAATACTCATTCAAAACAATCCCTTCCGATTGGTTTATGTACTGTCAGTCAACAGTTTTCTATTTTACTACTTTTGATGGAACCATCATGCAATAGTCTTCAACCAGGGAGCCAATTGGACAAAAATGTTCTTGTTATCAACCATCTTTTGGCTGGTTTAGAAGGTTTTCAATTAGACTAGGGTGCGGAAGGACCTAAGTAAGTTATGGAGAGCAAATAAATTCCTTATGCAAATTAGTTTGGAAATTAGACCATCTGATTGGCTGATGCAATTCTCATTAGGGATGGCCATCGGCCATCGATGTTTATAAACCATCGATGGGTTATGGTCGATGTTCCTTAGTTTTGACATTGATCGGGTTGAACCAGATGGTTTCACACAATCAATGTCAAGCTCAAACTACTAGTTTTGTTTTGCTATTTCATGGGACACGGAGCATAGATCCAACCACGACACCAGTGAAGCCCCGCCCCCGTATTCTGATTGGCCCACAGGCCAGTCAGTCAAATATAATGAATGACCACTGATATGTAACAACATTGATGGCAAAGGCCACAATGGCCATCATTAATACTCATTCAAAACAATCCTTTCCGATTGGTTTATGTACTGTCAGTCAACAGTTTTCTATTTTACTACTTTTGATGGGACCATCATGCAATAGTCTTCAACAAGTAAGCCAATTGGTCAAGAATGTTCTTGTTATTAACCATCTTTTGGCTGGTTTTGATGGTTTTCAATTAGACTAGGGTGAGGAAGGACCTAAGTAAGTTATGGAGAGCAAATAAATTCCTTATGCAAATTAGTTTGGAAATTAGACCATCTGATTGGCTGATGCAATTCTCATTAGGGATGGCCGTCGGCCATCGATGTTTATAAACCATCGATGGGTTATGGTCGATGTTCCTTAGTTTTGACATCGATCGGGTTGAACCAGATGGTTTCACACAATCAATGTCAAGCTCAAACTACTAGATTTGTCTTGCTATTTCCTGGGACACGGAGCATAGCTCCACCTACAACACCAGTGAAGCCCCGCCCCCGTATTCTGATTGGCCCACAGGCCAGTCAGTCAAATATAATGAATGACCACTGATATGTAACAACATTGATGGCAAAGGCCACAATGGCCATCATTAATACTCATTCAAAACAATCCTTTCCGATTGGTTTATGTACTGTCAGTCAACAGTTTTCTATTTTACTACTTTTGATGGGACCATCATGCAATAGTCTTCAACCAGGAAGCCAATTGGTCAAGAATGTTCTTGTTATCAACCATCTTTGGCTGGTTTTGAAGGTTTTCAATTAGACTAGGGAGAGGAAGGACCTAAGTAAGTTATGGAGAGCAAATAAATTCCTAATGCAAATTAGTTTGGAAATTAGACCATCTGATTGGCTGATGCAATTCTCATTAGGGATGGCCATCGGCCATCGGCCATCGATGTTTATAAACCATCGATGGGTTATGGTCGATGTTCCTTAGTTTTGACATCGATCGGGTTGAACCAGATGGTTTCACACAATCAATGTCAAGCTCAAACTACTAGTTTTGTTTTGCTATTTCCTGGGACACTGAGCATAGCTCCACCCACGACACCAGTGAAGCCCCGCCCCCATATTCTGATTGGCCCACAGGCCAGTCAGTCAAATATAATGAAAGACCACTGATATGCAACAACATTGATGGCAAAGGCCACAATGGCCATCATTAATACTCATTCAAAACAATCCTTTCCGATTGGTTTATGTACTGTCAGTCAACAGTTTTCTATTTTACTACTTTTGATGGGACCATCATGCAATATTCTTCAACCATGAAGCCAATCTGTCAAGAATGTTCTTGTTATCAACCATCTTTGGCTGGTTTTCAATTAGACTAAGGTGAGGAAGGACCTAAGTAAGTTAAGGAGAGCAAATAAATTCCTTATGCAAATTAGTTTGGAAATTAGACCATCTGATTGGCTGATGCAATTCTCATTAGGGACGGCCATCGGCCATCGATGTTTATAAACCATCGATGGGTTATGGTCGATGTTCCTTAGTTTTGACATCGATCGGGTTGAACCAGATGGTTTCACACAATCAATGTCAAGCTCAAACTACTAGTTTTGTTTTGCTATTTCCTGGGACACGGAGCATAGCTCCACCCACGACACCAGTGAAGCCCCGCCCCCGTATTCTGATTGGCCCACAGGCCAGTCAGTCAAATATAATGAATGACCACTGATATGTAACAACATTGATGGCAAAGGCCACAATGGCCATCATTAACACTTATTCAAAACAATCCTTTCCGATTGGTTTATGTACTGTCAGTCAACAGTTTTCTATTTTACTACTTTTGATGGGACCATCATGCAATAGTCTTCAACCAAGAAGCCAATTGGTCAAGAATGTTCTTGTTATCAACCATCTTTGGCTGGTTTTGAAGGTTTTCAATTAGACTAGGGAGAGGAAGGACCTAAGTAAGTTATGGAGAGCAAATAAATTCCTTATGAAAATTAGTTTTGAAATTAAACCATCTGATTGGCTGATGCAATTCTCATTAGGGATGGCCATCGGCCATCGGCCATCGGCCATCGATGGTTATAAACCATCGATGGGTTATGGTCGATGTTCCTTAGTTTTGACATCAATCGGGTTGAACCAGATGGTTTCACACAATCAATGTCAAGCTCAAACTAATAGTTTTGTTTTGCTATTTCCTGGGACACGGAGCATAGGTCCACCCATGACACCAGTGAAGCCCCGCCCCCGTATTCTGATTGGCCCACAGGCCAGTCAGTCAAATATAATGAATGACCACTGATATGTAACAACATTGATGGCAAAGGCCACAATGGCCATCATTAATACTCATTCAAATTAATCCTTTCCGATTGGTTTATGTACTGTCAGTCAACAGTTTTCTATTTGACTACTTTTGATGGGACCATCATGCAATATTCTTCCACCATGAAGCCAATCAGTCAAGAATGTTCTTGTTATCAACTATCTTTGGCTGGTTTTGAAGGTTTTCAATTAGACTAAGGTGAGGAAGGACCTAAGTAAGTTATGGAGATCAAATAAATTCCTTATGCAAATTAGTTTGGAAATTAGACCATCTGATTGGCTGATGCAATTCTCATTAGGGATGGCCATCGGCCATCGATGTTTATAAACCATCGATGGGTTATGGTCGATGTTCCTTAGTTTTGACATCGATCGGGTTGAACCAGATGGTTTCACACAATCAATGTCAAGCTCAAACTACTAGATTTGTCTTGCTATTTCCTGGGACACGGAGCATAGCTCCACCCACGACACCAGTGAAGCCCCGCCCCGTATTCTGATTGGCCTACAGGCCAGTCAGTCAAATATAATGAATGACCACTGATATGTAACAACATTGATGGCAAAGGCCACAATGGCCATCATTAATACTCATTCAAAACAATCCTTTCCGATTGGTTTATGTACTGTCAGTCAACAGTTTTCTATTTTACTACTTTTGATGGGACCATCATGCAATAGTCTTCAACAAGGAAGCCAATTGGTCAAGAATGTTCTTGTTATTAACCATCTTTTGGCTGGTTTTGACGGTTTTCAATTAGACTAGGGTGAGGAAGGACCTAAGTAAGTTATGGAGAGCAAAAAAATTCCATATGCAAATTAGTTTGGAAATTAGACCATCTGATTGGCTGATGCAATTCTCATTAGGGATGGCCATCGGCCATCGGCCATCGGCCATCGATGTTTATAAACCATCGATGGGTTATGGTCGATGTTCCTTAGTTTTGACATCGATCGGGTTGAACCAGATGGTTTCACACAATCAATATCAAGCTCAAACTACTAGTTTTGTTTTGCTATTTCCTGGGACACGGAGCATAGCTCCAACGACGACACCAGTGAAGCCCCGCCCCCGTATTCTGATTGGCCTATTGGCCTATTGGCCTACAGGCCAGTCAGTCAAATATAATGAATGACCACTGATATGTAACAACATTGATGGCAAAGGCCACAATGGCCATCATTAATACTCAATCAAAACAATCCTTTCCGATTGGTTTATGTACTGTCAGTCAACAGTTTTCTATTTTACTACTTTTGATGGAACCATCATGCAATAGCCTTCAACCAGGAAGCCAATTGGTCAAGAATGTTCATGTTATCAACCATCTTTGGCTGGTTTTGAAGGTTTTCAATTAGACTAGGGTGTGGAAGGACCTAAGTTATGGAGAGCAAATAAATTCCGTATGCAAATTAGTTTGGAAATTAGACCATCTGATTGGCTGATGCAATTTTCATTAGGGATGGCCATCGGCCATCGGCCATCGATGTTTATAAACCATCGATGGGTTATGGTCGATGTTCCTTAGTTTTGACATCGATCGGGTTGAACCAGATGGTTTCACACAATCAATATCAAGCTCAAACTACTAGTTTTGTTTTGCTATTTCCTGGGACACGGAGCATAGCTCCAACGACGACACCAGTGAAGCCCCGCCCCCGTATTCTGATTGGCCTACAGGCCAGTCAGTCAAATATAATGAATGACCACTGATATGTAACAACATTGATGGCAAAGGCCACAATGGCCATCATTAATACTCATTCAAAACAATCCTTTCCGATTGGTTTATGTACTGTCAGTCAACAGTTTTCTATTTTACTACTTTTGATGGGACCATCATGCAATAGCCTTCAACCAGGAAGCCAATTGGTCAAGAATGTTCTTGTTATCAACCATCTTTGGCTGGTTTTGAAGGTTTTCAATTAGACTAGGGTGAGGAAGGACCTAAGTAAGTTATGGAGAGCAAATAAATTCCTTATGCAAATTAGTTTGGAAATTAGACCATCTGATTGGCTGATGCAATTCTCATTAGGGATGGCCATCGGCCATCGATGTTTATAAACCATCGATGGGTTATGGTCGATGTTTCTTAGTTTTGACATCGATCGGGTTGAACCAGATGGTTTCACACAATCAATGTCAAGCTCAAACTACTAGTTTTGTTTTGCTATTTCCTGGGACACTGAGCATAGCTCCACCCACGACACCAGTGAAGCCCCGCCCCCGTATTCTGATTGGCCCACAGGCCAGTCAGTCAAATATAATGAAAGACCACTGATATGTAACAACATTGATGGCAAAGGCCACAATGGCCATCATTAATACTCATTCAAAACAATCCTTTCCGATTGGTTTATGTACTGTCAGTCAACAGTTTTCTATTTTACTACTTTTGATGGGACCATCATGCAATAGTCTTCAACCAAGAAGCCAATTGGTCAAGAATGTTCTTGTTATCAACCATCTTTGGCTGGTTTTGAAGGTTTTCAATTAGACTAGGGAGAGGAAGGACCTAAGTAAGTTATGGAGAGCAAATAAATTCCTTATGCAAATTAGTTTGGAAATTAGACCATCTGATTGGCTGATGCAATTCTCATTAGGGATGGCCATCGGCCATCGATGTTTATAAACCATCGATGGGTTATGGTCGATGTTCCTTAGTTTTGACATTGATCGGGTTGAACCAGATGGTTTCACACAATCAATGTCAAGCTCAAACTACTAGTTTTGTTTTGCTATTTCCTGGGACACGGTGCATAGCTCCACCCACGACACCAGTGAAGCCCCGCCCCCGTATTCTGATTGGCCCACAGGCCAGTCAGTCAAATATAATGAATGACCACTGATATGTAACAACATTGATGGCAAAGGCCACAATGGCCATCATTAATACTCATTCAAAACAATCCTTTCCGATTGGTTTATGTACTGTCAGTCAACAGTTTTCTATTTTACTACTTTTGATGGGACCATCATGCAATAGTCTTCAACAAGGAAGCCAATTGGTCAAGAATGTTCTTGTTATTAACCATCTTTTGGCTGGTTTTGATGGTTTTCAATTAGACTAGGGTGAGGAAGGACCTAAGTAAGTTATGGAGAGCAAATAAATTCCTTATGCAAATTAGTTTAGAAATTAGACCATCTGATTGGCTGATGCAATACTCATTAGGGATGGCCATCGGCCATCGATGTTTATAAACCATCGATGGGTTATGGTCGATGTTCCTTAGTTTTGACATCGATCGGGTTGAACCAGATGGTTTCACACAATCAATGTCAAGCTCAAACTACTAGTTTTGTTTTGCTATTTCCTAGGACACGGAGCATAGCTCCACCCACGACACCAGTAAAGCCCCGCCCCCATATTCTGATTGGCCCACAGGCCAGTCAGTCAAATATAATGAATGACCACTGATATGTAACAACATTGCTTGCAAAGGCCACAATGGCCATCATTAATACTCATTCAAAACAATCCTTTCCGATTGGTTTATGTACTGTCAGTCTACAGTTTTCTATTTTACTACTTTTGATGGGACCATCATGCAATAGTCTTCAACCAGTAAGCCAATTGATCAAGAATGTTCTTGTTATCAACCATCTTTGGCTGGTTTTGAAGGTTTTCAATTAGACTAGGGTGCGGAAGGACCTAAGTAAGTTATGGAGAGCAAATAAATGCCTTATGCAAATTAGTTTGGAAATTAGACCATCTGATTGGCTGATGAAATTCTCATTAGGGATGGCCATCGGCCATCGATGTTTATAAACCATCGATGGGTTATGGTCGATGTTCCTTAGTTTTGACATCGATCGGGTTGAACCAGATGGTTTCACACAATCAATGTCAAGCTCAAACTACTAGTTTTGTTTTGCTATTTCCTGGGACACGGAGCATAGCTCCACCCACGACACCAGTGAAGCCCCGCCCCCGTATTCTGATTGGCCCACAGGCCAGTCAGTCAAATATAATGAATGATCACTGATATGTAACAACATTGATGGCAAAGGCCACAATGACCATCATTAATACTCATTCAAAACAATCCTTTCCGATTGGTTTATGTACTGTCAGTCAACAGTTTTCTATTTTACTACTTTTGATGGGACCATCATGCAATAGCCTTCAACCAGGAAGCAAATTGGTCAAGAATGTTCTTGTTATCAACCAACTTTGGCTGGTTTTGAAGGTTTTCAATTAGACTAGGGTGAGGAAGGACCTAAGTAAGTTATGGAGAGCAAATAAATTCCTTATGCAAATTAGTTTAGAAATTAGACCATCTGATTTGCTGATGCAATACTCATTAGGGATGGCCATCGGCCATCGATGTTTATAAACCATCGATGGGTTATGGTCGATGTTCCTTAGTTTTGACATCGATCGGGTTGAACCAGTTGGTTTCACACAATCAATGTCAAGCTCAAACTATTAGTTTTGTTTTGCTATTTCCTGGGACACGGAGCATAGCTCCACCCACGACACCCGTGAAGCCCCGCCCCCGTATTCTGATTGGCCCACAGGCCAGTCAGTCAAATATAATGAATGACCACTGATATGTAACAACATTGATGGCAAAGGCCACAATGGCCATCATTAACACTCATTCAAAACAATCCTTTCCGATTGGTTTATGTACTGTCAGTCAACAGTTTTCTATTGTACTACTTTTGATGGGACCATCATGCAATAGTCTTCAACCAGGAAGCCAATTGATCAAGAATGTTCTTGTTATCAACCATCTTTGGCTGGTTTTGAAGATTTTCAATTAGACTAGGGTGCGGAAGAACCTAAGTAAGTTATGGAGAGCAAATAAATGCCTTATGCAAATTAGTTTGGAAATTAGACCATCTGATTGGCTGATGCAATTCTTATTAGGGATGGCCATCGGCCATCGATGTTTATAAACCATCGATGGGTTATGGTCGATGTTCCTTAGTTTTGACATCGATCGGGTTGAACCAGATGGTTTCACACAATCAATGTCAAGCTCAAACTATTAGTTTTGTTTTGCTATTTCCTGGGACACGGAGCATAGCTCCACCCACGACACCCGTGAAGCCCCGCCCCCGTATTCTGATTGGCCCACAGGCCAGTCAGTCAAATATAATGAATGACCACTGATATGTAACAACATTGATGGCAAAGGCCACAATGGCCATCATTAACACTCATTCAAAACAATCCTTTCCGATTGGTTTATGTACTGTCAGTCAACAGTTTTCTATTTTACTACTTTTGATGGGACCATCATGCAATAGTCTTCAACCAGGAAGCCAATTGATCAAGAATGTTCTTGTTATCAACCATCTTTGGCTGGTTTTGAAGGTTTTCAATTAGACTAGGGTGCGGAAGAACCTAAGTAAGTTATGGAGAGCAAATAAATGCCTTATGCAAATTAGTTTGGAAATTAGACCATCTGATTGGCTGATGCAATTCTTATTAGGGATGGCCATCGGCCATCGATGTTTATAAACCATCGATGGGTTATGGTCGATGTTCCTTAGTTTTGACATCGATCGGGTTGAACCAGATGGTTTCACACAATCAATGTCAAGCTCAAACTACTAGTTTTGTCTTGCTATTTCCTGGGACACGGAGAACAGCTCCACCCACGACACCAGTGAAGCCCCGCCCCCGTATTCTGATTGGCCCACAGGCCAGTCAGTCAAATATAATGAATGACCACTGATATGTAACAACATTGATGGCAAAGGCCACAATGGCCATCATTAATACTCATTCAAAACAATCCTTTCCGATTGGTTTATGTACTGTCAGTCAACAGTTTTCTATTTTACTACTTTTGATGGGACCATCATGCAATAGCCTTCAACCAGGAAGCCAATTGGTCAAGAATGTTCTTGTTATCAACCATCTTTGGCTGGTTTTGAAGGTTTTCAATTAGACTAGGGTGAGGAAGGACCTAAGTAAGTTATGGAGAGCAAGTAAATTACTTATGCAAATTAGTTTGGAAATTAGACCATCTGATTGGCTGATGCAATTCTCATTAGGGATGGCCATCGGCCATCGATGTTTATAAACCATCGATGGGTTATGGTCGATGTTCCTTAGTTTTGACATCGATCAGGTTTAACCAGATGGTTTCACACAATCAATGTCAAGCTCAAACTACTAGTTTTGTTTTGCTATTTCCTGGGACACGGAGCATAGCTCCACCCACGACACCAGTGAAGCCCCGCCCCCGTATTCTGATTGGCCCACAGGCCAGTCAGTCAAATATAATGAATGACCACTGATATGTAACGACATTGATGGCAAAGGCCACAATGGCCATCATTAATACTCATTCAAAACAATACTTTCCGATTGGTTTATGTACTGTCAGTCAACATTTTTCTATTTTACTACTTTTGACGGGACCATCATGCAATAGTCTTCAACCAGGAAGCCAATTGGTCAAGAATGTTCTTGTTATCAACCATCTTTGGCTGGTTTTGAAGGTTTTCAATTAGACTAGGGTGAGGAAGGACCTAAGTAAGTTATGGAGAGCAAATAAATTCCTTATGCAAATTAGTTTGGAAATTAGACCATCTGATTGGCTGATGCAATTCTCATTAGGGATGGCCATCAGCCATGGGTTATGGTCGATGTTCCTTAGTTTTGACATCGATCGGGTTGAACCAGATGGTTTCACACAATCAATGTCAAGCTCAAACTACTAGTTTTGTTTTGCTATTTCCTGGGACACGGAGCATAGCTCCACCCATGACACCAGTGAAGCCCCGCCCCCGTATTCTGATTGGCCCACAGGCCAGTCAGTCAAATATAATGAATGACCACTGATATGTAACAACATTGATGGCAAAGGCCACAAAGGCCATCATTAATACTCATTCAAAACAATCCTTTCCGATTGGTTTATGTACTGTCAGTCAACAGTTTTCTATTTTACTACTTTTGATGGGACCATCATGCAATAGTCTTCAACCAGGAAGCCAATTGGTCAAGAATGTTCTTGTTATCAACCATCTTTGGCTGGTTTTGAAGGTTTTCAATTAGACTAGGGTGAGGAAGGACCTAAGTAAGTTATGGAGAGCAAATAAATTCCTTATGCAAATTAGTTTGGAAATTAGACCATCTGATTGGCTGATGCAATTCTCATTAGGGATGGCCATCGGCCATCGATGTTTATAAACCATCGATGGGTTATGGTCGATGTTCCTTAGTTTTGACATCGATTGGGTTGAACCAGATGGTTTCACACAATCAATGTCAAGCTCAAACTACTAGTTTTGTTTTGCTATTTCCTAGGACACGGAGCATAGCTCCACCTACGACACCAGTGAAGCCCCGCCCCCGTATTCTGATTGGCCCACAGGCCAGTCAGTCAAATATAATGAATGACCACTGATATGTAACAACATTGATGGCAAAGGCCACAATGTCCATCATTAATACTCATTCAAAACAATCCTTTCCGATTGGTTTATGTACTGTCAGTCAACAGTTTTCTATTTTACTACTTTTGATGGGACCATCAGGCAATAGTCTTCAACCAGAAAGCCAATTGGCCAAGAATGTTCTTGTTATCAACCATCTTTGGCTGGTTTTGAAGGTTTTCAATTAGACTAGGGTGAGGAAGGACCTAAGTAAGTTATGGAGAGCAAACAAATTCCTTATGCAAATTAGTTTGGAAATTAGACCATCTGATTGGCTGATGCAATTCTCATTAGGGATGGCCATCGATGTTTATAAACCATCGATGGGTTATGGTCGATGTTCCTTAGTTTTGACATCGATCGGGTTGAACCAGATGGTTTCACACAATCAATGTCAAGCTCAAACTACTAGTTTTGTTTTGCTATTTCCTGGGACACGGAGCATAGCTCCACCCACGACACCAGTGAAGCCCCGCCCCCATATTCTGATTGGCCCACAGGCCAGTCAGTCAAATATAATGAATGACCACTGATATGTAACAACATTGATGGCAAAGGCCACAATGTCCATCATTAATACTCATTCAAAACAATCCTTTCCGATTGGTTTATGTACTGTCAGTCAACAGTTTTCTATTTTACTACTTTTGATGGGACCATCATGCAATAGTCTTCAACCAGGAAGCCAATTGGTCAAGCATGTTCTTGTTATCAACAATCTTTGGCTGATTTTGAAGCTTTTCAATTAGACTAGGGTGAGGAAGGACCTAAGTAAGTTATGGAGAGCAAATAAATTCCATATGCAAATTAGTTTGGAAATTAGACCATCTGATTGGCTGATGCAATTCTCATTAGGGATGACCATCGATGGGTTATGGTCGATGTTCCTTAGTTTTGACATAGATCGGATTGAACCAGATGGTTTCACACAATCTATGTCAAGCTCAAACTACTAGTTTTGTTTTGCTATTTCCTGGGACACGGAGCATAGCCCCGCCCCTGTATTCTGATTGGCCCACAGGCCAGTCAGTCAAATATAATGAATGACCACTGATATGTAACAACATTGATGGCAAAGGCCACAATGGCCATCATTAATACTCATTCAAAACAATCCTTTTCGATTAGTTTATGTACTGTCAGTCAACAGTTTTCTATTTTACTACTTTTGACGGGACCATCATGCAATAGTCTTCAACCAGGAAGCCAATTGGTCAAGAATGTTCTTGTTATCAACCATCTTCGGCTGGTTTTGAAGGTTTTCAATTAGACTAGGGTGAGGAAGGACCTAAGTAAGTTATGGAGAGCAAATAATTTCCTTATGCAAATTAGTTTGGAAATTAGACCATCTGATTGGCTGATGCAATTCTCATCAGGGATGGCCATCGGCCATCGGCCATCGATGTTTATAAACCATCGATGGGTTATGGTCGATGTTCCTTAGTTTTGACATCGATCGGGTTGAACCAGATGGTTTCACGCAATCAATGTCAAGCTCAAACTACTAGTTTTGTTTTGCTATTTCCTGGGACACGGAGCATAGCTCCACCTACAACACCAGTGAAGCCCCGCCCCCGTATTCTGATTGGCCCACAGGCCAGTCAGTCAAATATAATGAATGACCACTGATATGTAACAACATTGATGGCAAAGGCCACAATGGCCATCATTAATACTCATTCAAAACAATCCTTTCCGATTGGTTTATGTACTGTCAGTCAACAGTTTTCTATTTTACTACTTTTGATGGGACCATCATGCAATAGTCTTCAACCAGGAAGCCAATTGGTCAAGAATGTTCTTGTTATCAACCATCTTTGGCTGGTTTTGAAGGTTTTCAATTAGACTAGGGTGAGGAAGGACCTAAGTAAGTTATGGAGAGCAAATAAATTCCATATGCAAATTAGTTTGGAAATTAGACCATCTGATTGGCTGATGCAATTCTCATTAGGGATGGCCATCGATGTTTATAAACCATCTATTGGTTATGGTTGATGTTCCTTAGTTTTGACATCGATCGGGTTGAACCAGATGGTTTCACACAATCAATGTCAAGCTCAAACTACTAGTTTTGTTTTGCTATTTCCTGGGACACGGAGCATAGCCCCACCCCCGTATTCTGATTGGCCCACAGGCCAGTCAGTCAAATATAATGAATGACCACTGATATGTAACAACATTGATGGCAAAGGCCACAATGGCCATCATTAATACTCATTCAAAACAATCCTTTCCGATTGGTTTATGTACTGTCAGTCAACAGTTTTCTATTTTACTACTTTTGATGGGACCATCATGTAATAGTCTTCAACAAGGAAGCCAATTGGTCAAGAATGTTCTTGTTATTAACCATCTTTTGGCTGGTTTTGATGGTTTTCAATTAGACTAGGGTGAGGAAGGACCTAAGTAAGTTATGGAGAGCAAATAAATTCCTTATGCAAATTAGTTTGGAAATTAGACCATCTGATTGGCTGATGCAATTCTCATTAGGGATGGCCATTGGCCATCGATGTTTATAAACCATCGATGGGTTATGGTCGATGTTCCTTAGTTTTGACATCGATCGGGTTGAACCAGATGGTTTCACACAATCAATGTCAAGCTCAAACTACTAGTTTTGTTTTGTTATTTCCTGGGACACGGAGCATAGCTCCACCCACGACACCAGTGAAGCCCCGCCCCCGTATTCTTATTGGCCCACAGGCCAGTCAGTCAAATATAATGAATGACCACTGATATGTAACAACATTGATGGCAAAGGCCACAATGGCCATCATTAATACTCATTCAAAACAATCCCTTCCGATTGGTTTATGTACTGTCAGTCAACAGTTTTCTATTTTACTACTTTTGATGGAACCATCATGCAATAGTCTTCAACCAGGGAGCCAATTGGACAAAAATGTTCTTGTTATCAACCATCTTTTGGCTGGTTTAGAAGGTTTTCAATTAGACTAGGGTGCGGAAGGACCTAAGTAAGTTATGGAGAGCAAATAAATTCCTTATGCAAATTAGTTTGGAAATTAGACCATCTGATTGGCTGATGCAATTCTCATTAGGGATGGCCATCGGCCATCGATGTTTATAAACCATCGATGGGTTATGGTCGATGTTCCTTAGTTTTGACATCGATCGGGTTGAACCAGATGGTTTCACACAATCAATGTCAAGCTCAAACTACTAGTTTTGTTTTGCTATTTCATGGGACACGGAGCATAGCTCCAACCACGACACCAGTGAAGCCCCGCCCCCGTATTCTGATTGGCCCACAGGCCAGTCAGTCAAATATAATGAATGACCACTGATATGTAACAACATTGATGGCAAAGGCCACAATGGCCATCATTAATACTCATTCAAAACAATCCTTTCCGATTGGTTTATGTACTGTCAGTCAACAGTTTTCTATTTTACTACTTTTGATGGGACCATCATGCAATAGTCTTCAACAAGTAAGCCAATTGGTCAAGAATGTTCTTGTTATTAACCATCTTTTGGCTGGTTTTGATGGTTTTCAATTAGACTAGGGTGAGGAAGGACCTAAGTAAGTTATGGAGAGCAAATAAATTCCTTATGCAAATTAGTTTGGAAATTAGACCATCTGATTGGCTGATGCAATTCTCATTAGGGATGGCCGTCGGCCATCGATGTTTATAAACCATCGATGGGTTATGGTCGATGTTCCTTAGTTTTGACATCGATCGGGTTGAACCAGATGGTTTCACACAATCAATGTCAAGCTCAAACTACTAGATTTGTCTTGCTATTTCCTGGGACACGGAGCATAGCTCCACCTACAACACCAGTGAAGCCCCGCCCCCGTATTCTGATTGGCCCACAGGCCAGTCAGTCAAATATAACGAATGACCACTGATATGTAACAACATTGATGGCAAAGGCCACAATGGCCATCATTAATACTCATTCAAAACAATCCTTTCCGATTGGTTTATGTACTGTCAGTCAACAGTTTTCTATTTTACTACTTTTGATGGGACCATCATGCAATAGTCTTCAACCAGGAAGCCAATTGGTCAAGAATGTTCTTGTTATCAACCATCTTTGGCTGGTTTTGAAGGTTTTCAATTAGACTAGGGAGAGGAAGGACCTAAGTAAGTTATGGAGAGCAAATAAATTCCTAATGCAAATTAGTTTGGAAATTAGACCATCTGATTGGCTGATGCAATTCTCATTAGGGATGGCCATCGGCCATCGGCCATCGATGTTTATAAAGCATCGATGGGTTATGGTCGATGTTCCTTAGTTTTGACATCGATCGGGTTGAACCAGATGGTTTCACACAATCAATGTCAAGCTCAAACTACTAGTTTTGTTTTGCTATTTCCTGGGACACTGAGCATAGCTCCACCCACGACACCAGTGAAGCCCCGCCCCCATATTCTGATTGGCCCACAGGCCAGTCAGTCAAATATAATGAAAGACCACTGATATGCAACAACATTGATGGCAAAGGCCACAATGGCCATCATTAATACTCATTCAAAACAATCCTTTCCGATTGGTTTATGTACTGTCAGTCAACAGTTTTCTATTTTACTACTTTTGATGGGACCATCATGCAATATTCTTCAACCATGAAGCCAATCTGTCAAGAATGTTCTTGTTATCAACCATCTTTGGCTGGTTTTCAATTAGACTAAGGTGAGGAAGGACCTAAGTAAGTTAAGGAGAGCAAATAAATTCCTTATGCAAATTAGTTTGGAAATTAGACCATCTGATTGGCTGATGCAATTCTCATTAGGGACGGCCATCGGCCATCGATGTTTATAAACCATCGATGGGTTATGGTCGATGTTCCTTAGTTTTGACATCGATCGGGTTGAACCAGATGGTTTCACACAATCAATGTCAAGCTCAAACTACTAGTTTTGTTTTGCTATTTCCTGGGACACGGAGCATAGCTCCACCCACGACACCAGTGAAGCCCCGCCCCCGTATTCTGATTGGCCCACAGGCCAGTCAGTCAAATATAATGAATGACCACTGATATGTAACAACATTGATGGCAAAGGCCACAATGGCCATCATTAACACTTATTCAAAACAATCCTTTCCGATTGGTTTATGTACTGTCAGTCAACAGTTTTCTATTTTACTACTTTTGATGGGACCATCATGCAATAGTCTTCAACCATGAAGCCAATTGGTCAAGAATGCTCTTGTTATCAACCATCTTTGGCTGGTTTTGAAGGTTTTCAATTAGACTAGGGAGAGGAAGGACCTAAGTAAGTTATGGAGAGCAAATAAATTCCTTATGAAAATTAGTTTTGAAATTAGACCATCTGATTGGCTGATGCAATTCTCATTAGGGATGGCCATCGGCCATCGGCCATCGATGGTTATAAACCATCGATGGGTTATGGTCGATGTTCCTTAGTTTTGACATCGATCGGGTTGAACCAGATGGTTTCACACAATCAATGTCAAGCTCAAACTACTAGTTTTGTTTTGCTATTTCCTGGGACACGGAGCATAGCTCCACCCACGACACCAGTGAAGCCCCGCCCCCATATTCTGATTGGCCCACAGGCCAGTCAGTCAAATATAATGAATGACCACTGATATGTAACAACATTGATGGCAAAGGCCACAATGGCCATCATTAATACTCATTCAAAAGAATCCTTTCCGATTGGATTATGTACTGTCAGTCAACAGTTTTCTATTTTACTACTTTTGATGGGACCATCATGCAATAGTCTTCAACCAGGAAGCCAATTGGTCAAGAATGTTCATGTTATCAACCATCTTTGGCTGGTTTTGAAGGTTTTCAATTAGACTAGGGTGTGGAAGGACCTAAGTTATGGAGAGCAAATAAATTCCGTATGCAAATTAGTTTGGAAATTAGACCATCTGATTGGCTGATGCAATTTTCATTAGGGATGGCCATCGGCCATCGGCCATCGGCCATCGATGTTTATAAACCATCGATGGGTTATGGTCGATGTTCCTTAGTTTTGACATCGATCGGGTTGAACCAGATGGTTTCACACAATCAATGTCAAGCTCAAACTACTAGTTTTGTTTTGCTATTTCCTGGGACACTGAGCATAGCTCCACCCACGACACCAGTGAAGCCCCGCCCCCATATTCTGATTGGCCCACAGGCCAGTCAGTCAAATATAATGAAAGACCACTGATATGTAACAACATTGATGGCAAAGGCCACAATGGCCATCATTAATACTCATTTAAAACAATCCTTTCCGATTGGTTTATGTACTGTCAGTCAACAGTTTTCTATTTTACTACTTTTGATGGGACCATCATGCAATATTCTTCAACCATGAAGCCAATCAGTCAAGAATGTTCTTGTTATCAACCATCTTTGGCTGGTTTTGAAGGTTTTCAATTAGACTAAGGTGAGGAAGGACCTAAGTAAGTTATGGAGAGCAAATAAATTCCTTATGCAAATTAGTTTGGAAATTAGACCATCTGATTGGCTGATGCAATTCTCATTAGGGACGGCCGATCGGCCATCAGCCATCGTTGTTTATAAACCATCGATGGGTTATGGTCGATGTTCCTTAGTTTTGACATCGATCGGGTTGAACCAGATGGTTTCACACAATCAATGTCAAGCTCAAACTACTAGTTTTGTTTTGCTATTTCCTGGGACACGGTGCATAGCTCCACCCATGACACCAGTGAAGCCCCGCCCCCGTATTCTGATTGGCCCACAGGCCATTCAGTCAAATATAATGAATGACCACTGATATGTAACAACATTGATGGCAAAGGCCACAATGGCCATCATTAATACTCATTCAAAACAATCCTTTCCATTTATTTTATGTACTGTCAGTCAACAGTTTTCTATTTTACTACTTTTGATGGGACCATCATGCAATAATCTTCAACCAGGAAGCCAATTGGTCAAGAATGTTCTTGTTATCAACCATCATTGGCTGGTTTGGAAGGTTATCAATTAGACTAGGGTGCGGAAGGACCTAAGTAAGTTATGGAGAGCAAATAAATGCCTTATGCAAATTAGTTTGGAAATTAGACCATGTGATTGGCTGATGCAATTCTCATTAGGGATGGCCATCGTTGTTTATAAACCATCGATGGGTTATGGTCGATGTTCCTTAGTTTTGACATCGATCGGGTTGAACCAGATGGTTTCACACAATCGATGTCAAGCTCAAACTACTAGTTTTGTTTTGCTATTTCCTGGGGCACGGAGCATAGCTCCACCCACGACACCAGTGAAGCCCCGCCCCCATATTCTGATTGGCCCACAGGCCAGTCAGTCAAATATAATGAATGACCACTGATACGTAAAAACATTGATGGCAAACGCCACAATGGCCATCATTAATACTCATTCAAAAGAATCCTTTCCGATTGGATTATGTACTGTCAGTCAACAGTTTTCTATTTTACTACTTTTGATGGGACCATCATGCAATAGTCTTCAACCAGGAAGCCAATTGGTCAAGAATGTTCTTGTTATCAACCATCTTTGGCTGGTTTTGAAGGTTTTCAATTAGACTAGGGAGAGGAAGGACCTAAGTAAGTTATGGAGAGCAAATAAATTCCTTATGCAAATTAGTTTGGAAATTAGACCATCTGATTGGCTGATGCAATTCTCATTAGGGATGGCCATCGGCCATCGGCCATCGATGTTTATAAACCATCGATGGGTTATGGTCGATGTTCCTTAGTTTTGACATCGATCGGGTTGAACCAGATGGTTTCACACAATTAATGTCAAGCTCAAACTAATAGTTTTGTTTTGCTATTTCCTGGGACACGGAGCATAGCTCCACCCACGACACCAGTGAAGCCCCGCCCCCGTATTCTGATTGGCCCACAGGCCAGTCAGTCAAATATAATGAATGACCACTGATATGTAACAACATTGATGGCAAAGGCCACAATGGCCATCATTAATACTCATTCAAAACAATACTTTCCGATTGGTTTATGTACTGTCAGTCAACAGTTTTCTATTTTACTACTTTTGATGGGACCATCATGCAATATTCTTCAACCATGAAGCCAATCAGTCAAGAATGTTCTTGTTATCAACTATCTTTGGCTGGTTTTGAAGGTTTTCAATTAGACTAGGGTGTGGAAGGACCTAAGTTATGGAGAGCAAATAAATTCCTTATGCAAATTAGTTTGGAAATTAGACCATCTGATTGGCTGATGCAATTCTCATTAGGGATGGCCATCGGCCATCGGCCATCGATGTTTATAAACCATCGATGGGTTATGGTCGATGTTCCTTAGTTTTGACATCGATCGGGTTGAACCAAATGGTTTCACACAATCAATGTCAAGCTCAAACTACTAGTTTTGTTTTGCAATTCCTGGGACACGGAGCATAGCTCCACCCACGACACCAGTGAAGCCCCGCCCCCGTATTCTGATTGGCCCACAGGCCAGTCAGTCAAATATAATGAATGACCACTGATATGTAACAACATTGATGGCAAAGGCCACAATGGCCATCATTAATACTCATTCAAAACAATCCTTTCCGATTGTTTTTTTGTACTGTCAGTCAACAGTTTTCTATTTTACTACTTTTGATGGGACCATCATGCAATAGTCTTCAACCAGGAAACCAATTGGTCAAGAATGTTCTTGTCATCAACCATCTTTGGCTGGTTTTGAAGGTTTTCAATTAGACTAGGGTGAGGAAGGACCTAAGTAAGTTATGGAGAGCAAATAAATTCCTTATGCAAATTAGTTTGGAAATTAGACCATCTGATTGGCTGATGCAATTCTCAATAGGGACGGCCATCGGCAATCGATGTTTATAAACCATCGATGGGTTATGGTCGATGTTCCTTAGTTTTGACATCGATCGGGTTGAACCAGATGGTTTCACACAATCAATGTCAAGCTCAAACTACTAGTTTTGTTTTGCTATTTCCTGGGACACGGAGCATAGCTCCACCCACGACACCAGTGAAGCCCCGCCCCCATATTCTGATTGGCCCACAGGCCAGTCAGTCAAATATAATGAATGACCACTGATATGTAAGAACATTGATGGCAAAGGCCACAATGGCCATCATTAATACTCATTCAAAACAATCCTTTCCGATTGGTTTATGTACTGTCAGTCAACAGTTTTCTATTTTACAACTTTTGCTGGGACCATCATGCAATAGTCTTCAACCAGCAAGACAATTGGTCAAAAATGTAGTCATAATTTTTCTATTTTATATCTTTTGCTGGGGCCATCATGCAATAGTCTTCAACCAGCAAGACAATTGGTCAAGAATGCTCTTGTTATCAACTATCTGTGGCTAGTTCTGCTGGTGTTCATTTAATCTAGGGTTAGGAAGGACCTCAGTAAGTTATGGAGAGCAAATAAAGTCCTTATGCAAATTAGTTTGGAAATTAGACCATCTGATTGGCTGATGCAATTCTCATTAGGGATGGCCATCGGCCATCGGCCATCGATGTTTATAAACCATCGATGGGTTATGGTCGATGTTCCTTAGTTTTGACATCGATCGGGTTGAACCAAATGGTTTCACACAATCAATGTCAAGCTCAAACTACTAGTTTTGTTTTGCAATTCCTGGGACACGGAGCATAGCTCCACCCACGACACCAGTGAAGCCCCGCCCCCGTATTCTGATTGGCCCACAGGCCAGTCAGTCAAATATAATGAATGACCACTGATATGTAACAACATTGATGGCAAAGGCCACAATGGCCATCATTAATACTCATTCAAAACAATCCTTTCCGATTGTTTTTTGTACTGTCAGTCAACAGTTTTCTATTTTACTACTTTTGATGGGACCATCATGCAATAGTCTTCAACCAGGAAACCAATTGGTCAAGAATGTTCTTGTCATCAACCATCTTTGGCTGGTTTTGAAGGTTTTCAATTAGACTAGGGTGAGGAAGGACCTAAGTAAGTTATGGAGAGCAAATAAATTCCTTATGCAAATTAGTTTGGAAATTAGACCATCTGATTGGCTGATGCAATTCTCAATAGGGACGGCCATCGGCAATCGATGTTTATAAACCATCGATGGGTTATGGTCGATGTTCCTTAGTTTTGACATCGATCGGGTTGAACCAGATGGTTTCACACAATCAATGTCAAGCTCAAACTACTAGTTTTGTTTTGCTATTTCCTGGGACACGGAGCATAGCTCCACCCACGACACCAGTGAAGCCCCGCCCCCATATTCTGATTGGCCCACAGGCCAGTCAGTCAAATATAATGAATGACCACTGATATGTAAGAACATTGATGGCAAAGGCCACAATGGCCATCATTAATACTCATTCAAAACAATCCTTTCCGATTGGTTTATGTACTGTCAGTCAACAGTTTTCTATTTTACAACTTTTGCTGGGACCATCATGCAATAGTCTTCAACCAGCAAGACAATTGGTCAAAAATGTAGTCATAATTTTTCTATTTTATATCTTTTGCTGGGGCCATCATGCAATAGTCTTCAACCAGCAAGACAATTGGTCAAGAATGCTCTTGTTATCAACTATCTGTGGCTAGTTCTGCTGGTGTTCATTTAATCTAGGGTTAGGAAGGACCTCAGTAAGTTATGGAGAGCAAATAAAGAACTTATGCAAATTAGTTTAGAATTGAGACCATCTGATTGGTTGATGCAATTGTCATTCAAAATAAGACATTCTGATTGGTTCATGTACTGTCAGTCAACAGTTTTCTATTTTACAACTTTTGCTGGGACCATCATGCAATAGTCTTCAACCAGCAAGACAATTGGTCAAGAATGCTCTTGTTATCAACTATCTGTGGCTGGTTCTGCAGGTGTTCAATTAAACCAGGTTTAGGAAGGACCTCAGTAAGTTATGAAGAGCAAATTAAGTACTTATGCAAATTAGTTCAGAATTGAGACCATCTGTTTGGGTGATGCAACTGTCATTCAACATAAGCCATTCTGATTGGTTTATGTACTGTCAGTCAATAGTCTTCTATTTTACAACTTTTGCTGGGGCCATCATGCAATAGTCTTCAACCAGCAAGACAATTGGTCAAGAATGCTCTTCTTATCAACTATCTGTGTTAGGTTCTAATGGTGTTCAAATAAACTAGGGTTAAGAAGGACCTCAGTAAGTTATGGAGAGCAAATAAAGCCCTTATGCAAATTAATTTAGATTTGAGGGTACTTGTTTCCTATCTGGGTGCCCAGGTTTTCTACGTACGGCACCGTAATGAAATCGGATCGCATCGGATTCGGTACTCGATGATGTACGATGCCATACGATGCTATCCGATCCGATCCGATTTCATTAGGAAACAATGTGAAATGGCTCAATTTAGCCAAATTATCATAGGAACAATAGTAAATGGGCCAAAAACACCCCTGAACATTGAAATGTCCCCCCAAAAGTAGTTGAAGCCACCCCGCCATCAACATGAACCCGAAGCGTGGCGAGCGCAGCGAGCCCGCGAGGGGCGTCGGTACGCGTCCTCCGACCTTTTCATGCCCAACTATCCACTAGGGCGTGGAGTGAGAATAGAATAGTGTGGCGAGCGCAGCGAGCCACCGAGCCCGAAGCGTGGCGAGCGCAGCGAGCCCCGCGAGGGGACGCGGATACCTTCACAGTTATACGCGTCCCCTCGCGGGCTTCCCAGGTGTCCATGGCGACGCGGACACCTGGGAAGCCCGCGAAGGGACGCGTTTACCTGTGAAGGTATCCGCGTCCCCTCGCGGGGCACGCTGCGCTCGCCACACTTCGGGCTCGGTGGCTCGCTGCGCTCGCCACACTATTCTATTCTCACTCCACGCCCTAGTGGATAGTAGGGCATGAAAAGGTCGGAGAACGCGTACCGCCGCCCCTCGCGGGCTCGCTGCGCTCCCCACGCTTCGGGTTCACGTTGATGGCGGGGTGGCGTCAACTACTTTTGGGGGGACATTCCACTGCTCTGTGGGTTTTTTGGGGGTTTCTGGCCCATTTACCATTCTTCCCTATGCTGATTTGGGTAAATTGATCCATTTAACATTGTTTCCTATGGGAAATCGAATCAGATCGCATCGCATCGTTCAATATCGTGTATGTGCATTTGTGGTATCCGATGCAATGCGATCCGATTTTTATACGGAGAATAGCATGGTGCGCAATTAACTTAGCGGGCGCCCAGATAGGAAACAAGTACCGATTTGAGACCATCTGATTGGTTGATACAATTGTCATTCAAAATAAGCCATTCTGATTAGTTCATGTACTGTCAGTCAACAGTTTTCTATTTTACAACTTTTGCTGGGACCATCATGCAATAGTCTTCAACCAGCAAGACAATTGGTCAAGCATGTAGTCAACATTTTTCTATTTTACATCTTTTGCTGGGACCATCATGCAATAGTCTTCACCTAGCAAGACAATTGGTCAAGAATGTAGTCATAATTTTTCTATTTTACATCTTTTGCTGGGGCCATCATGCAATAGTCTTCAACCAGCAAGACAATTGGTCAAGAATGCTCTAGTTATCAACTATCTGTGGCTGGTTCTGCTGGTGTTCAATTAAACTAGGGTTAAGAAGGACCTCAGTAAGTTATGGAGAGCAAATAAAGCCCTTATGCAAATTAGTTTAGATTTGAGACCATCTGATTGGTTGATGCAATTGTCATTCAAAATAAGCCATTCTGATTGGTTCATGTACTGTCAGTCAACAGTTTTCTATTTTACAACTTTTGCTGGGACCATCATGCAATAGTCTTCAACCAGCAAGACAATTGGTCAAGAATGCTCTTGTTATCAACTATCTGTGGCTGGTTCTGCTGGTGTTCAATTAAACTACTGTAGGGTTAGGAAGGACCTCTGTAAGTTATGGAGAGCAAATAAAGCCCTTATGCAAATTAGTTTAGAATTGAGACCATCTGATTGGTTGATGCAATTGTCATTCAAAATAAGCCATTCTGATTGGTTTATGTACTGTCAGTCAACAGTTTTCTATTTTACAACTTTTGCTGGGACCATCATGCAATAGTCTTCAACCAGCAAGACAATTGGTCAAGAATGCCCTTGTTATCAACTATCTGTGGCTGGTTTTGCAGGTGTTTAATTAGACTTGTATGAGGAAGGACCTCAGTAAGTTATGAAGAGCAAATTAAGTACTTATGCAAATTAGTTCAGAATTGAGACCATCTGATTGGGTGATGCAACTGTCATTCAAAATAAGCCATTCTGATTGGTTTATGTACTGTCAGTCAACAGTTTTCTATTTTACAACTTTTGCTGTGGCCATCATGCAATAGTCTTCAACCAGCAAGACAATTGGTCAAGAAAGCTCTTGTTATCAACAATCTGTGTTTGGTTCTACTGGTGTTCAAATAAACTAGGGTTAAGAAGGACCTCAGTAAGTTATGGAGAGCAAATAAAGCCCTTATGCAAATTAATTTAGATTTGAGACCATCTGATTGGTTGATGCAATTGTCATTCAAAATAAGCCATTCTGATTGGTTCATGTACTGTCAGTCAACAGTTTTCTATTTTACAACTTTTGCTGGGACCATCATGCAATAATCTTCAACCAGCAAGACAATTGGTCAAGAATGCCCTTGTTATCAACTATCTGTGGCTGGTTTTGCAGGTGTTCAATTAGACTTGGATGAGGAAGGACCTCAGTAAGTTATGAAAAGCAAATTAAGTACTTATGCAAATTAGTTCAGAATTGAGACCATCTGATTGGGTGATGCAACTGTCATTCAAAATAAGCCATTCTGATTGGTTTATGTACTGTCAGTCAACAGTTTTCTATTTTACAACTTTTGCTGTGGCCATCATGCAATAGTCTTCAACCAGCAAGACAATTGGTCAAGAATGCTCTTGTTATCAACTATCTGTGTTTGGTGCTGCTGGTGTTCAATTAAACTAGGGTTAAGAAGGACCTCAGTAGTTATGGAGAGCAAATAAAGCCCTTATGCAAATTAGTTTAGAATTGAGACCATCTGATTGGTTGATGCAATTTTAATTCAAGATAAGCCATTCTGATTGGTTCATGTACTGTCAGTCAACAGTTTTCTAATTTACAACTTTTGCTGGGACCATCATGCAATAGTCTTTAACCAGCAAGACAATTGGTCAAGAATGCTCTTGTTATCAACTATCTGTGGCTGGTTCTGCTGGTGTTCAATTAAACTAGGGTTTAGAAGGACCTCAGTAAGTTATAGAGAGCAAAAAAAGCCCTTATGCAAATTAGTTTAGAATTGAGACCATCTGATTGGTTGATGCAATTGTAATTCAAAATAAGCCATTCTGATTGATTCATGTACTGTCAGTCAACAGTTTTCTATTTTACAACTTATGCTGAGACCATCATGCAATAGTCTTCAACCAGCAAGACAATTGGTCAAGAATGCTCTTGTTATCAACTATCTGTGGCTGGTTATACAGGTCTTCAATTAAACCAGGGTTAGGAAGGACCTCAGTAAGTTATGGAGAGGAAATAAAGTCATTATGCAAATTAGTTTAGAATTGAGATCATCTGAATGGGTGATGCAACTGTCATTCAAAATAAGCCATTCTGATTGGTTTATGTACTGTCAGTCAACATTTTCTATTTTACAACTTTTGCTGTGGCCATCATGCAATAGTCTTCAACCAGCAAGACAATTGGTCAAGAATGCTCTTGTTATCAACTATCTGTGTTTGGTTCTACTGGTGTTCAAATAAACTAGGGTTAAGAAGGACCTCAGTAAGTTATGGAGAGGAAATAAAGTCATTATGCAAATTGGTTTAGAATTGAGATCATCTGTTTGGGTGATGCAATTGTCATTCAAAATAAGCCATTCTGATTGGTTCATGTACTGTCAGTCAACAGTTTTCTATTTTACAACTTTTGCTGGGACCATCATGCAATAGTCTTCAACCAGCAAGACAATTGGTCAAGAATGCTCTTGTTATCAACTATCTGTGGCAGGTTCTGCTGGTGTTTAATTAAACTAGGGTTAGGAAGGACCTCAGTAAGTTATGGAGAGCAAATAAAGCCCTTATGTAAATTAGTTTAGAATTGAGACCATCTGATTGGTTGATGCAATTGTCATTCAAAATAAGCCATTCTGATTGGTTTATGTACTGTCAGTCAACAGTTTTCTATTTTACAACTTTTGCTGGGACCATAATGCAATAGTCTTCAACCAGCAAGACAATTGGTCAAGAATGCCCTTGTTATCAACTATCTGTGGCTGGTTTTGCAGGTGTTCAATTAAACTAGGGTTAGGAAGGACCTCAGTAAGTTATGGAGAGCAAATAAAGCCCTTGTGCAAATTAGTTTAGCAATGAGACCATCTGATTGGTTGATGCAATTGTCATTCAAAATAAGCCATTCTGATTGGTTTATGTACTGTCAGTCAACAGTTTTCTATTTTACAACTTTTGCTGGGACCATCATGCAATAGTCTTCAACCAGCAAGACAATTGGTCAAGAATGTAGTCATAATTTTTCTATTTTACATCTTTTGCTGGGGCCATCATGCAATAGTCTTCAACCAGCAAGACAATTGGTCAAGAATGCTCTTGTTATCAACTATCTGTGGCTGGTTCGGCTGGTGTTCAATTAAACTAGGGTTAAGAAGGACCTCAGTAAGTTATGGAGAGCAAATAAAGCCCTTATGCAAATTAGTTTAGAATTGAGACCATCTGATTGTTTGATGCAATTGTCATTCAAAATAAGCCATTCTGATTGGTTCATGTACTGTCAGTCAACAGTTTTCTATTTTACAACTTTTGCTGGGACCATCATGCAATAGTCTTCAACCAGCAAGACAATTGGTTAAGAATTCTCTTGTTATCAATTATCTGTTGCTGGTTCTACAGGTGTTCAATTAAACTAGGGTTAAGAAGGACCTTAGTAAGTTATGGAGAGCAAATAAAGCCCTTATGCAAATTAGTTTAGATTTAAGACCATCTGATTGGTTGATGCACTTGTCATTGAAAATAAGCCATTCTGATTGGTTCATGTACTGTCAGTCAACAGTTTTCTATTTTAAACTTTTGCTGGGACCATCATGCAATAGTCTTCAACCAGCAAGACAATTGGTCAAGAATGCTCTTGTTATCAACTATCTGTGGCTGGTTCTGCAGGTGTTCAATTAAACCAGGGTTAGGAAGGACCTCAGTAAGTTATGGAAATGAAATAAAGTCATTATGCAAATTAGTTTAGAATTGAGATCATCTAATTGTTTGATGCAATTGTCATTCAAAATAAGCCATTCTGATTGGTTTATGTACTGTCAGTCAACAGTTTTCTATTTTACAACTTTTGCTGGGACCATCATGCAATAGTCTTCAACCAGCAAGACAATTGGTCAATAGTGTAGTCAACATTTTTCTATTTTACATCTTTTGCTGGGACCATCACGCAATAGTCTTCAACCAGCAGGACAATTGGTCAAGAATGCTCTTGTTATCAACTATCTGTGGCTGGTTCTGCAGGTATTCAATGAAACTAGGGTTAAGAAGGACCTTAGTAAGTTATGGAGAGCAAATGAAGCCCTTATGCAAATTAGTTTAGATTTGCGACCATCTGATTGGTTGATGCACTTGTCATTCAAAATAAGCCATTCTGATTGGTTCATGTACTGTCAGTCAACAGTTTTCTATTTTAAAACTTTTGCTGGGACCATCATGCAATAGTCTTCAACCAGCAAGACAATTGGTCAAGAATGCTCTTGTTATCAACTATATGTGGCTGGTTCTGCTGGTGTTCAATTAAACTAGGGTTAGGAAGGACCTCAGTAAGTTATGGAGAGCAAATAAAGCTCTTGTGCAAATTAGTTTAGAAATGAGACCATCTGATTGGTTGATGCAATTGTCATTCAAAATAAGCCATTCTGATTGGTTTATGTACTGTCAGTCAACAGTTTTCTATTTTACAACTTTTGCTAGGACCATCATGCAATAGTCTTCAACCAGCAAGACGATTGGTCAATAATGTAATCAACATTTTTCTATTTTACATCTTTTGCTGGGACCATCATGCAATAGTCTTCAACCAGCAAGACAATTGGTCAAAAATGCTCTTGTTATCAACTAACTGTGGCTGGTTTTGCTGGTGTTCAATTAAACTAGGGGTAAGAAGGACCTCAGTAAGTTATGGAGAGCAAATAAAGTCATTATGCAAATTAGTTTAGAATTGAGACCATCTGATTGGTTGATGCACTTATCATTCAAAATAAGCCATTCTGATTGGTTCATGTACTGTCAGTCAACAGTTTTCTATTTCACAACTTTTGTTGGGACCATCATGCAATAGTCTTCAACCAGCAAGACAATTGGTCAAGATTGCTCTTGTTATCAACTATCTGTGGCTGGTTCTGCTGGTGTTCAATTAAACTAGGGTTAGGAAGGACCTCAGTAAGTTATGGAGAGCAAATAAAGCCCTTGTGCAAATTAGTTTAGAAATGAGACCATCTGATTGGTTGATGCAATTGTCATTCAAAATAAGCCATTCTGATTGGTTCATGTACTGTCAGTCAACAGTTTTCTATTTTAAACTTTTGCTGGGACCATCATGCAATAGTCTTCAACCAGCAAGACAATTGGTCAAGAATGCTCTTGTTATCAACTATCTGTGGCTGGTTCTGCAGGTGTTTAATTAAACCAGGGTTAGGAAGGACCTCAGTAAGTTATGGAAATGAAATAAAGTCATTATGCAAATTAGTTTAGAATTGAGATCACCTAATTGGTTGATGCAATTGTCATCCAAAATAAGCCATTCTGATTGGTTCATGTACTGTCAGTCAACAGTTTTCTATTTTACAACTTTTGCTGGGACCATCATGCAATAGTCTTCAACCAGCAAGACAATTGGTCAAGAATGCTCTTGTTATCAACTATCTGTGGCTGGTTCTGCAGGTGTTCAATGAAACTAGAGTTAAGAAGGACCTTAGTAAGTTATGGAGAGCAAATAAAGCCCTTATGCAAATTAGTTTAGATTTGAGACCATCTGATTGGTTGATGCACTTGTCATTGAAAATAAGCCATTCTGATTGGTTCATGTACTGTCAGTCAACAGTTTTCTATTTTAAACTTTTGCTGGGACCATCATGCAATAGTCTTCAACCAGCAAGACAATTGGTCAAGAATGCTCTTGTTATCAACTATCTGTGGCTGGTTCTGCAGGTGTTCAATTAAACCAGGGTTAGGAAGGACCTCAGTAAGTTATGGAAATGAAATAAAGTCATTATGCAAATTAGTTTAGAATTGAGATCATCTAATTGGTTGATGCAATTGTCATTCAAAATAAGCCATTCTGATTGGTTTATGTACTGTCAGTCAACAGTTTTCTATTTTACAACTTTTGCTGGGACCATCATGCAATAGTCTTCAACCAGCAAGACAATTGGTCAAGAATGCTCTTGTTATCAACTATCTGTGGCTGGTTCTGCAGGTGTTCAATGAAACTAGAGTTAAGAAGGACCTTAGTAAGTTATGGAGAGCAAATAAAGCCCTTATGCAAATTAGTTTAGATTTGAGACCATCTGATTGGTTGATGCACTTGTCATTCAAAATAAGCCATTCTGATTGGTTCATGTACTGTCAGTCAACAGTTTTCTATTTCACAACTTTTGTTGGGACCATCATGCAATAGTCCTCAACCAGCAAGACAATTGGTCAAGAATGCTCTTGTTATCAACTATCTGTGGCTGGTTCTGCTGGTGTTCAATTAAACTAGGGTTAGGAAGGACCTCAGTAAGTTATGGAGAGCAAATAAAGCCCTTGTGCAAATTAGTTTAGAAATGAGACCATCTGATTGGTTGATGCAATTGTCATTCAAATTAAGCCATTCTGATTGGTTTATGTACTGTCAGTCAACAGTTTTCTAATTTACAACTTTTGCTGGGACCATCATGCAATAGTCTTCAACCAGCAAGACAATTAGTCAAGAATGTAGTCATAATTTTTCTATTTTACAACTTTTGCTGGGACCATCATGCAATAGTCTTCAACCAGCAAGACAATTGGTTAAGAATGCTCTTGTTATCAATTATCTGTTGCTGGTGTTCAATTAAACTAGGGTTAAGAAGGACCTCAGTAAGTTATGGAGAGCAAATAAAGCCCTTATGCAAATTAGTTTAGAATTGAGACCATCTGATTGTTTGATGCAATTGTCATTCAAAATAAGCCATTCTGATTGGTTCATGTACTGTCAGTCAACAGTTTTCTATTTTACAACTTTTGCTGGGACCATCATGCAATAGTCTTCAACCAGCAAGACAATTGGTCAAGAATGCTCTTGTTATCAACTAACTGTGGCTGGTTTTGCTGGTGTTCAATTAAACTAGGGTTAAGAAGGACCTCAGTAAGTTATGGAGAGCAAATAAAGTCATTATGCAAATTAGTTTAGAATTGAGACCATCTGATTGGTTGATGCACTTATCATTCAAAATAAGCCATTCTGATTGGTTCATGTACTGTCAGTCAACAGTTTTCTATTTCACAACTTTTGTTGGGACCATCATGCAATAGTCTTCAACCAGCAAGACAATTGGTCAAGATTGCTCTTGTTATCAACTATCTGTGGCTGGTTCTGCTGGTGTTCAATTAAACTAGGGTTAGGAAGGACCTCAGTAAGTTATGGAGAGCAAATAAAGCCCTTGTGCAAATTAGTTTAGAAATGAGACCATCTGATTGGTTGATGCAATTGTCATTCAAAATAAGCCATTCTGATTGGTTCATGTACTGTCAGTCAACAGTTTTCTATTTTAAACTTTTGCTGGGACCATCATGCAATAGTCTTCAACCAGCAAGACAATTGGTCAAGAATGCTCTTGTTATCAACTATCTGTGGCTGGTTCTGCAGGTGTTTAATTAAACCAGGGTTAGGAAGGACCTCAGTAAGTTATGGAAATGAAATAAAGTCATTATGCAAATTAGTTTAGAATTGAGATCACCTAATTGGTTGATGCAATTGTCATCCAAAATAAGCCATTCTGATTGGTTCATGTACTGTCAGTCAACAGTTTTCTATTTTACAACTTTTGCTGGGACCATCATGCAATAGTCTTCAACCAGCAAGACAATTGGTCAAGAATGCTCTTGTTATCAACTATCTGTGGCTGGTTCTGCAGGTGTTCAATGAAACTAGAGTTAAGAAGGACCTTAGTAAGTTATGGAGAGCAAATAAAGCCCTTATGCAAATTAGTTTAGATTTGAGACCATCTGATTGGTTGATGCACTTGTCATTGAAAATAAGCCATTCTGATTGGTTCATGTACTGTCAGTCAACAGTTTTCTATTTTAAACTTTTGCTGGGACCATCATGCAATAGTCTTCAACCAGCAAGACAATTGGTCAAGAATGCTCTTGTTATCAACTATCTGTGGCTGGTTCTGCAGGTGTTCAATTAAACCAGGGTTAGGAAGGACCTCAGTAAGTTATGGAAATGAAATAAAGTCATTATGCAAATTAGTTTAGAATTGAGATCATCTAATTGGTTGATGCAATTGTCATTCAAAATAAGCCATTCTGATTGGTTTATGTACTGTCAGTCAACAGTTTTCTATTTTACAACTTTTGCTGGGACCATCATGCAATAGTCTTCAACCAGCAAGACAATTGGTCAAGAATGCTCTTGTTATCAACTATCTGTGGCTGGTTCTGCAGGTGTTCAATGAAACTAGAGTTAAGAAGGACCTTAGTAAGTTATGGAGAGCAAATAAAGCCCTTATGCAAATTAGTTTAGATTTGAGACCATCTGATTGGTTGATGCACTTGTCATTCAAAATAAGCCATTCTGATTGGTTCATGTACTGTCAGTCAACAGTTTTCTATTTCACAACTTTTGTTGGGACCATCATGCAATAGTCCTCAACCAGCAAGACAATTGGTCAAGAATGCTCTTGTTATCAACTATCTGTGGCTGGTTCTGCTGGTGTTCAATTAAACTAGGGTTAGGAAGGACCTCAGTAAGTTATGGAGAGCAAATAAAGCCCTTGTGCAAATTAGTTTAGAAATGAGACCATCTGATTGGTTGATGCAATTGTCATTCAAATTAAGCCATTCTGATTGGTTTATGTACTGTCAGTCAACAGTTTTCTAATTTACAACTTTTGCTGGGACCATCATGCAATAGTCTTCAACCAGCAAGACAATTAGTCAAGAATGTAGTCATAATTTTTCTATTTTACAACTTTTGCTGGGACCATCATGCAATAGTCTTCAACCAGCAAGACAATTGGTTAAGAATGCTCTTGTTATCAATTATCTGTTGCTGGTGTTCAATTAAACTAGGGTTAAGAAGGACCTCAGTAAGTTATGGAGAGCAAATAAAGCCCTTATGCAAATTAGTTTAGAATTGAGACCATCTGATTGTTTGATGCAATTGTCATTCAAAATAAGCCATTCTGATTGGTTCATGTACTGTCAGTCAACAGTTTTCTATTTTACAACTTTTGCTGGGACCATCATGCAATAGTCTTCAACCAGCAAGACAATTGGTCAAGAATGCTCTTGTTATCAACTAACTGTGGCTGGTTTTGCTGGTGTTCAATTAAACTAGGGTTAAGAAGGACCTCAGTAAGTTATGGAGAGCAAATAAAGTCATTATGCAAATTAGTTTAGAATTGAGATCATCTGATTGGTTGATGCACTTATCATTCAAAATAAGCCATTCTGATTGGTTCATGCACTGTCAGTCAACAGTTTTCTATTTCACAACTTTTGTTGGGACCATCATGCAATAGTCTTCAACCAGCAAGACAATTGGTCAAGAATGCTCTTGTTATCAACTATCTGTGGCTGGTTCTGCTGGTGTTCAATTAAACTAGGGTTAGGAAGGACCTCAGTAAGTTATGGAGAGCAAATAAAACCCTTGTGCAAATTAGTTTAGAAATGAGACCATCTGATTGGTTGATGCACTTGTCATTGAAAATAAGCCATTCTGATTGGTTCATGTACTGTCAGTCAACAGTTTTCTATTTTAAACTTTTGCTGGGACCATCATGCAATAGTCTTCAACCAGCAAGACAATTGGTCAAGAATGCTCTTGTTATCAACTATCTGTGGCTGGTTCTGCAGGTGTTCAATTAAACCAGGGTTAGGAAGGACCTCAGTAAGTTATGGAAATGAAATAAAGTCATTATGCAAATTAGTTTAGAATTGAGATCATCTAATTGTTTGATGCAATTGTCATTCAAAATAAGCCATTCTGATTGGTTTATGTACTGTCAGTCAACAGTTTTCTATTTTACAACTTTTGCTGGGACCATCATGCAATAGTCTTCAACCAGCAAGACAATTGGTCAATAGTGTAGTCAACATTTTTCTATTTTACATCTTTTGCTGGGACCATCACGCAATAGTCTTCAACCAGCAGGACAATTGGTCAAGAATGCTCTTGTTATCAACTATCTGTGGCTGGTTCTGCAGGTATTCAATGAAACTAGGGTTAAGAAGGACCTTAGTAAGTTATGGAGAGCAAATGAAGCCCTTATGCAAATTAGTTTAGATTTGCGACCATCTGATTGGTTGATGCACTTGTCATTCAAAATAAGCCATTCTGATTGGTTCATGTAATGTCAGTCAACAGTTTTCTATTTTAAAACTTTTGCTGGGACCATCATGCAATAGTCTTCAACCAGCAAGACAATTGGTCAAGAATGCTCTTGTTATCAACTATATGTGGCTGGTTCTGCTGGTGTTCAATTAAACTAGGGTTAGGAAGGACCTCAGTAAGTTATGGAGAGCAAATAAAGCCCTTGTGCAAATTAGTTTAGAAATGAGACCATCTGATTGGTTGATGCAATTGTCATTCAAAATAAGCCATTCTGATTGGTTTATGTACTGTCAGTCAACAGTTTTCTATTTTACAACTTTTGCTGGGACCATCATGCAATAGTCTTCAACCAGAAAGACAATTGGTCAAGAATGTAGTCATAATTTTTCTATTTTACATCTTTTGCTGGGGCCATCATGCAATAGTCTTCAACCAGCAAGACAATTGGTCAAGAATGCTCTTGTTATCAACTATCTGTGGCTGGTTCTGCTGGTGTTCAATTAAACTAGGGTTAGGAAGGACCTCAGTAAGTTATGGAGAGCAAATAAAGCTCTTGTGCAAATTAGTTTAGAAATGAGACCATCTGATTGGTTGATGCAATTGTCATTCAAAATAAGCCATTCTGATTGGTTTATGTACTGTCAGTCAACAGTTTTCTATTTTACAACTTTTGCTAGGACCATCATGCAATAGTCTTCAACCAGCAAGACGATTGGTCAATAATGTAATCAACATTTTTCTATTTTACATCTTTTGCTGGGACCATCATGCAATAGTCTTCAACCAGCAAGACAATTGGTCAAGAATGCTCTTGTTATCAACTAACTGTGGCTGGTTTTGCTGGTGTTCAATTAAACTAGGGGTAAGAAGGACCTCAGTAAGTTATGGAGAGCAAATAAAGTCATTATGCAAATTAGTTTAGAATTGAGACCATCTGATTGGTTGATGCACTTATCATTCAAAATAAGCCATTCTGATTGGTTCATGTACTGTCAGTCAACAGTTTTCTATTTCACAACTTTTGTTGGGACCATCATGCAATAGTCTTCAACCAGCAAGACACTTGGTCAAGAATGCTCTTGTTATCAACTATCTGTGGCTGGTTCTGCTGGTGTTCAATTAAACTAGGGTTAGGAAGGACCTCAGTAAGTTATGGAGAGCAAATAAAGCCCTTGTGCAAATTAGTTTAGAAATGAGACCATCTGATTGGTTGATGCAATTGTCATTCAAAATAAGCCATTCTGATTGGTTCATGTACTGTCAGTCAACAGTTTTCTATTTTAAACTTTTGCTGGGACCATCATGCAATAGTCTTCAACCAGCAAGACAATTGGTCAAGAATGCTCTTGTTATCAACTATCTGTGGCTGGTTCTGCAGGTGTTCAATTAAACCAGGGTTAGGAAGGACCTCAGTAAGTTATGGAAATGAAATAAAGTCATTATGCAAATTAGTTTAGAATTGAGATCACCTAATTGGTTGATGCAATTGTCATCCAAAATAAGCCATTCTGATTGGTTCATGTACTGTCAGTCAACAGTTTTCTATTTTACAACTTTTGCTGGGACCATCATGCAATAGTCTTCAACCAGCAAGACAATTGGTCAAGAATGCTCTTGTTATCAACTATCTGTGGCTGGTTCTGCAGGTGTTCAATGAAACTAGAGTTAAGAAGGACCTTAGTAAGTTATGGAGAGCAAATAAAGCCCTTATGCAAATTAGTTTAGATTTGAGACCATCTGATTGGTTGATGCACTTGTCATTGAAAATAAGCCATTCTGATTGGTTCATGTACTGTCAGTCAACAGTTTTCTATTTTAAACTTTTGCTGGGACCATCATGCAATAGTCTTCAACCAGCAAGACAATTGGTCAAGAATGCTCTTGTTATCAACTATCTGTGGCTGGTTCTGCAGGTGTTCAATTAAACCAGGGTTAGGAAGGACCTCAGTAAGTTATGGAAATGAAATAAAGTCATTATGCAAATTAGTTTAGAATTGAGATCATCTAATTGGTTGATGCAATTGTCATTCAAAATAAGCCATTCTGATTGGTTTATGTACTGTCAGTCAACAGTTTTCTATTTTACAACTTTTGCTGGGACCATCATGCAATAGTCTTCAACCAGCAAGACAATTGGTCAAGAATGCTCTTGTTATCAACTATCTGTGGCTTGTTCTGCAGGTGTTCAATGAAACTAGAGTTAAGAAGGACCTTAGTAAGTTATGGAGAGCAAATAAAGCCCTTATGCAAATTAGTTTAGATTTGAGACCATCTGATTGGTTGATGCACTTGTCATTCAAAATAAGCCATTCTGATTGGTTCATGTACTGTCAGTCAACAGTTTTCTATTTCACAACTTTTGTTGGGACCATCATGCAATAGTCTTCAACCAGCAAGACAATTGGTCAAGAATGCTCTTGTTATCAACTATCTGTGGCTGGTGTTCAATTAAACTAGGGTTAGGAAGGACCTCAGTAAGTTATGGAGAGCAAATAAAGCCCTTGTGCAAATTAGTTTAGAAATGAGACCATCTGATTGGTTGATGCAATTGTCATTCAAAATAAGCCATTCTGATTGGTTTATGTACTGTCAGTCAACAGTTTTCTATTTTAAAACTTTTGCTGGAACCATCATGCAATAGTCTTCAACCAGCAAGACAATTGGTCAATAGTGTAGTCAACATGTTTCTATTTTACATCTTTTGCTGGGACCATCACGCAATAGTCTTCAACCAGCAGGACAATTGGTTAAGAATGCTCTTGTTATCAACTATCTGTGGCTGGTTCTGCAGGTATTCAATGAAACTAGGGTTAAGAAGGACCTTAGTAAGTTATGGAGAGCAAATAAAGCCCTTATGCAAATTAGTTTAGATTTGCGACCATCTGATTGGTTGATGCACTTGTCATTCAAAATAAGCCATTCTGATTGGTTCATGTACTGTCAGTCAACAGTTTTCTATATTAAAACTTTTGCTGGGACCATCACGCAATAGTCTTCAACCAGCAAGACAATTGGTCAAGAATGCTCTTGTTATCAACTATATGTGGCTGGTGTTCAATTAAACTAGGGTTAGGAAGGACCTCAGTAAGTTATGGAGAGCAAATAAAGCCCTTGTGCAAATTAGTTTAGAAATGAGACCATCTGATTGGTTGATGCAATTGTCATTCAAAATAAGCCATTCTGATTGGTTTATGTACTGTCAGTCAACAGTTTTCTATTTTACAACTTTTGCTGGGACCATCATGCAATAGTCTTCAACCAGAAAGACAATTGGTCAAGAATGTAGTCATAATTTTTCTATTTTACATCTTTTGCTGGGGCCATCATGCAATAGTCTTCAACCAGCAAGACAATTGGTCAAGAATGCTCTTGTTATCAACTATCTGTGGCTGGTTCTGCTGGAGTTCAATTAAACTAGGGTTAGGAAGGACCTCAGTAAGTTATGGAGAGCAAATAAAGCCCTTGTGCAAATTAGTTTAGAAATGAGACCATCTGATTGGTTGATGCAATTGTCATTCAAAATAAGTCATTCTGATCATTTTATGTACTGTCATTCAACAGTTTTCTATTTTACAACTTTTGCTGGGACCATCATGCAATAGTCTTCAACCAGCAAGCCGATTGGTCAATAATGTAGTCAACATTTTTCTATTTTACATCTTTTGCTGGGACCATCATGCAATAGTCTTCAACCAGCAAGACAATTGGTTAAGAATGCTCTTGTTATCAACTATCTGTGGCTGGTTCTGCAGGTATTCAATGAAACTAGGGTTAAGAAGGACCTTAGTAAGTTATGGAGAGCAAATAAAGCCCTTATGCAAATTAGTTTAGATTTGCGACCATCTGATTGGTTGATGCACTTGTCATTCAAAATAAGCCATTCTGATTGGTTCATGTACTGTCATTCAACAGTTTTCTAATTTAAAACTTTTGCTGGGACCATCATGCAATAGTCTTCAACCAGCAAGACAATTGGTCAAGAATGCTCTTGTTATCAACTATATTTGGCTGGTGTTCAATTAAACTAGGGTTAGGAAGGACCTCAGTAAGTTATGGAGAGCAAATAAAGCCCTTGTGCAAATTAGTTTAGAAATGAGACCATCTGATTGGTTGATGCAATTGTCATTCAAAATAAGCCATTCTGATTGGTTTATGTACTGTCAGTCAACAGTTTTCTATTTTACAACTTTTGCTGGGACCATCATGCAATAGTCTTCAACCAGAAAGACAATTGGTCAAGAATGTAGTCATAATTTTTCTATTTTACATCTTTTGCTGGGGCCATCATGCAATAGTCTTCAACCAGCAAGACAATTGGTCAAGAATGCTCTTGTTATCAACTATCTGTGGCTGGTTCTGCTGGTGTTCAATTAAACTAGGGTTAGGAAGGACCTCAGTAAGTTATGGAGAGCAAATAAAGCCCTTGTGCAAATTAGTTTAGAAATGAGACCATCTGATTGGTTGATGCAATTGTCATTCAAAATAAGCCATTCTGATTGGTTTATGTACTGTCAGTCAACAGTTTTCTATTTTACAACTTTTGCTGGGACCATCATGCAATAGTCTTCAACCAGCAAGACGATTGGTCAATAATGTAGTCAACATTTTTCTATTTTACATCTTTTGCTGGGACCATCATGCAATAGTCTTCAACCAGCAAGACAATTGGTCAAGAATGCTCTTGTTATCAACTAACTGTGGCTGGTGTTCAATTAAACTAGGGTTAAGAAGGACCTCAGTAAGTTATGGAGAGCAAATAAAGTCATTATGCAAATTAGTTTAGAATTGAGACCATCTGATTGGTTGATGCACTTATCATTCAAAATAAGCCATTCTGATTGGTTCATGTACTGTCAGTCAACAGTTTTCTATTTTACAACTTTTGCTGGGACCATCATGCAATAGTCTTCAACCAGAAAGACAATTGGTCAAGAATGTAATCATAATTTTTCTATTTTACATCTTTTGCTGGGGCCATCATGCAATAGTCTTCAACCAGCAAGACAATTGGTCAAGAATGCTCTTGTTATCAACTATCTGTGGCTGGTTCTGCTGGTGTTCAATTAAACTAGGGTTAGGAAGGACCTCAGTAAGTTATGGAGAGCAAATAAAGCCCTTGTGCAAATTAGTTTAGAAATGAGACCATCTGATTGGTTGATGCAATTGTCATTCAAAATAAGCCATTCTGATTGGTTTATGTACTGTCAGTCAACAGTTTTCTATTTTACAACTTTTGCTGGGACCATCATGCAATAGTCTTCAACCAGCAAGACAATTGGTCAAGAATGTAGTCATAATTTTTATATTTTACATCTTTTGCTGGGGCCATCATGCAATAGTCTTCAACCAGCAAGACAATTGGTCAAGAATGCTCTTGTTATCAACTATCTGTGGCTGGTTCTGCTGGTGTTCAATTAAACTAGGGTTAAGAAGGACCTCAGTAAGTTATGGAGAGCAAATAAAGCCCTTATGCAAATTAGTTTAGAATTGAGACCATCTGATTGTTTGATGCAATTGTCATTCAAAATAAGCCATTCTGATTGGTTCATGTACTGTTAGTCAACAGTTTTCTATTTTACAACTTTTGCTGGCACCATCATGCAATAGTCTTCAACCAGCAAGACAATTGGTCAAGAATGTAGTCATAATTTTTCTATTTGACATCTTTTGCTGGGGCCATCATGCAATAATCTTCAACCAGCAAGACAATTGGTCAAGAATGCTCTTGTTATCAACTATCTGTGGCTGGTTCTGCTGGTGTTCAATTAAACTAGGATTAAGAAGGACCTCAGTAAGTTATGGAGAGCAAATAAAGCCCTTATGCAAATTAGTTTAGAATTGAGACCATCTGATTGTTTGATGCAATTGTCATTCAAAATAAGCCATTCTGATTGGTTCATGTACTGTCAGTCAACAGTTTTCTATTTTACAACTTTTGCTGGGACCATCATGCAATAGTCTTCAACCAGCAAGACAATTAGTCAAGAATGCTCTTGTTATCAACTATCTGTGGCTGGCTCTGCTGGTGTTCATTTAAACTGGGGTTAGGAAGGACCTCAGTAAGTTATGGAGAGCAAAAAAAGCCCTTATGCAAATTCGTTTAGAATTGAGACCATCTGATTGGTTGATGCAATTGTCATTCAAAATAAGCCATTCTGATTGGTTCATGTACTGTCAGTCAACATTTTTCTATTTTACAACTTTTGCTGGGACCATCATGCAATAGTCTTCAACCAGCAAGACAAATGGTCAAGAATGCTTTTGTTATCAAATATCTGTGGCTGGTTCTGCAGGTGTTCAATTAAACCAGGGTTAGGAAGGACCTCAGTAAAATATAGAGAGGAAATAAAGTCATTTTGCAAATTAGTTTAGAATTAAGATAATCTAATTGGTTGATGCAATTGTCATTCAAAATAAGACATTCTGATTTGTTTATGTACTGTCAGTCAACTGTTTTCTATTTTACATCTTTTGCTGGGGCCATCATGCAATAGTCTTCTACCAGCAAGATAATTGGTCAAGAATGTACTCAACAGTTTTCTATTTTACAACTTTTGCTGGCACCATCACGCAATAGCCTTCAACCAGCAAGACAATTGTTCAATAATGTTCTTGTTATCAACTATCTGTGGCTGGTTCTGCTGGTGGTCATTTAAACTAGGGTTAGGAAGGACCTCAGTAAGTTATGGAGAGCAAATAAAGCCCTTATGCAAATTAGTTTAGAATTGAGACCATATGATTGGTTAATGCAATTTTAATTCAAAATAAGCCATTCTGATTGGTTCATGTACTGTCAGTCAACAGTTTTCTAGTTCACAACTTTTGCTGGGACAATCATGCAATAGTCTTCAACCAGCAAGATAATTGGTCAAGAATACTCTAGTTATCAACTATCTGTGGCTGGTGTTCAATTAAACTAGGGTTAAGAAGGACCTCAGTAAGTTATGGAGAGCAAATAAAGCCCTTATGTAAATTAGTTTAGAATTGAGACCATCTGATTGGTTGATGCAATTGTCATTCAAAATAAGCCATTCTGATTGGTTCATGTACTGTCAGTCAACAGTTTTCTATTTTACATCTTTTGCTGGAACCATCATGCAATAGTCTTCAACCAGCAAGACAATTGGTCAAGAATGTAGACAACAGTGTTATATTTTACAACTTTTGCTGGCACCATCACTCAATAGCCTTCAACCAGCAAGACAATTGGTCAAGAATGTTCTTGTTATCAACTATCTGTGGCTGATTCTGCAGGTGTTCAGTTAGACTAGGGTGAGGAATGACCTCAGTAAGTTATGAAGATCGAATAAAGCCCTTATGCAAATTAGTTCAGAATTGAGACCATCTGATTCGTTGATGCAATTGTCATTCAAAATGAAACAATCTGATTGGTTTATGTACTGTCAGTCAACAGTTTTCTATTTTACAACTTTTGCTGGGACCATCATGCAATAATCTTCAACCAGCAACACAATCGGTCAAGAATGTTCTTGTTATCAATTATCTGTGGCTGGTTCTACAGGTGTTCAATTAGACAAGGGTGAGGAAGGACCTCAGTAAGTTATGGAGAGCAAATAAAGGCCTTATGCAAATTAGTTTAGAAATGAGACCATCTGATTGGTTGACACAATTGTCATTCAAAATGAAACCATCTGATTGGTTTATGTACTGTCAGTCAACAGTTTTCTATTTTACAACTTTTGCTGGGACCATCATGCAAAAGTCTTCAACCAGCAAAACAATTGGTCAAGAATGCTCTTGTTATTAACTATCTGTGGCTGGTTCTGTAGGTTTTCAATTAAACTAGGGTTAGAAAGGACCTAAGTAAGTTATGGAGAGCAAATAAAGCCCTTATGCAAATTAGTTTAGAATTGAGACCATCTGATTGGTTGATGCAATTGTCATTCAAAATAAGTCATTCTGATTGGTTTATGTGCTGTCAGTCAACAGTTTTCTATTTTGCAACTTTTGCAGGGACCGTCATGCAATAGTCTTCATCCAGCAAAACAATTGGTCTAGAATGTTCTTGTTATCAACTATCTGTGGCTGCTTCTGCAGGTGTTCAATTAGACTAGGGTGAGGAAGGACCTCAGTTAGTTATGGAGAGCCAATAAAGGCATTATGCTAATTCGTTTTGAAATGAGACCATCTGATTGGTTGATGTAATTGTCATTCAAAATGAGACCTTCTGATTGGTTTATGTACTGTCAGTCAACAGTTTTCTATTTTACATATTTTGCTGGGACCATCATGCAATAGTCTTCAACCAGCAAGACAATTGCTCAAGAATGCTCTTGTTATCAACTATCTGTGTTTCTGTAGGTTTTCAATTAAACTAGGGTTAGGAAGGACCTCAGTAAGTTATGGAGAGCAAATAAAGCCCTTATACAAATTAGTTTAGAATTGAGACCATCTGATTGGTTGATGCAATTGTCATTCAAAATAAGCCATTCTGTTTGTTTTTTGTGCTTTCAGTCAACATTTTTCTATTTCACAACTTTTGCTGGGACCATCATGCAATAGTTTTTAACCAGCAAGACAATTGGTCAAGAATCCTCTTGTTATCAACTATCTGTAGCTGGTTCTGTAGGTGTTCAATTAAACTAGGGTTATGAATGACCTCAGTAAGTTATGGAGAGCAAATAAAGCCCTTATGCAAATTAGTTCAGACTTGAGACCATCTGATTGGTTGATGCAATTGCCATTCAAAATAAGCCTTTCAGATTGGTTTATGTACTGTCAGTCAACAGTTTTCTATTTTACAACTTTTGCTGGGACCATCATGCAATAGTCTTCAACCAGCAAGACAATTGGTCAAGAATGCTTTTGCTATCAACTATATGTGGCTGGATCTGTAGGTTTTCAATTAAACTAGGGTTAGGAAGGACCTCAGTAAGTTATGGAGAGCAAATAAAGCCCTTAGGCAAATTAGTTTAGAATTGAGACCATCTGATTGGTTGAAGCAATTTTTATTCAAAATAAGCCATTCTGATTTGCTTATGTACCATCAGTCAACAGTTTCCTATTTTACAACTTTTGCTGGGACCATCATGCAATAGTCTTCATCCAGCAAGACAATTGGTCAAGAATGTAGTCAACAGTTTTCTATTTTACAACTTTTGCAGGCACCATCACGCAATAGCCTTCAACCAGCAAGACAATTGGTCAAGAATGTTCTTGTTTACAACTATCTGTGGCTGGTTCTGCAGGTGTTCAATTAGACTAGGGTGAGGAAGGACCTCAGTAAGTTATGGAGATCAAATAAAGCCCTTATGCAAATTAGTTTTGAAATGAGACCATCTGATTGATTGATGCAATTGTCGTTCAAAATAAGCCATTCTGATTGGTTTATGTACTGTCAGTCACCAGTTTCCTATTTTAGAACTTTTGCTGGGACCATCATGCAATGGTCTTCAACCAGCAAGACAATTGGTCAAGAATGCTCTTGTTATCAACCATCTGTGGCTGGTTCTGTATCTTTTCAATTCAACTAGGGTTTTGAAGGACCACAGTAAGTTATGGAGAGCAAATAAAGTCCTTATGCAAATTAGTTTAAAATTGAGACCATCTGATTGGTTGATGCAATTGTCATTCAAAATAATTCATTCTGATTGGTTTATGTGCTGTCAGTCAACAGTTTTCTATTTCACAACTTTTGCTGGGACCATCATGCAATAGTCTTCAACCAGCAAGACAATTGGTCAAGAATGTACTCAACAGTTTTCTATTTTACAACTTTTGCTGGCACCATCACGCAATAGCCTTCAACCAGCAAGACAATTGTTCAATAATGTTCTTGTTATCAACTATCTGTGGCTGGTTTTGCAGGTGTTCAATTAGACTAGGGTGAGGAAGGACCTCAGTAAGTTATCAAGAGCAAATAAAGCCCTTATGCAAATTAGTTCAGAATTGAGACCATCTTATTGGTTGATGCAATTGTCATTCAAAATAAGCCATTCTGATTGGTTCATGTACTGTCAGTCAACAGTTTTCTATTTTAGAACTTTTGCTAGGACCATCATGCAATAGTCTTCAACCAGCAAGACAAATGGTCAAGAATGTAGTCAACAGTTTTCTATTTTACATCTTTTGCTGGGACCATCATGCAATAGTCTTCAACCAGAAAGACAATTGGTCAAGAATGCTCTTGTTATCAACTAACTGTGGTTGGTTCTGCTGGTGTTCAATTAAACTAGGGTTAGGAAGTACCTCAGTAAGTTATGGAGAGCAAATAAAGCCCTTGTGCAAATTAGTTTAGAATTGAGACCATCTGATTGGTTGATGCAATTGTCATTCAAAATAAGCCATTCTAATTGGTTTAGGTACTGTCAGTCAACAGTTTTCTATTTTACAACTTTTGCTGGGACCATCATGCAATAGTCTTCAACCAGCAAGACAATTGGTCAAGAATGTAGTCATAATTTTTCTATTTTACATCTTTTGCTGGGGCCATCATGCAATAGTCTTCAACCAGCAAGACAATTTTTTTTTTTTTTTTTTTTTAAACCATCAGGTTTAGAGATAACATGCATTGTTCCCAAAGGAACTAATCCTTCAATCATGCTCAACCTGTAGCATTTATCTCCAACTCATCATTCTGGTCTTTAATTTTTCATAATTTTTAACTTATAGAGACTAGCATAATTTACATAAGCACACCTCCTTTCCAGTGCACCTCCCCAAACGATCACGCCCCAAACACTAAGCATGGGGGCCATTTTAAACAATACTAAACAAAAAACACACTAACCAAATTTAAACATAATGGTCCACATAATTCACTTCTTCACGAAAAACAGGAACCCACTCTTTGGCAGGTTTAAACCCTTCTGGAACCACCCAAAAATCTGTGTCCGATTTCCAGGTTACAAACCCCAATTTCTCCAGCATTTCTGTCTTCACAGCCTTAAGCACCTGCTTTAAGATAACTGCAACCTTTTTCTCCCCACACCGTTTCCCAGCCTTAACTGATTCCTCCGAAGTACTTGAGTCTTCGCTTTCGGACCAGTTCTTAACCTTCTTCTCCTTGCCCACCTTTCTAGGCCGTACAGTTAAGTCCTCAGCCATGCACATCTCCTCCTCCACACATTCCTCCTTCTCAGCAGATTCTACTCTCTCATTCACCACCTTTGCTTCCTTTTGTGCACCTTTCCCTTTTTCCTGTGGTTCTGGCATATTCTCCTCTTTATTCATCCCCTGCTGATTTTTATAAGCAGGACAGTCCCTTGCCCTATGCTTTGTATCACCACAAATATCGCACTTTTTAGCTTCTGGGCATTTTGCAGCTTCATGCCAAGCTTTCTTACAATTCCTGCATTTTCTCTCTTCTGGACACTCACTTTGGACATGACCATAACAAAAACATTTCTTACAATATGTAGGCTGTCCAGGATAGTAAAGAAAGCCACGCTTCCCTCCAATGTTAAAGTTAGCTGGTGGTTGTTTAACCCCTCCAATCCCACTTGGGTCAGCCTTAAATTTCACAAAAAATTTAATTTTGCCATTGAAGATACCATGCGTATTAACCATACGTTCTTCACCTTTCACCTCCGTGCAATATTGCAGTAAAAAGGACTTCACCAAATTTATGTCTGTATAAGGGTCATACAGGTGTACATACAATGGTCTTTGTGGTGCAAAGAACAACTCAGTGAGTTTAAAGCCATTCATAATAGCCTCAGTCCCCTTTAAACAGTCCTTCAGCTTCCCACAAGCATCATAACAGCGACTCATTTCATATAGAGTAATGTCGTACATACCACTCTTTTGAAAGTCCTGTAAACAGAAAATTTCCTCTTTCCTCACTCCAGCCACTTCCATCAAGATTTTCTCCACAACGTAATCCAAATCGACCTCAAGTCGGAAAGTATTTCGCACCATCTTGGACAGGCTCCAATTCCACTCCTTCGACTCCCCGTTCTCAGGGGACCTCCAACATGAAGAACCCCCAAACAGACAGTTGGTCAAGAATGTTCTTGTTATTAACTATCTGTGGCTGGTTCTGCTGGTGTTCAATTAAACTATGGTTAAGAAGGACCTCAGTAAGTTATGGAGAGCAAATAAAGCCCTTATGCAAATTAGGGTACTTATGTAATATCTGGGCTCCCGTTTTTCTTATGACACCGTGTACCCTCACGGAGCTCGCTTCGCTCGCCACGCTTCGGGCACGGCGGCTCGCTGCACTCGCCACACTATACAAAATCAACTCCATGCGTAATTGGATAGTATGGGTATGAAAAAATGGGGTGCATTTAACATGGGAGCCCAGATAATACATAAGTACCCAAATTAGTTTAGAATTGAGACCATCTGATTGTTTGATGCAATTGTCATTCAAAATAAGCCATTCTGATTGGTTCATGTACTGTCAGTCAACAGTTTTCTATTTTACAACTTTTGCTGGGACCATCATGCAATAGTCTTCATCCAGCAAGACAATTGGTCAAGAATGCTCTTGTTATCAACTATCTGTGGCTGGTTCTGCTGGTGGTCATTTAAACTAGGGTTAGGAAGGACCTCAGTAAGTTATGGAGAGCAAATAAAGCCCTTATGCAAATTAGTTTAGAATTGAGACCATATGATTGGTTAATGCAATTTTAATTCAAAATAAGCCATTCTGATTGGTTCATGTACTGTCAGTCAACAGTTTTCTAGTTCACAACTTTTGCTGGGACCATCATGCAATAGTCTTCAACCAGCAAGATAATTGGTCAAGAACGCTCTAGTTATCAACTATCTGTGGCTGGTTCTGCTGGTGTTCAATTAAACTAGGGTTAAGAAGGACCTCAGTAAGTTATGGAGAGCAAATAAAGCCCTTATGTAAATTAGTTTAGAATTGAGACCATCTGATTGGTTGATGCAATTGTCATTCAAAATAAGCCATTCTGATTGGTTCATGCACTGTCAGTCAACAGTTTTCTATTTTACAACTTTTGCTGGGGCCATCATGCAATAGTCTTCAACCAGCAAGTCAATTGGTCAAGAATGCTCTTGTTATCAACTATCTCTGTTTGGTTCTACTGGTGTTCAAATAAACTAGGGTTAAGAAGGACCTCAGTAAGTTATGGAGAGCAAATAAAGCCCTTATGCAAATTAATTTAGATTTGAGACCATCTGATTGGTTGATGCAATTGTCATTCAAAATAAGCCATTCTGATTGGTTCATGTACTGTCAGTCAACAGTTTTCTATTTTACATCTTTTGCTGGGACCATCATGCAATAGTCTTCAACCAGCAAGACAATTGGTCAAGAATGTAGACAACAGTGTTATATTTTACAACTTTTGCTGGCACCATCACTCAATAGCCTTCAACCAGCAAGACAATTGGTCAAGAATGTTCTTGTTATCAACTATCTGTGGCTGATTCTGCAGGTGTTCAGTTAGACTAGGGTGAGGAATGACCTCAGTAAGTTATGAAGATCAAATAAAGCCCTTATGCAAATTAGTTCAGAATTGAGACCATCTGATTCGTTGATGCAATTGTCATTCAAAATGAAACAATCTGATTGGTTTATGTACTGTCAGTCAACAGTTTTCTATTTTACAACTTTTGCTGGGACCATCATGCAATAATCTTCAACCAGCAACACAATCGGTCAAGAATGTTCTTGTTATCAATTATCTGTGGCTGGTTCTACAGGTGTTCAATAAGACTAGGGTGAGGAAGGACCTCAGTAAGTTATGGAGAGCAAATAAAGGCCTTATGCAAATTAGTTTAGAAATGAGACCATCTGATTGGTTGACACAATTGTCATTCAAAATGAAACCATCTGATTGGTTTATGTACTGTCAGTCAACAGTTTTCTATTTTACAACTTTTGCTGGGACCATCATGCAAAAGTCTTCAACCAGCAAAACAATTGGTCAAGAATGCTCTTGTTATTAACTATCTGTGGCTGGTTCTGTCGGTTTTCAATTAAACTAGGGTTAGAAAGGACCTAAGTAAGTTATGGAGAGCAAATAAAGCCCTTATGCAAATTAGTTTAGAATTGAGACCATCTGATTGGTTGATGCAATTGTCATTCAAAATAAGTCATTCTGATTGGTTTATGTGCTGTCAGTCAACAGTTTTCTGTTTTGCAACTTTTGCAGGGACCGTCATGCAATAGTCTTCATCCAGCAAAACAATTGGTCTAGAATGTTCTTGTTATCAACTATCTGTGGCTGCTTCTGCAGGTGTTCAATTAGACTAGGGTGAGGAAGGACCTCAGTAAGTTATGGAGAGCCAATAAAGGCATTATGCTAATTAGTTTAGAAATGAGACCATCTGATTGGTTGATGCAATTGTCATTCAAAATGAGACCTTCTGATTGGTTTATGTACTGTCAGTCAACAGTTTTCTATTTTACATATTTTGCTGGGAACATCATGCAATAGTCTTCAACCAGCAAGACAATTGGTCAAGAATGCTCTTGTTATCAACTATCTGTGTTTCTGTAGGTTTTCAATTAAACTAGGGTTAGGAAGGACCTCAGTAAGTTATGGAGAGCAAATAAAGCCCTTATACAAATTAGTTTAGAATTGAGACCATCTAATTGGTTGATGCAATTGTCATTCAAAATAAGCCATTCTGATTGGTTTTTGTGCTTTCAGTCAACATTTTTCTATTTCACAACTTTTGCTGGGACCATCATGCAATAGTTTTTAACCAGCAAGACAATTGGTCAAGAATCCTCTTGTTATCAACTATCTGTGGCTGGTTCTGTAGGTGTTCAATTAAACTAGGGTTATGAATGACCTCAGTAAGTTATGGAGAGCAAATAAAGCTCTTATGCAAATTAGTTCAGACTTCAGACCATCTGATTGGTTGATGCAATTGCCATTCAAAATAAGCCTTTCAGATTGGTTTATGTACTGTCAGTCAACAGTTTTCTATTTTACAACTTTTGCTGGGACCATCATGCAATAGTCTTCAACCAGCAAGACAATTGGTCAAGAATGCTTTTGCTATCAACTATCTGTGGCTGGATCTGTAGGTTTTCAATTAAACTAGGGTTAGGAAGGACCTCAGTAAGTTATGGAGAGCAAATAAAGCCCTTAGGCAAATTAGTTTAGAATTGAGACCATCTGATTGGTTGAAGCAATTTTTATTCAAAATAAGCCATTCTGATTGGCTTATGTACCATCAGTCAACAGTTTCCTATTTTACAACTTTTGCTGGGACCATCATGCAATAGTCTTCATCCAGCAAGACAATTGGTCAAGAATGTTCTTGTTAACTATCTGTGGCTGGTTCTGCAGGTGTTCAATTAGACTAGGGTGAGGAAGGACCTCAGTAAGTTATGGAGATCAAATAAAGCCCTTATGCAAATTAGTTTAGAAATGAGACCATCTGATTCGTTGATGCAATTGTCATTCAAAATGAAACAATCTGATTGGTTTATGTACTGTCAGTCAACAGTTTTCTATTTTACAACTTTTGCTGGGACCATCATGCAATAATCTTCAACCAGCAACACAATCGGTCAAGAATGTTCTTGTTATCAATTATCTGTGGCTGATTCTGCAGGTGTTCAGTTAGACTAGGGTGAGGAATGACCTCAGTAAGTTATGAAGATCAAATAAAGGCCTTATGCAAATTAGTTCAGAATTGAGACCATCTGATTCGTTGATGCAATTGTCATTCAAAATGAAACAATCTGATTGGTTTATGTACTGTCAGTCAACAGTTTTCTATTTTACAACTTTTGCTGGGACCATCATGCAATAATCTTCAACCAGCAACACAATCGGTCAAGAATGTTCTTGTTATCAATTATCTGTGGCTGGTTCTACAGCTGTTCAATTAGACTAGGGTGAGGAAGGACCTCAGTAAGTTATGGAGAGCAAATAAAGGCCTTATGCAAATTAGTTTAGAAATGAGACCATCTGATTGGTTGACACAATTGTCATTCAAAATGAAACCATCTGATTGGTTTATGTACTGTCAGTCAACAGTTTTCTATTTTGCAACTTTTGCTGGGACCATCATGCAAAAGTCTTCAACCAGCAAAACAATTGGTCAAGAATGCTCTTGTTATTAACTATCTGTGGCTGGTTCTGTAGGTTTTCAATTAAACTAGGGTTAGAAAGGACCTAAGTAAGTTATGGAGAGCAAATAAAGCCCTTATGCAAATTAGTTTAGAATTGAGACCATCTGATTGGTTGATGCAATTGTCATTCAAAATAAGTCATTCTGATTGGTTTATGTGCTGTCAGTCAACAGTTTTCTATTTTGCAACTTTTGCAGGGACCGTCATGCAATAGTCTTCATCCAGCAAAACAATTGGTCTAGAATGTTCTTGTTATCAACTATCTGTGGCTGCTTCTGCAGGTGTTCAATTAGACTAGGGTGAGGAAGGACCTCAGTAAGTTATGGAGAGCCAATAAAGGCATTATGCTAATTAGTTTTGAAATGAGACCATCTGATTGGTTGATGTAATTGTCATTCAAAATGAGACCTTCTGATTGGTTTATGTACTGTCAGTCAACAGTTTTCTATTTTACATATTTTGCTGGGACCATCATGCAATAGTCTTCAACCAGCAAGACAATTGGTCAAGAATGCTCTTGTTATCAACTATCTGTGTTTCTGTAGGTTTTCAATTAAACTAGGGTTAGGAAGGACCTCAGTAAGTTATGGAGAGCAAATAAAGCCCTTATACAAATTAGTTTAGAATTGAGACCATCTGATTGGTTGATGCAATTGTCATTCAAAATAAGCCATTCTGATTGGTTTTTGTGCTTTCAGTCAACATTTTTCTATTTCACAACTTTTGCTGGGACCATCATGCAATAGTTTTTAACCAGCAAGACAATTGGTCAAGAATCCTCTTGTTATCAACTATCTGTGGCTGGTTCTGTAGGTGTTCAATTAAACTAGGGTTATGAATGACCTCAGTAAGTTTTGGAGAGCAAATAAAGCCCTTATGCAAATTAGTTCAGACTTGAGACCATCTGATTGGTTGATGCAATTGCCATTCAAAATAAGCCTTTCAGATTGGTTTATGTACTGTCAGTCAACAGTTTTCTATTTTACAACTTTTGCTGGGACCATCATGCAATAGTCTTCAACCAGCAAGACAATTGGTCAAGAATGCTTTTGCTATCAACTATATGTGGCTGGATCTGTAGGTTTTCAATTAAACTAGGGTTAGGAAGGACCTCAGTAAGTTATGGAGAGCAAATAAAGCCCTTAGGCAAATTAGTTTAGAATTGAGACCATCTGATTGGTTGAAGCAATTTTTATTCAAAATAAGCCATTCTGATTTGCTTATGTACCATCAGTCAACAGTTTCCTATTTTACAACTTTTGCTGGGACCATCATGCAATAGTCTTCATCCAGCAAGACAATTGGTCAAGAATGTAGTCAACAGTTTTCTATTTTACAACTTTTGCTGGCACCATCAAGCAATAGCCTTCAACCAGCAAGACAATTGGTCAAGAATGTAGTCAACAGTTTTCTATTTTACAACTTTTGCAGGCACCATCACGCAATAGCCTTCAACCAGCAAGACAATTGGTCAAGAATGTTCTTGTTTACAACTATCTGTGGCTGGTTCTGCAGGTGTTCAATTAGACTAGGGTGAGGAAGGACCTCAGTAAGTTATGGAGATCAAATAAAGCCCTTATGCAAATTAGTTTAGAAATGAGACCATCTGATTGATTGATGCAATTGTCGTTCAAAATAAGCCATTCTGATTGGTTTATGTACTGTCAGTCACCAGTTTCCTATTTTAGAACTTTTGCTGGGACCATCATGCAATGGTCTTCAACCAGCAAGACAATTGGTCAAGAATGCTCTTGTTATCAACCATCTGTGGCTGGTTCTGTATCTTTTCAATTCAACTAGGGTTTTGAAGGACCACAGTAAGTTATGGAGAGCAAATAAAGTCCTTATGCAAATTAGTTTAAAATTGAGACCATCTGATTGGTTGATGCAATTGTCATTCAAAATAATCCATTCTGATTGGTTTATGTGCTGTCAGTCAACAGTTTTCTATTTCACAACTTTTGCTGGGACCATCATGCAATAGTCTTCAACCAGCAAGACAATTGGTCAAGAATGTACTCAACAGTTTTCTATTTTACAACTTTTGCTGGCACCATCACGCAATAGCCTTCAACCAGCAAGACAATTGTTCAATAATGTTCTTGTTATCAACTATCTGTGGCTGGTTTTGCAGGTGTTCAATTAGACTAGGGTGAGGAAGGACCTCAGTAAGTTATCAAGAGCAAATAAAGCCCTTATGCAAATTAGTTCAGAATTGAGACCATCTTATTGGTTGATGCAATTGTCATTCAAAATAAGCCATTCTGATTGGTTTATGTACCTTCAGTCAACAGTTTCCTATTTTAGAACTTTTGCTTGGACCATCATGCAATAATCTTCAACCAGCAATACAATTGGTCAAGAATGCTCTTGTTATCAACTATCTGTGGCTAGTTCTGCAGGTGTTCAATTAGACTAGGGTGAGGAAGGACCTCAGTAAGTTATGAAGAGCAAATAAAGCCCTTATGCAAATTAGTTCAGAATTGAGACCATCTGATTGATTGATGCAATTGTCATTCAAAATAAGCCATTCTGATTGGTTTATGTACTGTCAGTCACCAGTTTCCTATTTTAGAACTTTTGCTGGGACCATCATGCAATGGTCTTCAACCAGCAAGACAATTGGTCAAGAATGCTCTTGTTATCAACCATCTGTGGCTGGTTCTGTATCTTTTCAATTCAACTAGGGTTTTGAAGGACCACAGTAAGTTATGGAGAGCAAATAAAGTCCTTATGCAAATTAGTTTAAAATTGAGACCATCTGATTGGTTGATGCAATTGTCATTCAAAATAATCCATTCTGATTGGTTTATGTGCTGTCAGTCAACAGTTTTCTATTTCACAACTTTTGCTGGGACCATCATGCAATAGTCTTCAACCAGCAAGACAATTGGTCAAGAATGTACTCAACAATTTTCTATTTTACAACTTTTGCTGGCACCATCACGCAATAGCCTTCAACCAGCAAGACAATTGTTCAATAATGTTCTTGTTATCAACTATCTGTGGCTGGTTTTGCAGGTGTTCAATTAGACTAGGGTGAGGAAGGACCTCAGTAAGTTATCAAGAGCAAATAAAGCCCTTATGCAAATTAGTTCAGAATTGAGACCATCTTATTGGTTGATGCAATTGTCATTCAAAATAAGCCATTCTGATTGGTTTATGTATCTTCAGTCAACAGTTTCCTATTTTAGAACTTTTGCTTGGACCATCATGCAATAATCTTCAACCAGCAATACAATTGGTCAAGAATGCTCTTGTTATCAACTATCTGTGGCTAGTTCTGCAGGTGTTCAATTAGACTAGGGTGAGGAAGGACCTCAGTAAGTTATGAAGAGCAAATAAAGCCCTTATGCAAATTAGTTCAGAATTGAGACCATCTGATTGGTTGATGCAATTGTCATTCAAAATAAGCCATTCTGATTGGTTTATGTACCATCAGTCAACAGTTTCCTATTTTACAACTTTTGCTGGGACCATCATGCAATAGTCTTCAACCAGCAAGACAATTGGTCAAGAATGTAGTCAACAGTTTTCTATTTTACAACTTTTGCTGGCACCATCACGCAATAGCCTTCAACCAGCAAGACAATTGGTCAAGAATGCTCTTGTTATCAACTATATGTGTCTGGTTCTGCAGGTGTTCAATTAGACTAGGGTGAGGAAGGACCTCAGTAAGTTATGAAGAGCAAATAAAGCCATTATGCAAATTAGTTCAGAATTGAGACCATCTGATTGGTTGATGCAATTGTCATTCAAAATAAGCCATTCTGATTTGTTTATGTACCATCAGTCAACTGTTTCCTATTTTAGAACTTTTGCTGGGACCATCATGCAATAATCTTCAACCAGCAATGCAATTGGTCAAGAATGTTCTTGTTTTCAACTATCTGTGGCTGATTCTACAGGTGTTCAATTAGACGAGGGTGCGAGCTACCAGTAGCTCGCCTGAGCAAAACGGGTGGCTCGACCACTATTGCCTTCACAGAGGACATCACTGACCACCAGCCAAACCTGCACCCTGTCCGCTATTCATGAGTCTTTCTCCTTGGAGGGAGCTTCCAGGGCATTGCTTCTGCAGCTTCCAGAAATAGACATGCAGAGATCTAGCAGCCCACGCCCTCTCTCCGATGCCACCAGTGCCGCTCCACCATTCAGTCCGTCATTCTGGCATGCTCTGTCTTCTGTCCGTTAGCGCTGGTGGGCAGGGGGTCCCTGTGGCGTAGGTGAGGTTAGCGGCAAGGTCTCTGCTGCGGATAGGAACTACTAGTTCCCATCTGCCGCTGACTTCACATACGCCGCAGGGACCTCCTGCCCGCCAACGGAGGACAGAGCATGCTGGAATGATGCACTGAATGGTGGAACAACATTTGGCGGCAGTGGAGGGAGGGCGTGGGCTGCTGGATCTCTGCATGGCTATTTCTGGAAGCTGCAGAAGCAATGCCCTGGAAGCTTCCTCCTAGGAGAAAGACTCATGAATAGCGGACAGGGCGCAGGTTTGGCTGGTGGTAATGATGTCCTCTGTGAAGTCTAATCACAGATCTCATTCTGTGTCGGCATCACACAGAACCGTGCAGCGTCCATTGTTTTATTAATATGTAATGTGAGAGTGGCGCCAGCTTCCCACAGGGGGTGAGCGTGGTGCAACCCATCCATTAGCTTTCACAATAAACCTTGATGATGCCAGCCAGGCACCAGCAGTTCATCTTACACTTGTATTAGGGTATGGTGCCACTGCCTACTGGAGAAGTGAACTTAAGGAGGAATAGAGAACTTCTAAACTTTCATCCCATGTCACTAAAATTGAGACCATAGAATTTATACATTATTAATGATAATATTATTGCACATTTCAGTAACATATCTTATGTATAAAGTGACTTTTTTAATTTTCTTTATATTTTTTACATTTGTCATAGATGTTGTTCTTGCTGCTTAGCACACATAAGTGCGGCAGCAGGCAGGGGGTCCCTGTGGCGTATGTGAGATCAGCGGCGGGGTAACTGTGGCAGATGGAAACTACTAGTTCTCATCCACCGCAGGGACCCCGCCGCTGAGTTCACATACACAGCAAAGGACCCCCTGCCCACCAGCGCTACTGCCCAGATCTATTCATCCCTTCTCTGCACTGCACAGGTAGGGGGCGGGGGAAATGATGCCTCTGTCCGAGAGGGGGGTCCCTGCGGCGCCCACAGACCTTAATACGGCCCTGCGGAGGGATGTGGGGGAAGATGCAAAAACCCCAGTGTGTCGGGCATTGCAGTGTGGCATAATGCATTCCTCCCAACTGTATCGATTTTTGCGTGACATCCCGTTTTTTGGGGGATGGTCCTGCAGGGATTAGACACTGTGTATGCGTCTAATCAGGCAAGCAGAGGGGCTGGTGGCATGGCCAGCAGTTCACACAGCACTGGCTGTGCCCCCACAGCGACAAAATGGTGCCCAAAATGTTTTCCTATATTCACTGCCAAAGTTGGGAGGTATGCATTAGGTGTGAGGGGCATTGCAATGTGTGGCAAAATGTGTCATGCTTTACAGTGTGCAGCATATTGTGCAGGGGCATTACTGTGTGCGGCATAGTATCAGGTAAAGTTTTCGGGAAGTTTTTTTTTGTCGCGAGTAGCTCTCGCTCAATTAAGGTTGGAGACCTCTGATATAGACTGTTGCACGGAACTTGGATATAAGTTGGCTATAACTGTAAAGAGGTTGAGGTTAGCTTGTGGAATATACTGTGAACTTGGAGACAACTGTAAAGATGTTGGAGATGACTTGTGAAGGACTTGTAGACAACAGTAAAGTATGAGTAAATTATTGAATGACGAAACGACTGTAGATAACTTGGAGATGACTAAAGGATTTTGGAGACCACTGGAAAGATGTTGTAGATGATTGTGGAGTCCTTGGAAATAACTGTAATGAACTTGGAGATGACTGTGAACAACTTGGAGACAACTATGTAGAACTTGGAGATGACTGGAACCACGTCTAAAGACCTTGGAGACGACTGTGAACAACAATGAAAAACTTGGAGATGACTGAACAACCGTGAAGAACTTGGAGATGAATGTGAACAACTCTGAAGAACGGAGATGACTGTGAACAACTATGAAGAACTTGGAGACGACTTTGAAGCGCTGAGAAGCTATCCCAGCAGCACACTGGTGGACCACTGCGGCACTGGTTACCTTTAAGGAACACTGGACATGAGCTACAGCAGGGTGGACAGGAACAAATGTGGAGCGCAAAGCCACAGAACCACTTTCCAGGAGGTAGACTGAAGCACTGGCAGGGAGAAATGGGCCAGACCCCTTTTTTTAACAATCTTTTTTATTGTATAGAAAGGTACACATCACATACAACAAGAAAAGGCTGTTGTGTATATATATTGCATTATTTCAGAAAACATTGCATGTAAGATAGTCATAAGTCAAACATATAAGTCTGCATTATGCATCCAAACTATATAATATGGGAATTAAAGTGTATAACGTCAACAGTTTGTAGTAGAATCAAATGATGCAATCTCTGTATGTTTCGATGTGGGTTGAATCCTTGTACAGTAATTATTCATACAAATTGTATTATATTTATGCATATAATATAATTTGCGGAGGAGATCACTGTATAAAATATATATTTTGATGCATATATACAATAAAGGTTGGCAACTGTAACTAAAACCAATCTGAGTTTTTCTTTTATATTGACAATGTAGGAATAATGGGTACTTGTGAGTTATCCGGGCGTCCGATTTTTTGATTGTATGCCTTAAGTTAAGGCATACAATCAGATGCGATGCGATATCGCATCGCATCGCATCGCATCGCATGCGACCATCGGATGCGATGACCCGATTTTTCCATAGGAATCAATGTTAAAATGATTCCTATGGAAAAAGGGGTCCTTTTCATACCCCTACTATCCAAGTGGGCATGGAGTTGGATATAAACCTGTGGCGAGCGTAGCGAGCCACCGAGCCCGAAGCGTGGCGAGCGAAGCGAGCCCCGCGAGGGGACGGTATTCCGTGTCCCCTCGCGGGGCTCGCTACGCTCGCCACGCTTCGGGCTCGGTGGCTCGCTACGCTCGCCACAGGTTTATATCCAACTCCATGCCCACTTGGATAGTAGGGGTATGAAAAGGACCCTTTTTCCCATTGAATTCCATGTTAAAATGGACTCAGTCCATTTTAACATTGATTCCTATGGAAAAATCGGGTCATCGCATCGCATCGCATCGCATCCGATGGTCGCATGCGATGCGATGCGATGTCCCGATCCGACCCGATTTCAAAATCGGACGCCCGGATAACTCACAAGTACCGAATAATGTAATTGTTTAACGATATAATTGATAAACAATAGGTAGAATGTGATTTAGGGAAGGGAAATTGGGGTAGAGAATTTAAGTAGAGGGGAGACATACATAGTGTAATAAAAAAGGGAAGAGTGAGAAGTGGTAAAGGGGAGATAGGAATATAGATAATTGTAGTCATATCTAGTGGTATGTATGTTTATATGTATACATAAGAAAGTGGAGGGCAAATAAAGATAAAAAAGGAGCAGTTAGCGGAATAGGAGGAAAGGTAAAATAGAAAGAAGAAGAAGAGTGAGAAAGGAGGAATAGAATAATAATAAGAACAAGAGCACCTAGTCTGGACTGCCTATCCACAACCTTCATTTAGGGTATCATAATTGAATTTCTATAGTACCTCTAATTGCCATATATCAATTTGTTTTACCACGTCAGGTGATTGGGTGTTAATATAGTTGTTCCAAAGGCATAACAATTTTATTATATGAGGACATTTTTGTATAGAAGCATCTATCCACAACATTCTATAGACAAAGAAGAGTTTTTCTTTAAACATATTTAAAGATGGCAGTAGAGGTGAGATCCATTGTTGTTGTAGTAGTAGTAGTAGTAGTAGTAGTAGTAGTAGTAGTAGTAGTAGTAGTAGTAGTAGTAGTAGTAGTAGTAGTACATTTATTTATAAGTCGCCACATATGTCCGCAGTGCCGTACATAGCAAACCAAAAAACTAATTACAAGGTAACGTACTGGTGTGTTGATAAAATACAGCATAAATAGGGGTATAGCTGGTAGAACTAAAATCAGCATCAGTTCTGAAGTAGGTGTCGAAATTGTCGAGGAGATTTATGCCTAAATATGGGATACTAGTAGATGCCCAAGTGAGATTTAAATTGTGTGCCCATCAGGGGTATCTGTCAGGTGAAAGGAGTAATGCTACTGATTTTTTATGTTTATTGTGAATCCTGATATTTCCCCATATTGTGAAATTTTCTCCATCACTTGGGCAAGACTATCCTGTGGATTAGAGAAGCACAGTATAGGTCATCAGCGAATGCTAATAATTTTACTTCCCTTCTTACCTCTTGAATACCTTTATGAATAGAAAATGCATTAAATATATGTATGAGGGGGTCCAGGGAAAGGTTGAATAACAGAGGCAACAAAGGACATCCCTGTCGAGTTCCTCTAAAAAGTTGGACAGGTTGGCCAATTAGTCCATTCACTAAAAGCTTCGTAGATGGGTTATTATATTTTTTTTTAATGAGGTCTATAAATCAAGGGCCAAATTCTCACCTCTCCAAAACCCTGTATAAGTGTGACCATGCTATTTTATCAAAAGCCTTTTCGAGACTTAACAACATATTGTTTTTGTTTCTTGAATTATCAGCAGCTGCGATTGCGGTGATTGCTGCTCTAATTCCAGTTACAGAGCAGCGAGTGCAAGTAAAGCCTAGTTGATGACTAGTCAGGATAGCATCAGCTTTTGAAGGTGGGAGGCAATTCGTTTTGTCAGTATTTTAAAATCCTGGTTCAGTAATGTTATGGATCTATACGATTCATCCTGTTCTTCATCCTTATTCGGTTTGGGAAGTAGAATGGTATAAGCCTCATTAAAATCCGGGAATTTGGCCTTACCATTCATGATATGTTGAACTAATGCCATCAAATCAGAGCCTAAATCCTCTTAAAGAAGCTTATAATATTCTCCACTGAAGCCGTCTGGGCCAGGGGATTTATTAAGTTTGAGATTTGATGGTTGTTATGATTTTGTCTAATGATATTTCTGCTTCCAAAATTTTTGATTGTGTTGTGGTTATTTTGGGTAGGACAGTTTCAGAAAGTAAAGACGATGCTGTCACGATCCGAGCTGTCAGACAGACTTTCCTACCGGCTAAGTGCCTCCGCAGGTTCAGCTTGCGGTCCAGACGTCATCTCTGCCGGCGTCCTGTCTCCCAGTGACAGTCCCCAGTGCACGGCAATCCACCTGTCCGCCGCCATTGCTCCCAGTATCCAGCATGGTGTGCCCAAACACACTTTCCCGCCATAGCAGACATGGGGGCTGCCATGTTCTTCCCAGTCACATGTCTGTGCTGTCCAATCCTGTTGGTTCTGATCTCCCTGTCATACTTCCTCGGCCAATCCTGGCCACCCAGTGGGGATAAGTATGCTGGGAGCTCTCAGAACCATTGCTAGTGCTTCAGTTGTCTCCAGTGTATGGTCAGCTGTCCTTGTCTCTGTACAAGTGTATTCTCTGCTGGTGTTGTCTTCCATGCTGCAGTGTGTTCCAGGTTGTTCCATCTCCTGTGAAGTCCAGGTTATTCCATCGCCTGTGATCCTGCCTCTACAGCCCAGCGACCAAGCCTAGCTCCGGGACTCTGGTCCTTCCGATGCTCCAGCATCATCCACCATCGATGTTTCATCGCTAGTCCGATATTCCGGATCTCCTGCTTCCGTCCGTCATTCCGGACCCACAGTCATCTCCCGTCCGTCATTCCGGACCCACAGTCATCTTCCATATCCGATACCCGGATCCGATGTTCCCACATCATCATCGATAGTCCGATATTCCGGATTTCCAAGCCAAGCTTCCGTCCGTCTTTCCGGACCCACAGTCAAGCTCAAGTCTTCCGTCCGTCATTCCGGACCCACAGTCTCCACATCCGATGTTCCACCATCGATCCCACATATCATCACATCTGTAAAGTATTGCAATCTGCATGAACTGTCATTTCTCCTGCATACTTTACTGTCTGTTTATATTACAACCATCTGCAAATAAACTCAGGTTGTATTTTACCTCTGACTGCTTATTGGCTCTGGGTACACTGTCGCGCAGTCCATGCGCAAGGGTCCTCTCAAACCTTCCCGGTTCAGGTACCGGTCCAGGTCCCCACCAGAGGTCTCAGTCTCGTCGACTAAGCCCCCTGGTGTGACAGTAAGCACTAGCCAAATGGATCCAGCCGCAAACCAAGCTTCTCCACCCAGCCCTGTACAGCAACTGGCTGTTCGCTTGGATCAGCAAGAGGCTGCGCAGAGCCAAGTGATTCATTGTCTGCAAGATCTGTCTTCCCGGCTGGATAAGCTACAGACCACTCTCAGTGGCCCTGAGCCTGTCAGAGAACTTTCAAGTCCAGTTCATCCTCCTGTAATGGCTGCTGCACCTCGCCTTCATCTGTCTGTCCCCACCAAGTATGATGGGAACCCCAAGACCTGTCGAGGTTTTCTCAATCAGTGTGAGATTCACTTCGAGCTGCAACCCAGCAACTTCCCTACTGAAATGGTCAAGATCGCCTACATCATCTCCCTCCTGTGTGGAGCAGCGTTAGAATGGGCGTCTCCCTTATGGGAAAGATCTGATGCCATCCTGTTCAATTACAAGGACTTCGTGTCAACATTCCGGCGTATCTTCGATGAGCCTGGGCGATCAGCATCTGCCTCCACTGAACTCCTCCGTCTCAGACAGGGATCCCGCTCCGTCGGGCAATATCTGGTCCAGTTCCAGATTCTGGCGTCTGAACTCTCCTGGTGTGATGGGTCCTTATACGCAGCTTTCTGGCATGGCCTATCCGATCGTATTAAGGATGAACTCGCTACCAGAGACTTACCCTCAGGTCTAAGTGACCTTATTTCATTGTGTATCAAAGTAGACCTACGCTTCCGAGAAAGGGCTGTAGAACGTCACAGAGCGCTCCAGTTAAAGTGCCAACTCCTCCGCCTTCTTTACCCACTGCTCCTGCGGTCCATTCTAAAGAAGAACCAATGGAAATAAACCGTTTCCATTTGTCTCCAGGAGAACGTCGACGTCGACGGTTGGCACAGCTCTGCCTGTATTGTGCCGATCCTGCACATCAAATTTCTGCATGCCCAAAGCGTCAGGAAAACTCCTCCTCCTAGCCCGTCAAGGAGAGGGTAGGCTAGGAGTAATTAAGTCCTCTCCATCAGCAACTGATTGTGTCCTTCCAGTTTCCCTACAAGTTGGTCAGCATTTCAAGACTGTCTCCGACTCCTTGATTCCGGTGCCGCTGGCAACTTCGTTACTGCAGAACTGGTCCGCAAGTGGGGGTTACCCACTGAAAGTCTTTCCAAGACTGTCTTCCTTACTGCTGTGGATGGCAGTAGGATTCCTGATGCGACAGTCTCCCGCAGAACTTTGCCACTTACAGTAAAAGTGGGAGTCCTGCACACTGAACTTTTGTCCTTCCTGGTTTTACCCCGAGCCACTCATGCTCTGGTTCTGGGTTTACCCTGGCTCCGTCTTCACAATCCTCGTCTTGATTGGAAGACATCGGAAATCCTTTCCTGGGATCCTTCCTGCTCCGGTACCTGTCTCCAAAAGGTACTTCCAGCTCGTCATTCTTCAGCCGATGCAGCAGACCTTCCGCCTCTTCCCTACCAAGAGTACTCAGATGTATTCAGCAAGTCTGGCGCTGATGTCCTACCTCCTCACAGACCGTGGGATTGCCCTATCGAACTGATCCCAGGCAAAGAACCACTCAGAGGTAGAACCTATCCTCTCTCTCTTCCAGAGACTCAAGCCATGACCAATTACAAGGAAAATCTGGTTAAGGGATTCATCCGTCCTTCGACTTCTCCTGCTGGCGCAGGATTCTTCTTCGTCAAGAAGAAGGATGGAGGCCTACGTCCCTGCATTGATTATCGCGGCCTCAATGACATTACAGTAAAGAACCGATATCCGTTGCCCCTCATCACCGAGCTGTTTGACCGTGTCAGCGGTGCAACCATCTTTACGTAACTCGATCTGAGGGGTGCATACAATCTCATCCGCATACGAGAGGGCGACGAGTGGAAGACGGCGTTTAATACCAGAGACGGCCACTATGAGTACCTCGTCATGCCCTTTGGGCTCAGCAATGCCCCAGCCGTGTTCCAGCACTATGTCAATGAGATTTTTCGGGACATTCTGTATCGTCATGTAGTGGTATATCTCGATGACATTTTAATCTACGCCAATAACATCACAGAACATCGTTATTGGGTCAAAGAGGTTCTGTCCCGGCTGTGAGCAAATCATCTCTACTGTAAACTGGAGAAGTGTGTCTTCGAGGTGAAGTCTATACCCTTCCTAGGGTACATTGTCTCCGGTTCTGGTCTTCAAATGGACCCAGGAAAACTGCAGGCCATCCAAGATTGGCCAATTCCCTCTTCGCTGAAAGGTATTCAACGTTTCCTGGGTTTTGCCAATTATTACAGAAAATTAATTCGTAATTTCTCGTCTATTGTGGCTCCCATCACTGCCTTAACGAAAAAGGGGTCTAATCCAGCGAAGTGGCCGGCAGAAGCCATCGAAGCCTTCCATCTGTTGAAACAGAGGTTCACTTCCGCTCCTGTTTTAAGACAACCTGATACCACCTTGCCCTTTATTCTCGAGGTTGATGCCTCCTCCATGGGTGTGGGGGCATTCCTCTCGCAGAAAGCGCCCGATGGTCGTCTTCATCCCTGTGGGTTCTACTCCCGTAAGTTCCTGCCTGCAGAGCGTAACTATGCCATCGGTGACCAAGAGCTCCTCGCCATCAAGTTGGCATTAGAAGAATGGAGATATCTTCTAGAGGGCGCTGTTCATGAGATCACAATTATCACAGACCATAAGAATCTTCTGTATCTCAAGTCTGCTCAATGTTTAAATCCCCGTCAAGCCAGATGGACACTTTTCTTTTCCAGGTTCCGTTTCAAGCTGTCGTTCTGTCCAGGGACACAAAACCGAAAAGCTGATGCCCTTTCCCGCTCATGGGAGCAAGAAAGTGAGTCTAAGTCCACACATCAACATTTTATTATTGATCCAGTGGCCTTCTCCGCAACGAGAGTTTCAAAGCTCACGCCCCCTACAGGGAAAAGATATGTAAAGCCAGCTCTAAGAAAGAAGTTGCTCTGTTGGGCGCATTCTTCAAAATTCGCTGGCCATGCAGGCATTCAGAAAACTTACGAGTTTATCACCAGGTCCTACTGGTGGCCGTCCCTCAAACAGGATGTACAGGACTTTGTCTCCTCTTGTGCTAAATGTGCTCAGCACAAGACCAGTCGTCAGTCTCCTCCTGGGCAATTGATGCCACATCGTCCTTGGACGCATATCTCTATGGACTTTGTAACTGATCTTCCAGAGTCTGACAAGTTCACCACCATCTGGGTGATTGTTGACCGGTTCACCAAGATGGCTCACTTCGTTCCCCTCACCGGTCTTCCGTCAGCTTCCAAGCTGTCCCAGCTCTTCATCAAAGAGATATTCAAGCTTCATGGGCTGCCTCTTGAAATCATCTCCGATAGAGGAGTCCAATTCGTAGCCAAGTTCTGGCGAAGCCTGTGCTCCCTGCTTCAAATCAAGTTAAAGTTTTCCACAGCCTACCACCCTCAAACCAATGGCCAAACGGAGAGGGTGAATCAGGACCTTGAAGCATTTCTCCGCACATATGTCTCTTCTTCCCAAGATGACTGGGCTCAACTCCTTCCATGGGCAGAGTTCTGCCATAATAACCAATATCATTCTTCGTCAAATGTCACTCCATTCCTTGCCAATTATGGGTTTCATCCTCGAGTTCCTGACTTCACTCTGCAACCTGTGTCCTCTGTTCCAGCGGTCGACACGACCATCCGGCAATTCGTCAAATCCTGGAAGCTCATTCGTTCTTCACTTCTGAAGGCTTCAAGCAGGTACAAAAAATTTGCCGACAGGAAACGCAGAGCTGTGCCAGCCCTCCGTCCAGGAGATCGTGTCTGGTTGTCAACCAAGAATCTTCGATTGAGAGTGCCATCGATGAAGTTCGCTCCCCGATATATTGGTCCTTTCCCAGTTGAGCGAGTCGTCAATCCAGTAGCTTACAAGCTCAAGTTGCCGCCCTATTTGAAAGTGCCAGCTACATTCCACATTTCGCTGCTCAAGCCGCTGGTTCTGAATCGCTTTCATTCCAAGCTCCCCAAGGCTCCTAAGGTTTGCACCCAGCGTGGAACAGAATATGAGGTCAGTAAGATCTTGGACTCTCGCATCCGATATGGTCGTCTGCAATATCTGATCGATTGGAAGCGCTACGGCCCCGAAGAGCGATCATGGACCAATGCCATCGATGTCCATGCTCCCAGACTCATCCGGGCGTTCCACTCCAAGTTTCCCCGCAAGCCTAAAAGGTGTCCTGGGGCCACCCTTAAAGGGGGGGGTGCTGTCACGATCCGAGCTGTCAGACAGACTTTCCTACCGGCTAAGTGCCTCCGCAGGTTCAGCTTGCGGTCCAGACGTCATCTCTGCCGGCGTCCTGTCTCCCAGTGACAGTCCCCAGTGCACGGCAATCCACCTGTCCGCCGCCATTGCTCCCAGTATCCAGCATGGTGTGCCCAAACACACTTTCCCGCCATAGCAGACATGGGGGCTGCCATGTTCTTCCCAGTCACATGTCTGTGCTGTCCAATCCTGTTGGTTCTGATCTCCCTGTCATACTTCCTCGGCCAATCCTGGCCACCCAGTGGGGATAAGTATGCTGGGAGCTCTCAGAACCATTGCTAGTGCTTCAGTTGTCTCCAGTGTATGGTCAGCTGTCCTTGTCTCTGTACAAGTGTATTCTCTGCTGGTGTTGTCTTCCATGCTGCAGTGTGTTCCAGGTTGTTCCATCTCCTGTGAAGTCCAGGTTATTCCATCGCCTGTGATCCTGCCTCTACAGCCCAGCGACCAAGCCTAGCTCCGGGACTCTGGTCCTTCCGATGCTCCAGCATCATCCACCATCGATGTTTCATCGCTAGTCCGATATTCCGGATCTCCTGCTTCCGTCCGTCATTCCGGACCCACAGTCATCTCCCGTCCATCATTCCGGACCCACAGTCATCTTCCATATCCGATCCCCGGATCCGATGTTCCCACATCATCATCGATAGTCCGATATTCCGGATTTCCAAGCCAAGCTTCCGTCCGTCATTCCGGACCCACAGTCAAGCTCAAGTCTTCTGTCCGTCATTCCGGACCCACAGTCTCCACATCCAATGTTCCACCATCGATCCCACATATCATCACATCTGTAAAGTATTGCAATCTGCATGAACTGTCATTTCTCCTGCATACTTTACTGTCTGTTTATATTACAACCATCTGCAAATAAACTCAGATTGTATTTTACCTCTGACTGCTTATTGGCTCTGGGTGCACTGTCGCGCAGTCCATGCGCAAGGGTCCTCTCCAACCTTCCCGGTTCAGGTACCGGTCCAGGTCCCCACCAGAGGTCTCAGTCTCGTCGACTAAGCCCCCTGGTGTGACAGATGCTAAATGAGTGTGGTCTGGGGCAGCAGAGTATAGGCTAAAAAAGTATGAGTGAAATTTAGCTGCAATATCATTCTGAGATGTTTTAATCTTGGTATCAATTTACTTTTAGTCTGCTGGCGTACCATATAAGCCAATAATTTCCCGGCCTTGCCTCCCCATTTAAAATATATGTTTTGTATAGTCTATTTTCAAATGAGCTTCCTTGGTCAAGAAAGTTTCTATTAGTAGTTTATGTTGCATGCAGTTGGTTTTATTAGGTTCAAAAGGGTTATTGAGGTATGATTGATAGGGCATTGTTTAGATTAGATGTAAGTGTTGTGGTTTTTTCTCTACATTCTTTCCTCTTTCTAGAGATATAAGCAATGATATGGCCACGCATAACTGCCTTTGACGTGGACCAGAAAAGGACCGGATCTGAGTGATGAATAGAATTTGTGATTATAAATTCATTCCATTTCGTTTTAAGAAAGGTGCGGAATTCTGTGTTAGCATATAAGAAGGGAAACGCCATGTAATGTCTCTGTTCAAGGGATTTTGGAGCGTTATATCTAGACATATGATGGCATGATCTGAAATTAGGATATTTCCTAGTTTGGCTTGTTGAAATTTTGGTAGAAGGGAATCTGATGCTAATATATATAATCAATTGTAGTGAAGGTCTGAAAAAAGGTATATTCTCTGTTATTGTGATGTAATAAACGCCACGGGTCAATAAGATTGTGGTGGGATAAACGTAAACCATCTTTGTGTTTAGAAGTGTGATTCGGAAATGAACGGGATCAAATAGTAAATTAAAAGGTTTTTTGGACATTAGGAGGTTAAAGATTTTGGAATAAAATTCAAAATTAGGAGTATTAGGGGCATATATGTTCAGTATGGTAAACATTTCACCTAATATTTTTACTGATAACAGCATATATCGCCCTTCCGGGTTTATAGTTTTGTCAATTACTTCAAATTGTTAATTTTTATTAAAAATGATTGTCACTCCTCTCTTCTTTTGATTACAGGATGCGTAAAAGCATTCTCCCAGCCACTGACTTGTTAGTTAAGCATATGGACCCTCCTGTAATAGCATTACATCTGGTTTCATAGCTTTCAAATAAGATATTATTTTTTTACGTTTAATAGCTTAGTTTAATCCTGCCACGTTCCATGATAAGTAGCGGATGTAAGTAGCGGAGCTAGTTATAGTAGTAGGTGTAAGGTTCATGTTGGGATTAGCCACCTGAAATTATATAGTTGTTATGAGTATAGTTTTCATACCATATTAGAGCCGTCCTCCTGTCCCAAGCAAGCTGGACGACTTGGCTCTAAGTGTGACGGACGGGAGTTTAAATAGCCAGACTCAGTGCTCAGAGAAAGGAAAAAGGATACAATTAGGAGAAAGAGAAAGATAGGGGGTAAGTAAGTTGTACATATAATAAAAGGCTTATAATATAACATCATTTAAGCGACAATTGTAAATGCCAAAAAGTGAGGACATCAAAAACAGCAGATATTGAGGCCCGACCTCTCAGGTCTCCCTAATTAGACACCGGAGAAACCCTAGTCCAGTGTCCTGTCAGCTGTAACCCCGTAGTCCCCTGCTAGCAGCAGTTCAGCATTCAGCATTTGAACTGTCAGTATAGTCCTCTGTGAAAAATTAGCAACAACCTGGGTGCAACATGTAATTCTCCTCTGCAAGCAGCTCTTTGGTGTTTGGATGTGAAAGCCAACATTCCCTGTGCATTCTTAGGAGTTAGGCTTCAGTGTTTTACAGCCTACTAGGCTCTCCATTTCTAAGCCTTTTTGTCCTTTCCATTTCAAAGCCTACCTGGAGTACTGACATCACAGGGTCTGATCATCAGACCATGAGCTATCCAATCCTGTGTCAATCTGATTCTCTTTGAATCACCTGACTCTAGTCATCAATCACCTAGTTATAAATAGAGAGGGATTCAAAGGCTGTCAGTTTACTCTAGTAACACAGCTTAGTATCCAAGCTTCCTTTGAGCACAGTACTGACTTCTGGTTCCTGTGAACCTCTGCTCTTATTATCCAGCAGCTCCATAGCTATAATCTGGTTCCCAGTCCAGTTCGCAGTCTGCTTCCATGGATATGCAGCATCCAGTCCGGTTCAGTAGTATCCAGTCCGGTCCAGCCCTATTCATATCCAGTATCCAGCCCGGTCCAGTCCTATTCATATCCTGCCCGGTACAGTCGTATCCAGCCCGGTCCAGTCCTTTTCATATCCAGCCCGGTACAGTCATATCCAGCCCGGTCCAGTCCTATTCATATCCAGCCCGGTACAGTCGTATCCAGCCCTGTACAGTCCTATTCATATCCAGCACGGTCCAGTTCTATTCATATCCAGCATTCAGTCCAGTTGCATCCAGTCTCGTCCAGTTCTATTCAATATCCTGTCTTGTCCATAGATCACTGACAACCATTACAGTTCAGTCATACAGCTATACATTTATCATTCTGCTATTAAAACCAACTTCCTGGTGATCTAGTAGTCAGGGTATGGCTCTCTGCTGAAGCCCGGGTTCGATTCCAGTCAGGGATCGCTCTCTGTCTCTTTGTCTCTCTGCTTTCCACCTACTTGCACAGACCTCACATATATGCTGGGTTCACGAAATTCATAGTCATGCCAGTAACACAATAGTAACACAGTATAAATCAAATATACAATATTACAATAACTACTAACAGGGGAAAACAGACAATCAGCAATTATACAACTACAACAATCCAAAAGTAACAGTTACTGTCAGCTTACGCAGCATTGTAGTCAGGATTGATCACAGCATAATGAGCTCCTAGCCCAGGGAACAGTAATTTAAAGTGAAAAACAATAGGATCCAGCAGGTCTTACATTTGTCAGGGGGTCAGCTTTTACCTCTTCTGATTGGCTTAGTCCAGATGCACAGCTGTGTCTTTGTTACATGCTCGTCACCTTGAACTAAAGGGCACTCTGACTGGACTGCACTAAGCAAGAGCCAGGCAAAGTGTGTATTTATAAGTGAGTCACAGTTACTGGTGCGTAGTTACACACAGTGACATTGCATAGTTATGGAAAATTACTTTATAACCCTTAAATATAACGGCAAACACTGAAATAATTGCACACCAACACAAACTTGTAAAAAAATGTATGACAATGCTTTACTTGTAAATTAGCTTAATTACAGGTATTTGCAATTGCAGGCTAACACAGGAAACATAAAATTGATTATCTAACACTTAAACAATAATTCTAAATCAAAGAAAAATGGAAACCTATCACGGACAGTGATCAGCCATTAAACCTCATTTCATAGTTACCTCCAGCCCCCTGCTTGCCTGTTCTTCCTCCACTGCCTCCCCTTTCCTTCTCTAACTCTGATATTTAAACCTTAATCACATGAATTAATTACTCATAAGCATTGAGTCCTATTGGCAAGCTCTGCTTTCAATCATGATGTCATAATTAACCCAACACCCAACCTCCTTGTTACTAGGGAAAGATTCAGTGGCCTTGGGTTCTACGCTTGTGTGGCCCTGTTCTTATAATGTTGACAAGTTTGTGGAGACTAGCTGGCTGTCCTTGCTCATCTATACTGTCAAGATCGCATTCTTAAACTTATAAAACCAAAAACAATTTTCTAGAAGAAATCACTCTTCCAGCACTGTTCTGAATCTTCAGCCATTTTGAAATGTTTTTATGCAAGTCATAGTTGACAAAATGGTTGCTGCTTCTAACAAACACATGCTGCTTAGCGCAAAGGGTAGGCCTCATACGCCGTGGCTAGTACCTTGTGCAACAAGCTAACACCATCTGCAGCAATAATAACAGTATTTAAGAAAACATAGTGTAATAAAAGCATAGAATTATTGATGCGTCAATTTCTGTTTTAACAGGGATACAGATTTTTTCCAGCAGTGAGGTGTGGGAAATGACACTGTGTGCCTCTTATCTCCTGACCCCAGCACATAGAAACAGGAGGCAGCACCCAGGAGGGAGAAATGGCAGCCACTCTACGGGATTGCAGGCAAGATGGCCACCGCATCCCAGTCATGGATGGAGAACTGCAGCCAAGCAGCACTGCCCTGCGGCCAAGATCACAGGTGCGAAGAGAAGAAGTGGGCGGACACTGAAGGTTGAGGGGTCCGTGGCACACCTGTAGGATGGGCGGCAGCAGCAACACCTCCACACTCAGCACTCAAAGCTAATGCAGGCCAAATCTGAGGCATGGCACTGAGCAGGTCGCAGTGTGCAGAGATGCCCAGAATGTCCCCCGTCTCTGCAGCACGTACCTGCTGGTACAGGGGAAAAAGGTAGCGGGGATTAAGGACTTCCAGGGGAGCGAAGAGTGACCCAGGAATGTAGGGTAAGCAGAGATCTCCTCAGGCACGTCAGCTTCAGTAGCCGGCTAAGCCTCGCCGACTTTACATCTGTATACATTTTTAGTTATATTATCATAATTCTTCATCATTATTTTCATATTACAGTAGGAGCAAGTTTCATCTTTGCTCCTTTGCTCATGGCTAGCCATGGCTAGCCATGGCTATTCTATTGTTCTCAGCTGCAATACAGTACGTATTGCAGCTGAGAACAATAGAATAGCCATGGCTAGCCATGGCTATCCTTGCCAAAGGAGCAAAGATGAAACTTGCTCCTACTGTATATTCTATTACTCACTTCATATGTATATATATATATATATATATATATATATATATATATATATATCCCCACGCATCTCCTATTATTATTATTATTATTATTATTATTACTGTTTATATGATTTAAATATTACCATTATGTCCTTATTCATATTATCCATATTATCAGTTAACTAATCATATTACTTATTATATAACGTCTTAGTTTCCTGAACCTATAGATAGCAATTTCTAAGAGATTTTGTATATAATTGTAGTATAATCAGAGCTGTCCCAGTTTATGGACGGCTGATAATCCGATTGGAAACCCATTTCCATGTGATCGGAGCCAGGTCTCCAAGGAAAACCAATGCCACGGACTGGGACAGTTGATAATCTGATTGGATGCCAGCTCCCATTAGAGATGGGGGTGATCCCCTCTGGGATGATGAACGACTTCCAGCGCCTGCAGTAGGCATAGCACTGTAGGATCCTCCAGAGGAATCACGGATAGAAGAGGAGTCAGTCATGCAGGACTACCTCTAATCTGTATCGAGGAAATTGATGAAGAGTGACTTGCTGGTGTACTTTTCAGGTGCTTGGATACAACAGAACCAAGGGAATTAGTTGTTCCTGGTCTGCTTACGTTCATATCCAGTTCCTGAAGTAAACAGTGACTTATGAATGAGCTTCAGGTGATGCATAAGGGAAGATGTCCCTAGGTGGCCAATGTCCTTACCCCTGCTTTTTGCAGCTTTACATATGTAGCTTACATATGGTGAGACAAAGAGGTCAAATTTTTTTGATCTCCTGGTCAAGGCATGATGACTGCCTTTTGCATCCCACAACTGTCTCACCTGGTGCCTCATTTAAGCAAACCACATCACCATCAGCATCCTCCTCATCCTGGTGTACTTCAACAGTGACACCTTCAAAATAAATATTAGGAACTGCACTGTGGGTACTCCTTCCAGCATATGCAGAAGGTGTGCAAATGGTGGAAGGAGCCACCTCTTCCTTGTACAGTGATGTGAAGGGTCAGGCTTCGCAACCAATACACTTGGACTCTCCTTGGGGATTTGTGATATCATGTTTTTAGAAGGCACAGTTGTTTGCTTTGTTTTTGATGACACTTCTCAAAGGGCCTTATTCTAGTTCAGGCATGTCCAACGTTGGCCCTCCAGATGTTGTGAAACTACACATCCCAGCATGTTTTGCAATAGTGTTAGCATTCTCTAATAGCAAAACTGTGGCAAAGCATGCTGGGATGTGTAGTTTCACAACATCTGGAGGGCCAACGTTGAACATGCCTGTTCTAGTTTATTCTTTCTGACAAAATCCTTCTTAGCTGGACAAAACCATGTGCACTGCAGGGGGGGCAGATGTAAAATGTGTAGAGAAAATTAGATTTGGGTGAGTTTTGTTTCTGTGCAGGGTAAATACTGGCTGCTGTATTTTGACACTGCAATATAGATCTCACTTTGAAGTAAACTCCACCCAAAACTAATTCTCTCTGAACAAGTAACATCTGCCCCACCTGCAGTGCACATGATTTTATCCATCTAAAGGAGCCCATACACGGTCCGTTGTGTAGGGCTCCGTTCTGTACTATGCGATGCGCGCTCCCGCGCATCACATAGTACGGTGCAAAAAGTATGTGCTGCACATACTTTTTGTACTAGGTACACATCGGAACGGATCGCAGTGCATGCACACTGCATGCACTAGGGATGCGATCCGATGTGTACTTTAAAAGTACAGAACGGACCAAAAAAACGGACCGAGTATGGGGGGCATAAGAAGGAATTTGGCAGAAAGAGTGAACCAAAATAACCCCCACAGTTCCTAGTGGGAGGGAGGGCTTAGATTGTCGTTTGAAACTGAATCACTAGCCACTCTGTGTTGTAAATGGCAACCTTACTTTCTCCTCAAATTATTTACATTTTTTTTTTCTTCACGTTACTGAACTTTTTGGATTTTACTTGCCCTCTACGATGACACGGCATCGGCCTTGGCAGACGATGTTGATGTAATTCCATGTTTTATGTCATCATGACTAGTGGCAGAAGCCATTATGCACCAGTAATATCACTGGACTGGAATTATGCAGCTGTATCACTGGACTGGAATTACAGCTTTATTATTGGACTGGAATTATGCACCAGTAGTATAACTGGATTGGAATTATGCACCAGTAATATCACTAGATTTATGCAGCAGTATCAATGGACTTTAACGGCAGTGCCACTGGACTAGATTTATACAGCAGTATCACTTGACTATATACAGCACTATCACTGGACGGCTGGCGGGCAGTCAGGCACTCCGTGCCTGAAGTGAAGATGGCGTCCGGCCGCTCACCCCATTTCAGGGTCCGGATCTTGCGAGATCCAACAGTGTATATATATTTTACACACACGTTTTTATTAGGGGAACCCCAGAAATTGTGATGCACTGTCCCTGCCTGCCAAGGCAAAACACTACTCTGTATGGATTTATCAGCACACATCGTGGGTGTTCAGCAATGTGTGCTGAGCAATCGATCTGTCACTCAGTACTGGCTCCGCCATCGCCCTGTTTACAGGGCTTAAGTCTTATTATGTTGTTTAATGTTCTCTTTTTTCTTACCTCTGTGTGGAGCTCTTTGGGGATAAATAAACATTTTTATATATAACCAACACAATTCTACCCCTTTGTGTCTGGGGTTGCAGGATGACATTCCGACAGTGGGGATTCCGACAGTCAGTATCCCGACATCAGAATCCCAACTGCTGGTGCTCCGACAGTGGGGATCCCGACTCACAGGGGCTAGTCTCCCTTGTGGGGGTCAATGACCCCCATAGATGGAGAACAGAACCTGTGGCGAGCACAGCGAGCCACCCAGCCCGCAGCACGGGGGCCCACAAGGGGCTTCTTTGCGCTCAATCCCCTGTCGGAGCACCGGCAGTCGGGATACTGACTGGATCCCCACTGTTGGAGGCGCATACCACCCCTGTGGCTGATATACATGCATTTCTTGCATCTGTAGCTCTGTACTGAACTCATGCAGGCTGTTTTCAATTTCAATTAACCTCCTAATTGAGCAGTGGATTTATTTAATGGAAGTCACTATGAAGGTAATTACTTGGTCCTCTTCACCATTTTCTTGATTTCCACTGTTAGCATCTGAGGATGATAGTTTTAGTTTGGAAAGTCTTGTATTCAGGTTTTTCTGAGCATACTTACAGTAACTTGGCCATTATTTGACTTATGTATCAGTATAATGCTTATAATCTGTTACCAACCTGAATTTTTTTACTTTAATCTAACTGACCACAAACCTTCCCAGATATACAGCAGAAATTCTAACCTCTGTCTGGCTACTGGAAGAATATCTCAAATGGTTTTGTGAATTCAGAAAGTAGAGAACCCAGAAGCGTATTTCTCTATTTCCTTGCAGTATGTGCAAATACTCCTGCTAACTCCTACCTTGATTTTTCAAGAGGTTGGAGTAATTGCCAATGTTTAACTTTTCTACCCAAAACCAAAATGCCATAGAAACTAATATTCCAACCAACTGCAGACTTGAAGAGGATGCCTAAGCTCATTAAAGGTTGCAATGAAGAGATACGGGTGGTCATTCTGGTTCATCCGCACGGGGGACCAATATTTTTTCACTAATGATTTATGTGCATGTGCTGGGTTTATAGGTGAACAGCCTCAGCGATATGCATAGTCACCAATCAGTTTGCACGTATCAATGCAGCCCTGGAGGTGTGGGGTGGCGGACTTGTGTCATGCCCAGCGTTTCATGTGCATCCCCATGAAAACAGTGGGAATTTCCATGGGGATTCAGGCGGGACACAGAGTGCCGGCGTGGGCGGCTGACATCATGTGGCCAATTTTTTTCTATAGATCTTGAGGAGACCCATTCTCCAGCAATATAAAATGATGCCTCACTATTCTGGCAAAAGTTATCATCAACAGAAATTGGTTAGCAGTGACCTCTCCTAATGTACAGGTATTTCACTGGCGAATTTTGGTGAATGAAGTGTCAGGGCATGAGAAATTAACCTACAGTTCCCGGGGCACAGTACACCACTACTTTACTACATGGGATAGATGGAACACCTCCTACCTAGCTAAGCAAATGCCCAGTGATTATGATCTGAATATGCCTATGTTGTATTATGGCCTACTGTTATTGTCAATTTGATATTGAGAATAATTATATTATGTAGAGTGATTAGTGATTGATGTGCATTTCTTCTTTTTATTTTAATTGTTTATTTCAGCAGAGACACAACTGTTCTTGTTTCTGTTTGCTTTGTATTTCAATTAAAAATTACACAATTAAAAATAAATAAATAAGGGGCACTACTGTGTGGTGTAACATACATAAGGGGCACTACGGTGTGGTGTAATGTGAAAGAGACACTACTGTGTGGTGTAACATACATAAGGGGCACTACGGTGTGGTGTAATGTGAATAAAGTTGCACTACTGTGTGGATTCATTTGAATTGGGGAATATTATTGTGTGGCCATGCCCACTTTTTGGAAGGGGAGGTCTTGACATGACACAAAAATGTTTATACAGGTTGAGTATCCCCTATCCGAAATGCTTGGGACCACGAGCATTCCGGATAGGGGAATTTTTCGGTTTTTGGAATATATTTTTTAAAGCATACTTACCTGTCCCCTGATGGTGTCCGGTGGTCCCTCGGCATCCACGCAGTCCCCGGGCATCCACAGCAGGCCTCCGGCATCTTCTCTGGGTCTCCTGCGGTCCCAGGAATGCATTGCGCGAGTGTGCGCGCGCACCGGTGACGTCAGAAGATGCCAGAGGCCTGCTGTGGACGCCCGGGGACTTGGTAAGTATGAAAAGAGGGTTAGGGGGTTAAAAAAAAAAATTCAAATGATTCCACGGTTTTTGGAATAATTCGGATAAGGGATGTCCGGATACCGGATACTCAACCTGTAATAGTATTGTATTGTATAGAACTCGGGGCCTAACTCAGACTTGATCGCAAAGCACATTTTTTTCTCAAATGGACAAAATGTTGCACTGCATGTGGGGAAGATGCGATAGGTGCAGAGAGTAAGATTTGGGTGGGTCATATTGTTTCCTTGCAGGGTAAATACTGTCTGCTTTATTTTACACTGCAATTTAGATGTCAGTTTGAACACACACTGCCCAAATCTAAATTGCTCTGCATGTTACATTTACCCCGCTTGCAGTGCAACACGGTTTTTGTCCATTTGAGAAAAAAATGTCCTTTGCAATCAATTCTGAATTAGGCCCTCGATTCAGACCTTACTGCTCATCTGCAAAGTTGCATAAGACTGCAAGTAGTTAACTGCCACCAGACAGAAATAAAACCCACCCTGTATAAATCTGCAAATGAATTGCAAAACTATTGCAGAACGCTATCCACTTGCAAATCCATACGCAATACATGAACCATCTAATTATTTTTTCAGACTTGGGCATGCCTGCATTTTCTGACCCTCCCAGAAAATGGCAGGTTCCCACCACCCCCAAACACTGACTTCCTGTTAGTCAAACTGCGAGGCAATTGTGATTAGATCCCTTAGTTATTTTTTATGCTATTTTGGCTTGTACATGCACCTTACAATCCGTACACATGCACAGTCATTCAATAATCAAGTGGATTGCAAATTCGCACATAAGCTATCAATTCTGAACCTAAGTCTCAACACACAAACCCATAAATATACTTTTATGCATGCCACTTTTCCTATGGGCTTTTCACAAATGCATGCAACTTTAAATAAGCCTTTATACTGTGGGGGGAATTTACTAAATAGGAATTCTACTTCACATGTGATGTTGCTATGGGCAACCAATCATATCCTGTCTACTATGTTCTAGAGCAGGGCTGGGCAACACCGGCCCTCCAGATGTTAATGAACTGCACATCCCAGCATGCTTTGCATCAGTTTTTCATGGCCACATAGCAAAACTAATGCAAAGCACCCTGGGATGTGTAGTTCATCAACATCTGGAGGGCCGGTGTTGCCCAGCCCTGTTCTAGAGGGTGCTAAATAAATAAGTAGTTTCTAATTGGTTGCCCATAGCAACATCACATGTGAAGTAGAATACACATCTTAGTGAATTTCCCCCTGTGTGTGTATACTTCCTATTTATTTATAAACAATGCGTGTATGTACTGTGTATATATATATATATACAGTGGCGGATTCAGGGGGGCACCCGGGCATGTGCCCCCCACTGTCATTTAAATTTGTAACTGAGAACCATGGCTTTCCAACGAGCCCAGCCCCGTGTCTCTAGCCCCCCGGGAACCAGAGATATCGCCTGGCAAAGCTGTAACGTTTTTTCCCCATAGGATAATATGGGACCCGTCAATTCCGACCCCCACCCAGTTCCTACAGCTGCCAGTTCCCCCCCCCCCCCCCCCCCCCCCCAGAAGCTTTTGGTTGATCTCATTCAATTCCAAATCGCTGGGCCTTCAATATGATGCCTGGCTGGTCCATATCGGTCAATCGGTTCCAGAGATATTGCGTGTAAACCGATTTTATTTTATTTTTGAAATGTGAGGGCAGATTACTCTGGAACCAAACGTTCCAGTTTCACTGGACCAAAATCATTCAAAGCCCACTCAAAAGTTCTTCAATATGATACTTGTCTCATGTAAATGGGTCAGTTGGTTCCGAAGATATAGCCGGTTAAATGATATAACTGGTTAAACTGGGGAGGGGTGGTTTTCTCTCCCCCTCACACCAGAAAATGCAGGGACTAGGCTGGTGTAAAAGGGGCCAACCTGGGAATGCATTTTCTGGTGTGAAAGGGGTATTGTTTCAAATAGCCAGGACCTGCAGTGCTCTGAATGCAGCCAGGCTCTGCCACTGTCAGTGGCTATCACTTCTGCCTGGCGGCATGCATGGAACCTCTAGCAATGAGCATGGAACCCTTGGCAATGAGCATGTAGATAAGCAGCACTTATGTAGCATAATTTTTAATAGGCATTATGGTGTTTGGCATAATCAGAGCCGGATTAACAATGGGCCTGATGGAGCTATAGCTCCAGGCCCATTCTCCAAATAGGCCCATTTTGTAGCTGAGGGTCAGGGCTTTCCAACGAGACCAGCCCCGCGTCGCTAGCCCCCCGGGAACCGGAGATACCGCCAGGCAAACCTGGAACGTTTTCCCCATAAGATAACATGGGACCCGCTAATTCCGACCTCCACCCGGTTCCAACGGCTGCCAGTTCCCCCTACAGCAGGGGTGGCCAGAATTTTGTGTCATGGGATCTACTTTTAGTTCACATATTTAGCGGAGATCTACCAATGGGCCTGATTCGGAGGTGACCATATACTGATATTTAGTTTTGCTATTCCGCATGCATGAAAGTACCGAAAACCCCTTACTGCAGACCCGTACATCTAACTGTATGCACATGGCATTGCTGCCAGTAGAGATGGTAACTGTATATTTCTGCAGATATGAATATATAAGAATCAGCAACTGCACATACATACACAAACATAAAACATATATACATACATACATATGTTCGCTAGGCTGCTAACATACACAACCTACCGAACAGTCTGTATCACTGGAACCATTACCACAGCCCACAGTTATCACTCCTGAGCTGTCAGCAATCCACAATCCATATTATATGCAATTCAGAGTTTAACATCTTCCAAATGTAACACGGAATTAATATCGTTTTTCTCTGCAGTGTGTATCCTGTCCTACCCCTTTCACATCACAAAATGCAGGGTCGCACTGGGACTTTGAAACGGTTCAGTCCCTGGACAACCCTGCATTTTACTCTGTTCACATCCCCTCAGCGAACTGCCAATATTGCCGGTTCACTGACCTCACCCAGGGGCGTGGCAGAGCATCATCGGGGGAGGTGGAGGAGGCAACGCTTAGTGCTGGCGCTGCTCCAAGCACTGCCTCCTCCATTGGTGTGAACGGGAAACAAGTCACTCGACCTTATTAACCTGTTCACACCGCAAAGCAACACGGCAACAAACCGGTAAGAACCCTTCTTTTTTACTGGTTCATATTGCAGTGTTGCTACCACTTTGCAGGACCCAGTAACCCCTTTCACATCGCACCAATTACCGGGTCGAACCGGCAAGAAACCGGAATGAACCTGGTAATCACAGTAGGTGCGATGGGAAAGGGGTATAGGTTGCTTTTTATTTTACCATTGTATGTTCTATTGTCATGTATTGCTAATTGCACATTTTAACCTACGTAGTGCGTCCAAGATGGCCGCCTCGCCTGGGACTCTCCTGTGTAGAAAGAGCCGTGACTGGTTCTGAAGGAGCCGGGGCCGGTAATTAAAAATCAGGGAACCCGACAAATAGGGGTTCCCCGATTTTTAACAACCAGCCCCAGGCTCCAGGTCCGGGGCTGGTTCCCAAAATACGGGGGACAAAATTAGTAGGGGTCCCCCGTATTTTAAGAACCAGCCCCAGGCACAACCAGCCGGCAGGGTAATGTCACAGCCGGGGGACACTTATAATATAAGGTCCAGCGGCCAAAACATTCTCCCTACCGACCAGTCAGCCTGGCCAGGGGCCCTGGGGGAGTGGGGACCCCCCCAATGAAGGGGTCCCCCCCCTCCAGGACTTACCTGACCAGGCTGAAGCCTGGTGCTGTCCTCGATGCCCCTGGGCGGTGGGCATCGAGCTGATAAATGGTGTAAAAAAAAGATGAACCTATTGTTTTTTACTGTGGCACTACAAGTGCCAGCAAGCCTCCCCAGCAAGCTGGGACTTGGAGAACCACAAGTCCCAGCCTGCTGGGCATTAAAGGGCCCGCTGGCACTTGTAGTTCTACAGTTAAAAAAATAGTGCACAAAACACACTGACACACTTTTAAAATAAAACTTTATTACACACAAAGCCCACACATACTAATACTTACCTATCTTCTTCCCATAGGTCGCCCTGGTCCTGTGTCGGCGTCTTCTGGTCCTGTGTCGTCTTCTTCCTCCATGTCGACCGTCGCTGTCGCCGTCCGGATCCGACGAAATCCATTTGGGAAGCTGTGGAAGGAAACCATACTCACCTGTCCCAGCGCGACGTAGTCCAGGTAAGGGTCTTTGCAAAAAAACAAACCGACACCCCGAAACCAGACCGGACTGACGGAGACGCACGGTGTTTACATCGTGCGGCTCCGCCTCCCGAATGCCGCTATTGGCCGCCTTGCGGCCTAGCGGCCAATCAGGAGCCGCTAGGCCGCAAGGCGGCCAATAGCGGCATTCGGGAGGCGGAGCCGCACGATGTAAACAAACACACGTGCGTCTCCGTCGTGTCCGCTTGGATTCGGGTGTCGGTTTGTTTTTTTGCAAAGACCCTTACCTGGACTACGTCGCGCTGGGACAGGTGAGTATGGTTTCCTTCCACAGCTTCCCAAATGGATTTCGTCGGATCCGGACGGCGACAGCGACGGTCGACATGGAGGAAGAAGACGACACAGGACCAGAAGACGCCGACACAGGACCAGGGCGACCTATGGGAAGAAGATAGGTAAGTATTAGTATGTGTGGGCTTTGTGTGTAATAAAGTTTTATTTTAAAAGTGTGTCAGTGTGTTTTGTGCACTATTTTTTTAACTGTAGAACTACAAGTGCCAGCGGGCCCTTTAATGCCCAGCAGGCTGGGACTTGTGGTTCTCCAAGTCCCAGCTTGCTGGGGAGGCTTGCTGGCACTTGTAGTGCCACAGTAAAAAACAATAGGTTCATCTTTTTTTTACACCATTTATCAGCTCGATGCCCACCGCCCAGGGGCATCGAGGACAGCACCAGGCTTCAGCCTGGTCAGGTAAGTCCTGGAGGGGGGGGACCCCTTCATTGGGGGGGTCCCCACTCCCCCAGGGCCCCTGGCCAGGCTGACTGGTCGGTAGGGAGAATGTTTTGGCCGCGGGACCTTATATTATAAGTGTCCCCCGGCTGTGACATTACCCTGCCGGCTGGTTGTGCCTGGGGCTGGTTCTTAAAATACGGGGGACCCCTACTCATTTTGTGCCCCGTATTTTGGGAACCAGCCCCGGACCTGGAGCCTATTTGTCGGGTTCCCTGATTTTTAATTACCGGCCCCGGCTCCTTCAGCCTGGTGCTGGTTATGGCTGTGGGGGGGACCCCACGCCGTTTTTTTATTTATTTATTTATTTTTCTATTTTTTTACACTGTAGCCTGCACGGATCTGACTGATCCATGCAGGCTAAAACGCAAATAGAACAGGAAAATGGTGTTCTATTTTCCTGTCGTATTTGCGTGGGTGTTTCACACCACTAAGCAGCCGTATTGTCAGTACGGCTGCTTAGTAAATCAGAAACCACCATTCTTTTGAATGGTGACTTCTGTCGTATCCTATCGATGGTGTAGGGCACGGGTGTCAAACACAAGGCCCGCGGGCCAAATCCGGCCCTCCAGACCTCGTCATGTGGCCCGCGCAGCCGCCGCCACCCACCCCGGCCTGGCGCAGATTACATTACTGCGGGAAGCCATCACAGTGTGAGTGTCACATCACATTCAGTGACACTAACATGACGACTTGAGACTGAGAGACATACCTAACAACGTGAGGAAGCCGGGTGACACAGTCACTCCGCCGCGGCGCTCGCTGGGAGGAGGAGGGAGGCAGGACAGTGGACACACACTTGTTAGTGTCACTGTGTGACGTGCCCGACTCCTCCCCGGCTCCTCCTGCGGGCAGCGGCTACGGCGCTGCCATGAATGACACACGCCCGCCTGACAGCAGTGCTAGTGACACCGTGATGTGCATGCTGCTGCGGCTGCCTGTCGGACTTGGACGCCGGCCCAGTGGTGAGCTGCCTCCTGCCTGTGGTGCCGCGCTGCGCAGCAGTGGCATCAGTTGGTTCAGTATATTTACTGTAAGTTCGGCAGTGGGGTGGGCACAGTTGTGTTGTCTCTTGTTGTCCAGACCAGTCTGTCCAGTCCAGAGTCCGTGGCCGGGCAGGCAGAGAGCCAGGCCAGCAGCACACAGCCGCAGCCTGAGCCCACAAATCTGCAGTGCGGCTGCCTGTGTCCAGGGTCATTATCATTATCTGTCCCACTGTCACCACCAGTCCAGAACTCTAGCGAGAGTCCTGCAAACCCAGAGGCCCAGGTCACCTGCTGCGCGATCTGACGTCACGTCACTGTGCCCTGTCCCAGGACCCCAGCCAATCTCCCTGCTAGTTATTACTTACATTATTACAAAAAAACAGTAATAATTGAATGCAGTGACATAATTTATGATAATAGAGTGGACACATAGTCCTACAGATACAACCAGCCCTTTGAGGGTGACCAAACTGCTGATGCGGCCCCCGATGAGTTTGAGTTTGACACCCATGGTGTAGGGCATTCGTATTTGTAACTACAAATACGAATGTTCCATCTTTAGGACTACGAATTGTTGTATTTTTGGGATTGTAAATCCTGAAAATACAAATTCGTAAAAAAAAGGTGTATTTCTCCCTACGAAAACACCTTTTTTCTACGAATCCATTTTGGTAAATGTCCCCCAAAATGTCTGTCACACCTTTGTATTTTATTCATTGTTTCTGTATTCTCTGAAAACCTAAACTTCTGTAATACGTGTTATCTGTAACGTGTCCTGTGCCGAATTGGAGAAAATATTGTAGAAATTTTATTTTTACTTTGTTAAATCTTGTTTTTATTTGTATATATTATTATTATTATTATTATTATTTATCAGGAGTTAATAACCCATATATCATATAACCGACTTGCATTATTTACATACAACACATACAAATATAATGTTTCCCTACCAAACCTTGAGCACATATTAGTCGGAGGCATTGATTCATTACTCCATAAGCCCCGCCCATTTGTATGGTCAGCTCAGTGATCGGGGTGTAAACTTACTCCATAAGCCCCTCCCATTTGTATGGTCACCTCAGTGATCAGGGTGTAAGCCTACTCCATACGCCCCTCCCATTTGTATGGTCACCTCAGTGATCAGGGTGTAAGCCTACTCCATACGCCCCTCCCATTTGTATGGTCACCTCAGTGATCAGGGTGTAAGCCTACTCCATAAGCCCCTCCCATTTGTATGGTTACCTCAGTGTTCGTGGTATAAACCTACTCCATAAGTCCCGCCCATTTGTATGGTCAGCTCAGTGATCGGGGTGTAAACTTACTCCATAAGCCCCTCCCATTTGTATGGTCACCTCAGTGATCAGGGTGTAAGCCTACTCCATACGCCCCTCCCATTTGTATGGTCACCTCAGTGATCAGGGTGTAAGCCTACTCCATACGCCCCTCCCATTTGTATGGTCACCTCAGTGATCAGGGTGTAAGCCTACTCCATAAGCCCCTCCCATTTGTATGGTCACCTCAGTGATCAGGGTGTAAGCCTACTCCATACGCCCCTCCCATTTGTATGGTTACCTCAGAGATCAGGGTGTAAGCCTACTCCATTTACTTTCCATTACCACCTCTAATCTCATTTACCCACCAGCCCTCACTGCAACCTCCTGACCTTTTGGAGCATTTATTAATATAAATAAAGACAAATTCACACAAAATATATTTAATAAATAAATTCAAACTTTTATTTTAAGTAAAATGTATATATTTTTTTGCTCTGCATTATAAAATAGGGAATACTGGAACAGGATTGTTCCAGAACTCTTACACACTTGTCCTATAAGAGGAACAAGATGGTGGAGTCATCCATTAGCACTCAGGAGAGGAAAAACCCCCTGTGGGGGAAACCTCTGGGGACCCATGGCTGACGGACTGCCCGTCCCTCTAGGCATTAAGAGACTTTGCAGAGTTTGCCCAAACCACCCACCCACTAACCTTATATAACCCGTCATCCCTTCTGTCACCCCAAATCTGTATTTTAACTTTTTTCCCAGATGATGAAGAACGCACCCGATGGCACCGGGGGGCACGCGCATGTCCACAGTAATGGGGGGGAGAGACAAGGTAGGGGGGAGAGACAGACAAGGTAAAAGGGGCGAGACAGACAAGGTAGGGGGCGAGAGAGACAAGGTAGGGGGAAAGAGACAAGGTAGCTAGCTACCCAGTAGTATTAGGACTCCATGTAAGAATCAGCCAGAACCCCTTTAGGTCTCGTCTCTGGTGCTATAAGGGGTTAGGGCTGCGATGATATATATAGGACAGCTCTAACTCTGTTTCCTATGTCCCCACGGGTCTGATCTCTATACACATACACAGACGGCCGTCATGTATGTGCATTAGTCAGTAACCCATTGCCAACAGGCTGCTGGCAACACAGCAGAGGATACAGCGGAGGAGGGGACACCGCTGGTCCTCGCTGGAAAGATACTGTGTGTGATGGTAAATACCAGCGGCATATCCTGTGTATCACATGGACACTAACACAATATGCTGCCAGGATTTAGTATCACTCTTACATGGAGCCCAAACTATGATAAAGCTATAACAACAGTATCAGATAATAACAAAGTAATGGCTAAAGCACAATATACATCTCTCACACTCCTGCACATTAATAAGTAGGGATCCGAATGGGGGACTTGATGCAGCATAGGACACCTTAGTGCCTTGCGACACGTCCTAACCGCTCCATACAGGGTTTATCCAGCGCCATCCAGACACCGCCCTTAGGTGTCCCAGTCACAGCCCTAGTGGCTGCTAGGTACGGTTCTGCCTCCCTAGGTGTGAGATTCTGTTTTTATCCAATACTGTCCTGTCAGTCAGGTGATCAGTCATATATTACAGTAGTCGCGCTCTGAGTCTGCCGCCGCATCGCACTAACCTGCCCTTATCTCTGTCCAGTCACTAACCTTATGTGAGTATGTCCTCCTGCTGGTGAGCTGCGCACTGCCCGGAGTCCTGTGAGGTGAATGAGTGAGACAGCCTCAGTACAGCCCTGATTATGACATCACTATGACCTCACAGACCCCACCTGATTGGCCAGTTTGTGGTTTGAGGCCCATTATGACATCACAGCTCCTTTATCTTTTGCATGGCTGACCTGAGGGAAATGTGATTTCACTTCTCACATTAAATATTACATTCACATCAGAATCTAATGTATTATTTGATGGCAGGATTTCCCTATAAATCTTTGGGAATATGAGGTTTTATTTTCACTGTAGTTACATTGTTTTCTAGCAGGGGTGGCCAGATTTTTGTGTCCCGGGATCATACCTCCCATCATAACCCATTCCAGGAGAGACAAGATGCTCTCTTTCTGGACATTCATGTCAGTGGCAGTTGCAGGGCTGCAGCACAGTCCACAATTGAGATAGGGGAGCCCCACCAACTGCCACCCCAAACACCATAGTCTGGACTCACTGGCAGGTGTGGCTCCCCTTTTTGAATTTGTGACATTGGTGCAGTCCCACCTCTACAACTACCACTGGCAGCAAGTCCAGGAGCAGAGCATTTTGTCCCTCCTGGAATGGGTCATGTTGGGAGGTATGCGGGATCTTCTTTTAGTTCACATATTTAGCAGAGATCTACCATTGTCAATGAGCCTGATTCGGAGGTGGCCCATATACTGATATTTAGTTTTGCTATTCCGCATGCATGAAAGTACCGGAAACCCCTTACTGCAGACCCGTAAATCTAACTGTACGATGGCGGGCACAGTTGCACACGGCATTGCTGCCAGTAGAGATGGTAACTGTATATTTCTGTAGATATAAATACATAAGAATCAAGAACTGCACAATCAGCGTGAATCTCAGCCAATCAGCGTGCACCGTGCGGCCAGTGTTTTCAAAACAGAAGCGCTTCCCGCACCGCCGCATAGAGCTAGTTATTTCTTATTCACTGAAGGGACCCCCCCCACCAGCTTTATACTCAGCGCCGCACAGTGGCGTAGCTACAGGGGTCGCAGTGGTCGCACCTGCGACCGGGCCCCTGAGCCAGGGGGCCCAGCCCCCGCCACTGTCCGGCCTGGTTTCTCAGAGGTCATACCTCCGCTCTGAGTCCTCATCTCAGCTCTCACTAGGATGCCGGCAGCACTGCAATAGCTGCCGGTGCGCCTATGTTTCCGGCCACCAGCCCATCAGCTACGGCTGCCCCTGCCTTCCCCTGCACACAGAGACAGACGCTAGAAGTCATAATTCACCTCTAGCGTCTGACAGGAAGCGCAGCTCTGCACTTCCTGGTAACGCGGCTGCAGAGCTGTGCTCCCTGTCAGAGACGCTGGAAGTGAAAAATGACTCTAGTGTCTGTCTCTCTCTGCGCAGGGTAAGGCAGGGGCAGCAACAGCAGCGTGCGGGTGGCTGGGGTGGGCGCATACGTATTAACCCCTTGGCAACGAGCTAGAACCCCTGGCAACGGGAATAAACCCCCCTTGGCAACGAGCATTAACCCCTGATTAAAAAAAAATTTAACCACTTGGCAACATCCAATAACCCCTGGCAACACATATTAACCCCTTGGCAACGAGCAAGAACCCATGGCAACGGACATTAACCCCCCTTGGCAATGATGTATTAAAATATAAACAGACCGAGATTTTAATTTTGTTGTATGTAGGGGGGCCCCAAGGTGACCTTTCGCACCAGGGCCCATGAACCTTTAGCTACACCCCTGGCGCCGCAGGTACCCGCGCAGCAAGGACACCACTGCAGACTCCTGTCAGAAGCAGGCATGGACCCCCTTTGCACGGGGGGCGAGGGGCGAACTGCCGCCCTCCAGTGGCCGGCCCTGCATACATACATATACACACACACATACATATACATACATACATACAGTACATACATATATATATATATATATTTACATACATACACACATACATACATTCATACATACATACACACATATGTGTACTACCGGGAGCTGGCGTTATGAAACGTCAGATGTTCAAGTTCACGTGTATTTTGTTAATTTGGCTGTGATCTACCAGCGGATGCCCCAAGATCTACTGGTAGATCAGGATCTACCTTTTGGGCAGGTCTGCCCTACAGCATCACAGAAACTTGAGGTTGATCTCAGTCGAACCCAAATCGCTGGGCCTTCAATCTAATACCTGGTCCACATGGGTTCATTGGTTCTAGAGATATTGCAGGTAAAACTTTTTTTTTTTTCATTTCTGAAATGTAATTTCATGGCTGTTCATGTTGTTTGAGGGCAGATTTCTCTGGAACAAAACGGGCCAGTTTCACTGGACCGAAATCATCTGAAGCCTACATGTAAATGGGTCAGTTGGTTCCGAAGATTTAGCTGGTTGTTTAAAGGGGGGCGGGGGTGGTTTTCTCTCCCCCTCACACCAGAAAATGCAGGGACTAGGCTTGTGTAAAAGAGGCCAGTCCGAGAATGTCCCTGCAAGATCCTAGGACCATATTCGCTGCATTTTCTGGTATATAAGGGGTATTATTTCAAATAGCCGGGACATGCAGTGCTCTGAATACAGCCGAGCAGCCCCCTGTTCTCTGCCTGGCTGTTAATGGCTGTCATTTCTGCCCAGCGGCGACTGTCCCCCAGTTACAGCGAGCATGTATTCCCACTTGGCAATGAGCATGTAATCCCACATGGCAATGAGCATGGAACCCCTGGCAATGAGCATGGAACCCCTGGCAATGAACATGTAGGTATACAACACTTATGTAGCATCATTTTTAATAGGCATTATGGTGTTTGGCATAATACGTAATGGAGATTATGGTGTGAGGCTTAACATGTAATGAGCATTATGTTGTAAATTTTTAATGTGCGCCTTTGGCGTGCAATGCCCCTATTTATGAAGCATATTGTGCATTATTGCTCAATCTGTTTGGTATAGTGCAGGCATGTCCAAACTATGGCCCTCCAGCTGTGAAACTACAAGTCCCATCATGCATTGCCACAGTTTTGCAATTAGGGAATGCTAAAACTATGTCAAGGCATGCTGGGATGTGTAGTTTCACAACAGCTGGAGGGCCACTGTTTGGACATGCCTGGTATAGTGTGTATTTTGGCTCAATCCATGTGGCAAAATGTGAATTTTGCCTTAATCTGTGTGGCATATTGTGAATTTTTGCTCAATTGGTGTGAATTTTGTCTCATTCCATGTGGCATAATGTGTAAGAAGCAAGTACAGTATAAGGGGTTACTATTGTGTTGCATGATTTGTATAAGGGGTATATGGTGTGGTAAACTTAGGTTACCACATAAAAGGTGCTGACATACTGTCTACCAAGTTTCGGCTTTCAGTATTTTTTTATGACTGGAGTGCCGCCTCACCCCTCACCCACCTTTGGAGTGCACCCACCAATATATCTCCCTGCATTTTTCTTATGCCAGCCCCCTGCCTTTTCCAGGCATATATAATTATTTGAAAGTATTTACACAAATAGAGACACACCCATGAGCAGACCACCCAAACAGAACACTGGTCACGTCCCCCACATTATTAGATGCTGGCCGCAACCCCTATTATTGCGCATAATAGGCCCTTGATAATTTTCAGCTCCAGGCCCATTTAGACCTTAATCTGGCTCTGGGCATAATACATAATGGACATAATGGCGTGTAACTTAATGTGTAATGGACATTATGGTGTAAATGTGTAATGCGCGCCTTTGGTGGACAATATCCCTGTTTATGAAGCGTATTGTGAATTTTGGCTCAATCCATGTGCCATTATGTGAATTTTGGCTCAATCTGTGTGGCATTATATGAATTTTGGCTCAATCCATGTAGAATTATGTGAATTTTGGCTCAATCCATGTGGCATTACAGTATGTGAATTTTGGCTCAATCCGTGTGGCATTATGCAAATTTCGACACAATCCATGTGTCATTATTTGAATTTTGACAAAATCCATGTGGCATTATGTGAATTTTGGCTCATTCCATTTGGCTTCATGTGTAAGGGGCAAATATAATGGGGTCTAGTATTTTGTTTCATAATGTGTAGAAGTTGTATATGGTGTTGTACACCCCTTTTGAGTGGTCACACCCCCTTTTTCCCGGAGCGCGCCTTAAGCGCGCACAACTACATCCTTCACTTTTGTCGCCATGGTGGGCCTGCATACTTTAAATGCCAGGGCCTATTTTTAATCCCATTCCCACCCTCTCTCTGCCGCTCTCTTAGCACTGGCACTACTAACACTGCCCCTCCCCCCACCTAAACCATCTTTTATCATGGTGCCCCCCCTGTCATTTTATCCTGGATCCGCCCCTGTATATATATATATATTTTTTATATATATATATATATATATATATATATATATATATATATATATAGACTCCCGGTGGCGGCACTCAAAGTAAATGAAACACCAAAGACTGTGGGTTTTAGCCGACGTTTCAAGGCCGTCTGGCCTTTTTATCAAGGTGCAAAGAGAATAAGGTGCAATTGTCAATATGATAAACAGCAGCAACCAAACACCTTCAATCCCTGCTGCTGTTTGGTTGTGAGGCTGTCACCTTGACAAAGGCAAGGTATCGGCTGAAACGTCGACTTGGACTTCGGTCCTATACACTATTGGTGATGTACTGAATATATAGAGTGCGCTTGTACCACCAAATGGAAATTACCACCAGTTTGTAATCATATACAATTCAATAACCCGATACAATGTGTAATCATAAAACCAAGATGCTTTATTTTTGTTTCAAAGACCACATCTGACCAAAATCACTGTGATTTTTGCGCATTGCAGCGGTACACGATAGGTCCATCTGATCGTCACGCGTACATAGAAGTAACATATGCCATAGCATATTACACTGAGGTGTCCATCTCCATAGCTACCTAAATGGTGACGCGTGAGGTCACGTGACCATCATTTTTTCGCGTTTTCCGGCTACATGCAGTCTCCTTGGTTACAAGGAGACGCACGTGAATATGCGACAGGTCACCTGACCGCTCAACCCGGAACCACCCAACCCGGCTACACGTAGTCTCCTTGGTTACAAGGAGACGCACGTAAATATGCGGCAGGTCACCTGACCGCTCAACCCGGAACCACAGCGCTGTGACACATGGGGAAGACATCCCCATGGTAACACATCGCCGCAAACGTTCTATTCGTCACGTACCCGCCCATCTCCTAACGGAGTTCTGATTGGCACATGGGACACATAGGGAAGACATTCCCATGGCAACGCGTCGCCGCAAGCATTAAGCTCGTCACATACCCGCCCATCCCCTAACGGAGATCTGATTGGCATGACGACCAACAGATGGGAGGGAATCCCAAACCGGATATTACTTTTGACACGCAAATTGGAACGCACGCTAAACATTTAAGGACAAACGGAGGTTTAAACCTTCAACATCAGTTAATATACTAATGCATCTATACATCACATGCCCCACATTGCAGACCATAGTGTAAGGTAGCTTCATTATATGTTTAAGAGAAGTTATCAACTTAATAAAGTCTGTCAGTACCCGGAAGTGACCTCATAGTCCACTGGTATATTAGGCAGCTTGTGTAATAGTAGAGTTCATCTGCAGACAGCTTTTATTCAGCAATCTCCACGTTGATCAGGTAAGATGATGTGGTGTGGCGTTTAACCAAGGGCTGTGAAAAGGGGTCAGTCTTGAGTTCATTATGTATTTGCTAATTATGTATTTGCTAATTATGCATTTGCTAACATCCAGCATATATAGTCACTATGGACAAAAAAAAAAATTTAGTGTCTTTGCTTATGACCAATTGTTTGTCCGAGTTAATTGTTGTCCTTTGGCTAACATCTCTCCTTAAAGAGATATACTTAATTGATGTTGGACTTCTATCCACTCCAACTTGTATACAACTTCATTGATACCTCAAATTGCCCCATCGATATTATTAAGAGGGTTATCTAAACAAATTAGAATAACATCTGTGTCCTAATAAGATACAATTTACATTGTTTATAGAAATTGAGCTGTCTGTTGAAATTTATATTGCGGATACCTACAGATGGGGCCGGGCTCATCTTTGCAGGGGACGGCGATGGCGACGCCATTCGCCATTCCCTGCTCCCGCGCCATCTGTGTGTCGGAAGGGGACGCGCGCGCACGAGGTGCGCGCGCGTCCCCTTCCGACGGTGCTGCCGTCCCCTTCCGACGGTCACCCGGTGCCCACACCGGGCCCCCGCACCCCCCCACAGCCTCCTCGGGTCCCCCCAGCCCCCCTCGAGCGGGAGGCGGACAGTATTGCGTCCGCCTCGCCCGCCGGCCGCCCGGATACTGAGACGCACGTGCGTGGGGGACGCACGCGCGTCTCAGTCAGATGGCGCGCCGTGTTGCTGGCGGATCGCCAGCAGCATGCTGCTGGCGATTCGCCAGCAAGCATAAGGCCTGCCCTATCTGTACACGCACCTTACCCATTCTTCAGCTGAACCTCTGGTATGTAACCTATATAGGGATAAGACTATGGATGTATCTGTCGGTGATATGTATCTGGCATTTACGACAAAATATTTTTATGGTTCACTGTTTAGATTTTGCGAATCAGACTCGGTGGATCAGGCCATCTCCATCACCCAGATCCCGCCGACAGCTTTTTACTAATGAGAGGATCCTTTTAAATTAGGATTCCATGTACTTGCATACCTAATAAGGTCATAAGAAAGGATATATTGCATACTTTTTGACCCTAATAGGGGACACTTTGGGTACGTAATTGAGTGTATATACATTTTTTATTTTTTTGATTCAATATCATGTTAAAGGACTACATATCACGTGATTCCCCTTTAGATATTCGGAATCCACCCCACAGAGGGGAAGGTTATTACATCCTACAAATCCTGATTGGTTCTACGCGCAATGTTAAGCGCATGAAATTCATACTTAGGTATGTGCTTCACATCCCTTCAACTATATACAATTGTTATAACTAAGGCTTGTTTTAATGTCCCTGTATGACAATGTATAATATTATACATGTATTATCCTTGCATTATTTTGGATTTTTCTGGACTTCTGTCTCTTTCTTCTGTGCTCATTCTCTCTTTCTCAGTATGGATAAATTTGTCCGATTTTTAAAACAAAATATTATGGATTCTAATTTTATATTAATTTTAATTATGTTTATCAGTATGTAATTACTGTCTTTACCACCTACAGTGTAAAAACCCCTGATGAAGTCTTTTTCAAGACGAAACGCGTCGGGTTACTGATTTCGCTATTCCGAAAAGTATACAATGTTCAGATGTGGTCTTTGAAACAAAAATAAAGCATCTTGGTTTTATGATTACACATTGTATCGGGTTATTGAATTGTATATGATTACAAACTGGTGGTAATTTCCATTTGGTGGTACAAGCGCACTCTATACTTTCTGTTGTCCATATATATATATATATATATATATATATATAGATTTATATCTTGGTGCTCGCAATGTGTACTGCATCTCAAAGCCATCCATCAATGGGGGCAGATGTATTAAGGGGTCTACACATGGGGAGATTTTCTGAGGGATGCTAGATTGTTCAGCACCCAGTGATGTATCAGCGGCTGTGTGCTGAGCGATCTGTCAAGGCCAGTGTTCTCTGGTGAACATACCGATAGCGCATCGCTATGGTCTCTACATACTAAGTGATGAGGGACATTTTCTAAGTGATCTAGTTAGATCGCTTAGAAAATGCCCTGATAACACCCCATGTATAGGCCTAGTGAAGAGATTAAGGGGGGTATTCAATCTTCGGGTCACGGCGGACGAGCTTGCTCGCCCGCCGTGACCCAGTCCTGTTCTCGGTCAGCTCGACCGAGAACATGCAGGCGGGATTCAATGTCCCGCCTGTAGCGGGACGAGAAGGGGGCGTGGCCGCGAGTTGCGGCCGGGAAGTGACGAGCTGCAGCCGGCAGCTCGTCACTTCCCGGCTGTTCTCGGCAGAACGAGCCCGACAGCTAGAGATGTCGGGCTCGTTCTGCCGGGAAACCCTGTTCAATGCTGTCGGGGAAGACAGCATTGAATAGGGCCCGTCAAGCATCTCCCCCACGGGAGATGCTCGACGGCGATTGAATATCCCCCAAAGTGGTAGGTGATAACGCATCAACTCCTTTTATGAAAATGCCGCCCATGTGCGGTGAAAACACGTTAAAAGCCGACTGGTGCGCCATTAAAGACTTCTAACTTATTGTGTTCTATGACCCCAAGCCCATCTACAGAGACTATCTATCAGCGGCCACTATAAACAAACAGAACCTGCAAGCCTGCCACAGCAGGATTCTACCAGTAGCTATTTGAGCCAGGCCACCAGGATTCAGAGATGGCAATGTATCGTCCTGTTTGACTCTCCTGCAGTATGGAGTGGATAACATTGCAGTCTGCTACACCTCACCAGCCATACAATCATTCCATAGTGAGGAGCTACAGACTGCTGTCACATGTGTCCCAGGGTCAAAATTGGCACTCACAGTGCACTTATATTTGTGCATGGAAGCAATTATGTACTGGTTACTACACACATAATAAAGGATAAAAGTGTGCTGTTTGTCATTGTAACCCAGGGTGGCCGACTTTCAATAAATCCTCTTCGGAGAAGCCCGGAGAGGAATCTTGTATTACGAGTTTTGGGGCGGGGCTTAACGGTGACGTCATTAAGCCCCGCCCCCATTACGGCAAATAGCCGAACTAACTGATATCCATGGAGGGGGCGGGGCTAAAACGACGCGATTGTGCCGTTTTAGCTCCGCCCCCTTCCCTGAGACCCGCGGATTGCGGCATATAAATGCCGCGATCGGGGGGCTCAGTGGGGGTCCCCCTGATTCCGGGAGGGTTGCCCACCCTTCCGGGGGCCGGGAGGAAGGACCCGATTTTCGGGAGACTCCCGCAAATTCCGGGAGGGTCGGCAACCCTGTTGTAACCTTCTGGACACACTTTATACAATTAAAGGAGTGATATGCCCATGTTTAATTAACTGTATCCCACAAATACTGTGAATATATGAGGACATATATATGCTGTGAGCCTTTAACATTGAAGAGTTCTCTGCGCCTATAGCTCTTTGTTATTAATATTAATCATTAAGCTGTGATATTGTGTATTTTAAGATTAATGTTTTTGCATTTATGTTGATTTGATTAATAATTCATGGATGGATTCTTATGTATTATTAAGCGCTACATGACTTGGGTGTTTATCGCTTAGAAAATGCCCTGAAATCATCCCGTGTGTAGGAAATATTAATCCTGGTCGAGAGATAAAGTGGAAGGTTATAACGCATCAACTCCTGTCCTTTTTAAAACATATCTGATTGGCTGGTGCGATATCACCTTCTACTTTATCTCCAGTTTTCGGCCTGATTCACATTGGCTCGCTAAGCAGTGTAAATCCGCTGCTTAGCAAGACATTTAATGCTGGCCACCGGGGGAACGAATGCCTCCCCCCCCCCCCCCCCCCGCCACCGCGCGAACATCCCAGCCACATTGGGAATGGATGTTTAGCATAAACATTTATTCGCACCGGAGCGTACATGGGCAAAATCATTCAATGGCTGCCGACCATCGAATGAGTTTTCCCCTGGTCACAAATATTAGTAAATCACTGACCTATATTTGCGCCGTCCAGCTCTAAGAACTGGGCGGGCACTGACATCATGCGATGTCAGCCACTGGCCCCCGGCAGGCATCGGCCCCAGTGGTTTCCTGAGCGCACCCACCCATGGGCTCCCCATGTGACAGCCCCTGCCCGTATCCACCCTCCCCCCCATGCAAACACCTTGGCGGCTGTCCAAGTCGCCCATAGCGTCCGCACAGTGGCCCTGCACATCTGCATGCACAAGGCAAAAACATCCCTGGTGCAAATACTCTGGGGACCGAGCGTTACTGAATCGGGCCCTTTGTCTCTTCACCAGGCTTAATACATCTGCTCCAAAGTCTTGTTTTTGTTTATTTCAGCATTAATCATTTTGGTCGATTTACAAGATTTATATTCCAATTAGATATTGTACATGTCACCAATAATAAAATAAATCCTTGAAGGTATGCAAACCTAGTGCTGGCAGAATGAGAACTCATTAGAGTGCTTTGAGTAAAATGTTACTATAAGTGCTTGCGCTGTATTTTGTTAGTGTTTTATTCCAAACACAAAATGCTGCATGCGGCCATTCTAGGCTGCTATTGTTTTGCGTGATCTGATATTCAACCACTATAGTTGATATGACAAAGTCCAATCCATATGAGAAATGATTGTTTTTTTCTGATATAACTATAGAATATTGATAAACCACAGGTATAATAAGATATGTATTTTGATTGTAACATTATAACCTTGGTTTGTTTCACCTTAAAACTGATACACTTGCCACTCGCTTTTTTTTTTGCAAATAGCAAAAGTAATACAGTGTAAGTAATTAAATGTAATATTTCCATTTCAGTAGTTTTGAAAGTCCATATAAACATCTCAAAAGTCTCCAAACATTCCATCCATGATTCTTCTTCCTGTAATATATTAATCCCGTACCGTCAAACATGTGAATGAAAAAATATCTTCCTTTCTTGTTCATTGAAAATAGATTGAACCATGTGAAGTTCTAGCATCCTTACATGCATGAAGGATACAATTCTAGTCTTGATGACCAAAATATTTCACCCTGAACTATTTTTGAAAGGAGAATTCATCACGTAAGCAGTATTGTTGGAAACCCATTTTTCACGCTATAAACTGACTTAATACAAATACATTTTCTTGTGTAATAAAAGTTTATATAGTCAAGCAAAATAGTTTTGAAATAAAAGGATAGACTGGATGCTACAGTTGGGATCATCAAAGATTGAATTCCTGGTGATGTGGTGCACAAAGATCTTCCTGTGTGTCAGAATTCATTTACAAGACAAATCTTCAGCTTGTGGAATGCTAGAATTAAAGAGTACAACAATTATTCTGGATGCAATATTTGAAAAAGGTCATTAATAAAAAATATATATAAATCCATACCTTGTGGTTTCCACATTATTTTGTTTTTCTTCTCTTCTGAAGAAGAAATAAAGTTTAGAACTTGACAATTCCTCACATGTTGTTTACTGTATATTCATTTTAATGTATATTAATTCTAAGTTTTCTTTGATTTTTTATTATGTGTTAGGCCAGTGGTTCCCAAACATTTTTGGCACCCATGAGTATCTGAATTTTTTTTCTCTGCACCCATACGGCAAAGAATTCTCATTGTGAAAATCAGAAAAAAATATTCAATTTAGTAAATTGAGTTTATTTCTCATCCTTAGGGTCAGTTATGTGGTAATGGACATAATTCACTTATGTTTGTCCACAATTTGCCTATTACATTGGCCATAATAATTTGTATTATTCATATACCACCAAGCCAGGGCACCCCTGCATTTATCTCTTGTTAAGGCTTAATACATCTGCCCCACTATACCTTGTGAGAGACATTTAGTGAACACCTGTGCGGCTGCTCATAATGAAAATATCTAATCAGCTAATGATGTGTCAGCAAGTGTATAACTGAATGCAGATGTGGTCAAGAGGTTCACTTGTTGTTCAGACCAAACATCAACATTTTAACCTTCCTTTAATACACAAACTACAGAATGGACAAAAAGTGATCTAAGTGACTATGACCATGGCATAATTAAAACAGATGCTCTCCAGTGATATACATGCACAACAGCCTCTAGAGTTTCCAGAGAATGGCACGTACAAAAAAAAAAGTGAGCAGCAATTCTGAGCACCTTTTTAATTAGCGTAATCAGAGGAAACCGGTCAGACTGAAATAAGAACAGATAGCAACAGGGCAATACAGAAGAAAATCTCTGATCATAAAGCTCAACCACAAGTGGGTTGGTTACACACCAGTAGACCATACAGATTGCACTCCTGCCGGGTGAGAATAGGAAACCAATACTAAAATGGGCACAACTTAGCTAACTTAAAATGGACAATTTAAAATGTGAAAAACCCAGCCCACCATAATGTTCTTTGAAAGTAAGTAAGCATTTTTCTGAAGCGTTTTAGCATTCTAGCAGCCCCCAGAGAAGCCTATGGGGTCTTTTTTTTATTTGAAAATAGGGGCTCTCAGTATATATCTCCGATGCTGTGGTCGACTTTACTTAAATCCAGATTGCATTTTTATTATTTGCTTGTAGCTCCCAAAAAGGATATCCTGCAAACATTATATATATTAGGGTGTATAAAGGTAAGCACTGTTTGTATTGCATTGTTGACCTGAGGGGGTGGTCCCCCTTTGTCAAGGTGCGTGGTGATAACGGTTAGAGCATCTGCACTGTGGGCACACCGCTGGCAAACACTTAAGGTGCCCACACACTAGAACAATTTTTTTGCCAATTTCCGATAAAAAAAAATCGGTTGCGCACTCCTGCGGATCTTTTGCTAAATCTTCTGATCTTACATGCAGCATGTTAGATCAGAAGATTTAACAAAAGATCCATAGGAACGCACACGGGATCTTAAGAAAAATATTTGGTAAAGATGTGCGCTTGCCTGAAATTATTTGTCCAGGACGGACAAAAGATTTCAAGGCTAATTTATGGGCGCATCTTATGATCGCAGATCTTTCTTGTGTGTGGGCACTGTTAGGCGCCATACCTGGCGTCGCCGTCGTCCAGGTCCCTCGGCAGCGTCTGCGCTGCTAGGATGGCGGCCATCTTCCAACGAGCGTCATCAGGAAGCTTCGGGGATGTTGCTAGGCAACACCCCGAACTTCCGCTCCGGCCGCCTCTGCAGGGGGAAGAGTATGCAGAGCGTACAGGAAGTGATGTCGCCACAGGGGGCGGCTATTTCAAATATAAGCCGGCGTCTTTCTCTCACTGATGCCGGTTATAGCGTTCTTTCAGCTGTTTGCTAAGATCGTGTTCCTGGTCCTGGTCCCTGTCGGAAGTACCCCTGTTGTTCCCCGCCTGCTCTGCCTTGCCTGGTTTGTCCTGCCGTGCCTGGGATTCAGTTGGTGTGCCCAGCTGTGAGACTCATCATCCTCAAGAAGTCTGCAGGGGCTTGTCTGGAACTCCGTCATCTCCCCAGATAAGTCAGGGGTTACCCTGTGTTTCTCCTCCTGCAGTTTGGCATCCTTTGTTATTGTGCATCTCAGTCAGCATTATTACCATTTCTCTATATAATATCTCACCAGCATTGTTGCCATTTTGTGATATCTTCTTCAGGGCATTGTTGCCATTTCTTTATATAACATCTCACAAGCATTGTTGCCATATCTTTATATAACATCTCACAAGCATTGTTGCCATTTCTTTATATAACATCTCACAAGCATTGTTGCCATTTTGGGTCACCTGCTGAGCATTGTTGCTTCCCTGTGGTTTCTGGGAGTTCCCGGTTCTGGGGTTTAGTTAGGTTGTCCCCTTGCTCTCTCCTGGCCTCGACGGACGTGTTGTCTTTTCCTAAGACCTGCCTGTAGCGGAGTGGGGCGGACCTAATTCACCCTTCAGCCGAGACGGGCCCAGGTGAAGCCTAGCCCAGCACACGTCCGTCGATCCCAGCCAGAGGCAACGGAGTTAGGTTGCCGGGGATACTCCCAGAATCCTTACATTATAACCGGCCATACTAAGATCCCCCAGCTGTTCTGGAGGATCTCCTTGTACTCAGTTGTTGTGCTCGGGTGTCTTTTGTTTTTACACCCATCATGGATCCCACAGCAGGGGGTCCAGCTCAAGTACTCTCTGACAAGGTCCGTCTCCTCACACAGCAGATGGTGGAGTTGTCCCTGCGAGTGGAGACACAGGAGGAGGTTAGAAGAGTAGTCCCTGGTAGTTCTCAACCTGTCAAAGAACCTAAGATGAATCTACCAGATCGCTTTTCTGGCGACCGGAAGTTGTTCTTCAATTTTAGGGAGAGCTGTAAATTATATTTCCGTCTCCGGCCCGCTTCCTCAGGCTCTGAAACTCAGAAGGTCGGGTTGGTAGTCTCCCTACTCCAAGGGGATCCACAAACATGGGCCTTTGGTTTAGGGGCAGATAGTCCTGAGCTCAGTACTGTGGATGCATTTTTTACAGCTATGGGGGTGCTTTATGATGATCCCGATAAGGCAGCCTCCGCTGAGGCTCACATTCAGGCCTTAAAACAAGGTCGCCGTACTGCAGAAGCCTACTGCTCCGAATTCCGTCGCTACGCTGGGGATACCACTTGGAATGATCCTGCACTGCGGAGCCAATTCCGTGTTGGCCTAGCAGATCAGGTCAAAGATTTCCTGGTACAGTATCCGGCGGCAGCTTCTCTTGATGACTTGATGCAGTTGGTGGTCCGCATTGACAGACGCATCAGAGAGAGGCGTTCTGAGCGAGAATTGCCTTCCTATCCTCTTGCCGAGACAGGAGGAGAGCTGGTGGGCGGGTCTGAAGAACCACTGCAAATTGGTGCATCTAGCGTATCGAACCAGGAGAAGGCACGTCGTCGCTCCCTAGGCTTATGTTTGTATTGTAGGGGTAAAGGGCACCTTGTGGGCACATGTCCAGAGCGTCCGGGAAACGCCAGGGCCTAGGGGTTAGGGGAGGAATCCTCTTAGGCCAGTCCCGCTTGTCTCCCAATAATTCTCTTTTGTTATTAGTATGTTTAGGTCTGGGGGTTCAACGGTGGGAATCCCAAGCCTTTGTGGATAGTGGAGCAGCCGGGAATTTCATCGATTCTCGCCTGGTTCAGGATCTTGCCATCCCATTAGTCCCTCTTCCTTCCGAGTTGTCTGTTTTTGGCTTGGATGGCAGTCTCCTTCCCAAGGGTCTAATTTCACATTGTACCGTGCCCTTAGACCTAAGCATAGGTTCCACCCACTCTGAGAGTTTAGAATTTCTCGTTATTCACAGTCCCTTAGCTCCTGTGGTGCTTGGTTTGCCTTGGTTAAAATTACATAACCCTCATTTCGATTGGTGGACTGGGGAACTGCTGCGGTGGGGTGAGTCATGCGCTGAATCATGTCTGCACCTCCCTGTCAGGGTCTCAAGTTTCGCCAATCCTCTGCTCCCTGCTCCGTATATTTCTTTTTCTGATGTCTTTTCCAAAAAAGAGGCAGGGACCTTACCTCCCCATCGGCCTTACGACTGTGCCATCAGTCTCCTTCCTCAGGCTAAGTTACCCAAGGGTCGTTTATACGCATTGTCCTTACCTGAAGCTAAGGCGATGGAGGAGTATATTGCCGACAACTTAAAGAAGGGCTTTATTCATCCCTCAAAGTCTCCTGTGGGGGCGGGGTTTTTCTTTGTCGGCAAGAAAGATGGTACCTTACGTCCGTGTATTGATTACAGACAGCTTAACTTAATTTCTGTTAAAAACTCTTACCCGTTGCCTCTGATGTCCGTCTTGTTTGATCAATTGCGCTCTGCCACTGTTTTTTCAAAGATAGTTCTCCGAGGTGCGTATAATTTGATTAGAATCAAAGCAGGGGATGAGTGGAAGACCGCTTTTAACACTCACACTGGTCATTATGAATACCTCGTGATGCCCTTTGGGTTGGCCAATGCCCCTGCGGTCTTTCAAGACTTCATTAATGATGTCCTCCGGGACTTTTTGGGGATTTTTGTGGTCGTTTATCTGGACGATATCTTGATTTTTCTTCTTCTTTAGAGCAACATAGAGTACATGTTAAAAGGGTTTTACAGAGACTCAGAGAAAACTGTCTTTATGCTAAACTCGAAAAGTGTGAGTTTGAGGTCCATAGTATTTCCTTCCTTGGCTATGTTATTTTCCCGGAAGGCTTCTATATGGATCCTGCCAAAGTTCAGGCTATCATGGATTGAATGCAGCCCACTACTCTAAAAGCAGTCCAGAGGTTTCTGGGGTTCGCGAACTACTATCGCAGGTTTATTCCTGCGTTCTCAGATATTGTCGCGCCCATCGTTGCACTCACTAAGAAGGGTGCAGATCCCGCTCTCTGGTCTACAGAGGTCCATAATTCTTTTCGTCTTCTTAAAGAGGCTTTTATTTCTGCTCGTATCTTACGTCATCCAGATCCTGACCGCCCGTTTATTTTAGAGGTAGATGCCTCAGAAATTGGCATTGGGGCTGTGCTGTCGCAGGTAGATCCCAAGGATGGTCTTTTACATCCCTGTTCCTTCCATTCTCGTAAATTCTCTTCCGTGGAGTGTAATTACGATGTGGGGAACAGGGAACTTCTGGCCATAAAGTGCGCTCTGGAGGAGTGGAGGCACTGGCTGGAGGGAGCCAAATTTCAGGTGACCATTTTCACTGATCATAAAAACCTCTCTTATCTACAGGATGCCAAGAGGCTTAATGCCCGTCAGGCAAGGTGGGCGTTATTCTTTGCTCGATTCAATTTTCGTATCACCTTTAGGCCGGGTTCCCGAAATGTCAAGGCGGTCGCCTTGTCTAGGAGTTTTTTAGGTCTGCAGGACAAGGAATCGGCACTTGAGACCATTATCCCTTCTTCTTGGATTTATGTTGGTATCGCGCAAACACTTTTGGATAAAGTCTTACGGGCACAAATGGAGGCACCCGACCTCACCCCCTCAGGGAGATTGTTTGTCCCCTCAAGACTCCGAGGGAAAGTTCTTGCTGAGTTTCATACGGCCAAGACTGCAGGTCATCCTGGTTGTGCTAAGACATTGGATTTAATCTCTCATTCTGTATGGTGGCCATCAATGAGAGGGGATGTGGAATCTTTCGTCAAGTCCTGCGAGGTTTGTGCCAGGAACAAGTCCCTCTGCACCCCTCCCACGGGTCAACTTCTTCCTTTATCTTGTCCGGAAAGACCATGGACCCATATCTCCATGGATTTTATTGTAGATTTGCCTTCTTCCTCTGGTCATGATACCATCTGGGTAGTTGTGGACCGCTTCAGCAAAATGACGCATTTTGTTCCCCTGGTCGATCTTCCCTCCGCTCAAAAACTGGCTGCATTATTTTTGCTGCATGTCTTTCGCCTCCATGGTCTCCCCACAGATATTGTCTCGGATAGGGGGGTACAGTTTGTCGCCAGGTTTTGGAAGTTCCTCTGTGCAGCTTTAGGCATCAACCTCAGTCCATCTTCTGGGTATCATCCCCAGTCGAATGGACAGACTGAAAGAGTCAATCAAAACCTCGAGCAATTTTTAAGATGTTATGCTTTCAAGTGTCAGAACAATTGGTCGGAGCATCTGCCTTTCGCGGAGTTTGCATATAATAATGCATGGCATTCAGCTTCGAAGATGTCTCCTTTTTTCTGTATCTCTGGTCAACACCCCAGAGCCAATTCTTTTGATCCCGGATCTTCCGGGGGTGGTTCTTGGTTGTCGCAGAAGAGGGTCATTTGGAACAAAGTTCATAAGGCTCTTCTTGCTTCTTCGGCATCTGCCAAACGGTTCTCCGATCGTAACAGGAGGCCCTGCTCATTTAGAGTAGGAGACTGGGTTTTTCTTTCAACCCGGAACATTAAGATTCGCCAGGTCTCTCAGAAACTTGGGCCCCGCTTTATTGGTCCTTTTAAGATTATCAGTCAAATCAACCCAGTGGCTTTTAGGCTCCAACTGCCCCAGACCATGAAAATTCACAATACCTTTTATTGCTCTCTTTTCAAGCAGGCGTCTCAGCCCAGGCGCAAGGGACCCGCACCTATCCTTGTCCAAGGTCGCAAGGAGTTTGTTATTGAAAGGATTCTTGATTCAAAGGTGACTCGCAATCAGCTCAGATTTCTGGTGCACTGGAAAGGATATGGCCCGGAGGAGAGATCCTGGATTCCGGACAATGAGCTCCACGCTCCTTTTCTTAAAAAAAAATTTTTTGAAGAATTTCCCCATAAACCCAGGGTTGGGGGTCCCTTGACCCCTCCTCAAGGAGGGGGTACTGTTAGGCGCCGTACCTGGCGTCGCTGCCGTCCAGGTCCCTCGGCAGCGTTTGCGCTGCTAGGACGGCGGCCATCTTCCGACGCGCGTCATCAGGAAGCTTCGGGGATGTTGCTAGGCAACACCCCGAACTTCCGCTCCGGCCGCCTCTACAGGGGGAAGAGTATGCAGAGCGTACAGGAAGTGATGTCGCCACAGGGGGCTGCTATTTCAAATATAAGCCGGCGTCTTTCTCTCACTGACGCCGGTTATAGCGTTCTTTCAGCTGTTTGCTAAGATCGTTTTCCTGGTCCCTGTCGGAAGTACCCCTGTTGTTCCCCGCCTGCTCTGCCTTGCCTGGTTTGTCCTGCCGTGCCTGGGATTCAGTTGGTGTGCCCAGCTGTAAGACTCATCATCCTCAAGAAGTCTGCAGGGGCTTGTCTGGGACTCCGTCATCTCCCCAGATAAGTCAGCGGTTACCCTGTGTTTCTCCTCCTGCAGTTTGGTATCCTTTGTTATTGTGCATCTCAGTCAGCATTATTACCATTTCTCTATATAATATCTCACCAGCATTGTTGCCATTTTGTGATATCTTCTTCTGGGCATTGTTGCCATTTCTTTATATAACATCTCACAAGCATTGTTGCCATTTCTTTATATAACATCTCACAAGCATTGTTGCCATTTTGGGTCACCTGCTGAGCATTGTTGCTTCCCTGTGGTTTCTGGGAGTTCCCCGGTTCTGGGGTTTAGTTAGGTTGTCCCCTTGCTCTCTCCTGGCCTCGACGGACGTGTTGTCTTTTCCTAAGACCTGCCTGTAGCGGAGTGGGGCGGACCTAATTCGCCCTTCAGCCGAGACGGGCCCAGGTGAAGCCTAGCCAAGCACATGTCCGTCGATCCCAGCCAGAGGCAACGGAGTTAGGTTGCCGGGGATACTCCCAGAATCCTTACAGGCACCTTAAGGCTCTTATTCAGATCTGCTTGCAGTACAAATTTGTTCTCAAAATGGGCAAAACCATGTGCACTGCAGGTGGGGCAGATGTAACATGTGCAGAGAGAGTTAAATTTGTGTGGGGTGTGTTGAAACTGAAATCTAAATGGAAGTGTAAAAATAATGCAGCCAGTATTTACCCTGCACAGAAACAAAATAACTCAAACAAATGTAACTCTCTTTGCACAGGTTACATCTGCCCCACCTGCAGTGCACATGGTTTTGCCCATTTTGAGAACAAATTTGTACTGCGAGCAGATCTGAATAAGGGCCTAAATCCTATGGACTTGAGAAATAATGCAAGTAAAGCAGCTACCCAAAATTGAATAGTCACCTCCTGAATCCATTGCAAAATCTCAACAAGTGCGTACATTTCCAGCATGTTCACATTTTTGATGAGCATCGATTCCTTAGTGAGCTTATGGTCTCGCAGAATGGCCACGAGAGCTGCAACAAAGGTGCCATGTTTTCTGCACGCATGATCGCAAATGTATACAGCGACACACCCTGAAAACAATTATGACATGTCTGCATTTTTGCTGCCACTTCCAATTACTTCAAACTGTCAATCACTCTAAGAATAAATCCTAACTGCAAGTGGTATTACAAAGTACCCTGGAACATGTGCAGTGCCATTGCAGCACATGCAGTCTCCCAATAATCACTCAGCTGTGTCAATATCGACATTGTATACAAATCTCAATCAGGTCCTAAGAATGCTCTGGGCTGCTCTACAAGCTGCATGATGCAAGTCCGCTAGCTATAGTACAGCTCGGATTCAAATGTCCATAATCACAATGCATTCAGAGATGCACTTTTGCTGTAGATGTATGAAGCAGTGATAAGGGAGAATTGAGCCAGAGGAGAAGTGGCCCATGGCAACCTATCAGCTACTCTGTTTAATTTAATATTATGCAAATTAAAGATGTTACGTCAGTGCTGATTGATTGCCATGGGCCACGTCTACTCTGGCTCAATCCTCCTCCCTTATCTACTTTTTCTAATGAATGGTTATTTTAGTTACTGTTACCTTCCTGTCAGTCTGCCCATTCTTACATTCTTACATTTACAAAGCATTTTGCTTACAGAACTAGACTATCTGAGTCCTAGAGACCATTGTGCATGAAAATCAAAGTAGAATAGCATTTGTTTCATTATTACGGTGTTTGGCAACATTGAACCTCTTTACCATGTCTGCATGCTTTTATGCATTGAGCTGCAAAAAATCTGTTTGACTCACCTTTCTCTCCTAGCTTGGATTCTTTCTTCATCATACCTACATCAAAACATAACACTTATGGGTAATTGAGCAATAAAGAAAATAGAAAATAAATGAGTAAGCGATTAAAGTTGAAAAAGAGACGACTGGTACTCCCCAATGATGAAGTTAAATCACCAAATGGTATTTGTGCTGCTGGTCTACATTTTTAGAGATGTCCCATAAGCTGTGTGCACAAGGTGAAAGTTTAGCACATATCACTGGCAATATGGTCGCTGAGCGACCATATTGGCTGTGATTTGTATGTGCTGTGGGCGATAAATCACCAGGTGCGCACTCCCGTGTTCAGCCCCTAATGGTCACTGGTGGCAGGAGCCACCTCGGCCCGCACCGAGCAGGTCTACATCACCCCCATGTTGCGACCATGGCAACGTGTGGACACATTCAGGCCTCATATGCTCTAGTGTTTTACTTGTGGGCATGATTCAGGTTTGTATACAAAGCAAAGTAAAAACAAACAATAGTGCAAATCCATGTTGCACTGCAGGTGGAGCAGATGTAACTGGCAGGAAGAGCTAGTTTGGGGGGTGAATATTTACCCTGCACAAAACATCAGCCCCTCCTGTACTGCAACATTTTGTTCCTGCTTTACTTGCAGACATGAATCAGGCCCTGAGTTCCTTATCTTTAGTAATAATGCAAAAAAAACATTCATGTCAAAAAACAATAACGATACGTTTAAACACTGAAAATGCTAATAATGGAGCGAGTAACTTTATGAAAAAAATTAGACCATTAAGCCAGTAAAAACATAAAAGGTTATGATTACAATATACACAATGTGTTTTACAAATGCAAACATTTTTTAGAATATGCAAGGGGGGAAATAAATACAGTATTTCCAATGAAAACTTACTGCAAGACGCATTCAGGGATATGTACATTCTCCATTGGAATGATCTGTTCCAAGTCATCCAGACTGTGCACATACTGTATCTTATTTATAAATTTCACACTACGAAACAATGAATAAACAGAGATGTAGTAGTTGGATTGAAAATATGTCTATAAATCAATAAATCATCTTTTAAACTATAGCAAATACATTATTCCAGACATTAGCCTAGATTGGAATATATATATATATATATATATATATATATATATATATATATATATATATATATATATACAGTCCAGTAAGAATGGGGCACTCACCAATCAGCAGTAAATAATTTCCTTTTTATTGCTTCATATCACAAAGCATGAATAAGCTGACGTTTCGGACCCCACTGGGCCATTAATCATGGCGTCTGAATGGGTTGTACTTTTTGTGGGATTCAGACGCCATGATTAAGGGCCCAGTGGGGTCTGAAACATCAGCTTATTCATGCTTTGTGATATGAAGCAATAAAAAGGAAATTTGGTGATTGGTGAGTGCCCTATTCTTACTGGACTGTGGATTTGGAACATATGCTGCATATGTGACTGATGGGAGCACCGCACAAGATGTCACTTTAACCGTGAGTTCATTGGAGTTACAATTGTGTATGTATATATATATATATATATATATATATATATATATATGTGTTTTGCACAACTGCATAGTAAAGAAATATAAATATGCTATTGCAAAACTATAATATTACATATTGAAAACAATGCACACATTTCGTTTTTTTGGGGGGGGGGGGGGGTAAATTACAAGCAGCTTGTGATGTATCAAATGTAGAATGTGGTAAAAACCCGGATTTCGTGATTTTTACCGCATGTTCATATGTATTATCGTAGGGCGGCTGCGTTTCCCACACAGAGGGTAATGTCAGCTTTTTCAGTACTTCCCCTTCTGTGTCCAGCGAGGAGGAGGAGCACAAAAGTCCCTGAAGCAGGATGCTCCCGAGCTTAGGAGATGAGAGGGACCCACAGGCACCCTCTCACCCGGCACCACTGGCTTCGCAAACGGCAGCTCTTTTTTTGCTATACTGATTGCATATGTTAGTACATATGTGGTATCAATGCGATCTGTGCCAGCTGTTGTGAAACTACACATCCCAGCATGCCTTGCCATAGTTTTAGCATTCCCTAATAGCAAAACTGTGGCAAGGTATGATGGGCTTGTAGTTTCACCACAGCTGGAGAGCCATAGTTTGGACAATCACTGATAAAATGTTGTTTGTGAAAGCTTATTTGTGCTAATTCGATAGCAATTACCAGCAGTCATTGACTCTGGGTAGTTGGATAACCCTTTGTTACAGTGCAGTTTTATGATCTAGCAAGCCAACTTATTTTTGAGCTATTTTAAGATTGTGTACAAAGAATAAAACTAATATTATTATCATGAATCTTTAATTTTCATCAGATTCAATAATACAATATTGGAGAAAAAGTGAATTTTGGCCTGACTCAACAAGGCCCGCTAATTGGCGATTTCCACATTTCTACGCACAATGCAAAGGGCATGCACAAGGAAAATGCAGTATAAATGCTGTTGGGGAGTGGCAACGGGGGCTTGTCTGGACCGCTTGCGGAGCGTGTCACTGCGGCTGCATGACATCACACTTAGCCACCGCAATGGGAGAATGGTGGCCTGGCATCTGTATAATGTGTACACACCTTTGGGATATTTAGCTATAACCTTTTCCCACGTTTGCTCTGTTGGGAGACTATTCAATGCAACTGCACACAATATCCAAGGGTATCACAGTATTTCAGCTGTGACTAATATAGTGAGGTGGTATAAGCCCATGTACAATAAGTTACTCTTCCATCTTTCAACCACTGCTTTGTTACTCTGTTTGATGGGCTTTGAAATTAAATATCCATGGTCCCTTTCTTTCCTCCAGTTGTTTAAACAGTACATGATCATTTAATCTTTATTGTGCATATGGACAATAAACAAATGAGACCAAACAGACTTAATACACTTTAATATGCTATAGGATTTTGAGGACATTTACTCATGGAAGGAAGACCAACCTGTCATTTCTCCTAAATGCAAGGATCTGTGATTTAGTAAGATGGCTGCTGGCTAAAGGCCCCATACAGCTGCAATATATATGGGCAATCCCCTGATCCCTAATGGTCGGGTCACGGATTGGAAATGTTAAACATTTTTCAAAATCTTAATCACATGATCCCAACTGTTTTTAGTTCTGAATGGGGAATTGGGCATTTAAAATGGGTAATTTCCCCAATTCCAACAGGTTGTAGACAAATGGACAACAATCACCGGATCCATCTGGCAATTTGATGTTTCGTCTCATAGATGTATGGGGGCCTTAACTTTTATAATACCAACATTAGTGCAATGTCCTTATCCAGGATGTTGCTCTCGTTAAGAAAATGCCCATCTCTTTAGCAGTAATGAAGATGTTATCCAAGTATGATAGGGGAATACCAACCTGGATTTGCAAAAAGAAAACAAACGCTGCTTTAAATCCTGCTGAAAAATCACTTAATAAGCAATTTATCAAACTCTGATCCTAATACAATTGGCAACATCTCTGATCACATATAAACAAAAATGAATATGGAAAGCATTTTACTATTTACAGCCACAACACGATAAAGTACAAAAAATAAAAAGGTGCATTTATACTGTTATGAAACAGGAACATTACGGGATTTGAATTGGAAAAAGGGACAGCATAGCAGTACTGTTGATGAAGGATAAACATCTAACCTTATGAAGGGTCTGGAGATAGCCAATACTGTCCTGATAAACCAGGAAGGATGGACGATGATTAAAGATTTCAGATTTTTTCTTAGTCTGCGGGTTAGAAAGCAGTCACTATTAGTAATTGTGAGTCCCATAATAAAAATGAAAACACATTCCCTGTAAAGGCTGCCAAATTTCTTCACACAAAATATTATGGACAAGTTATTCAAACCTTAAAGAAACAGTGGTAAAATGTGTAACTCAGATCTAGACTTCAACATAAACTTACAAATAGTACACTAGTCTAACAACATATTGAAAATAGAACCTTCTAAAGCTTACGCTAAAATCATCTATAAATATGTCTAGTGTCTGTGTGTCTCCGAAACACTGCCATCTGTTGGCAGCGAGTGAAACTACATCTCTTTCTCCCCCACACATCCACAAACACAGAGTCAACCACAAGGTAGTAATCAAATCACTAGCTTTCGAAGCATTTGCTTCAAGCACGCTTACTAGTTTTGTCACAATTGTAGTTAGAAGCTAAAGGGATATTATTATTATTTACATTTACTTATATAGCGCAGCATATTCTGTTGCACTTTACAATTGGAAACAACAGTGATTAAACAAACTTGGTAGAAACAAACCGACATAGAGGTAGGATAATAGCATAAACTTTGTTTTTTAATTCAAATATGTCAGTGCATCAAATAAACCTATTTGCTGGAGCTGCTTTTACTACACTACCATTCTAATGTTTGGTGTCACCCGAAAAATTTTGTGTTTTACATCATAAAAACAGACTTTTATTTATCAAATGAGTTGCAAAATGACTAGAACATTTAGTCAAGACATTGCCAAAATTAAAAATAATGATTTTTATTTTAAATCATTTTGTCCTTTAAACTTTACTTTTGTCAAAGCATGCTTTTGCAGCAATTACAGCATTGCAGACCTTTGGCATTCTAGTTAAGTTGTTGAGGTAATCTGAAGAAATGTCACATCACGCTTCCTAAAGCACAAGATGGATTGGCTTGATGGGCAATTCTTGGGTACCATACGGTGAAGCTGCTCCCACAACAGCTCAATGGAGTTGAGATCTGGTGACTGCGCTGGCCACTCTATTACAGACAGAATAGCAGCTGCCTGCCTCTTCAGTTCTTGCATAATTTGGAGGTGTGCTTTGGGTCATTGTCCTGTTGGAGATGGAAATGGGCTCCAATCAAGCGTGGTTCACAGGGTATGGCAAGGCATTGCAAAATGTTGTAATAGCCTTTCTTATTCAAAATCCCTTTTACCATGTACAAATTTCCCAATTTACAGGAACCAGACCATCACATTACCTCCACCATGCTTGACAAATAGCATCAGGTACTCTTCCAGCATCCTTTCACTTGTTCTGATGTTCTTCTGTGTGATCCAAACACCTAAAACTTCAAGTTGTTCAACACTTTTTTCCAATCTTGTCCTGTCCAATGTCTGAGTTCATATGGCTTTTTCTTTGCCATTCTGCCTAGAAGGCCAGCATCCTGGAGTTGCCTCTTCACTCTAGACGTTTTCCAGGTACCATTTAATGAAGCTGCTAGTTGAGGACCTGTGAGGTGTCTATTTCTCAAACTAATGTACTTGTCTTCTTGCTGAGTTGTTTTCCCCCGGGGCCTCCTACATCTATTTCTACTCTGGTTAGAGCCTGTTTGTGCTGTTCTCAGCATCCGGAGCATAGCTGTTTCCTGCCTAGTCCCTATTACATATTTAGCCAGTCCCAGCCCATCATCTGAGTTTAGACAGTTCTAGCCTTTAATCCTAGTCAGGTATCAGCTTCAAAGTGTTCTCAACCACTCCAGTGTCCAGCCTCACCTCGTAGAAGCTACATGTGCCTATACAGTTTGGTCCACAATAACTTCACCACCCTTAGGGGGAGATTCTCTAAACTAAAATTGTGGTAAAACTCCCGTTATCAGGTCTTCGCGACGGGGGGGGGGGGGGGCATCGCCAGAAAAATCTGGTGATGCCCCATAGAAGCCTATGGGTTTCTAATGCGACCTACCGCCGCCCCGCACCAACCCCCTCCTCACCTGTGTCCAGGCAGCACAGGGGACCCACTGTCTCCCACCGCAAAGGACAGCTTTTAACGCAAGAGCTGTCCTTTGCCATAATTATTGCATATGTTAGAGCATATGCAATAATTATGTTTGCGGTAGCCGGCAATGGGCTGCGGTAAAGGGGCACGGATGTTAGAGCATCCCCCCCATAGACATCTCTGGGAACAGAATAACACAAAAGCCTCGCAGGTAGAAGCCAGGACGGGAGCCGGGACCACCGCAGCGCTGGCAGGATCCAGCTGACACACGGGAGCAGGGTATAAAAGCAGGAACATTGCCTACAGGTAACACACCTTGAAAAAGTCCTATGGACAGGACGAAACGCGTTTGTGAGAGTGTGGCATACCTGCTGTGAAACTTTGTGACAGACGCAGTACGGAGGACCCGGGACCAGAGGCCAGATGGGATTTAGTGTTAACACCACTATAAAACAGTGTTACATGCGCGATTAGGAACTGTTTGATCACCAGTTCCCAACTCATCTGGTAATTATTGGCTCGAGTCCTGCCTTGAACTACACTGGGACTGCACATAGCACTTTACTTGTGAATTTTATTGTTGTCATTTTATCTGTGGATTTTTATTGTTTATTAAAGGGGAGGAAGGTTTACAAAACGTGCTTCACCATTTGCACTTTTTTTTCTTCCTTCCATATCATCTCCATCATTGGGAGAAAAAGAATTTCATGATTTCCAAGAACGGGAGCGCCTGAGGGGTCTTGTTTTGATTTTTTGGTATTGTGGTGAAGGTGAAGGGTTTTTTGAGGAGACCCATAGAAACAAACACCACTCGGCTGCTTCCTTATCTGCGCCAAGTGATTTGGGACTCTCATTTGTACTAATAAATGACAGGGTACATAGTGTGGTGCAAGTACATATCGTTCCAGAGATGATGAAGGATAATGGAGCCGCTCAGAAGGGAGGTCGCTGATTGGCTGAGAGTGCTCTCTCTCAGCCAATCAGAGGCCAACTAGTCATTTGACAGGTTATTTTAAAATGATAATACCCGCCGCTGCCTGTCCTGCTGAGCACCCGCTAAGGCTCAGCACCCACCACCCGCTCCACTGCTCCTCACCGCACGCTGCAGCACCAGCACCCGCCCCGCTGCTAATCACAGCCTACTGCAGCACCCAAGGTCGGATATGATCGTATGTGCTATTTATGCCAAAATCTAGGGAAATCGTCCCAAAATCTCATAGTGTATGGGCACCTTAACTGCCTGGACTCAGGACATACTGCAGGAATAATGGCTGTCACACACTATCAGTGCGGGCTTCCTCACAACTATAATGAAAAGCGTGGGCTCACTAAACTGAAGGCGCGCGGGGAAGCAGGGGACCTCCCACACAAAGCAGGATAAACAGCCTGGAGCCTGCTGCTGTAAGACAGGTGCAGAGCACACTATACTAACAAAAATCAGGACCATGCTCATATGTTCTGATGGTTTGATTATTTTACTACCTTTTCCATCTTTCCTCTTCACTTCTGTTCCTTCCATTCCCTCTTCTCCTCCACCGCCCTTCCTTCTGCTGCTTCCATGCTCTTCCCTACAGATGTGTCCTCATACATCATTACTCTAATCACACCAAATATCTGTTTAGCATGCCACAGACTTAATGTACTCTACTTGCTACATGAAGTAATTATTATAAAATAGTTCCATACAGTAGCTGTATTAGTTCAATGAGAGTGAATGCGATAATTTGAAACTCACCTCCTGTCTATCATCTGATAGCATTTCTTCAGCCATCCTAACCCAGGCATTCTCCTTCGCGGTGTCGCACCATTCAGATAAACAATCATGTAATCCTCTGCCACTAGCAGCTCCAAACTACTGATCACATAGCTGCCAAAGCCAAGAAGAGGTATCATATTTCTGTTCAACATTGCATATACTGGATTCCTAAACTTAATGAATGCAGTAAAAAAATTGTTATAAATGGACATGTACAAGTAATTTTAAGGTAAGTGCAATCATCTATCTACATATAGTGTGTGTCTAGTGTCCATTTGTATGTCTCCAAAGCACTGACATCTGTTGGCTGCAAGAAAAACTACATCTCTTTCTCTCACACACATGTATCAACACAGAGGCAATCACTAGGTAGCAGACTATAGGTAGCAGAAGCATTTGCTTCAAGCAGGCTTACTAGCATATCAAGATGGCAATGATTTATGGGGTAACGTTTAGTTTCTTCTGGGAGGTTTTGGATAACCTTACGGACCACATACAAAAATGTAATGAAGTAGAGACTGCACATTAAGGAAATAGCTCATAATTAAGTGGGGTTCAGCTAAGTCTACCCCATAAAGCAATATGAATTATAGGGGTTATTCTGTTTGATTATCTCGGATGCGAATTCGCACCCTTTGCGAGTCAACCAGAACCCACCTGCGAATGGTGGTACGCCAGCCCACCAATTGCACGTTGGGCACGTGCGGCCGGCATGCGAATGGATGTTTTACATAAACATCCATTCGCAGGCCAGGGGGAACCTCCCACATCTTTCGATGGTTGCCGACCATCAAGAAATGCGGTGCGTGCACGCATATATGAAGTGACTCTAGGGTCACTTATAAATGTTTGCACTTTTGGGCTAAAATGGGTGTTCCCATGAGCGAGTTCTCTGGCCCATCGCCCCATGCCCCTCCCCTCCCATGTTGGTGTGCGTGCATCCAACGCATGCACATGCGCAGAAATGTGCACACACATTGAGGAAGCATCGGTCCCCGTGCAAAAGAAGGACAACAGCGAACGGGTCAGAATAAGAGGGAACAAGACAGGTAACACCTTAAGCACCACTCAGGTACATTTCATATGGGACACTTAAGGTACCCATACACTAGGGTGATACAAATGGAGCCCCTCTCATTCATCCCCGGCACCCGCCAGAATGCCCCTGCTGGTGAGCGCTGGCTGAGAGGGACTCCATCAGACTGGGATGTGCGAGCGTCTCACACGCACGCATGTCCCAGTCACTTGGCGGCTGGGCGGTAGGGTTAGGGGATGTGGGGAGGTGGGGGGGACCGACGAATGACGACGGGGAGGTGGCGCACAGCAGCAGAGAGATCTGTTGGAACGGATGGCGGGGCCTGGTGGCTGGCAATTCTATTGTCAGCCCTCGCAAAGCTGAGAGGGGCTCCTTCTGTATACATGTAATTTCCCACTTTTTATGCAATTGAGGCTATAAAAAGTAATTGAATGTATTTGACATCAGGTCGGATGCGTGGTCCTGAGGATTGCACAGGCTGCAGGAGAGAGGCTTGCCTGGGATTGAGTATGATACGTTATATGAAAAAAAGTATCGCATATGATGTATTGTATGTGATCCTGCCACCCTGGAAGCTGTCAGGCGGCTCAAGGGGGATCACATGCGAGTTTTCTCCTGGAAGTTGCACAGGTGTATGGCCAGCTTTACACACTTAAAATGTATAAAAGTGATACATGAAATAAAACAAGCCCATTACCCAAAACTCTATTCATTTGTTATTTAAAGGGTTGATAATCCTAAAATACCAGTTATCTAAACTTAACAGAGCTACTAATGACACTTACAAACAGATATGAGGTAAACTTATAGGAGTGTGCACACTGTGAGATTTTGGCAGGATATTTTGACTAGATAATCAAAATTTATTAGAAGGTTAGCCAAAATCTTCTACATAGCAAATAATAAGCCATTGACTTGCCAGTGACTTGACTTAATTTCCCTAGATCGCTTAGAAATTAAGCATAGATTGATGTGTGTAGAGCCCATAATGACAGAGATGAGCGGCCCCACGCACCGCTATCGCCAGTAGATGAAGAATGAGCATCTACCATAAATCTAGTTAGATCGCTTATCAAGAGACTGCATATCACCTGTGTCGTTGTAGCAGGCGATTGTGATCTGCATTTACTTGCTTAACTGAAATCTCCCATGCTATGTCGCTAAGCTGAATGGTGCTCATGGTGGAAACATCGCTGGACTTTCTGAGCATTCTAGATGCCAGGAAGCTCAAGGGGAATCGCCCATGCTTAATCGCTATGTGTGTAGGCTCCTTTAGATACCGATGCAGTATTTCATAGCAGAGACTGCGCAGGCAACGCAATTTTGACTATGTTATAGACTATCATTTGTTAGACAAAATTGCTTAGTCAAAATCTCCATTGCATCTAGTCAAATCGCTTAGACAAAATCTCACAGTGTGTACGGGGCTTCAGATAGTTACATTTATATCTGTTATGTAGCCAAATGAAAGCTATTTTTGTTATCAATAATTGCAATCAAAAGGTTCAGTAGCTTTAAATTATGTGTCTCATTCAGATATTTTACAAACAAGCATAAAATATCTCTTTACTATTAGTGGGGCAGTGAGTGTGTTTGCAGCTATTTATGGTGATGCAGCACAGTTTTCATAATAGAGGGACAGTGATGCCATGATAGAGAGCATGAAGTGGTGATGGGTGCGGTTACAGAAAAGAGATATTTAATAGGTCGAGCCAATATGGTCGACATGCAAAAGGTCATCAGTAACAAAAGGTCGACAGGGTCAAATGATCGACTGTGTCTAAAGCCAACAGGGCTAAAAGGTTGACATGAAAATGACCGAGTAATACAGTTTTGTTTTTTAAACACATTATGTCCATTTTGTAGGCTGATGAAAACATAGACACATGGCTTGCTTTGGACATGGTTACCATTCCCAATATTAGTCCACGTGGGTGGTAAATAATAACAGAGGTTGAAACAAAATGTAAAAAAAAAAAAATTGTGTCAACCATTGTAATCTTGACCTTTAGAATCTGCATCGCTGCAGGATCCTAGGGAGGTAGGGGGGATCCGTTCTGCGCCTGTGCAGAATGGATCTTCTAACCCTAATTCGATGTGCAATTGCCAGCTGATGTACTTGTGGCTCCTGTCGCATTTCATTTTTTCACGTAGCCAGGAAAGTGTTTAAACTATGTCTTACAGTATATCAAAGACTTGTTTTCTTCACTTATTTCACCCTCATCCATCAGTCTCTCAAATAGAAGAATGTGATGATGAGGTAACTATTATAAGCTACCAATCTTTAGTGCTACTTGTTTGGAAACATGCATTCTGCACCTTGGCACCAGTACATTTATGTGCATGTAACAATAGGTTTCTTTGTTTTCTCAGCTACACATGCTCACAACAATGTAATTTCCACATACAGAAAAAGATTCTCCATGATGTAATGGTAATCTGGACAGCTGCTATCTGGAAGACAACACGCAGCAAATACAATGATGGCATTAAGACCCTCGCCATAGTAACCTGCAGCATAGGAGATATAAATAAACATAAATAAGTTATAAAAATACCAAACGCATGTTTATATAGATAGAAAAAATAAAATGAAAATAATAAGCCTTGTAGGGCATTCGTTGAGAATATATACATGCTCTTCCCAGATCCTATCATTTGGCAGAGCTTGCAACACCTCAGTCTGAGAGCACTTTTTTGGGAATTTCGATTAAAAAGGACAAGACATTGCAAATCCTAATTGAATGGATGCTTGGCAAAGGACAGGTATGTTTTTATTATTAATAAAAAAAATATTTTCAGAGAAATAAACTTTATCTGAAAATATTTTTTTGGCTGGGATTTATCCACTTAAATTGTTCTCTATTGCTATCATGAAAGGTAACTTTATTAGGTTAATTTAAACACCAAGTGGATGATTTAGAGCAGGCATGTCCAACGTTGGCCCTCCAGATGTTGTGAAACTACACATCCCAGCATGCTTTGCCACAGTTTTGCTATTAGAGAATGCTAAAACTATTGCAAAGCATGCTGGGATGTGTAGTTTCAAAACATCTGGAGGGCCAACGTTGGACATGCCTGATTTAGAGTCAGGTGCACGTGTGACTTTGGACATCTGGGTATAAGCTGCGCATCATTTCGATAAATTAAACTGGTAAAATCCTCCACTCTGTGTCTGGTCCAGTTTATGCATGCAGATGTCTACTTCTTTTCTTTCAACCTGCAATTAGTAGATTCCAGCTGCAGCGGGTCACAGAAAAGGAGGCACAACTTGTCAAGACAAGTCCCCAGCGCCACTAGTTTATTTACTTTATCTGCACATGTGACTTTATGCAAATATATGCTGCAACAAACCTCTTTCATGGTACTGTTACTGTTGTTAGGTCAACAGTCAATCGGCCACTATTGGTCGACAGGCAAGATGTCGACATGGTCAAAAAGTCAACATGCTCTAGGCCAACACGGCAATGCTTGACACATGATACGTTCAACATAAGATTTTGCACAATTTTTTTCTTTTAGATAACTAGTTCATACTTTACGATCTGTGTGGACTACAATTGGGAATAGTTACATGAGCCGAGTGAAGCGAGGTACCATGCCTGAAGCATGGAGAGCGGAGCGAGTCATGCTAGGGTAAGCATTACACTTATTGGAGGTCCATGTCGACAAAGGCTGAATAGACACAACATTTTTTTAAAAACTCATGCTGATCTTTTCATGTGTCGACCATGTGCGTATCGACCTAGTGCATGGCGACCTTTTCTCTCTATAAGACCTTGTCACTGTCGAAAATCGTATTCAACCTTGTCACTGGCAACCTAATGATCCACACCCCCTGGTGTATATCTATGCTTACGAATGTGCAAGGACTAAGATGCCCAACACTGAAGAACTACTTGGTGCATCCTGAAGCACCATTGGCACACCGTGCGAACATTGGGCCAGATGTATCAAGCTTCAAAAGTGATAAAATGGAGAGTGATAACCAGCCAGCCAATCAGCATCTACCTGCCATGCCACAGGCTGGGTTTGAAAAATAACAGGTAGGAGCTGATTGGCTGGCTGTTTATCACTGTACACTTTATCACTTTTTGAAGCTTGATACATCTAGCCCATTGCACCTTATGATTTATGATATGGCCAGTAATGGGAGCAGTTGAGTATCCCCTTACAGAGGCACTTTCAGTGAATGTGGCAGCCCGATAACACAGCATCTCCCTGTCACTCTCTTATACACCTCAATTGCAACTTTGAATCTGTACACATGCTATTAGATTGCATTCATAGTGCAATGCATGTGTAGAAACAGATTGGGCCCTAAACATCAATATTAAGTCAATGCTCACCTCCATGTGTTACCACCTTCATGTACGGTTTTATCATTTGTAAATCAATGCGATGTTCCTGCTCCCCAATGATCACTGTCCTCCATAAGCGTCCATTTGTAGTCCCCCCCTCTTCCACTGCTCCATCTCCAAACAAGTCTGCACTATCCCCAGGCATATTCTTGGCACTTGCAACAGGGGTGTCATCTAGAATCAAAAATATTTACATAATCATCACATATTACTATACATTAAGTTATGTACATAGTTTGTAGGCACCAGTATGCCCTTAACACAGTTGCATTGAGTCAGCTTATCAATGTGCTACAGTATATAAGGGAGCACTGCAGTCAGGATCATTGTACTGGGATCTTCTGTGATGTGAGGTTGTTTATTGTCTTGACAAAGGCCCTCTAGTGGCCGAAACATTGACTGCAACTTGAAAAAGTAAGATGTAACTTATCAGGAAGTACCATTTCAAATACATTGATTTTACTGGTGAGTGTTCCTTGTGGACCTAACAAGCTCTACACCTGCACTATAAATGGAACATATACTACGTTAGCTTAGTGGAGCACCCCATATGCTGACAGGGGCTGCCCATGAGTGCAGATCCTCCAAAATATACATATAATTTAAATATATATATATATATATAATATTTATTTTGCACAATTACTTTTTCTCAAACTTAAAATGTTATAATGTTATTCCAAAAGTATAAATATAATTAATTATTGATACTTGGATAAGATGGTCTATAGTTTGTAAAAATAATTAGCATTACACTTCAACTAAAATATGATCAATTTACTCATTATAAATTCAGCTAAAAGTTCTACAATACTTAAAATTATAACTTCACAGTACTCTGTCCCTACTTAAACAATGAAAAGCAAGCTTACATTAAAATGATTTTATAATTACCTTCCCATTCCAGCTCATTACCATTGCCCAAAAACTCCAATGAATCTGTTTCATCTGGAGTCTCAATATCATCCACATTTATATCCAGGTCATCCGGTGTATCTAGGAAGTCATCAGAAAGGACAGAGCCCTCACTCTGGTCCAATGAGATGTTAATCTCTGGAGCCACAAGTGTTTTCCGCTTGCGATGGGAGTCACTGATGTTAAGCGTGCTTGGCGGGGCTGAATACAAAAACATGGATAAAGGTAAGAACATTTGTACACTGCCACATCTGGAAGTAGCATAACATCACTGGATCTAAAAGTACAATTTGCAATGCCAGTCCAACCTACCAAGGCCCTTGCACTAATCTCCTAAGCACCATGGAAGATGGAGCAGTGTTAGTCAGGGGGGTGAGAAATATATGATGTAGCCCTGTTAAATGTGTCAGCCCCACTGTATACTCTGGAGAGAAGAGTGGGGGCACACACTTCCTGGCCCTGTAGTCACCACAACTGTGGCACTTTCGCTACTGTTCGGCGTATTGCAAGGTACTTACAGGAGGTAATGTCTTCTGTGGGAGTGCCAAGGGTATCCATTCCATTGTCTTCAGGGAGAGGCCTGTGGAACAGAAATAATTGGTGTATATTAGAAAGAAGAGATGCAACAAAACTCCTACAGTGACTGTATAATGTGGCTCTAGTAATGGTCCATATATAGGGGGTTATTCAGACCTGACCACGGGGCTGCGAATTCGACTGCGCATGTGTAAGGATTGTAGCATGCATGCATGCGCAAGGACATCCTGCCATAAAATCCAGCGTCTTTTTTAATCAACAGCCATTCCCAAGTTGATTGACAGGAAGCTGGCACTTAGGGGTGGTAACCGGCTGTTTAGGGAGTGTCAGGGAACGCACTGGCCCCGTTCAGTCTGAGTAGGTTCTGGGTAACACACAGACTGCACACTTTGGGGAATTCATTCAATGGTGAGTGAGTTGCGAATGGATTTACAGCTAATTGCTGATCTGCTAAATTTTCACTGGCTTTTTCGCAGCCTTGTACGGGAGACGTTTCACTATGGCAGGGCAGCAGCTATCTGATCGCAGGGTGTAGAAATTAGCAGAGAATCTATTAGGTCTGACAAACCCCAATAGACAGTACGGGGAGTTTAATGCCATACAACCACCCCAATGCGACTTCGGAACAGCATTTCATGCTCAATATATTTGCTTATTTTTCCTCACTAAACAATACAATTATATAATCACTGTAATGTGCAGCATAAAGAGAAGAAAATGGGTACTTGTTTCCTAGAACGGCCACACCGATTTTGATCGGGTCGGGAAAATCGCGTCGATCGCATCGCATGCGACCAAATCGCATGCGATGCAACCGACGAGATGGACCCAATTATTACATTGAATCAAATGTGAAAAGGGTCCCTGGGACCCTATTTTACATTGGATTCAATGTAAAATTGTCCACAGACCCCAATTTTAACCCCCCTGATGGCTCAAATGGCCCCATTGTGAACGGCACCCCACGATTGACGCCAACCCGAAGCGTGGTGAGCGTGGCAAGCGTAGCGAGCCTGCGAGGGGCGGCGGTACGTGTCCTCCGACCTTTTCATACCCCTACTATCCACATAGTTGAGAATATAAAGTGTGGCGAGTGCAGTGAGCCACCGAGCCCGAAGCGTGACGAGCGCAGCGAGCCCCGCGTGGGGACATGCATTACTTCGCAGGTATACGCGTCCCCTCACGCTTCAGGCTCGGTGGCTCGCTATGCTCGCCACACTTTATATTCTCAACTCCACGCCGACGTGGATAGTAGGGGTATGAAAAGGTCGGAGGACGCGTACCGCCGCCCCTCGCGGGCTCGCTACACTTGCCACACTTCAGGTTGGCGTCAATCGTGGGGTGCCGCTCACAATGGGGGGGCATTAATTTATAGGCATGACGGGGGCATATACAATGAGAAATGGGCCATATTGGCCCATTTCCCATTGTTAGCTATGTAAAAATGTGCTTAATCGCGTCCATCGCATCATGTGCCATTATAATGGCACATCACCGATGCGATGAACGCGATTACAATGTTAAAAATATTTTAACATTGAACCCTATGGCAAAATCGCGTTGATCGCGTCACGTGCCATGTTAATGCACACGACCGACACGATCAACGCGATTTGATTTCAAAGGAAATCGGGTCCATCGCGTTAATCGTGTACCTTAAGTTAAGGTACACGGTTACTCCCGATTGTGGCCGTTCTAGGAAACAAGTACCGAAAATGCATGCTTTTTTTATTATGCAGGTGCTGCTATGTACTAAAACAAAGTCCTAAATAGGAATAGGATTTTTTTTTAAAATAATACATAAATAAATATGTGAGGATCTTCAACACTTTATAACCAGTCCTGTTTTATTTAGTCTAGACAGGACATGAAAAATAGGGGGCAAATTTGAGTGGGGCCCCCTGATTTTAACCAGCATTAGTCAAAAACAACCAGTGCATGTGACATTCTAAGGAAGATACACAGCGTGAGATCTTCCTCAGTGGCGGGATTAAGGGTCAGGCTGTCCCTAGGAACATAATTATGTACCTGGCTTTCCACAGTGCTTTCTATGCTCTTCACCTAGTGGATGGCAGCCTTTAAGCTCTTCTGCATGGCCACTTCTATCTTAAGGAGCTCTTCATCGCTCCTCCTTCACAGTCAGACTGGCTCCCCAGCCTTGCACTGGTTAATACTAGCCAATGTAAGTGGGCGGGTCACGGTGCCTGCTTGCATCAGCCATGCTAAAGAGCTTAATAGCAGCTGCCCCCCGGGGGGAGCTAAAAAAGTGGAGTGGAAGTCCTGGGCAAGGCAGCTACTATGCAAAAGCTGTAACTGATGATCAGATGCATTCCATAGACATGTGCCTTGTGGAAAATAAGGCACTGGTATTCCTCCCATCATGTCAGCTAGTACTAGACTACTACACCCTGTGATTACATAGTTACATAGTAGGTGAGGCTGAATAAAGACTTTCGTCCATCTAGTTCAACCTATGTTTATAGTAGCTTGTCCCTTGTTGTATAGTATGTTCTGATATTTTAAAGACAGATTGTTACTTATTTATACCCGTTGATGTTTTTAACCAATAAATGTTTATCCAACCCTATTTTAAACGTATTTATAGTGTCTACCGACACCACTTCTTCAGGAAGAGAGTTCCAAAGTTTGACTGTTCTGACTGTAAAGAATTTTTTTTTTCTAGATGAACAAAATCTTTTTTCTTCTAATCTAAACTCGTGCCCTCTCGTCCTAGATTCCTGTCTATCAGAAAAAAGGGTGCTTGACAGTTCCTTATATTGGCCCCTGATATATTTGTACATGTTGAGCATGTCCCCCCTTAAACGTCTCTTCTCTAGTGTAAATAGTCCCAGCTTGCTTAATCTCTCCTCGTAGCTTAAAGTCTCCATTCCCCTAATAAGCTTAGTTGCTCTTCTTTGTTTTTTTTCTAATTCTATGATGTCCTTTTTATAGTGTGGGGCCCAGAATTGTACTCTGTATTCGAGGTGCGGTATAACCAATGATTTGTACAGAGGCATAATTACTTTTGAATCCCTAGTTTCCATGCCCCTTTTAATACATGCTAGAGTTTTATTGGCCTTTTTAGTTGCTATATTACATTGAGCACTACACCCTAGTTTGTTGTCTATTTGGATTCCTAGATCCTTTTCGAGTACTGAATTACCCAATTCATCCCCGCTTAGGTTATAACTTGCACACTGGTTATGTCTCCCAAGGTGCATGACCTTGCATTTGTCCACATTGAACCTCATCTTCCACTTTTTTGCCCACTCGTCTAGATTGTTAAGATCATTTTGGAGCGTGGTGACATCTTCTGATGATTTAATAACTCTGCTCAGTTTTGTATCGTCCACAAAGATGGATACATTACTGAGTAACCCCATCCCAATATCGTTAATAAAAATGTTAAACAAAATGGGCCCTAGAACCGAACCCTGTGGCACTCCACTTAGTACTGGCATCATATTTGAAACTGCACTGTTCACAACCACTTTTTGTTCTCTATTACACAGCCAGATCCCTACCCATGTGCAGATATTTGCCCCTAATCCCAGGTCCTCCATTTTATTTATCAACCTCTTGTGTGGTACGGTGTCGAAGGCTTTAGCAAAATCTAGGAAAATCACATCTACAGCATTTCCATTGTCAAGGTTTTTGCTAACCTCTTCATAGAAACCAAGTAGATTAGTTTGGCATGAACGATTTTTCACGAACCCATGCTGGTTATAACTAAGTAAACTATGAAGGTCTAAATATTCCTGGATCCCATCTCTTAAAAATCCTTCAAATAGTTTACCCATTATTGATGTTAAACTAACAGGTCTGTAATTAGCGGGATCCTCCTTTTTTGAATAATGGCACTACCTCTGCTATTCTCCAGTCTTTTGGTATCTTTCCTGATGATAGTGAATTATTGAAGATCTAATGTAGAGGGGAAGCTAATTCCTCCCTTAATTCCATTAGTACCCTAGGATGAATCCCATCTGGCCCAGGTGATTTATTTGTTTTGATTTTACTGAGCCTCAATATTATTTCCTCGGTAGAGAAATCAATATTGAGGTCTGATTTGTTCATCCCATTTGTGGTATGTGTGCGTTCCACAGTCTGCTCTCTTTTAGTAAACATTGATGAGAAGAACTCATTTAACAGTTCTGCTTTTCCCTTATCCTCCGTAAAACTTTTTCCAGTGATATCGGTTAGTGGGCCTATGTTGTCCTTAATTATACGTTTACTATTTATGTATTTGAAAAACTTATTGGGGTTAGTTTTGCTTTCAGTGGCTATGCGCTCTTTATAATCCCGTTTAGCTACTTTGATTGCCCCTTTGCAAATTTTGTTTGATTCTTTGTAATTGGTGAATGCCTCCTAATTTAAGTTATTTTTATAGAATTTAAATGCTCTTGTTTTATTGTTGATTGTCCAACCACGGTGGCTTTTTTATTGAATTTACCCTTATTTACTTTAATAGTTAATGATTCGAGTACCATATACAGTATACTCGGGTATAAACCTACTTTTTTAGAACATTTTTTATGCTGAAAAAGCCCCCCTCGGCTTATACTCGAGTGAGGGTCCCACTTGCGTCAATAAGTTTTCCCAGTTTTTTTTTATGTAAAATTAGGTGCCTTGGCTTATATTTGGGTCGACTTATACTCGAGTATATACGGTACATTTCTCACATTTCCCACATTTCCTCAGCATTTTTCCCCTCAAAAACAGTTTCCCACACAATTCTTTTTAGGGCTTCTCTGAATATTTCAAAGTTAGCTTTTCTGAAGTTTAGTATTTTTGCCGATCCTTTAAGATGTAATTTACTGAAGTTGATTTCCAGTGATGTCTTCCCAAATCACTGTGGCCCCTTTCCTTGCTATGGATGGCTTAAAACTTTTAAAAACTGTATTTGCAAATAAAAAATATGGTTTACAGCAGACAGAAGTACTAATTAAGTTTTGTTAATAGTCACTTTGCAACTACCCAAATTCACTTTTAATGGCTTTTGGAAATTTACATTTCTAATTACATTTACTTTTCATGACTCTGCAGCTGTAAGCTTGCAGCTGCTTATCATTTATCATCAATGCACATGGGGCAAAGTGCCCTTTCTATGTGTACACACTGGGCTATTATGTGTCACTAACAGAACAGAACATACATTGCAGCTGTAGTTAACAGGAAACCCTGAATAAAATGACCTATTGATTTGGAATTTGGACGCATTTCAATTCTGTTTACAGAATTCTAATGCTGCTATCTAGCTCCGTAAGGGGAAATATACACATTTTATTTTCCCTTAAACATTTTTTCAGGCATAGATAATAATTTAAAGGTATACAATTTTGCAAGACAGCTAAAAACAAAACCATTCTATTTGTAATATGAAATACAAACAATAGTCTGCAATTGTTCCTACAATTGCTTTTGCATTTGATTCAGATATCAGGGGTGACATCTAACAGTAAGAGATATTTCGACATTTGCGATAGTCAAAAAAGTCAGAATATGCATGTTTTCCAAAAATCGCACATAAAGGGGGATATTCAATCTCCGTCGAGCATCTCCCGTGGGGGAGATGCTCAACGGGCCCTATTCAATGCTGTCTTCCCCGACAGCATTGAACAGGGTTTCCTGGCAGAACGAGCCCGACATCTCTAGCTGTCGGGCTCATTCTGCCGAGAACAGCCGTGAAGTGACGAGCTGCCGGCTGCATCTTGTCACTTCCCGGCCGCAACTCGCGGCCACGCCCCCTTCTCGTCCCGCTGCAGGCGGGACATTGAATCCCGCCTGCATGTTCTCGGTCGAGCTGACCGAGAACGGGACTGGGTCACGGCAGGCGAGCAAGCTCGTCTGCCGTGACCCGAAGATTGAATACCCCCCTTAATAGGATGCAAATAGTTTCCGTGAAAATCGCACATTCTGACCTGTCCATTTTTACTTTCACTTTAATTCGCATCCACATGTTTTCCCATTAAAAAGTATACAACTCGCAAATTTAATAGGATGCGATTTTTGGAAAACGTTACCAAAAATCGCAAAACAAACAGACCAAGTTCAACAAGTCGAGTTTCACAGAACCATGCACAGACCTGTGCGATCTGTGCATGGTTCTGTCCCAAAAATTTTTGTAAAAGTAAAATATGTGGGGTACCCCCACCTGAGCATAACCAGCCCTGGTCTCAAGAAATTCAGGGGCCAAAAATTCACCAGGCTGAAGGGCTGGTCCTGGTTTCCAAAATATGTGGGACAAAATGAGTAGGGGTCCTCCATATTTTGACAACCAGCACTGGCCCCAAACAGCCAACAGGGTAATGCCACACCCAGGCATTAAAAGGCCCGCTGGGTCTTGTAGTTCCACAACATTACAAAAAAACTGTTAAACATCAATGCTGTTACAGTGGGATTACTACAGTGGCACACAGAAGTCCCTGACCTGACAATGGTAGACATCTTGAATGTCAATATCAAACTAAATAAACAATTGGTCTCCATCTTTTATGAAGAAATGAGTCATAAAATACTACACAGATCCTATTACACACCAGTGACAGTTTCTCATAGGAGATGCTCCCTTCTCCAATTGTTCTAAATGTGGCTCCCCAGGTGTGGATATAACTTACTTGTCCAAAAGTACAAACGTTGTGGCAAAATATTCAAACATATATTAACTCAAATTTGAAAATATTATTTCAAATTACCAAAACATGGGCATTTTGGGGCATACACCCTAAAATACTTTTCCCCATCCTGCCCAGGGGCAACCGTATCTTACTTAATAAATTGGCTGCAGCCATAAAAAAAAAAAAAACATTCTCTCTCAATGGATTAAGCCTGACTCGATCAAAATAAATCGCTTACATCCCCAAATTGCATATTTGTTCTCTATGGACTGGACTGATACTACGTTCCAGAAAGACCAAAGGTTTTTTTGAAACATGGCTCCCATATATTCATACATTTTCTTTACCTATTAAAGAAGTACTTTGCAAATGCTTTCAATTTACCACTTGGTATAACATGTAAGTAACTGTGTCAGGTGTCCCTTTTTTATCAGACTAACAAACCACTTCTCTTTATTTAATCAATCTCTATCCTAATTCATGGAGGTCTCTTTTAACTTTGTTTTATTCTGATTATACTCTGTTATGTATATATTTTACATTGTGGTTTTGTGCTGTATATATGAGGGGTTGTGTTCCATTTAGACGGTGGTGAAATACCACTGCCTCAATACACTGTATCAATGATGCCAAAATCTTTTATATTTTATGTTGCTTGCTACAGTTTTGTTTATTGGACATATAGGGTGACATTGTATGGGATGAGATAATCTGACTGGCGAATTTTATCGCAAAAACGGCCGTTTTCGCACTTTTTCCCTAATTCGCATATTTAATGAGATGCGAAAATCGTCAAAAAGTGCGGTTTTGCCGCGAAATCGCACTTTTTAAAAGTGCGATTTTTAGTTTTCGCCAGAACTCGCATCCAGATATTTTCACATTGAAAAGTATACAATTCGCATATTTAATGAGATGAGGCGCTGGACCTGGATTGGTGAGTATATTGTTGTAAAAGTGAGGTGTGTGGATGTGTATGTAATAAATTTTTACTTCTCTTTGTGTGTGTTTTCTTTTAACATTCTTTTTACAGGTGGACTACAAGTCCCAGCGGGCCCGATAATGCCCCGCATGCTGGGACTTGTGGTTCCCTGTCCAAGGCTGACTAGCCACGGTGCTCATGTTTCGGTCGGGGGACCTTATATAAAAAGTGTCCCCCGGCTGTGGCATGACACCGAGGGCTGTTGGAGCCCGGTGCTGGTTTCAAAATACGGGGGACCCCCAGATTTTTTGTCCCCCGAATTTTTGGAACCAGGACCTGTCCAAGAGTCCGGGGCTGGTTTCAGAAATACGGGAGACCCCTATGCTTTTTGTCCCCCATATTTTTGGAACCAGCCCCGGCTCAATGAGCCCGGGGCTGGTTATGCTCAGGAGGGGGGACCCCACGCTACTTTTTTTTTTTTTTTTTTTTTATTTAAGAACAAAAAATCGCACATTTCCTTAAATTCGCACATTTTCATGCCTAAAATTCGCACATTTTCATGCCTAGAATTCGCACATTTTCATGCCTAATTGCACTTTTTTCTCCAAAATTCGCATCTCATTAAATATGCGAAAAGCGGGCAAAAAATGCGATATTAAAAAGTGCGATTTGGTGCGAATTTTAGACATGCCTAAAAATCGGAACCCATAGAATGTCACCCGTATTGTTATTTTTTTATGATCATCTGTCATTAAAAATCTTTTGAAAAAAATAAATAAAAAAACAATCAGTTGTTTTTCAGTTTATCGATCATTCTATCATTACATGACTCCTTTATCACCATCACCAACCAACTGGAGACAAGAATACCTTTAAAATAAAGGCATTATTGTATAAAATCAATAGACATCCATGGGAAAGTTAAGGTTATACGTATGTTTACCCCCAATATACCCCTTACTCCTTTCACAAACAATTCAAGAGGCTATGAGGGGGTATTCAATCTGTGCCAATTTTTCCCCATTTCCAGTCATTGGCAGGTATTTAATGCTGTGGGCGAGCGGTGACAGCGAGCAGAGCTTCCTGCTCGCTGTCACCACTCACCCTGTCAATATTCAACGCAGCCCCCTCATACGCCAATTTCCCCTCGCTCCGTTTTTTGAGCGAGGGGGAATTGGCGTATGCAGCTCCAGAAGCAGCGAGACTCGCGGCTAAATACAGCGAGTTTTCTGCTAAATACAGTCTCGCTGTTTGGGGGAATCATCGCCGTCCTGTGACGGCGAGGATTTCCCCAGAACGTTGAATAGAGCGAGCGGCCGGTGCGTGGGTTAAACAGCGAGGATCGCTGTTTTTCAGCAATCCTCGCTGTTTAACCCCCTCGCCGGCCACATTGAATACCTGCCTTATTCCAACTGGAACTTCTGTGCTGCTTTGCATAAAAAAATCTAAAGGGATACCAAGTTACAAGAGATTTGTTGAACTGTGTGAGAAACTGGTTCCAATAGCGATATTTAGCTTTAAGGCAATTTATTTGAAACATTGTCTCCAAAGTTTTTAAAATTAATGTGCCCAACAGATGTCAGTGCTGAATGAATTGTTATATTTAATATAGATATATCTATGTGTTATTAATACATTTTTATACTGTGACAACTGCGCTCTCTGTTTTTCAATTACCTGCCATTGAGTTTGTCCAAAATTCCCAAGTACCTGTTCCGGATTTTCATGATACAATAACACATCATCTGCTTGAAAGGTATCTTTATACCTTTAAAAATTGGCCAAGATTGAACAACAGGGGGGAAAGCGGGCAACTTTAATGGGTGCCTCTAAACATACAAATTGGGTCCCCTCTCTGTCTGTTTATTAGTAATGTTGTCAATGGTTGGGTGTACAAATAGCAAATTAAATCCACAAAAGAATCTCTCTTCTCCGATACCGAATATAGATGGGGCCAAGCCACAGAATCAAAAGCTTTTGTTGGTGTCTGAGCTCAACAACATTCCCTTAGAATTGGCTTTCTGAGTCCCCGTGATCACCACAGCTATTTTCAGGCTTTCACAGAAAGGCATCCTCCAACAAACCATGGGGTAGATTTATTAAGCTAGGTGAAGTGATAAAGTGTCTGTTTTTTTATCATCGGCCAATCAGCTCCTACCTGTCATTTTTCAAACCAATCCTTCACAGTTAGGAGCTAATTGGCCGGTGATAAAAACCAGACACTTTGGGCTGGATGTACTAAGGGGAAAATGCCGTAAAACCCCCGTTTTACCGGATTTTCCTATGTACTATAACCTGGCCGCACCGATTTCGCCGGGCTTCTTTTCGCCGCAACCCCGCCGCCTCGCTGACCTCGCTTCTCCCCCTCCCTTGGGCTTACCTTCCTACAGGTCCTTCCTCCCCCTAGCAATGCAGCCGGACGTCCTTCTGGCTGCAGGGGAGAGGAGGAGGCGCCGGAGACAGCCTGCTTAGCTGTCCCCGGTGTGAAGGCAGCAGGAGGCGGCAGGGAGGAGACGGAGATCCCCCGCATACCACAGTACAGGTATCATGGGGGGTCTTCGTTACCGCACTGCGATGTCAGCCGCATATGTTAGTACATATGCGCTGGCATCACGGTGGGCGGGCAGCGAAGGGTGGCGATGTAATTTATTACTTTATATGTATTCTGCGTCCCCTCGCTGGGCTCACTGCTGCCACGCGCTCGCCACGCTTCGGGCTCTGTTTATCACTCTCCATTTTATCACTCTCCATTTTATCACTTTTGAAGCGTAGTGCATCTGGCCCTAGGTCTTTTGGGAGTAGTCTTAATACCTGTGTCACGTTTAAAGTAAACTGACTGCCCACATACAGTGGATTAACATTTTGTTTGTCCTATCAAAGAGACTTTCAGAGTGTGGGCAGGTCCACGTGATGTCAGAACGTCATGCAGTAGTGATGCAGTGCTGCTCTGGAAATGTTTTGGATGGCCACAAAATCTCCTGAGCCCTAGGAAGGTACCTAGGTTGCCTTGTGGAAAATCTGCCTCTGTCAGTATAGCCAGGCCTGAATTCTTTTATTGCCTCTAACTCTATAGGTGTCTGTCTGTAAATCCAACCCCACCCTCTGAATCCAAGCTCATCTGCATCTTATGCCCCTTTCAGACCGCACAAAAAAAACGGTATTTTGCCGATTTGTAACCGTTTTGAAACGGTAATCTGTGCAGTCTGAAAGGTGCAAAGTGATTGTACCGTTTCCAAAAAAAAAAAGGTTTTTGGAAACTGTAAAAAAGCAGGGTCCTACCCGTTTCAGACCCGTTTTTTTTGGTGTCAAAGCGGATCTGAAACGTGATTCCTCCCCCCCCCCCCCCCCCGGGCAGCGCAGGGAGGGGAATAATCGCGCTGGGGGCAGGGAGTCCCTAGAGTGTATGTTATATCAGTGGCGGGGTCCCTGCAGCTACTAGTTCCCATACGCTGCAGGGACCCCGCCACTGATATAACATACACTGTAGGGACCCCCTGCGCTGGGACCCCCGGGCAGCCTCTCTCCCCCCCCCCCCCCCCCCGTGTTGTGTCCATACCGCGCTGTTTTGCAGCCTCTCTCCCCCCTCGCCCCCCCTCATACCTCCAGCATCTGCTATCACCGGACGGAATGCTGTAGATAGCCGGCTCCTGTCCAGCCGGTCCAGGCTGTTAAGGCGTTTGTGAAAACGGCTCACACTGCTCCCCTGTGCACTGTGGCCGGTCCAGGGGGGGGGGGTGGAGGCTGCCCGCGGGTCCTCCCGCAAAACTGATTAATGTATGGGGGGGGGGGGCGCGCACAGCTGCCCAGGTGTCCTCTGTAAAAATTGATTCATTGGGGGGAGGCTGCCCTGCCCCCCCCCCCCCCAATAAATTAATCAGTTTTGCGGGAGGACCCGCGGGCAGCCTCTCGACCACCCCACCCCCCCCCCGCCCAGCCTGGACCGGCCACAGTGCACAGGGGAGCAGTGTGAGCCGTTTTCACAATCGCTTTCACACCGCAAACCTGCTTTAGACCAGGTATTTAGATGCGGTGTGAAAGGGGGTAAACTTCCTCTGTCACGTCTTAAAAAAACGTTTTAAATACCTGGTCTAAAGCAGGTTTTGCGGTGTGAAAGCAGCATTATTTAAAAGAAAATATTAGTGAAGTATTTTCTCTTGCAACCTAAACCAACCAATTTGTTTCTATTTGTGTGCTGTTCTGATGGCGCATCTGTCTGTACTACTGCCTACAGCCTCTCAATCTGTGCCCACTTCTGCCTCTCTGTGCTTCTTCTTGTAGCCCCTACTGCTTCTATATGCATATATCCGACCTATAGAGTCTACTGTTCCATTAAAAAAAAAAAAAACATTCATTATGTTTGAACACAAAACAGACAGCTCGTGAGCTGAAAGTACCCACATGTATAGTGTTGTGAATAATCGAACCATGACCGATTTATAATTTATCACAATTTATTTCCTGTGGTTTTCTGCCAGGCTGAAACTCATTCCAGTTTCCTCTGCTGATGCAGCAATGTATACTGTATGTACCCTGTACTTCTGTTGTATTCAACTGGAAGTTAATGGGTTTTTTTATGCATGTACTCTATAATTGGGTCCTGCGGATCGCTTGTGGCACCATATAAATAAAGGTTATTATTATCAATAATAATAATAATAATATAGCGCACACAAATTCCGCAGCGTTTTACAGACAATATATGACCATTTACATCAGTGACCCAGTGGAGCTTACAAACTATGTTCCCTACAAGAGGCAGAACTACCATTGGTGCAGCAGGTGTATTGTACCAGGCCCTTGAGGACGAATTGGCCCACTGTTGCCACTTATTGCTGTGTGACACATTGAGAACTTGGGTTGGAGTGGATGAGGGGGGCCCAAATTATATTTTTTGCATCTGGGCCAACCATTCACAAGTTCCTAACACACACACACACACACACACACGTTAATTTTGTCAGGAGCCAATTAACTCACCAGGATTTTTTAGGATTGTGTGAGGAAACTGGAGTACCCAGATGAAAACCATGCAAGTACGAGGAGGCTATACAAAACTCAACACAGTTAGGGCAAACTCAACTAAATTCTTCACCATTGCAAATATTCATTCTCATCTACCTGTCTACCACTCACATTCCTCTGCATCTACTGTAAATACGCTAACTCCCCCAAACCCAACTCACTCATTTAGCTTAAATTAACTAAATACTCCACATTAACACCAGTTACAACTCCACCACCATTAGCCTTCACACCTCCACAAACTACATTCACAAATCCACACCACTTCCATTCCCGCTCCTCCACTCCCCATACCAGTAGCAACTAGGGAATATCAAACCAATATTTATTTATTAACAGTTTCTTATATAGCGCAGCAGACTCCGTTGCGCTTTACAATTGTAAACAGAGATAAAACAAACTGGGTGACAACAGACAGACATGGAGGTAGGAGGGCCCTGCTGCAAGCTTACAATCTATAGGGATATAGGAGGGGAATACAAGGACAGGCACCAGTAATAGCATAGCAGTCCCACAAAGCTGCAAGTCCAGAAGAAAGGCTATATAATACATACTGTAAGTGCCTCAGAGGGTTATGCGTATGGAACTTAAATATGATAGGCTTGCCTGAAGAGGTGAGTTTTCAGGGAACACTTAAAAGTTTGGAGGCTAGTGGAGAGTCTTATTGTGCGTGGAAGAACATTCCATAGGATGGAAGCAGCCCGATGAAAGTCCTGTAATAGTGAACGGGAGCTAGTGATCCGTGCAGAAGAGAGACGCAGATCTTGTGCAGAGATTTTGTGATAAGTAAAGACATATATGCTGGTGCAGTATGGTTAATAGCTTTTTATGCGGGTAGAAGTATTCTATATTGAATACGGTAAAATACAGGCAACCAATGAAGGGACAGGCAGAGCGGATCAGCAGATGATGTGCGTCTTGCTAGGAAGATCAGCCTAGCAGCAGCATTTAAAATGGATTGCAGTGGCGAGAGTCTGTTCTTGGGAAGACCAGTTAGGAGACTATTGCAATAATCAATGAAGGATATAATGAGTGCATGGATAAAATATTTTTTTAGTGTCTTGTGTGAGATAGGGTCATATTTTGGATACGTTTTTTTATATGCATGTAACATGATGTTGCGACAGATTAAATGTGGGGAACAAAGGACAGTTTAGAGTCAAGGATGACCCCTGGGCAACAAGCTTGTGGGGTAGGGTAGAGTTGTCAACAGTTATGGAGATGTCAGGATGGTAACTGTTCTATTCTGGTGGGAATATAAGTAATTCCATTTTGGAAATATTAAGTTTGAGGTGGCGATAAAACATCCAAGATGAGATGGCAGAGAGACATTCAGGAACTCAGCCCAAAACTAGTGGTGACAACTCTGGGGTTGATAGATAGATTTGAGTGTCATCCGCATACAAGTGATACTGAAATCCAAAAGATCTGTTTAGTTTGCCAAGAGAGGAGGTATAGATTGAGAATTGCAGAGGACCCAAGACTGAGCCTTGCTGAACACCGACTGAGAGAGGAAGTGAAGAGAAGGTAGAGTCAGAGAAACAAACACTGAAACAGCGATTAGATAAGAACCAAGAAAGGGCTGTATCATTACACAGCAGCAGGCCTGCCTTCTGTTGTTATTGATGCAAGTGGTCTGCCTTGCCACAACCCCACCACTTTTGTACATCCAGGAACCTCATTGCAGCATCTGGGTAACATCTCTTGAAGTGACTGCACTGCGCCAGGTCCCCAAGGACTAAATGGTCCTAGGCATCCTCTTGTAATGTCTTTTAGCTCTGGCAACAGCCACAGGCTAGACTTTTATTTAAAAAAAATATGAGACATAGGCCAATTTAATTTGGAGTTATTTTGTCAGATTTTAAAAAAAAAAGTATATCAATGGGTGAGGTATGGTGTTAGGGAGTTATGTCAAATAACTCCCTATAAGTTATGTCAATGGCCCTGTGTGGCCATGTATAAGTGCAGTAGTGCTGTCCTGTGCTGCAGTATACAGCCACATATAAGTCCAGTATTTGGTGCCATGTGCTGCTGTATATTAGTCCATTAGGCTGCCCTGTGCAGCCCACATATAAGTCCAGTGGTGCTGTCCTTGGTGCTGTATATAAGTCCAGTGGTGGTGTGTGTTCATAGAGAAATGGAGGACACACAATTTAATACTATACCACTTAATACTAGTAGTACTGAAGCTGCTGCCACCAGTCATGACATTGACGATGCATGTCCATCAACATTGTCTGCTAAGGCCGATGCCCAATCTGGCACCTCTTTTCAATGTATTATGTGTTCTTTGGGGCCAAGTTTTTTAAAACTGCTATCCTGTCTGCCACGGGTTTGTGCTGCCCACTTGTGTCTCTTAACTTAGTCATCCAGCTACCCTGGTGCAAACTTTTGGCCTAAAAACAATATTGTGAGCTGTGAGGTGTTCAAAATAGACTGAAAATTAATGTAATTGAGATTAATATTACTGACAGAACAAAACAAAAAAAAATCTGTAATTTTAGCTGTTTTTATGTTTTTGTTTTAAATACGGATCAAAAACAAAAACGGTGGTTTGGGCAAAACGAATCCAGATCCAAAACACGAAAGGAGATCCAGATCTACAATCAAAGGGGTACAAAGGGTTAACTTTTACTCCAACAGAAAGAAGAAGTACTACAGATTAACTGAGGCACCCTACTTCAGTCAGGAACTGGACAGTGAACAAAGAACGAAACCAACCATGAGATATTAACATTTGTCACCAGAGCAATACGGACACTGTGGCCTATTATCAAAACAGATAAATATCTGCCTAATCCTAATAAGAAATGACCAATGCTATGCTATACTAAAATCCACAGCATTAAAGATGTCTTACTGTAGTTCATAATGACATAACTGGATTTACTAGCGCCAACAATCAGGGTTCTAACTTCCTAACGAGACCAGCAGGCAGCTACAAGTGTGTGAAATGCACCACCTGCCTAAACATGCTAACCAGCCCTACTTTCACGCACCCAGGAGAAAACCGAGTATTTTCGATCAAGAATATCCTCACCTGCACGTCATCATACATTGGGGTTTATTCTAGTTCATTCTTTCTGACAAAATCCTTCTTAGATGGACAAAACCATGTGCACTGCAGGGGGGCAGATGTAACATGTGCAGAGAGAATTAGATTTGGGTGAGTTATTTTGTTTCTGTGCAGGGAAAATACTGACTGCATGATTTTACACTGCAATATAGATCTCACTTTGAAGAAAAACCCCACCCAAATCTAATTCTCTCTGCACAAGTTACATCTGCCCCACCCGCAGTGCACATGGTTTTGTCCATCTAAGAAGGATTTTGTCAGAAAGAATGAACTAGAATAACCCCCATTGTGTATGTGATACAGAATCCCTGTAATCTATTATATGTCGGTAAGACCATCCGACCCATCAGGGACTAAATGGCCCTACACAGATCTGCCATCAAGCAGGCATTCGCTGGTAAAAATAATGAACAACCAGTAGCGAAGTATTTCGCCCTGAAGAATCACAAATTGTCAGACTTGAGGCATATTGCTCTTGACCACATCCCTAAATCAATCTGGAGAGGTGACAGATCTGGCAAACTTTTGAGGCTTGAATCCAGATACTGTAGATACGCCACCTAAATACGGTTAAACCAAATGGACTTACAGACCGACTACCGTTGACAGTGTTCCTGTAAAGCATGTTACAGTAGGTTGTCCTGCTCTTAGGAATTACATAAATTTAGCATTTAGTGACCAATACGGCCATGTATACAAAATAATAGTTTTCTATACAAGTATTTTAAGTTTTTTTATTCACCTTGACAAAGGGGCGAGACAGCCCCAAAACACTTGGTTTTGCATTTGTATACTTTGAACTACATCAAGTTTGATAAAATCTCTTCAGAGTGCCACCACTCACACACACGCGCGTCCCAGTCAGGGACACACACGACACTTCAGGGAGACAGGGAGCTCCTTTGGAATGGGGCGCGCGAGCACCTCATGCGCATGCCCCCTCCTGGTGGCTGCCAGCCGATGGCAGAGGCTGGTGATTATATCGCCAGCCCCAGCCTGAATGAAGCCGGCTCCATCTGTATATAGGTAAGCTCATATTTTTGCACGTTTGATTGTTTGTTATTCTGCCGAAAAGCTCTGTGTGGCTTTATATAACACAATAAACATATTTTTTGCACGTTCAAAGTCCATGGAGTGCCACGTGGTTCCTGTGAGAAGGAAACATCACTGTCTCATATAATATATATATATATATATATATATATATATATATATATATAATGTTGCAAAATTCCACTATGCGCTGTTATTTATTGATAGATTATACACAAATAAATGAGGCAGCACAATCACTAAATTCCCTGAGGGTTAGGGAATTAACACATAAACATACCACCCAAAGGGATTGTCCAAAATCTCCAACTCAATTAGAAAGAGGCTTTGATCATCCACAAGGTGTATTTTTATTAAAAATGTTTTTTTTCCAGATGTCAACAGTACATAGAAACAACGTGTTTCGTTAGAAATGGCTTCATCAGGGGAATAATAACAGGTCTTCCATAGAATGATGTTATTTTTGTGAAGAATCTACCAGATAAGGAAATATTTCCTTTTAATAAGGTATTATGATGTAACAAGAAAAAAAAATTTTTTCTTTGGAGCAAGTCTATTTTTTTCAATTGGAATAGAACTCCATATTCTTTTTTTAAAAATTCATAGAGATTTGGAGTAATGAATATCCTTCCAGAAACTACACAAGTGTATAAAATCACCAATCAGTTGTAAGGCAATGCCAATCCAGATATGTGGCTTCAGAAATGACAAGCCTTAAGCCTGGAGCTCTGTCTCCTGCAGTGCTGGATATATATATATATATATAAAAAATGGGATGTCCTTAAGATATAATAGTACTCAATTTGTGGTGCTTCATAGATGGTTCTCATGATTTCATTAACAAATATTTAATGAAGCATTATCCGCCTCTTGTGGCAATATCTTGCAAGAAAATATTCATGTTAACATTAAGGGGGAAATTACTAAGGTAAAATCGTATTTAAAAAATCGTATTCGTACAGCAAAATACAATTTTTTATGCGTATTCATATTTTCAGGATTTACTATCCTGAAAATACAGTGATGTGTATTCATATTCATGGTGTATACCGTATATACTCGAGTATAAGTCGACCCAAATATAAGCCGAGGCACCTAACTTTACAACAAAAAACTGGGAAAACTTATTAACTCAAGTGGGACCCTCACTCGATTATAAGCCGAGGGGTGCTTTTTCAGCATAAAAAATGTTCTGAAAAAGTAGGCTTATACTCGAGTATATATATATATATATATATATATATATATATATATATATATATATATATATATATATATAGTACCTTGATTTGGAAGTGTATTTCACATCTTAGAATTTTATACATGAGGAAAAGATCTGAAAATAACCCCCAGCTGATAAAAATCACAATTGTGTGACTTATAAAAGGCCACTAAGCGCACAAACACACTTCTCAGCTTCAAACATGGCACAAGGTTTGCATTCACAGACCATTTCAGTGTGGGCTATGAGATACCTGGGCTGAGATTTAATGGAATGTGAAAAAAAATTGCATTTTCCAAAATCGCACCACATTGCACTTTTTTAAATTGCATTTGTACTGCTAATTTGCATGTTTAATGAGATGTGAATTTGTGGCAAAAGAGTGCAATACATATGTTGCGTTTTTAGTCATGAAATTGTGCGGTTTATAGTCCTGAAAATGTGCAAATTTGAGGACATGTGGGATTTTGTGTAAAAAAAAGGATAAAAAAAGGATATGAAGAAAATGGCATGGGGTCCCCCCTGCTGAGCATAACCAGCCCGAGGCTCATTGAGCTGGACCTGGTTCCAAAAATAAGGGGGACAAAAAGTGTAGGGGTTCCCCCTATTTTGGGAACCATGTCCGGCCCTGGGGCTTGTTTAAAAAAAATCAGCAGAGCCCTATTTAAAAGGTTTTCTGATTTTTTTTAAACCAGGCCGGGCTCTTTCAGCCTGGGGCTGGTTATGCCCATGGGGGGGACCCCACGCCGTTTTTTAAAATTATTTGTTTTTACACTGCAGCCTGCATGGATCTGACTGATCCATGCAGGCTAAAACCAATATGAATTTGTATTTTAAAATACAAATTTGTATTTAAAAATACTAATTTGTATTTAAAACACGAATTTGTATAAAAATGTGAATCGATACGCCATCGGATAATACGAATCATTCAAATACGACTGATTAGTTTATCCTCCGGAATACGAATGAAAATACGACTACACCAGTCGTATTCATTCATATTCATTTGTATTAAGAATACGAATACGATTTTTTGTATTCTTATTCTTAGTAAATTTCCCCCTAAATGTCTGAGTACATCTGTGGCTCCCCTCTATGATTCTGCCTCCACTGCATTGCATGTGAACTCCATTAATTATACAGTGAATAAGTGAAAAGGCAGTAGCAAAAGAGATTGAGTATAAAGAGTGCATTAACTAGACGTAAGTTCCTCCCCAATTGCTTCATGAGCCAAAAATAGGTCAGACTGTATTCATAGTCCTTCAGGCTTTATAGAAAAAGTGACAGGTCTATAGTTAATGCACATCCTAGCAAGCTGAAAACTATAGATGTGTCAAAATATTTGTTGACCCGAATCCTAATAGAGATATGAAAGTTAACATATCTAGAACACCAAAACATAAAATAGCAATATTTTTGAAGCTGGTTTAAAAGCAATCTTTTTTTTTTTTTTTTAAAGGTTTTGCATTATAAAATGCAGTATCATGCATCAAATTTACAAAAAGTCACTGTTCATTACATTTATCTCTAATATTGTAAGTAAACAAGTATTTATTAAATAACAGAAATCAGTCATGTAGCTCCAAATTTCAAAATGTATCTCTTGTCCTTTTGCATTATTTTATATCCTGTCAGGATTTCATTTGTTTTATTTTATTTTATTTTTATTAAAGAGAGAAACATATTGATCTTTTTCTGTATGAGATAAAATTACCCTATTTATTCAATATGTTTATACATTTTATAGTAAGCAGAGCTATTTATAAACATCATTTACAGATGGGGGTTGCCATTCAGACCTTAATGAGGGGCAAATTTATTAAGCTTGGTGAAGTGATAAAGCATCTGTTTTTTATCACTGGCCAATCAGCTCTTAACTGTGAACTTACAGGCTTGGTTTGAAAAATGACAGGTAGCTGATTGGCCAGTGATAAAAACCAGACACTTTATCACTTCACCAAGCTTAATAAATCTACCCCTCTGGATGAAAAGTGATAAAATGTAGTGATAAGCCACCAACCAATCAGCTGGTAAACCACCAACCTATGTCCGCATATAAAGCAGTCTGCACTGGTACTGTTTCGGAGAGATATTTATGATAGATAATCTGCCTGTCCCATTGACCCCCTAATGGGGCCTACACACGTAGCGATCGAGGGGTATTTTCTGCTACATCGCATTGTATGTAGGTGCCACTGCAATAATGATGTGCAAATTATTTCCTGGCAGTTATTTCCTGGCAAATAATATCCAGCATGCTGGATATTAATTGGTCAAGACCAGTGTTCGTGAAACTAGAGAAGTAAGCCAATTCAAGCCTCCAACCCTTTCACAAAGTGGTTAAACATATTTCGGTACTTGTTTCCTAGCACGGCGCCAGCGATAAAAATTGCATCCATCGGGTCCTAAAAAATCGCGTTGATCGCATTGCATGTAGCCAAATCGCATGCGATGCGATCAACGCAATTTTTACATTGGAGCCAATGTAAAATGGTCCCTGAGACCCGATTTTACATTGGCCCCAATGTTAAATGCCCCCCAGACCCCAATTTTCATTGTATCCCCACCCTGATGGGTCAAATGCCCCCTCATTGTTAATGCCACCCCACGATGAACGCCAACCTGAAGCGTGGCGAGCGTCCACGTCGGCGTGGAGTTGATTTTGTATAGTGTGGCTAGCGCAGCGAGCCACTGACCCCGAAGCGTAGCGAGCGCAGCGAGCCCCGCGAGGGGACGCGCATTACTTCACAGGTATTACGCGTCCCCACGCTGCGCTCGCCACGCTTCGGGTTGGTGGTACACATTCTCCAACCTTTTCATACCCCCACTATCCACGTCAGTGCGGAGTTGACTTTATATAGTGTGGCGAGCGCAGCGAGCCACCGAGCCCAAAGCGTGGTGAGCGGACGCGCATTACTTCACAGGTATTACGCGTCCGCTCGCCACGCCGACGTGGATAGTGGGGGTATGAAAAGGTCGGAGGACGTGTACCGCCGCCCCACGACGGGCGCCGTGCTAGGAAACAAAATATTTCTTTATTATTATTATTATTCTTGATATTATTATATAAAGTACTATATTATTCTGCTGAAATCTACAAAAAATGTAAACGCAGTGCAAACTATAAACTTACCCTGAAATTAAGATATACTCAAAATAATAATAAATATTAATATTTTATTAATGAATATAAAAAATTAACTAATGGGATCTGAGTAATATTGGCTACTGGTAAGGAGAAAAACAGCCAACAACCTGGTCTATTCACAACATTTTTTTTTTTTATAATAGGGCCATTTTTTTCTAATGAAATCTTCTATGCCATTTGTTTAGATATACTGTATGTTGTTAAACATGTAAAATCAATAGGTTGGATGCAATTAGCTGCAGAAACTGGCAATGTATGCAATGGCGTAACTACCATAGGTGCACTGACTGCAGGTGCAATGGGGCACAGAGTTTATATATGTCCACCTTTCCTGGCCAACTTACATGTCATACACATTTTTTGCCATTGGGTGGTTACATAGGGGCCCTTACAAACTTTTGCTATGGGGCCTCAAAAATATCTAGTTACTCCAATGACTATATGTGTTTACAGACATCAAATAAACACAATGAAAGTGCAGAGTAAAACAGAATGAAAAATGTGTTAAGCCTGCTTAGTCAGTGTTAACAGAAATAAATACATTTTCTCATCTGTCTTTACTCGGGAGGAGAATACAGATGAACCCACAAGCACCACACATTGGACGAACTCACTAGAACTTGATATTTAATTCACTAAAGAAGAGATCAAAAAGTTTATGGATGGGATTCCTCCTAGGATTCTAATTGAATTGAGGAGGCATTAGCAAAACCTCTGTATTACATTTTTTCGAAAAATCATTTTCATCTGGTATGTTGCCAAAGGACTGGAAAATAGCAGAAGTAGTATCGATATTCAAAAAAGGAAATATGGATGACCCAGCAAATTTTAGACTTGTGAACTTAACATCAATAGTTGAGAAATTATTTGAGGGAATTTTAAAAGACATTTAGAGATGCAAAGTATAATCAGAAATAACCAACATGGGTTTGTAAAAAATAGCTTGTGCCAAACTAACCTAATAAGGAAGTCAGTAGAAAACTAGATAATGGAAATGCTGTAGAGGCTTTTGATACTGTGCCACATAAGAGGTTGATCAATAAAATGGACTAGGGATAAAAATTTGTAGATGGGTAAGAAACTGGCTACAAGATAGAGAACAGAGAGTGGTTGTAAACTGTGCAGTTTCAGGTTGGATAACAGTACTGTGGTGTACCACAGGGTTCAATGCTAGGGCCTCTTTTATTTAAAAAATTAATTAACGATATAGGGGTGGGATTACCCAGCAAAGTTTCCATCTTTGCAGATGACACAAAACTGTGCAGGGTGATTAGAACCAACAAGAATGTCTACACGCTTCAGAGAGATCTAACATATTTCCAAACTTGCATTTCTGCTCAAGCTTCTAACCCAAAACGCCTTTTAATACATTTAAATCCCTTGTCAACCCTCCCTCACCCAAGCCACCAGCCACTATCCATGCACAAGATCTTGCTTCCTACTTCAGGGATAAGATTGACAAGATCAGAGATGAATTGGTATGTTACAACTCAGTTGGTGGTCTGCTCAATTCCATACCTGAGCCCTCAGATGCATTTACTTCATTTGCTCCCATGAATGAAGATGACGTATCTCAGGGCTATTTTTCAGTAGGCTCTAGCAGGAACTGAGGCCCTTATTCTAGTTCACTCTTTCTGACAAAATATTTCTTTGATGGATAACACCATGTGCACTGCAGGTGAGGCAGGTGTTACTTGTGCAGAGATAATTAGATTTGGGTGGGGTTTTACACCCACCTCACCTGCAGTGCACATGGTTTTGTCCATCTAAGAAATATTTTGTCAGAAAGAGTGAACTAGAATAAGGGCCTCAGTTCCTGCTGGAGCCTACTGAAAAATAACCCTGACGTATCTGCACTTCACTACCTCTCCTCTTGACCCTATACCCTCACAAATAAGTAAATCTCTGTCTCTTGTGCTCATCCCAAGCTTATCTAAAATCTGTTACCTCTCTTGGTGCCTCTGGTGTCTTTCCTTCATTGTTCAAACACGTACTTTTCACTAAAGATTCTGAAAAAAACCCCACAGAATTCTGACCCAAGCTGTCTCTCAAACTACCATCCTATGTCTCAACTACCTCCAAACTACTTGAAAGACTTGCCTACACTTGCCTCAGAAAATTTCTTAACTCGCACAACTTATTGGATCCGCTTCAGTCAGGCTTTCGTTCCCAACACTCCACAGAAACAGCACTGACTAAAGTTGTAAATGATCTGGTCACTGCTATGTCTAAAGGCCACTATTCACTACTAATTCTTCTAGATCTCTCTGCTGCTTTTGACACTGTTGACCACGCACTTCTCATACAAACACTAAAATCCCGAGGTCTTAAAGACACAGCCCTTTCTTGGTTCTCATCCTACCTATCTAACCGCTCTTTTAGTGTTAATTTCTCTGATTCTACCTCCTCTTTGCTACCTCTTTCAGTTGGAGTACCTCAGGGTTCAGTTTTAGGTACTCTGCTTCTCTCAATCTATTCCTCATCTCTTGGCAAAATAATCAGCTCTTTTGGATTTCAGTACCATCTGTATGCGGATGATACTCAGCTCTACCTATCCTCCCCGGACTTGTCTCCATCTGTATTGAGCATGTCTCTGAATGCCTTTCTGCAGGTTTCATCCTGAATGTCATATCGCCATCTCAAACTTAATATTTAAAAAACAGAATTATATTTCTGCCAATAAATAGTAGTTGCCAACCAGATATCTCTATAGCTGTTGAGAATATGACAATCACTCCTACCTCTCTAGCTCGCTGCCTAGGTGTTACCCTTGACTCTGAACTTTCCTTTGTTCCCCACATTCAATCTGTCCAGAAATCATGCCACATTCACCTAAAAAACATATTCAAAATTCGCCCTTACCTTACACAAGACACTGCAATCCAAGCTCTCATCATCTCACGCATTGATAATTGCAATAGTCTCCTTATTGATCTTCCCCAATACAGACTCTCACCACTACAGATCATCATGAATGCAGCTGCGAGGCTAATATTCCTAGCCAGACATTCATCATCTGCAAAGCTACTCTGTCAGTCACTTCTTTGGTTACCTGTATTCTACCGTATTCAATACAATTTTTTTTTTAATTACACACAAAGCCATAAACCAAACTACACCATCACACATCTCTTCTCTTGTCTCAAAATATCATCCAACCCGACCTCTATGCTCTTTACAAGATCTGCGTCTCCCTTCCACAATTATTATTCACTCCCATTCCCAATTGCAGGACTTTCTTCGGGCTGCACCCACTCTGTGGAATGCCATCCAAAGCACAATAAGTCTCCAAACCTATAAGCGTTCCCTGAAAACTCACCTCTTCAGGCAAGCTTATCAAATTCCAAAACCAGCCACTTAACCACATATACCGTTCCTATCTAATCTCATCCCCACTGTACAGTCGACAAATATCCACTTTTTCTTTTTCACATTTTCAATCCTCCTGACCCATGGCCAAACTGCTGGTTCACTGTATCTTACAGCACACCAGGAACCTTGCATTCTAGTGGAATTAATGCAATAAAGAATACAGTATCTATCCTTATGTATCAATGCCTATTTCCCTATAGATTGTAAGCTTGAGAGCAGGGCCTTCCTACCTTTTGACTGTCTCTAAATACTCTGTTTGTTGTATCACTGTCTCCTTTTGTAAAGCGCAACGGAATATGCTGCGCTATATAAGAAACTGTTAATAAATAAAATAAATAAACTGAGGTGAAAATGAGGTTCAGTGGGGGCGTGGCTTGGACGAGCTAGGAACAGGCAGCAGTCTCCTGGAGCTCCTGCATCCCATCCTGAATATTATCCTATTTAAACCTGATAGACGACTCTGGAGCTGGCGCTGCTGAGAGAATACTTACCTGATCACCTGGTGCCCCCTGCTAAATCGCTGCCGCTGTCTTTATCTGCCGCTCCGGGAACTTCATCGGCTGCGGCCTACTGCTCCTCCGGCTCTGTCACTCGCGGCCAACTGTCCTGCACGGAGCGTGACGCTCTGACCGCAGGTGGCGTAGTGGACTGGGGGGCTGGGGCTGGTGACCTCTCCGGATTTGCTTGGCGGGGGAAGCGGCTAGCGGTCTCTGAAGTGACTTGCTGCCGCGGTCCGCACGGGGAGAGCCGGCGCCATCTTGCCTGACTCACGGAGCCATCAGGCGGCGGGGCTGCGCGAAAATTAACAAAAAGTCTGCTTTTGCCAGACACTGCAAGAGTGACTCCACATCCCTCCATTGCCGTACAGCTGTTATACTGCAATAACTGCTACTGTGGTGAGTAGTGACGGTGACCACATATTTGGCGCGCAGACGCCATTTTTTCTGTTTGGAAGCCTGGCTGCGGATCTGGTGATAAAGCTTTGCCTCCTGTGACTGCACCATCAGTCTCTATCTACCACTGCCCTTTGTAACACACTTCAAACAACTACCAGCCTGGATAAACATGGATCTCCTTTTACTACAGATCCTACGAGAGATACAGGAATCCTCTACTAGATTATGCCGGCAGCTGGATGTCCTAGTCAGTGGTGACTCATCTCCCCAGTATCCCGTTGGTAATCGTGATGTGGTCGATATGGGTGATATTCCAATACGCATGGAACCTCTGGCCCCCTCTGCTGCAATCCTGGATTCTGAAATCCTGTGTGTAGGTCAGAAGGGGGATCTATCCCCTTTATTTCACTACGGAAGATGCAAGACAAAAACTGCGAGGGAGGCATACAGGTCTATAATTCCTTTGTCATATCCTGCCATGGGCATGGCTACTGCAATGGACTCACACTTCTATGTAGACCTGTGCATGCCTGTGATTGATTGGGGTACTGCTCCTGTTTGCACCGATGAAGCTACAGTTTGCCTCCAGTTTTTTGTTAAGATCCTGCAGACTATGGTTGTTTTCTATTCATGGTACTACATTTGCTTCGGATGTCACCCTAGCTGTACACGTGAGACTAATCCTTTCTACAATACTCCCATTTTGCTATATTACGAGACTGAGAAATGGCCAGATTAGCAGCCTATTTACGCCAAATTGTCAATCCATGTTATATGCGCTATACTGCTATTTCGCACTGCAACGTTTGCTCATAATGTTATAATATCTCTGACGTCTACAATCCACCAGGCTTTAGCATTATCTTTTTAATGACATAAGCTAGGCAGAAATGACTGCTTTATCTACAATTGTTTGGGGTAGGCCGGGTTTTAACTAGCCCACTTATCCTGACAATCCTGCCCCAGCTATTACCCATTTGGTCTTCTATTTGGGGGGGGGGGGGTTATGATATCAGTATTCAAACAATCTTATCCTATATCATGTTGATATTATGTTGCTCTCCTTATTGAACCACAATCCACTTTTGTATTTCTATCCTGTCAATAATGTAATAATATGCTGTGTTCTCTATATATCACATATCACTTTGACGAATATTATTCTCCCACAAACCTATATACTTAGTGGAATGGTTATTGCACTTTGGCTGGGTGTAGGGTCATATATGCATAGCCCTTGAGAGATCCTGATGCTGACATCCGGTGGTCTTGTTTGAGGGGGGGGGGGGGGGGGGGGTTTAGTCATTAATGGGTGGGTATAGGTAGGATTTAGTACTAGGTAGATTAGTTAGTGGGATAGGGGGTAATGGTTAAGGGCTCCAGGTATACCTAAGTTGGGGGTAGGTCATACAGGGTGGGGGTTTTTTGGGGATGGTTTGTTTTGGGTTCATTAGAGTTTATTTTATTTTTGTGTGATAGATGGGTATATACATACATTATTCTAGTTCTATCTGATTATTGCAGTGACTAAGGAACATTATATGTCCATTCTCTACTGTGTAGGAGGGTATTGTATAATACAACACATGCTTACTATTTGGTTACAATTTTTGCACTGTTGCTGCAGGTTCGGTCCCGAATGGCGCCTTCGGGTACTGAAATAAACATATCCACCCTATAGCGATATCCTTTGACAACATGTTATGTAAGCCCTGCCTATGTATGTTCAAGCACCACGTATTTATGCTCCATATGTTCCTAAATTGCCAGCTCCATGGGTCACTGCTGTGGCTATACCTATGTTCGTTTGGGGAGTTACTTTGTATGTTGTTTGCAAAAAAATTCAATAAAAATTATTGAATAAAAAAAAAAAAAAAAAATGAGGTTCAGTGTTGATAAATGCAAGGTTTTGCATCTTGGGAGACATAACCAGTTTGCTGGTTATAATCTAAGCATTGTGGCATTGGATAAATCAGAATCGGAAAAGGATCTAGGAGTCCAAATCAATAAAAACTGGGGTGTACTGCTCAGTGTCATGTAGCAGCAAAGGGATACGGTCATTGGGTCACCACCAAGTAGGTCGACATGCATATAGGTCGACATGATTTTAGGTCAACATGCAGTAAGGTCAACAAGACTTTAGGTCGACACGGGTTAGGTTGACAGGGTCATTATGTCGATATGGGTTAGGTCGATATGGTCATTAGGTCGACATGGGTTAGGTCAACAGGGTCATTATGTCGACATGGGTCCTTAGGTCGACATGGTTTTTTTATGTTTTTTTGAGCCGACATGTGCCGACAGGCAGTATTTCATGCCCTACCATCCACTAGGGCATGGTGGGAGAATAAAATAGTGTGCGAGCCATGCGAGGGGACGCGGTGGTATGTTTCGGTGTCCATGTCGACACAACATGTGCAGTCAGGAGGTATTTCATACCCTACCATCCACTAGGGCGTGGTGGGAGAATAAAATAGTGTGCCGAGCGCAGCGAGACACCACGCCCGAAGCATGGCGAGCGCAGCGAGCCATACGAAGGGACGTGTTGGTACCTTTCGATGCCCATGTTGACACAACATGTTCCGACAGGCGGTATTTCATGCCCTACCATCCACTAGGACAAAAGAGTAAAAAAAAAAAAAGTCTACTTTTTCACTGTTGACCTTACCCATGTCGACCTAATGACTCTGTCGACCTTACCCATGTCGACCTTATGACCCTGTCGACCTTACCCATGTCGACCTAATGACCCTGTTGACCTTATGGCCCTGTTGACCTAACCCACGTCGACCTAGACTCATGTCGACCTTCCTGCATGTTGACCTAGACACATGTCGACTTAAATGCATGTCGACCTAATGGTGTTCACCTAATGACTGTCTAGCGAAGAGCAACCAACCTAATAAAAGGGTTGGAGAATATAAGATATTAAGATAGATTGGACAAACTGGGATTGTTTACACTGGAAAAGAGAAGTTTAAGGGGAGAAATACTCAACATGCACAAATATTTTAGGGGCCAATATAACAAACTGTCAGGAACCATTTTTGCTTTGAGGAAGGAGTCTAGGACACATGGGCATGCGTTTGGACTAGAGGAGAGAAGTTTTCGTACCTTTAGAAGGAAAAACTTATTTACGGTCAGGGCAATTAAACTATGGAACTCTCCTCCTGGAGAGGTGGTATCGACAGACACAATAAATATATTAAAAATAAGGTTGGACAAACATTTATTGGTTAAAAACATCCAGGGGTACAAATACAATAATTTGTCCAAAATTAAATCAAAATACACAATTCATATATAGGGATATAAAAAAAATAGGCCATACCCTCTAACCAAAGGGTAAACTTGATGGACATATGTCTTTTTTTCAGCCTAAATTACTATGTAACTATGTTAAAAAGCTATAAAGGGTATAAAATATATATATATATATATATATATATATATATATATATAAAACAAAATTATTAGACTTGTTTTGAGCAATTCAAATCAATTAATAGACTAGACTCAAGTGCGATAAATAAAAAAAAAAAGAACTGATTAACCAATGAATGATAGCATTAATATTTATAAAGGGCACTTTTTAGTCCTCATTACATTGACATGGGCAGAGAGCAGTCTCAGAGCATCAGAAGTGCTATAATCGCCAAATACAAGACCTCTAGACAGTACAAGGCCATCTCTAAAGACCCTGGCATCCCTGTTTTAACAGTGCATAGTGGGGCAGATGCAGGGGGGGTAACCAGAACTTTGTGGGCCCCAGCGACCGGGCCCCATAGCAGCTGCATCCCCTGCACCCTCTATAGTTACGCCACTGGGCAGATGTATTATGCCTAGTAAAGTGATAAAGTGGTGATAAAGCGTTAATAAAGTGGAAGGTTATGATGCACAAGCCAATTATCTGGTTTTATTTTTTAAATAACCATTAGGAGTTGATTGGCTGGTGTGCTATCACTGTCCACTTTCTCACTGTTTTATCACCATTGTATCACTTTACCAGGCTTAATACACCTGCGCTAATGTTATTAAGAAGTATGCTACTCAGGAAACTTTGAGAACCTCCCTAGTTTTAGGGTAAAGAGAAAAATCAATGATAGAAATCATTAATTGATGGTAAAAACTGTACAAAACAACAGCTAATAGCTGATGTAGAATATGATGCATTTCAGGCGCTGGTCACCTAGCGGTAGTCATCCCAACTACCTCCAGGAGACGAGTACCAGAATACCAACATTAATGAAGAACTCCGACTGCCAGAATGCCGAACATAAGTATGCCTCTGTGTTAGGGTTAGGCTGAGGTGGGGTTTAGGCACTAAGGAGCTAATTAAGGTGACGAGGTGGTGAGAATAGGGTTAAGGTGGCCATACATCAGGAAGATATTGTACCCAATCATACAATCTCAACTGATTGTAAGATGGATTGTATGCAGATTGTGTGCACATCTTGTGTACACAATCATGCAGTAGATGGATTGTATGATTGATTGTATGATCGATTGTGTGTAGATTGTGTGTCCAAAAACCACCAAGGACTGCCGGGGATTTCAAGGGAAATTGTACACAATCATGAGCGCAATCGATCTTAAGATCGATCTTTCTGATGTATGGCCAGCTTTAGGCTGAGGCGAGGAAAGGTTTGTGTTTGGGGGAGGGGCCGGTATACTCACCTAACCCGTCTGGATTCCCTTAACCCCTTTGCTGGCACTCCCGAGAATTTTCCGGGCTATGCGCCAGTGCCCAGTCTGGCAAACCCGGAAAATCATCTGGAGTGCCACTGTTTGCGCTCTCTCTTGCCAGGCAGCGCCGCTGAGATCAGTGCTGCGCTCAGCTTCAGCCGCTGCCCAGCTCCTGTTGTCCGGCCCTGTCTGCGTGCAGCGTGACCTTGCTAACTTCATGCCGTACACAGCCGGGTTGCCGGGGACTCATTGAGACCCTGGGAAGCTAGTAACAACCTCCTTCCCCTCTATCAAATATTCCTACTGTATTTGCAACATGATAGAGTCTGTCTTTGCAGCAGCCTGTGTCTATGTGAAGCTTGGTGTGCCCTTTTTGGTGGCCTTAAAGCTGGGTACACACCTAACAATATATCTGCAGACTGATAGGGCAGTGTCTTCTGCATTCACGCTGCCTAATTAATCATGACGGACATCACAACTGGGATGGCATTGAAACGTTAACACATGCACAGCTGCAAACTGCACACAGCTACCATGTCATGATAATTATAATAAGTTACTCTCGCTGGGCAGCTGTGTTTGTTGAATATCTGTAAATGCACTACTGAATAAACAAATAAAAAAAATAAAAAATAAAATCACTTTGGCCAGGGGACTGATTCAGACCTGAGAGCTAATTAGAGAATTTGCAAATCAAGCAATTATTAAACAACTGCACATATGTACCATTCGCATGTGTGAGGGAGATTAGGGACAGAAAATGTGTATGGATCGTATATGCAAGGGGGTTGGATTTGATCGATAGGAAGCATTTGGGGGTGGAAACCTGACTTTTTCCACGTGTGTGAATAATCGCAGACGTGTCCAGGCATTTAAGAGGAGGGTCTGTGACGTCAGAGATGACCACTTCCACCCTGTCTCAGTCATAGAGTAGAGGAAGGTTCACAGTTTGCACAGATGACAAAAAATGTTTGATGGTTCGGGAATTGTGTATGGAGTTTTGATAGCGATTAGTTAGTCATTCGCAATTCACTCACAATTGAGCAAATCCACTGCGAATTCTCACATTAGCGGTCATGTCTGAATCAGGCCCTATGTTTGCACATACGAACCACAACCCACGTACCCCAGTCTATAAGACTCAATAAAATAGCAGTATTTAAACAGTGCAAAAACAGAAAAGGAACACAAAACAAATTACTACATGCAATCAGCACAAATGATCTATGAAACTAATCAGTTTACCTTTTAATTCAAGTAATCTATATTTATAAAGTGCTTACCTAGGAAAGTCTTCATCCTGCCATTCTTCTTTCACTTCCACATCAACATTTCCCATACGAAGTGTGGCCTCTGTGGTCCCCATCTGTCTGTAAAGATCAGTGAGGACTATAGAACGCAAATCCAGAGATTCAAATACCCTAGAAAAAGTGTTGAAAATACAGTATTTACCAATGTTTTTATGTTGCGTCATATTATGGTGAATGGCCCAAATGGAATCCAAGCCCTTTGCATGTGTACTAGCACAAGTGTTCATTCATCTGAAATCCACAATTTAATGATTTTGCCATTTGCAATTTGTGTTTCTTCACATACGATCTTGAAACCTGAAAATGGGCATAAAACACCTAATTGAAAACTTTATTGCAGGGGTTCTTAAACTATAATGCTTTGAGTCCACTTCAGACAATAAAAATGATTACAGAACCCCAGCAAGTTACCACAGAATGGCCACCACACATGTGAGGTCAGCAGACTGCACATACATAGCATTGCAGAGACACAAAACAAGTGAAGTAACTAATAATACAACAGGGAGGCAATGCGTAATGGGGGATGAAAGTGGGTGGCGGAGAGATGGAAGATGGGGGCAGTAGGTGTTTACTTTTTTTTTTTACTTTTATTGACAGGTTTGTACAATACACAATGGCTCTTATTCAGATCTGATAGTAGTACAAATTCGTTCTCAAAATGGGCAAAACCATGCACGCTGCAGGTGGGGCAGATGTAACATGTATAGAGAGAGTTAGATGTGTGTGTTATTTTGTTTCTGTGCAGGGTAAATACTGGCTGCATTATTTTTACACTGCAATTTAGATTTCAGTTTCAACACACCCCACCCAAACTTAACTCTCTCTGCACATGTTACATCTGCCCCACCTGCAGTACACATGGCTTTTCCCATTTTGAGAACAAATTTGGACTGCGATCAGATCTGAATAAGGGCCATTATGTACAGTATATTAAATGTGGAAAACAATACCAAAGCTTGAGACATGTGGTGACATCTGTATAACATATGTTGTCCAACAAAAGCAAAATACAATAAAATATATAAACTCTGTTGTGTGGTTTGTTCTGATTAATAATAAAATGGAATACCTGCATTGAGTACTGTATATACTCGAGTATAAGCCAAGTTTTTCAGCCCTTTTTTTTGCTGAAAAAGCCCCCCCCCCCGGGCTTATACTCGAGTGAGTGGCTTAAATAAGATGTCTGCCGGCCTCCTTAACTGAGGACATATCTAGTGCAGGAGGCCGGGCCACTATAGTATGGCCATGGAGCCAGTAGACGATGTCTACAGGTCTCCATGGGTTGTGGCCTAGCCTCACTGCAAGCCAGGACCTCAATTTAGCTGGCTACTCACATCAAAGTATAATTTGATGTGTATAATTAGGAAGGGTGATTTGGAATTTGTATACCTAAATAAGTAATCTGGTTACCTGGGACCCATTTGAATGGAGATGATGCACCTCAGCCCATTTAAGCCTCTGGAAAAAGGCCAAAGCTTCAGTTTTTAAATAGTTGATTTCAAAACCAGATATCAATTCAAACACAGTAAAGATTGAAAGTAGATGTTGAAAATAAAATACAGCAGTATGTCGTCAGCAAATGCAGAGAACTTAAGATAACAATTACTCGATCTGTATTAAAATCCATTGGAGCAGAGTAAAGGCCCCCATACATTAGTCCGACTTGTCCTAAGGACAAGTCGGACCTGATTTCCCCCTGCAGCTCCCCTGGAGGGGGACACACGATTAGGCACTGATGTGCCAAGTTTTGCAAATGATACATTGCATGCGATGTATCATTTGCAACTCCCGGGGAGCTACAAGGTGGAGGGAGCAGGGGGGCAAGGGACATCCAGGTGGCGGGTGGAGGACGCTCCGAGGTGGCTGGGGGGCGCTGCTAGTAGCCCAGAGGCAGCGGACGCTGCGGGGGACATAGGCGGCAGTAATGTAGACGCAGGCAGGGGGAGCCGGGAGCTGTCAGCGCTGGAGAAAAAAAAGCCCATACAATGAATGTGCGGCCTGTGATTGGCTGAGCGCTCTCCCCCGCAGTCCCCCGCAGCGTCCACTGCCTCTGCGCTACTAGAAGCGTCCCCCGCCCCCCCCCCCCTGCTCCCTCCACCGGACGGAGCATTGACAGCTCTCTGCTCCGGCTCCCCCTGCCCATCTCCCTCGCCAGCATCTGCCGCCTGTGTCCCCTGCCCGGCTGCACATAAGATTTAGCAAATCTTATGTGCAGTCGGTCCGACCTCCCGACTCTGACCCGATGCGCACGGGACCGCGCATTGGGTCGGACCGGGTGTCTATACCTGCGATTTGGCCCGATTTCACTGCCCGATCCATCTGAATCGGGTGAAGTCGGGACCAAATCGCATAGTGTATGGGGGCCTTTACCAGGAAGCAGTTATATAGCTTTAAAATATGTTGCTGTATTTGTGAGGAAAGAAGTTTGTAATATGTGGCCGAAAGACCACCTGGTCCCAGGTTTTCCCATTTGTTAAGGACTTGATAAAAGCTCCTATATCTGTAGTAGTAATGGGGGAAATCAGGGCTTCCCTACCTGAATTCTGTTGTCTAGGACCCTTTTCGGTATCTAAAGACGAGTCAGGTATTGTGTGAAAGTCGCCCCCTAATATCAGGTAGTCTTCCACCCAATCTTGAGAATTAGCAAATAGATCAGAGGAAAAAAACAGTATTCGGACCCGTGAGGGCATAAAGACATACCAAAGTGAACATTTCTTGTTCAATATCCACTTTAAAACAAAAAACTTCCTTCAGGATCTACCCATTCATCCCTTATTTCATAATGTAAAGTTTTCCTAAAGCAAAACTCTTGAGTTTTAGTGGTGAAGGAGGCTTGACTATAACCACCAACCCAATTATATTTTAATGTGTTAGGGTCGAATGCTTTTCAGTGCGCTTCATTTAAAAACACGACATCAAGACAGATTTTCCTTGAGATCTTTTTTCCGTTTAATTGGAGAGTTCAGTCCTTCAAAATTCCAAGAGACTAGTGTAAGTTCTTAAGTATATTATTAGAGGCATCATCACGACATGCCCCCATCTTTAGCTGATACCTTGTCTTTTGAAAGTAAAAAAGCGAAGCCACATCATAAACCCCATCCCTCTGTCCCAGCAAGCAAGGGGAAAGTCAGAACTAATAAGAAACCAATCAGAATGCCTCAAACAAATCCAAATAATATACTGAGTCGCAGTTTGTGCAACAATTAATAAAAACAAAAAAACAATTGTAACCGTCTAAATTTTTTATTTATTTTAACCCAGGCCAACAATTCAAAGAACCGTTCAAATATCAACAATTTACCTAGTAGCTTAGATAAAAAAAAGAACTATTAAATAAATCAAAACAAGCGGTGTCTACGGTGACAGTGTGCAACCTCCTTTGACAATATTGGTATTAATCCAATAACATTGTGCCATAATTTCAACCCATATAGCATGTATGCTGTGAAAGAAAGACAATCATCGGAGCAATACTTATCAGTTCACAAGCATGTCAGTCAGCATCGTCCATCTGAGGTTGGGAAGAAGCAGTGTGTTGAAGTAATGCTGTTTGTCTGCATAAACGAATCTCTGGTGAAGAGATCGTTGCAGACCTGCCGAGAATTCTCTTTATCTAGATGGAACTTTTAAGGAAAAGTCCTAGAAAATTAGCAATTCCAAGCCTTCATAACGCAGATTCTTAGGGCAGTATTCAATTACCCTAATCGCGATGTGCAGCGAATCCTGTTTAGGATTCGCTGCACATTCACCATGTTATGGAGGGCTGGAGCCCTCGCTGCCAGCCCTCGCTGACACAGTATTCAATGAGGCAGGGGCTGACGGCGAATGTGAACCCCTGTGGCGTATGCCGCAGGGAGCCGGGGGACGATGGCAGGTAGGGAGATGGAAGTCTCCCTGCCTGCCCCAGAACATATGTGGGGGGGAGGTGGGCTCCCCGGGAGCCAGGCAGCACAACCTGCCCCCCGGGAGAGCCAGCAGGGGACGGGGTATGCACTGCTCCCGATCGTGCATATGTAATGATCGGGAGCAGTGAATATATGAATATGTAATGAGCGGCTCTCAGCCCCCTGCTGTGTAAAAAAAAATATATTTTTTTAAATTAAATATATATTCATGTGCTGTAAGCACATGAATAAAAGTAGCATGCCCCTTCACAGAATAAAATTCCTGATTTTTTGACAATTTAAAAAAACAACATTATTTTAAAAGTTCACATTCCACTTCACCATGAAAAGATGGCGATTGCTACACGGTGACACACGGCGAAAATCACTTAGAGAGCAATTCGCCATCTTCTCATTGAATACACTCACGGCGAATCACATTGAAAAACCCATTTAAAAACCACAGCGAGTTGCGAGAGTATCAGACGGTGAATTGTCCCTCATTCACTGTTCACCGTCGGCGAAAAGTGCAAGTTGAATAGGGTGATTCACTTTCTGACACATAAAATCACCTTCCAAAGTGAAAATAGAACAAATTCGCCATGAAACATGACGAATTGGCCTCATTGAATACTGCCCTTAGACTTTGGCCTTGTCGAGATAGTTCAACAATTTAAAAGTCACCGGTCTAGGTCTTTGCTGTGTAGACTGTGTCTCGGGTCCGATACGATGTGCTCTTTCTACCATACAAGAGGAAGATGCTGAAGACCCAGGGTCTCAGAGAGCTATTTGGAAACCAGATGCATAAGGTCTTTCGAACAAACTGATTAGGGAAGGCCGATGAGACGCAATTTTTTTCTTTTGGTGTGGTTTTCCAAGTCTTCCACCTAATCGTGTAGTGCCGCAAGAGCAGAGTCTTGGGAACGCAATTGTGTCTTCCAATGTGGATATGCGGTCTTCTGCTTCAGTAAGCCGTTTGGTATGATGTGAAAGTTGTGCTGCAGCAACATTAATGGCTTCAGTCAAAGGTGCTAATTTTGTATCCAATAAAGGTAATATGATGTCCACTATTTTTTTGACTCCTTGAATAGAGAAAGGACTGTAGTTATCCAGCTCAGGCGTTACATCAGCTTGGTCTTCTCTCACAGGTGATTTCATGGATAATGAATCATCAGACAAGGCTACTTTTTCTTTGTCATTAGCTCCACCTTTGGTCTTGGCCTGAGATCCTCTGGGAGCCCAGGGTTTTTTTTCCCACGTACTTCTCCATGGTTTTGTGCAGATGATACCTCGAATGGCCCGTGAGAGTAAAACAAACCCAAATGCTACAGAAGAGATTGGTGTTGTTATTAGATTATTATTAAGACTAATATAGGGTTTCTGTGGTTGAATAAAGCCTATAGTTATTTTATAGCAGGAAGAAAGATGATAAAGCAACACTACATCCACTGCAGTGGCCGTGATGGGCTGTATTATATATGCAAGGGCTGTATAGTATAGTATAACTGTATCTGACACCCCCAACACAGTATATATATAGGAGGGGGAATACACTACCCCCTACCCCTTATGGAGACACTCCAACTATCAGTGCTTGTAGGGAGTTCTTCTCCCGCTGGATTAAAGATGGCTCCCGGCATTTGATTAAGGGCTGCTGTGGCTGCAGTGTCCAGATGACGGACCAGGGAGTTTTTGCTGATTTCTACCTCCTGGGGATTGTCAAGGACTCCTGTGATGGTAGCAAATGGCCGGGGTAATCCAAACAGCGCAGTTTCAATGGAGAGGTCAAAAGGCAGCTATCCAGAGCAGACTCAGACGGCAAGTATAGATACAGCGCTGCTCAGCCCCCCCCAGCTATCTCCGGACTCCTCTGATGTGTCACGATGGCGCCGAAGTCAGCAGGTAAATGGCCCCTCCCCCTCTATGGACACAAACCATAAAGGCTTCTCTCCACAGCACTGTTTGAGAGACTCTCGGGTCTCAGACCCAGAAGTCCAGAGACAGTGCCGCATTGCTAGGAAAGCTCTTATCACAAGATCTTTCACTTGCGTTACTAATCACATATGTTAGTGCATATGCGATTAGTAAGATTAGTAAGAATGCAGCAGCCGGTGGAGACAGGTGGTGGATGTTAGTTCATCATGCCCCTACCCCTTCCTCCAATTACTGTGGTGCCTGGGGATGCCCTCGCCCCATAAATCTGCCCTGTGTCTGTGTGCAAGGCAACTGAAAGCCCAGATTTTAAGCATTCAGTTCTACTAGTAAAAAAATATATCTAAATATACTGTAAATATATTGACAAAATAATAAAAGAAAGTGAAACAAATCTTACAACATTGAAAAAAAATGTATTGCATTTTCTGATTGATTTTTTTCTGTTATCGCCACCCTGAGATGGTCATTACAGAAAAAGTTATGCAATGTTACAAGTATTACTATGGTCACTGTAAAAATAGCATTGCTCTTTCAAAGCACATGGAATCTATCACTGGTAGAACTGCTTGTATATAAGATAGAAACAAGAAGACCTAGCACTCGTGAAAACACAAATTCCAACAGGCAATACAGGTTTTGTCTTTTGATAAACTGATCCAGACCTGATCACTCATCTGCAAAGCTGCAGATGACTGCATGTAGACAGCTGCCGCTCAGACAGAAGGAAAACTTGCCTGCTATCAGCTATCAGCAACTCAAGAACCAGTCTTTGCAAATTCCCCAACTCTACAACACATACAGGCTGATTGAGGCCGGTGCCAACATCACATACCTTCCCTTTAAAATGCCTGGGCAAGTCTGCCTTTTTTCAGAAACGGACAGAAAATGGCCAGTTACTACCCCCTAATGCCGAGTTCGTGTAAGTCAAATTGAGAGGCAATGGCAATTAGATCCTATAGCTACTGTATCTTTATTGGTATATTGCGTGCTGTAATCCAAATAAATGCACTGTCCTGTAATAGTTGAACTGACTGCAAATTCGCACATTAGCGATCAACTCTGAATTAGGCCTTATGTCTAGTGCTGTGTGTCATCTATAAAAATATGCTCACTTTGTCTTCCATTCAGCAATAAGTTTGCACAATTAGAGCCGGGTACACAATGCAATAATCTCGGCTTGAAATGTAGTTTCAACCTGACTCGGAATGACATGCAGTATCGTCTGGAAAGCCAGTTTGCATGCTGCTGCAGTTGCATGCGATATTGTCTGGTTGATCGTGCTGCACGACCTAAAGAACAATATTGCATGCATGCAAGGTAATGAAGAACGAAACAAGGAATTGTTACATCTTTCATTACATCATTGTAAGCTGGGTACACGCTGGCAAATTTTTCAGACATTGGGTGAGATTCACCAAACTGAAAATGCCGTAAAAACCCAGTTTTTGGGGTTTGTACCGCATTTCCATATGCAGCAAAGCCCCATCGCCGGGGCTTCGCTGCGGGGGGGTTACGCCAGTTCTATATGGCGTAACCCCATGGAAGCCTATGGGCTTCCCTTCGCATCCCCCGCCGCCCCGCGCACCCCCCGCCGATCCGCGCTGCCCTCCCTAACCTGTGTCCGGGCAGCCTCCTGCTGTGCTGCCCGGACCAGTGACCTCCTCCCTGCACCTCTTCTGAGTGCAGGGAGGAGGAAACGGGGCACCCATACAGCGGGTAAGGGTGCAGGGAGGGAGGGGGCAACCCGCTGCACATCGCCAGCCTTCGCCTTGGTGTTAATAATCGCATATGTTAATGCATGTGCGATTATTAACAATGCGAATGCCGGTAATGTACAGCGGGGGTTATTAGTGAATCCCGCCCATTGGAATGAATGTCCATTAGCGGGGATTAAGTGTACACACTGACATAATGTTAATGAAGGATAGAACAATCCTTCATTATCATGGCACAAGTCACTAGCGTTATCACTTGGTTTGATGTGTAGAACATCAAACCATGCGTCTATCACTAGCGACAACGGGAGCGGGCAATCCCTGGTATGCACTGAACGATGCCAGTGACAAATATTTAACAACATTGCTCCAGTGTATACCCTGGTTGGAAGTGTACCACGTTAAAGATACATTGGCCTGTCTGCCTCCATATCATCTTGGTACACATCGCCCCAATTTTCACTTCAGCATCCCTCAATGCACAAACAGGCTGTATGATCTTCTACCTGTGTTCCTGTGATGCTTGAGAGAAAAAAACTTTAATTATTTTATTGCCTTAATGCTTTCTTATAATCTAGTATATTTTAGAGCTGTGTAACAATATACAAGGAAACATTCAATTTTTACATACACAGTATATGGCCTACTGTACAGTACCATACACATCCTTCACTGCACTGATAGGTTTAATGTATGCATTACCATGTACAAAAAACGTCCTATCTATCTATCTATCAATCATTTGACACACATGTAAAAGCTAAGAGGGCTGATATGTGAATATTATATACTGTATGTAGCATTTTCGAGGCCCTACATTCAGTCCTTTGTTCTTCTACAAAATTACTACTGTAAACATGACATGAATAGCAGAAATACACAATAAAAAAGGTAGTTGTACTCAATTGTCTAGATGTACCTTACAGCAAGCAGTATTCTATGCATTCATATGCAGTACCTACCTTCCCAAGAAAATATTATTTAGTCTGCAAGTAAAGGACCACGAAAACGGGCTACGCAGAAATGTCTCCCGCCTCAGCCCTCTGCAGCCAGCAGCGATTCATCATTTATTGAGTCCCTGAAAAATATCTTATTTTTCTGTGGACTAATAAGAGAGCCCTAAAGCTGCTCAATTCCCTCATCTTCGGGAGGCATCGGTGACGCAACGGCGGGCACACAGGGCATGTGTGATCAGGGCTCTGTATCTGGCGTCATCACACAGCTGGGACAGGCTCAGCAGCAGCAGCTGATGCACCAGGCTGCTATTATGGATGGATGTGCAATGAAGGAGACGGGAGCACAAGAAGCAAAGCAGGATGGTTAGAATAGATTCATCATCAGCTACAACCCCTCCCTTCACAGAGGCAGGTTAGTCTGGATTGGACAGAAGCTGGCAGCATCCTGGCACGTCGGACAGCTTCTTTCAGACATAACATGGAAGTAGATTGATTAACAGTAATAATGGGTGCTCAGAGAACGCGATGTGACAGCTGACAATGAACAACTGGAATAACACACGCTGCTTTTTCAAGAACACAAACATTTATTACAGCAGTTAGATCTTATACATTAGTTAGTACAATGTTCAGTTCTTAGATTCCTAAATGGTTTTATACAGCATACAAATACACACTAGCACAGGGACATACCTCCCAACTTCTGCCGAGCTCGATGCGGGACGGAAATTTCGGGGGCGTGGCCTAATTTCGGGGGCGTGGCCTATACTCGCAGTTCTCTCGCGAGGCCACGCCCCCATTTTGCCGCTATGGGGGCATGACCCAGAGGCTCTGTGAGCCTCTAGCCATGCCCCTAGCCCCCTGGCTGCGGGAATAGAAGCTGTGCGCATGCGCACAGCGTTTATTCCCCGCTGCTTAGCAGCCGACAGGGGGGACTCCCAACAGCCCCCCCTCACCGCGGGACACTGCCCCCTGAGGGTGGGACAGCGGGACAGGCCCTGATAATCGGGACTGTTGGGAGGTATGCAGGGACCCGGACGACCCGGATCGCCGGACCGGACATCAAACTCTTGTGCGGGGAGTGTATGGCCGGTTTCACACACTCCGGCTCCTGCCGGACGGTGAAATCCCGCACGGCCAGGGAGCCGTGCCGCACACATTAGTTGTGAATGGACACTATTGTGTCCATTCACACGGGACGGCCACGGCCCGGCCGCGCGGTTGCAACCGGACCCCGTCTCTGGAAGGGACGGCTGCCGGGCTGTGGCCATCCCCTCCATGATAATCGATTTATTATTTATAATCGTCTGGCAGGAGGCGGAGTGTGTGAAACCAGCCTAATGCTGCTTTCACACCGCAAAACCTGATTTAGACCAGGTATTTAAAAACGTTTTTTTAAAACGTGTCAGAGGAAGTTTACCCCCTTTCACACCGCATCTAAATATCTGGTGTAAAGCAGGTTTGCGGTGTGAAAGCTGGGGTGGGGGGCACGAGGGGGGAGAGAGGCTGCTCGCGGGTCCTCCCGCAAAACTGATTAATTTATTGAGGGGGGGGGCTGGGCAGCCTCCCCCCAATGAATCATCAATTTTTACAAAGGACAACTGGGCAGCCGTGCGCCCCCATAGATTAATCAGTTTTGCGGGAGGACCCGCGGGCAGCCTCTCTCCCCCCTGCCCCCCCCTGGACCGGCCACAGTGCACAGGGGAGCAGTGTGAGCCGTTTTCACAATCGCTTTAACAGCCTGGACCGGCTGGACACTCACTGCAGGACAGGAGCCGGCTATCTACAGCACTCCGTCCGGTGACAGCAGACGCTGGAGGTATGACCAGGGGGGCGAGGGGGGAGAGAGGCTGCAAAACAGCGCGGTATGGACACGACACGGGAGGGGGAGGCTGCCCGGGGGTCCCAGCGCAGGGGGTCCCTACAGTGTATGTTATATCAGTGGCGTGGTCCCTGCAGTGTATGGGAACTAGTAGCTGCAGAGACCCCGCCACTGATATAACATACACTCTAGGGACCCCCTGCCCCCAGTGCGAATATTTCCCTCCCTGCACTGCCCAGGGGGGAGGGGGGGGGATCCCGTTTCGGATCCGTTTTGACACCAAAAAAAAGGGGTCTGAAACGGGTAGGACCCTGCTTTTTTACCGTTTCCAAAAACCTTTTTTTTGGAAACGGTAAAATCACTTTGCACCTTTCAGACTGCACAGATTACCATTTCAAAACGGTTAAAAATAGGCAAAATAAAATTTTTTTTGTGCGGTCTGAAAGGGGCATAAATGGCTCTGAAACTGTATTTACAAGTCATGACCAGGTCACAGACTGAACTCCTTTGTTTAATTCCTGCCTTCCTCTGACAATTTTTTTTGTAAATAGATCATTAAGGCGTTTGAGCCTATCTTCTCTAATTTGAAACATCGTATAGCAGCACAATTATGACTTAATCAACGGTGAAATACAATGCAACAGGATAATAGATATTAAATCAATATATCATGCGCTAAATGTTGGCAGCCTAAGGTACAAAACCCAATGTGAAGAACCACTCCACAAACAGACATACAATACCGAACAAGATTTTGGGTTGTCCCCTGGGCGCTCTTGATGTTTTGAGGTATATATGCTCCTCAATCAAGATGGAGAATACCCAAAAAGGAAAGAGAATATAGATACTGTAAAAATCCTTTTAAAATATCAATTCTGCTAGATGGAATTTTCCTAATTCGTACCAGAACAATATGTCTACTAGTGATGTAGACAACTGCACAAATTGGGGGAGATCACTCCTTTCAGCCAACTGCATCCACTCCACTGGACACTTGGTACTCAAATGAAAAGGTAAGAAACCATCATGGTGCAGTAAAATTTAATAAAATCCAGATAAAAAACATAAGCAGAGGGTATACAACATAGGACTCTCACCATAGATATATGTCTACAAGAATTGCAGACACAAAGCGCAAGATGTATTAGCCAAAGGCGTCCCTGGAACTGCTGCGGTAGGTTGGAGTCCTCTGGAGATCCCTCTGTCTTAAAATCCGACCGGTTTCGATACCATGCGGTAGCTTTCTCAAGGTATGAAAGCATGGTCCCCGGTTACAGGTTAAATACCATCTCTCATTAAATGTAGGTGAATCCTAATACCAGACATGGATAATCTAGCCGTCTAAAAACATAATTCATACATAAAACAGAACTAATAATCCAGTCCATGTATTCAAGTGCTTCTGGCCGTATTTGCCGCTCAATTTCTCCGTTCTGGAACTTCCGGTATTGCGTATTTCCGGCTATGACTCATTTCCGGTTTCGGACCTCACCGGAAGTGGACCGTGCGTGTCACGCTCGACTTCCTCTTTCATTTGGAACGCAGAGGAAGTAGTATTTGCGTCTCAAGCGGCGGCCATTATTCTGAGTTACGTCCTACTTGCATTTAGCAAGCAACATATTTCGATGTTTTTCTCAGAAATAAAAAACAATGTATCAGGATACATAGGACTATTTTCAAACAATACATAAATTATAACGATACATTATAAAAACCATTTGGTTTCAAAGTCCTTGTTTAACCCTTTTGGTACCAAGGTCTGATAATAGAATTTTTTTTCCATTTCGCATTTGGCCAGTTTTTTCATTGAATCTCCCCCTCTTATATTGGGACATATTTTTTGGAGGATATAGAAATTCTTTATACATTTAGGGGGGTATTCAATCCCGTTTTTTTCACCACGTTGGGTCGATCTTTTCTGTCGTTATATCATAAAACTGTGTTTTTGTTTTTTCTCGTATTCAATGTTTGGTTTTCGTCTAAAATATATATTTTTTTTCTTCTTTTTTTCGTTTCTCGCGACCGTCGATTTTGCTATTTATCGAATTTTCGTAAAGTTTTTCTCTAATTTAGTCGTTATTTTAGGCTGATCATATTCAATGTTTTTTTTTTTTGTGTGAAATATGCTGTCCTCGTGCTATTATATCGCCGGTATATTCCTGACATTTTTTTATGGCGTTCTTTTAAAAAAAAAATTGTAATATGATTAATTTGGCTTAAATGAATTGATTTTGCATAATGTTACATGCTATTGCTTGTTTCTAATGATTACCTAAACTGGGAGCAGAGCGGAATGTTATGTTATGTACAAATCTCTGATTGACTGCTTTGCTTGGCTGTTGGCTCACATCGCCAAGGGTCACACCTGTTGCCTTTTTTTGGAATGTAATGGGTACATTTGTGTACACATTCGTGGCGTAGCTATATTTTTTGCTCATCCCTGCCAAAAATGTTCCTGGTGCCCACCCCCCCCATAATGCCCATTACACCACACATTGTACTGCACCTTCCCATGCACTCGTCTCGGCCAAACCTGAAGTTTTCTGCTGAAGTTGCTGCATAAACTCCTCCGCGGTTCCACAGTGCTTCCTCCTGGATCTTCTACCGGTGTTGGAGCAGGGCAGGTGGGGGCTTGTAGACCTTGCAGACAGGCACAGGGAGGGGCAGAGATTTCTGTGGCTGTTCTTTGCCGCTCCCGTCCCCTGCAGACCCGGGTTCCTGCAGTGGCAGTAAAGGGAGCCGGGCGCACTGGGGCCATACACACGCAGATTGGGGCCATACACATACAGACTGGGACACTGACTGTCTGCTCGGTGCTCCCTCCCTGCTGTTTTTACGGCTACCAGTGAGAAGCTGAAGCTGGAGAGTCTAGAGAAGGAGAGAGACAGACCAGGCCAGCAGACACTGTAACACTGCTGTGCTGCGTCCCAGGCCAGGCAGCAGCATGTCAGATGAATATCAGTGTGCTGGCTGGGTGCTGATGGCCGGCGCCCACACAGACCCCGCTGCCACTCGCTCCCCTAAGCGGCAGCGGGGGATGACTTGCGCTAGATACGCCTCTGTACACATTAAGGAATGTCGGTCGAGTGCGTTTTGGGTGTATGACGTCATGTCGCTATGCACGCAGGGATGACCGTAATGCACCCCTGGGAACGGGTGTATCGGTTGGCAGTCATAAGTTCTATGTCAGTTTTTGCCCTTAATAAAATGACATATGCATTGGAGGTGCTATTCTAATGTGTAATTCTTGTCCAGTAATATGTGTTTGAAGTATTTTATCTAACTTTCTTTTCTATAATGGTCATGTTGATGCTCTTCCGATTGCTGTGTGATAGTTGTATTGGATGAACTTTTTTTTTTTTTTATTAATACTGTATATATGCTGCAGTTATTTCAAAATGTAATTTCCCTCCCAATTTTTACATGGTAATATCCTGGCCAATCAAATTTGTTTCATTTCCATGTTGCTGTGCTGATAGCAGATTTTCCCATCATGCTTCTTGTTGTTGTTGTTGTTGGCAGATTTTTATTTACCACTCCCTGTTTACTGTGTAAACTCACTCCTACTTTAAGACAGTAGGGAGATAGCAGCATTTGGCAGTCTGCTGTTCTGGAAACGTTTTTTTATGGAATTTTGCGGTTTTGCTTCCAGTTTCTCATTTTTAAACATTGTCTACAATAATGGAGCCCTTCTCTGACACTGTTTTGGTGTTTTTAGTTGAGGTTCTTTTGTCCAGACGTCATCATCTCCAGTTACAGAATTTCCACGTCCACGCCAGTATCGTACTAGGCGTGTGCTGGAGTCTCTCACCGAGACGGAAGTGATATCTACATATAGCTTATCATCAAGGGAAATCTATTCGCTGTATGAGCTTTTGGAACGGGACCTGTAGCCTCGGGTACGGTCTAACCATGCAATTTCTGGATTTCAGAAATTGCTTGGTACACTTAATTTTTTGGTGTCGGGCACATTCCAGCCCACTTTGTCTCAAACTTGCGGGTTTTCTCAGCCTACTCTGTCACGGAGTATTTCCCAGGTCATTACTGCGTTCCGTAAATTAACGACCCAGTTTATACATTTTTCAGCCACTGACAGCGAATGGAGAGAGGTTAAATTTGGATTTTATCAAAAATGGCAGTTCGCCAATGTGCTGGGCGCGATAGACTGCACGCATATACACATCACACCACCCAGGGAATCGGAAGAATGCTATCGTAATCGAAAGCACTTCCATTCTCTGAATCCCAGGTGGTTTGTGATGCAAACATGAAAATTATGGACATAGTTGTGGGTTTTCCTGGGTCGACCCACGACTCCTTCATCTTGAGTCAGTCGTCTATCTTCCAGGATTTTGAGACTGGTAAAATGCCTGATGGCTGGCTGTTAGGTTAGTATGATTTACACCTTAATTAATTATATTTTCAATTTGTGTATCATGTGTAAATGGTCTTTTTCACTAATTTTTTGGGTGGGGTCATGAATGTATTATTTTTGGGACTAGAGTGATCTTAGTAGTCATTTATATCTATGAGAACACTTTTTATAATCTTAATTTAAAGTTATATTTACTTCTGTAGTGTTCATTCTATCATCCGCCATATTTGAAAACCCATGCAGTTCCTCTTCCCTGCCTGGGGTGTCGCTGTCTGCTGTAGTGCTTCTAGCACAGTGTGGTCTGTATATCAGCACTTATATGCAAACCAGACTTGTGCTAGAAACACCACAGCAGACACTGACACCCCAGGCAGGGAAGACGAACTGCATGGGTTTTCAAATATGGCGGGTGCAAGAATGGACACTATTCTGTTTGTCTTATCTGTAGTTAATTTTCTGGTAGGCCTTGAGGTGGTGTGGTTCAAACAGGTTGAGCCCTTCTGCTGGTGGTAATCTACTTCTAGTTTTCTTTATTATCTTATTTATGGCAATGCATTTATGGTATTGTTGGTCCACAACAGCTGAAGAGCTGCAGTTTTGAACTGCCTGTTCAAATTAATGTAGTTTTTATAAGGAATTATGTGGATCCAGGATAGTTTTGTCGTCTGTTTGTTATGTTTGTTATGTTTTGTGTTATGCCAGAGGTTTCCAAACTCTGCGCCTAGGCTCCCTGGGGTGCCTCGGGACACTTGCAGGGGTGCCCTGGGTTGGTGGTCCAGAACCAATTCAAATTAGTTATGATCAATTATTGCTGGACAAAACCAGTGCTGGTGGCTGCAAATCATAAAATGTGTACAAACAGAAACAAATCCTTCCCTTTACCAAATAACTGAACCTAAAGAAGCACATATAAGCAAAATCTACTTCATTTGATATATTTTTTGGGGGGCCTAGTGGTGCCCTGGAAAAATTGTGATACTCTAGGGTGCAGTTATTATGAATAGATTGAGTACCCCTGTCTAATGCTATTCTTTAAAAAAAAACAGGTGTGATATATTTCTACTGGCAATTTGATAATGTTATTTTTGATATTGTGAAATGATGTAAATGTGACTGGTAGAGGTTGTGGATGTGGGTCATCATTACAGTATTATTTAAGTGATTGCAGTGTTAAATTTATTGTAGTGTTGATGTGTGTTCATAAGTTTGTTGAGTTTTGTAGTTGTTGGATGAATCTGTCTATTAGCCATTAATACCCGCCAAACTTTGTTACATTTTTCAAATAACAGTGTATGACAGATTGCTAAAGTTATATTGCTGTGTATACTAATTTAACAGAGTGATATACATATGCCTGCTTTATTACTCAATACAATATTGTGATTTGTGGTTGGCATGACTGTACAGTATTGGGTTTTTCAAGAATTCATGATATTGGTTTTGCTTTCATATAGCATAATGCTTAAGTACAATAGTGCTGGGTGTGCCAAGATTGTTAGATTTGTTCATTCCTTTTAAAATCGAATCATTATAATACTTTCGACCCCAGTATTCCTGCTCATGAATTCTGACCCAAAACTGATGCTGTTGATGGATAGAGTGCTTGTTATATCCTTATTTGTAGATGCCCATGTTATTTTAAATTCACCATTTTTAATAATTTGTGATATTTGTGATTGTATGTGTTTTTTAAACAGGTGATGCGGGATATCCTAATAAATCATGGCTATTAACCCCATTGCCTAATCCAGTTGGAAGTGCACAAAAAAGTTACCAAGCAGCCCATATAGCATCAAGGGGTATAATTGAGCGAACCTTTGGTGCACTTAAGAGCCGGTTTAGATGTTTAGACATCTCCGGCGGGGCGCTTTTATATTCTCCGGAAAAGGTTTGCAGCATATTTAATGCATGTTGCATTTTGCATAACATCTGTGTTGCAAAGAATTTTCCGGTGAATATTGATGCTGATATTCTTTCGCATGGGGAGCTTTCTTCTGTGCTTTCTGCTGGTATGGATGAAGGAGCTGAAGCTCGTACACAGCTGATACAGAATTTCTTTACATGTAAGTTGTCAATGGGGTAGTATGTTGATTCAATATGCTTGTTTGGTACCGATATTTCTGATTTTTTTTTTAATTTATCAATACAGAGTCAGATGAACTTGCATTGGAGTTTCTTGTTGACCGTGGTTTGGTCTTTATGGATTTTGAAGATTTGTTATAACATTAAAATAAAGGTTTTTCTAAATTATTCATCAGCCTCCTCCTTCAGCTGCCCACTCTAGCAGGTACAGGACTGGTTTGGCTGGCGTGAAGCTGCTGCCCGGACTGATGTCTAGGGTCGATGACTACACTTTTCCCTCTTGTCCCCCATTCCCCAGAGTGAAAGTTGTGCCTGCCTTTCTCTACCGCCCATGATGCCTGACTTACCTGGGTCTCCGCATTGCTGTTGACTACCTCCTCCTTCAGCTGCCCACTCTAGCAGGTACAGGACTGGTTTGGCTGGCGTGAAGCTGCTGCCCGGACTGATGTCTAGGGTCGATGACTACACTTTTCCCTCTTGTCCCCCATTCCCCAGAGTGAAAGTTGTGCCTGCCTTTCTCTACCGCCCATGATGCCCGACTTACCTGGGTCTCCGCATTGCTGTTGACTACCTCCTCCTTCAGCTGCCCACTCTAGCAGGTACAGGACTGGTTTGGCTGGCGTGAAGCTGCTGACCGGACTGATGTCTAGGGTCGATGACTACACTTTTCCCTCTTGTCCCCCATTCCCCAGAGTGAAAGTTGTGCTTGCCTTTCTCTACCGCCCATGATGCCCGACTTACCTGGGTCTCCGCATTGCTGTTGACTATCTCCTCCTTCAGCTACCCACTCTAGCAGGTACAGGACTGGTTTATTCAGAATTTTCATAGTCTGCCTAAGTTACAATTGTATCATCTTAAACTGTTTCCAAAGTAAAACATTACAAGTAGTATGCAAAAACTTTTTATTAAACTCTTGCTAATTACTCAAATTGTTTTTATTCTTTTACAGATTTCTTTAAAAGAATCCAACGGAATCCTTTTTACGGCATTATCCTCATTTCCAACAACTAACTGCAGCTCTTCGCAATTTGTTGTGCATTATGCAAACAACGGTGCACTCCTCATGCAGATTAAACTTTGAACTTTGAAACATTTCAAAAATTCTTCACTACCTACAAAGAAAGTTGAAATCATCAATACTGGTTTACTGCTTACATTTTTCAGAAGTTAAACCTACTACGTTATAATTAATTTATTCATAAATTGATATCAAAGAACATTTCAAATATTAATTTATAATACAATGTCCTGTAAAATTTTTGAAAAATAGGTTTCAAAGGAAATAAATGTAATGTTACTGTGTTACTAACTTTTTCGGGTATAGTATTTCAGCAATATTTCCCTTCAATATGTATACATCTCCAGTTAAATTGTTAAAATTTGGTAAGAGTATATTTGATATTATCTATCTATCTATTTAGCTCTATCTAGCTATCTGTTGCATGTGTTACCATATATAATTTTGTTCGCATAGAAATTGAATATTATTTTGATACTATAAAGTAATGTAGCTATAAATTGAATATGTATATCATTTAAACGTTTACAGAATGTAGCAATATTTGTATTTAGGTAGTCTGTGCTGTAAGGAGTAAGCAATGTATACACTATAGGCCAGACACCAGCCATCTGGTTTCCTTTATGGAGAATGTAGCTGCTAGTACATCATCCAAGTTACTTTGCAGGACAAACAAGACACTATTGTATTTTGACAACAGGAGTGTAAAATAGATTGATGCACAGGGAGAGACCAGAACAGGAGATCTCGCAAAGGAGATTACCACTAGAGTCCAGACAAGCAGGAGACCCTGTCACCATTAGCATCCATAAATTCAATAACGTCATGAGAACAGGGAACTTCAATTCATGTATTTGGGATATAAGGAGAGAGATAGAGTAGACATTCACTCTCACACACTCTCACATTCGCACACAGACACACACGGACGGTCAGCAAGAAACCTATTCAGTGAGTCAGGAGGAGAGATGTGAGACAGGAGCAGGAGAGAGAATGGAATAAATAAGCAATGGGCAGGAGGTGAGGTGAATCATAGGTAGCTATACCCATGTAACTTGTAAGTATGTCCTTTTATGTTAGTATCGTAGCAGTCTAAGTCTGTCAATTGTTTAATGTAATTTTATGTAATATAAGCAAGGAGGCGTATATATAAATATATATATAATAGCATATACATCAATTATTGTGTTAATGTATTCTGTATGGTTTGTTTTGCCTATAAATAAAATCCTCCAATTGGAGCTAAAATTACAAGTCTCGAACTCTCATATTTGGGGAATCAAATTATGACAAGTACTCTGCATATTGTATTGTAAGGTCTATTAGAATATAATTGCAGATGTCAAATATATATGTTATTATATCAATACCAGATATAATAAATATATTTTATATAATATTTTAATCTCAATAACCCTTATTGGGATAAGAGAGATATATGATCCCTAAAATAAAACTCTACAATGGCGACCGCAGCAGGACTTGTACATTTTGGTATCTGATTGTATGATTATAATATTTATAAGGAGTAGCAGATGCGTGAAGCTGGCTACCTAACCTACAGAATCACAGTGAGGATGTATCTAGGAAAACGTAATACTATTGTGTATTTTTATCTTGCATTGTTTGTAGACCTAGAATAACGTATTGGTGAAACAGAACTGATATTCCATTGTTACCATTATCTGGGAGTGCACGCTTAGATATTGATAATATGGCATTATTCAGAAACATTTTTAACTAATACTACATTTACTAGGCTCAGCACAAGGGCATGTTAGCCTGCTGACACATTGCAAGATCACAGTGGGGTATGTTACTAAATAGGCACATGATAATTGTAAGGCCTAGAATAAAATAGAATGGAAATGAGCATTTCCAAATAAATGATAATTAGTACCAGATATTAGAGTTAACTTTGAGAATCCGGACACTCTCATTGGGAGGATATCTTGTGTACAAAAGTATAAATACAGCATTGTAAAATAAGTGCAATGTTGAAAATGAAAAGAGTTGCTGTAGCATTTAGGAAACTGCACAGAGCAGCGACTTTAGAAGTTAAGCAGGAATGTAAAGAGAAATCAGGTTCACGTCTTAAGAGCTCATGCCTCAAAATGAATGCAAAGGTGCATTGCTTCTTAAAATCCCTAAAGGTTAAGAAGTGTACTCAGAAGAATTCTGAGACAAAAGTAAATTTTCTGGTAGATTGTGAACAAACTGCCCAGATCTCTCATGAAGGGATCACAGAAGCACCCAGCAAAGGTGTTAGGAGCAGGGATGAGACCACAGAGGGGCTCATTCACAAACAGACTACAAAGTCTGAAATGGTCACAGATGCTAATCAGGGCTCTGTAATAGAGAGAGAACGTAATATTACTACAAATAAGGCAGGAGCAATGAGAGATGTCCCCTGCACTGTTTTGATTAAGGGGGGAGATCAGTACAATAAGGAGAGTGATTCTGCAAAATCCACACTCATAGTCCCTATTGTGACAAAAGGAATTGTGTTGCCCTCAGGGAAAAGGGAACTGGCAATAACCTTGTACACACACACTCCAATTGTAGGTAAAGTTGTCACAGAATTAAATGAGCAAATGTATTCAGCCACAAATATGTCTGAGCTGAGCAATGGCATGAATTTGAGCATGCATGATCACACAAAAGGTTCCACCATCTCTGTAACCCCCACACAGCAGTTAGAGACATCTAGTGGTGGAGCAAATGTCCACAGTCTCTTAGAGAGACCACATGCAGAGTGTCAATCTGTGAACACCACACAGAAGTACAGGAATGCTAAAAAGCATCACCAGGATGAGAATGTTTATATGTCCTGGAGTCCTAACCATTTTATTTTAGGTTTGGTCAAACATGAAGCTCCGAGTCATACTAAGCATATTTGGTACAGCCTAAAAAGTTTTTCGCCCCACAAGTATATTTTTCAGAAGCTCCAAGTTTCCAGACTGAAGAAACTCGCAGGACCACCAAAAGCAAATAGAGAAAAGATGCATCCTGGCAATGACAACAGGGAGTATTGTTCATTTACTTTATAGATTAAATCTAGTTATTGGGTGGTGTAAGAAACTGCCACATGTTTAAATGGATACAAGATCCAGATTAAATGTAACCTGCATCATACCTGCAGCAAAGTTTATGTTGTCAGTGACATATACTATTACATAGAGGAGAGAAATGGTACAAACCAGAAAACATGGCCAGCAATGTTGGACCAGTAGATAGCACAAAAGATATAGCAGCAATGCCACTAAAGTATGGAAATAGCAATAATAGTAATTGTATTTCTTTTTGTTTCAATTTTAGGTTACAAGTTCTACACAGCAGCTTCAATACTAATGGACGCAAAGTTTTAAAGAAAGCCCCAAGTCGCAACAACAACCTCTACTAAACCTTTTATTGCTGCAATTATGCAAAGAGCCAGTACCTCGCACAGCTTGTGTTTGTCATCCAAGGAGAATCCACAGTAGCTCTAAAAAAACTGTCACATGGACAAAAATCAAAGGACTTGTTTTTATTTGTTTCTTTTTCGTTCTTCAGTCCTTCAGAGAAGGAAAAGGTTTAACTACAGCAACTATTATTTGTTTTCTGGACACATGGACAAAATCCCCTTTTCTCTTCTTCAGGAGAAGTTCATTAACCCCCTCACTACAGCAATCATTGCTTGTGTGTTTGTCAGGACACTGTGACACATGCACATTCCATTTACAGTGTGAATCTCACCCCTGCAAGTATGCAGAATCCTTTTGTACATACATTTTTTTAATCGCCAATCAATTCACACATATGATCCTCATTCTTATGTCATTGTATATACCTTGTAAATATTTTATTTTTTCTTCATATTCTTCATATGAGTATATGCTGATTATATATATACGCTTCCTTCTTAAAAAGCTTCAAAATAATTTAAATATCAGACAAAGAATGGTATGCCTTACATCAAATTGTAAAAGAGAAACGTTTTGTTAGTTGTTGAGATGGACCATTCTCTTAATACAGACTCAACCAAGTCTAAGAGAATGAATAATAGCATAGATGGAATATTGTAGTTATTTTATATGCACATGGCTGCATATCACACACACTGGATGGCATTCGATATAGTCAAACCCATTCTTAACAGATATCTAATATTTGTTTGAAGAAAAATCGTAGTCATTTATTGTATTGATAGGATGTTGTCATAGATACGTCAAATCAAAATATCATTGTTAGTTATAGGATTTAGCTGGTGTATAGTTATTTTAGTTTAAGATAACATAGTATATAGGAAGGTAGGTAAGAGATCAGAGACTGAATGGTAAATTGTTATTCAGTGAGGAAATTTAGTATAGACGGAGTGGATCCTTTAGAATCTACCCCAGACATTTACCTGCCAATGCCTGAAGACAAATGTTCTTATCAACAAGTAAAGCAAAAATACTTGGTTAAAGTTTCAACTGCTGCATTCAACATCACAAACTGTTTTGTTAACACAACGAGGTTGAGGTTAAAGAGAGACATGGACACTTATCATGATTGCAGCGTGATAATCTTAAAGGACGCACAAGGACACTTGTCCCGATCACAGCGATAATCGTAAAGGACATACAAAGCAAACTCGCTAAGGACTGCATTAATGAGGCTTATCAAAGGCCTTGTGTTTTGCAAAACTGTGGTGAAGAAATTTATCAAGACCACAGCACTCCAAGGGCCACACATGTAAAGCAACATTTCAAGCAAGTCAACAGCCTCTACACAAGTAAAGCAACATTTCAAGCAAGTCAACAGTGTCTATGAAGAATTCTACTTCTACGTCCACCATACTGCAAATGTAAAGTGTCTATGAAGAATTCTACTTCTACGTCCACCATACTGCAAATGTAAAGTGTCTCCAAGAACTGCAACCCACACAGGTGACAGCCCTCAGCCAGGAAATCACTGTGAGCAACAGTACAAGGAAAGTGTCATCACACATCGACCAAACAACATCTACAAGGCAAGCTGTGGCGTGGCATATAACTGTCTGTAGCAATGAAAATATTTTCCTCATGAATACTGAATATAAATAACCTCTGTCCCTGGTCAAATTTAGTTATTATAGGGTAAATCAGGTTAATTAAGTTAGGATATTTCACACTAATGGTTAATGTATGGTTAGGAGAGTTGGGAAAAGAATGTTTGAAAATATATATGAAGCAATTATGGTAATTTACTGTGTGACCAATCAAAATAATTTCTCATGGTCACAAGCGGGGGACTGTTACCATATATAATTTTGTTCGCATAGAAATTGAATATTATTTTGATACTATAAAGTAATGTAGCTATAAATTGAATATGTATATCATTTAAACGTTTACAGAATGTAGCAATATTTGTATTTAGGTAGTCTGTGCTGTAAGGAGTAAGCAATGTATACACTATAGGCCAGACACCAGCCATCTGGTTTCCTTTATGGAGAATGTAGCTGCTAGTACATCATCCAAGTTACTTTGCAGGACAAACAAGACACTATTGTATTTTGACAACAGGAGTGTAAAATAGATTGATGCACAGGGAGAGACCAGAACAGGAGATCTCGCAAAGGAGATTACCACTAGAGTCCAGACAAGCAGGAGACCCTGTCACCATTAGCATCCATAAATTCAATAACGTCATGAGAACAGGGAACTTCAATTCATGTATTTGGGATATAAGGAGAGAGATAGAGTAGACATTCACTCTCACACACTCTCACATTCGCACACAGACACACACGGACGGTCAGCAAGAAACCTATTCAGTGAGTCAGGAGGAGAGATGTGAGACAGGAGCAGGAGAGAGAATGGAATAAATAAGCAATGGGCAGGAGGTGAGGTGAATCATAGGTAGCTATACCCATGTAACTTGTAAGTATGTCCTTTTATGTTAGTATCGTAGCAGTCTAAGTCTGTCAATTGTTTAATGTAATTTTATGTAATATAAGCAAGGAGGCGTATATATAAATATATATATAATAGCATATACATCAATTATTGTGTTAATGTATTCTGTATGGTTTGTTTTGCCTATAAATAAAATCCTCCAATTGGAGCTAAAATTACAAGTCTCGAACTCTCATATTTGGGGAATCAAATTATGACAAGTACTCTGCATATTGTATTGTAAGGTCTATTAGAATATAATTGCAGATGTCAAATATATATGTTATTATATCAATACCAGATATAATAAATATATTTTATATAATATTTTAATCTCAATAACCCTTATTGGGATAAGAGAGATATATGATCCCTAAAATAAAACTCTACACATGGAACAAACCAGCACTCCCAAAATTCATTTAGGACTGCTGTGGTGTCCAAAGAACTCATAACCAAATTCCATGGGGGTCATAGATATACAAAAATATAAAGTGCGCACTCACCAGACTTTATAGAGCACTTCATAAATTTATTAGATCCATTAAAACTTTTAAGGCAAGGTCAACGTGTAGGGACCTCACATGACCCTTTCTCAGAATAACAAGCGCCTGGATTCCAGGATCAGTTTGACTGACATCATCCCCCTCACAAACTATTATACCTTGAGGCCCCTCCTCTCACCGATAACAGCTCATGGCTAAAAAGCCGGGTGTCCTTCTGTTGTTAGTGACCACGCTAAACAGCGTGCATTCAATAGGCATGGAAGTGGCTATTAAGCCAACTACTACTGATGCACTCAGTGCGTTCCAAATAGGCTGCGTGTGCGTTCCACGCTATAGGAAGCAGCAGTAACACTGGCCTCCACTGAGACGTATAATTGATCCCAGCCAGATCACGAGTGTGCTCCACTGTGGTAGCGCTATTAGCTAGTTCTAATCCAAGTGGAGGGGCCACATGGTATAAAAGTTGTTGAGGGAGATGATGGCAGTCAAACTGCTCCAGGAATCTAGCCGCTTTTTGTTCTGAAAAAGGGTTATGTGTGGTATCTAAAGGTCGACCTTACCTTAAAATTTTAGATGATTAGTTTTACGAGTGTGCGCTTGTATATCTTTTGAAGGAGATATAAATATATATATATATATATAAACAAAGGATGGATCCGGCACAACAGGGCTTAAAGGTAGCCAAAGAGTAGTTGATGTGCCCCGGGACCAACAATATATATATATATACACACACACACACACACACACACAAACACTAGTACATATCATGGGTGTGTACATATATACCCATGATATTTACTAATATACACACACACACACACACACACACTAGTACATATCATGGGTGTGTATATATATATATATATATGTATATATATATATATATATATATATATATATACACATATCCATGATATTTACTAATATATATATATACACACACACACACACACACACATATACCCACACCCATACATACATACATACATACATACATACTTACACATATATATATATATATATATATATATATATATATATATATATATATACACATATCTACACACTTACCCAAGCTAGGCTAGGTGTAAATTTTACATTATATTTTAGTGGCTACTGATAGAAATAAACACAATGTGGCATAGTGTATTCAATGATAGATTGAAAAGCTGTCAAATACGCTTGACAACCGAACACCTGTCCTATGCACGTTGAGCTTGAAATTTGCACATTTGTTCGGGATTCCATGTCACACCAGCCAAGCTGCCAGAAAGGAGATTTTGACACAAGCTGCGAATGGAATGGAAATAGTAGAGCACCGAACTGCAATAAGAGCCGATATGCTTGTGATGTATGGATCGTTCTGCAGAGAACAACATGATCAATGCTGATTGGTAAGACAGCATTTAATGGGACCCCGCAGCTTGCACCAACATTGGTAGATGGCTGCAAGAGCACAAATTACATTGAATATCCCTCAAAGTGCTTCATTTTGTTTCATGTTAAACACTACATTTTGTTAACAAGACCGCTTATCATAAATGGTCATTCATAGTAAAAAGAAATAGATTAATTGCAGCCGTCCTAATCATAAAACTTTCAAATTTATTTTACAAAATGAAGAATATTTATGTTGCTGCAAAGACTACTAGACTAGATAGTTTAAAATATCACTTGAATTGATGATTATCTATTAAAAAAAAACCTAGCAATCAAAAATCAATTGTAATTGCTATAGAGTTTTATTTTAGGGATCATATATCTCTCTTATCCCAATAATGGTTATTGAGATTGAAATATTATATAAAATATATTTATTATATCTGGTATTGATATAATAACATATATAGATGACATCTGCAATTATATTCTAATAGACTTTACAATACAATATGCAGAGTACTTGTCATAATTTGATTCCCCAAATATGAGAGTTCAAGACTTGTAATTTTAGCTCCAATTGGAGGATTTTATTTATAGGCAAAACAAACCATACAGAATAATTTTAACACAGTCATTTACGTATATGCTATTATATATATATTTATATACGCCTCCTTGCTTATATTACATAAAATTACATTAAACAATTGACAGACTTAGACTGCTACGATACTGACACAAACTATACCTATACCCATAAACGAACATTCATAACTACCATATTTACTGTTAGTCTCTCACTCCAGCCCATTGCTTCGGTTCCGTTCTCTCTCCTGCTCGTGTCTCACATCTCTCCTCCTGACTCACTGAATGGGTTTCTTGCTGACTGTCCGTGTGTGTCTGTGAGTGAATGTCTACTCTATCTCTCTCCTTATATCACAAATACATGGATTGAAGTTCCCTGTTCTCATGACGTTATTGAATTTATGGATGCTAATGGTGACAGGGTCTCCTGCTTGTCTGGACGCTAGTGGTAATCTCCATTGCGAGATCTCCTGTTTCTGGTCTCTCCCTGTGCATCAATCTATTTTACACTCCTGTTGTCAAAATACAATAGTGTCCTGTCTGTCCTGCAATGTAACTTGGATGATGTACTAGCAGTCTACATTCTCCAGAAAGGAAACCAGATGGCTGGAGTCTGGCCCATAGTGTCTATATAATATTGCTTACTTAATAAATATAGATATATCTGGGGAGGGTAACAACACTCTATCTGCTTAATAGTATGCCTTAGACATTTTGTCTCCTAAATGAATTCAGTTGCATTTGATATGTTACAAAGTGGTCATTCATATTATTTAGTAAACCCAAAAGCTATACTACGATGTCTAAACATTAAACTCTGATGTCCTAATTATTAAGCTATTCCTATTTTTATATACACATACATAATATATACTATGGTTAAAATCACATTACATTAATGATGGTATAAAACAATATCTATATGCCTATATGGTAACAGTCCCCCGCTTGTGACCAGGAGAAATTATTTTGATTGGTCACACAGTAAATTACCAAAATTGTTTCATATACATTTCTAAACATTTATTCTTCAAACTATTCTAAACGTAGACATTAACCATTGGTATAAAATATCCTAACTTAATTAACCTGATTTACCCAATAATAACTAAATTTGACCAGGGACAGAGGTTATTTATATTCAGTATTCATGAGGAAAATATTTTCATTGCTACAGACAGTTATATGCCACGCCACAGCTTGCCTTGTAGATGTTGTTTGGTCGATGAGTGAGGACACTTTCCTTGTACTGTTGCTCACAGTGATTTCCTGGCTGAGGGCTGTCACCTGTGTGGGTTGCAGTTCTTGGAGACACTGTACATTTGCAGTATGGTGGACGTAGAAGTAGAATTCTTCATAGAGGCTGTTGACTTGCTTGAAATGTTGCTTTACATGTATAGAGGGAATGTGTGGCCCTTGGAGTGCTGTGGTCTTGATAAATTTCTTCACCACAGTTTTGCAAAACACGGGGCCTTTGATAACCCTCATTGATGCAGTCCTTAGCGAGTTGGCTTTGTATGTCCTTTACGATTATCGCTGTGATCGTGACAAGTGTCCTTGTGCGTCCTTTAAGATTATCGCGCTGCAATCATGATAAGTGTCCATGTCTCTCTTTAACCCCAACCTCGTTGTGTTGAACAAAACAGTTTGTGACGTTGAATACAGCAGTTGAAACTTTAACCAAGTATTTTTGCTTTACTTGTTGATAAGAACATTTATCTTCAGGCATTGGCAGGTAAATGTCTGGGGTAGATTCTAAAGGATCCACTCCGTCTATACTAAATTTCCTCACTGAATAATAATTTACCATTCAGTCTCTGATCTCTTACCTACCTTCCTATATGCTATCTTATCTTAAAGTAAAATAACCATACACCAGCTAAATCCAATAACTAACAATAATATTTTGATTTGACATATCTATGAAAATATCCTATCAATACAATAAATGACTACGATTTTGCTTCAAAGTAATACCAAATATCTGTTAAGAATGGGTTTGGCTATATCGAATTCCATCCAGTATTGTGTGATATGCAGCCATGTGCATATACAATAACTACAATATCCCATCTATGCTATTATTCATTCTCTTAGACTTGGTTAAGTCTGTATTAAGAGAATGGTCCATCTGAACAACTAACAAAACGTTTATTTTCCAATTTGATGTAAGGCATACCATTCTTTGTCTGATATTTAAATTAGTTTGAAGCTTTTTAAGAAGGAAGCGTATATATAATCAGCATATACTCATATGAAGAATATGAAGGAAAAAAATAAAATATTTACAAGGTATATACAATGACATAAGAATGAAGATCATATGTGTGAATTGATCGGCGATTAAAAAAAATGTATGTACAAAAGGATTCTGCATACTTGGTGGTGAGAATGATGCACACTGTAAATGGAATGTCCATGTGCCACAGTGTCCTGACAAACAAACAAACAATGATTGCTGTAGTGAGGGGGTTAATGAACTTCTCCTGAAGAAGAGAAAAGGGGATTTTGTCCATGTGTCCAGAAAACAAATAGTAGTTGCTGTATTTAAATCTTTTCCTTCTCTGAAGGACTGAAGAAAGAAAAATAAAATAATTAAAAAAAAAGTCCTTTGATTTTGTCCATGTGACAGTTTTTGGATTCTCCTTAGGTGACAAATACAAGCTGTGCGAGGTACTGGCTCTTTGCGTAATTGCAGCAATAAAAGGGTTAGTAGAACTTTTTCTTTGGTGTGAATTGGAGCTTTGTTTGGGGTTTTGTATCCATTAGTATTGAAGCTGCTGTGTAGAACTTGTAACCTAAAATTGAAACAAAAAGAAATACAATTACTATCATTGCTAGTGGTGTGACATTGCTAGCTATATCTTTTGTGCTATCTACTGGTCCAACATTGCTGGCCATGTTTTCTGGTTTGTACCATTTCTCTCCTCTATGTAATAGTATATGTCACTGACAACATAAACTTTGCTGCAGGTATGATGCAGGTTACATTTAATCTGGATCTTGTATCCATTTAAACATGTGGCAATTGCTTACACCACCCAATAACTAGATTTAATCTATAAAGTAAATGAACAATACTCCCTGTTGTCATTGCCAGGATGCATCTTTTTCGATTTGCTTTTGGTGGTCCTGCGAGTTTCTTCAGTCTGGAAACTTGGAGCTTCTGAAAAATATACTTGTGGGCCTAAAAACTCGTTAGGCTGTGCCAAATATGCTTGGTATGACTCGGGTCTTCATGTTTAACCAAACCTAAAATAAAATGGTTAGGACTCCAGGACATATAAACATTCTCATCCTGGTGATGCTTTTCAGCATTCCTGTACTTCTGTGTGGTGTTCACAGATTGACACTCTGCATGTGGTCTCTCTAAGAGACTGTGGACATTTGCTCCACCACTAGATGTCTCTAACTGCTGTGTGGGGGTTACAGAGATGGTGGAACCTTTTGTGTGATCATGCATACTCAAATTCATGCCATTGCTCAGCTCAGACATATTTGTGGCTGAATACATTTGCTCATTTAATTCTGTGACAACTTTACCTACAATTGGAGTGTGTGCATACAAGGTTATTGTCTGTTCCCCTTTCCCTGAGGGCAACACAAGTTTCTTTGTCACAATGGGGGCTGTGAGAGTGGATTCTGCAGAATCACTCTCCTTCTCAATGTACTGATCTCCCCCCTTAATCAAAACAGTGCAGGGGATATCTCTCATTGCTCCTGCCTTATTTGCAGTAATGTGCGCTTTGAGGATAGGTACATCGTGCACAGTATTACGTTCTCTCTCTATTACAGAGCCCTGATTAGCATCTGTGACCATTTCAGACTTTGTAGTCTGTTTGTGAATGAGCCCCTCTGTGGTCTCATCCCTGCTCCTAACACCTTTGCTGGGTGCTTCTGTGATCCCTTCATGAGAGATCTGGGCAGTTTTTTCAAAATCTGCCAGAAAATTTACTTTTGTCTCAGAATTCTTCTGAGTACACTTCTTAACCTTTAGGGATTTTAAGAAGCAAATCACCTTTGCATTCATTTTCAGGCATGCCCTCTTGAAGCATGAACCTGATTTCTCTCTAGATCCTAAAGTAACAGTTTTGGGCATTTTCCTGAAAGCCACTGCAACTTTATGTAAATTCAGCATTGCACACGTTTTGCAATGCTATATTTATATTTTGTACACAAGATATCCTCCCAATGAGAGTGTCCGGATTCTCAAAGTTAACTCTAATATCTGGTACTACTTATCATTTATTTGGAAATGCTCATTTCCATTCTATTTTATTCTAGGCCTTACAATTATCATGTGCCTATTTAGTAACATACCCCACTGTGATCTTGCAATGTGTCAGCAGGCTAACCAGCCCTTGTGCTGAGCCTAGTAAATATAGTATTAGTTAAAAATGTTTCTGAATAATGCCATATTATCAATATCTAAGCGTGCACTCCCAGATAATTGTAACAGTGGAATATCAGTTCTGTTCTACCAATACGTTATTCTAGGTATACAAACAATGCAAGATAAAAATACACAATAGTATTACGTTTTCCTAGATACATCCTCACTGTGATTCTGTAGGTTAGGTAGCCAGCTTCACGCATCTGCTACTCCTTATAAATATTATAATCATACAATCAGATACCAAAATGTACAAGTCCTTCGTGGTTGCCATTGTAGAGTTTTATTTTAGGGATCATATATCTCTCTTATCCCAATAATGGTTATTGAGATTGAAATATTATCTAAAATATATTTATTATATCTGGTATTGATATAATAACATATATAGATGACATCTGCAATTATATTCTAATAGACTTTACAATACAATATGCAGAGTACTTGTCATAATTTGATTCCCCAAATATGAGAGTTCAAGACTTGTAATTTTAGCTCCAATTGGAGGATTTTATTTATAGGCAAAACAAACCATACAGAATAATTTTAACACAGTAATTTATGTATATGCTATTATATATATATTTATATACGCCTCCTTGCTTATATTACATAAAATTACATTAAACAATTGACAGACTTAGACTGCTACGATACTGACACAAACTATACCTATACCCATAAACGAACATTCATAACTACCATATTTACTGTTAGTCTCTCACTCCAGCCCATTGCTTCGGTTCCGTTCTCTCTCCTGCTCGTGTCTCACATCTCTCCTCCTGACTCACTGAATGGGTTTCTTGCTGACTGTCCGTGTGTGTCTGTGAGTGAATGTCTACTCTATCTCTCTCCTTATATCACAAATACATGGATTGAAGTTCCCTGTTCTCATGACGTTATTGAATTTATGGATGCTAATGGTGACAGGGTCTCCTGCTTGTCTGGACGCTAGTGGTAATCTCCATTGCGAGATCTCCTGTTTCTGGTCTCTCCCTGTGCATCAATCTATTTTACACTCCTGTTGTCAAAATACAATAGTGTCCTGTCTGTCCTGCAATGTAACTTGGATGATGTACTAGCAGTCTACATTCTCCAGAAAGGAAACCAGATGGCTGGAGTCTGGCCCATAGTGTCTATATAATATTGCTTACTTAATAAATATAGATATATCTGGGGAGGGTAACAACACTCTATCTGCTTAATAGTATGCCTTAGACATTTTGTCTCCTAAATGAATTCAGTTGCATTTGATATGTTACAAAGTGGTCATTCATATTATTTAGTAAACCCAAAAGCTATACTACGATGTCTAAACATTAAACTCTGATGTCCTAATTATTAAGCTATTCCTATTTTTATATACACATACATAATATATACTATGGTTAAAATCACATTACATTAATGATGGTATAAAACAATATCTATATGCCTATATGGTAACATTGCAATAATTCAATATTACAAAGATCTTGTTTTTAAAAAAATACTTTCCTAAACCTGTGTGACATTTACCTATATGTAAAGTTAGGAGAGGATGTTTCTAATCAAACATTTGAATTACCTCATTATTTCAAACTGGGTCACCATCTCCCTCATCACCAACGTCATCCCCGGTATCTTCTATTTCAATTGGAGGTTCTGACTTGACAGAAGGTAAACTATGTTCCGGACTTTTGAAGAGAGAACACGAAGTCGATGCTTTCGGATATGTTGGGAAAAATCTCTTGTAGGCCTCTTGCTTTTGAAGTGGTGTGTAAAGCTTTGGTGTATATCTTGGATTTTGCGATGTATTTTGCGGGGTTGACATTCCAAGATTTTTTTCCGATGTCATTGCCTGAAACCGGTGTGTTTTTTTTCTCTAATTGCTCAACTATCATTTTCAAAGCTGTAGTCAACAACACATGTGTAGATGTTGATTGACGCAGTTGTTCTCGCATGTCATCAATAGTAGTTGCAGTGCACGTTGTGTTGGCTACCAATTTATTAATTGCTTCTGCCATAATGTTAATTCCTTCCATTGTCTTCTGATCTGTCTGTAATCTTCGATTCTCAGATTCATGCAAGTACTCCAGGAGTTGACGTAGAATGTTTTCAATGGTTTGCTTGTCAGATATTTGTTTAAGATTTGAACCAATACTTTCAATGTTTTTATCCATTGAATTCATTGCTGTTGCCATTGACTCGAGCCTTCTATCTATTATTTCGCGGAACTGATCCTGACTGGCATGAAAACTTGACACTATTTTTTCAATGTCTTGCAATTCTGTGTTGCTAAGTGTTGCCCGTGGACGTTGAGTGCTGGACAGGGTTTCTGTAATAGTGTGGAGTAAAACATTTCCGTAAATATATATATATATATATATATATATATATATATATATATATATATATATATATATATATATATATATATATATAGATAGATAGATAGATAGATAGATAGATAGATAGATAGATAAAAAATACACTCAGTAGGTCAATGAATATTTTCAAACTCACCAATTGGTCTTATTGGGTTTTCAGGAGGATTGTCCTCATCTGCGTTTATCCTTTCAGCACAGTGCAAAGTTGAATTTGCCATATTTGAACATGAATTACTGCCAACAGGATTATCTGTAAATTTTAAAAATAACAATTCCCAAAAAAAATGTAATAACGTTAACATTAAATCAAACTAATTAAGAGTAAGATCCTTTAATATATGGGCAAAACAAAGAAAACAAACCTTCCAGTCTTTCAATGGAGATATGCTCACCATCGGAATTTTCACTATTCTGATTAGCTTGTCCAGTTCTTTCAGTTGCAAATGACTTTTCAGATTGACTTGATTCAAAGCCTAAAAAAGTTGATTCAGTTATGATGCTGTCTCCGAATAGACTACGTGCACTTGGAATGTTGGAATTGGGAATCTTGGATGGAAATAACTCTGCATCATCAATCAAAGCAAAATCACGTGTTCCAGAGGCAGAATGACTTCTTTTCTTACTTTTTGGTTTTTCTAAAAGAAAAGTAAAATAAATTATAAATATATATTCAATTACATTTTCTTGCCAGTTAAGCATCAACCCAGTGGCGTAAGTTTGTCCCAGTTGCCCGGAGGCAAGAAGAACATTGGTGCCCCCCCACACATATATATATATATATATATATATATATATATATATATATATAGTCTGTTATGAGATATATATTATATTCTGTATATATATACAGATATATATATATATATATTTCAGAACTCAGCCACAGAAGCGATTTTGATGGTTTTCAATTAATGGTTTTAAACTGGCAGTGGTGGAGAGGTGCCCCCTTGAGAGCAGGATCCCGGTGGCAGATGACTCCATTGCCTCCCAGAGTTCTGCCTCTGCATCAACCTCCTAGAACTCACCACAATCTGGATAAAGTGAAAAGAGAACAGGCAGACTGCTCGTTGAATGATGCATTTTGCCAAGTTTTTCTAGTAAATTAAGGCGCAACTCCAAGCTGCTTAGGAGCACACAAACCAATATACCATTACATAGTGATAAACCAGATATTTATCTGATAAGCTTAGATATGATAAATAACCCAAACCAAATTTATTTACTTTATTACCTTTAAATATAACGGCAACGCTGAAATGATTGCACACCCACACAACCTTGTTATAAAAGGTATGACAATGCTTTACTTAAAGAATAGCTTCATTACAGATATTTTGCAAATGCAGACTAACACAAGAAACATAAAATTGATTAGCTAATACTTAAACAGTAATTCTAAATCAAATCAAAATGGACACCTTTCAAGGACAGTGATCAGCCATGATTAAACCTCCTTCATAGTTACCTCCAGCCCCCTGTGCTTCCTTGTTCTTTCTCAACTGCCTTCCTCCTCCTTCTATCACTCTGATATTTAAACCTTTATCACATTAATTAATTAATTACTCATAAGCATTGAGTCTTATTGGCAAGCTCTGCTTTCAATCATGATGTCATAATTAACCCAACACCCAACTTCAGTGGCCTTGTGGGTCTACGCATGTGTGGCCTTGTTCCCATATAGTTTGTTCCTATTTCTAGACAAAACTGTGCAGACTGGCTGTCTGCCCTTGTCCTCTGTTACATCAATAAGGCATTCTTAAACCCAGAAATCCAAAACAATATCTCATAAGAAATTACTTATTTCAGCAGTATTCTGATTCCACACGCCATCTTGTAACGATATATGCAAGTCATGCCTAACAAAATGGCCGCAGTGTCTGACATATTATCACTGTTTAGCGCAAAGGGAAGGCCTCATACGCAGTGAATAGTACATTGTGCAACAGGCAAAAGTCATCTGCAGCAATAAAAGCGGCAGTCAGGAAAACAGAATATAATAAAAGCATAGATTTATTGATTAGTTGATTTTCTGTATTATCAGTCCATCCTCAACTTTTTTCATATCTCCGAAAAAAAGTTCATATCTCTCGTACTGTGCATCATTTGTTTCTCTCTTAATACATCGGAAAACCTTCTTGAAGCATTTCACTAGTATACAGAAAAATCAATAATATTATCTTGGCAAAAACATTAAACTTCTTAAAGCATATATAACATTGACTTATGCGAACCAGTTACTGGGGTTCAACCAAATAAACCAACTGTAGGGAATCACATCACTCACACCTGTTCAATAAACTAATTTTTAACCCAAATAATTTAATTCAACTTTCCTTTTAATGTCACCATCAGTTTTGTACCATATTTTAATTATATTCACAAATTCAAATACAATTTTATAAACTTGGGATAATGTAAATAAGTGTGTTTCTCTAATATACCATGTGTTACTTTCAAATCTTCATGTTGAATCACCACTGTATTAATTAGTAAAAGTAAAATTTTATTACAATAGATCTTGTTTGTAACCATTTAGAAACCTTAAGTGTGTAAATATAATATAATCCTTGTGGTAATGTCCATATCTTAAGAGACAGTATGTTTGAGAAAACATCATAAGAAACAATTCAATGAGTACCCCTTTTTTTTCTCTAGATGTTATACTAGCACACCCAACTCTGTCACATAACTACATGTTTTGTTGTACTCCAAAATATCTCCTGTTATTACACTCTTTACCAATTTTAAACCTAGGGAGAGTCAGTAACCTTATAAGATTCACTTGTGTAAATCCTACATAGAAAATGAAGTGTTGTTTGATTTGACTGCAAATATAAGTAGCCATTAACCCAACATTACCGGAGTGATACCGTAGATAACAATATAACCAACAATCAGTTTACCTTATTGTTCTTTCTATCAGCTCATGATGAGCGTCTTAAAGAAGAAATGTCAGTTTGCAGATAGATATTATGTTTGCACCTTTGTTACCATCCTTACTTAGAATGCCTCTTCTTTACTGATACCTTACTAGATGTATTCTATCAATGGTTTTGGTTTGGATGTTCTTAGTTACTTTTATGTTATTACTCATATATTTATTTTAAACCTTCTAATTAGTTTAACATATTGGCTATCAGTATTTTATTACCATCCTCTGATGCATACCGAAACCTGGAAGCATCAGTAGTATGATGTATATGTGTGTCTGTTATGATTATTACTATACTTGTGGGATTAAAATTAAAAGCAGAAGTAGAATACACCACCATGACTCTAGTAATACCTCTTTGATAACTATACACACTGTCCTTGCCAGCAACCAATCCCTGGTAACCCTCATTCACTATAAAAATATGAAAACTTAAAAAAACAAAAAATGACTTTTTCAGTTAGTTAATGTATGGGAAACTTGGTCACTCATGGGGATCATTGTTTTACACCTTGTCCACAACCCGCAGGGACACCACTAAGGGTATCCCCCGATTCCGTGGACCTCTTCTTGCCCACAACCCGCAGGGACACCACTAAGGATGCCCCCCGATTCCGTGGACCTTGTCTTGGTCTGTGTGGGGGCCCTGGACAGGCCCATCATCAAATAAGTTTATTAAGTTAGAATCACAGTCACAATATTTATCTGCATCAGTTTATTTCTTTCAACTGATATCACCACCAGGTCGGAAACCTTCTTGCAGTGAGACGCATTAATTCAATTGGTTTGTTTCACAGGGACGGGTCTTGCCTTTGATCTATGAGACATTTAATTGTAAGAATTTTCTCACCATTGCATAGTCTCCAGGCTGGACCTTATAACAACATCCCTTCATAAGCTTGTTTGCTTTTCTGGTAAAGTATTTAGATGATGTGAGAATTAGAGTGACAAGTCTGCTGCTGGATGTTGAATAGGGATTGATGGTCTCCCAAAAAAAATGTATATATAAATTTAAAAAATGATCTTACAGTATAAGGGGACAGGTTCAGTGGCTGCTGAGGAGTAGTGTGAATGTCATACAGAACCGAAGACAAAACTTCAAGTCAACTCATGGTAATTTCTACACCCACCCTAAATTATGTGTTCTCAATATGCATTTGTTAACATGTTCAATTTTGACTAAAACCTTTTAGTGAATGGTGAGTGCAACCAACCTTCAATAACCATACATTGATTTATTCCTTAGAATACCTTTCCTGTCAAATATGTACCTCTATAATTTTTTTTTTTTACTACCATATACCTTATGGGATAACATATCTGAACACAAATTTCTCAAAACATTTCTTTGCTGTAAAGGATGCTGTACATGGGACAGCTGGGATGTTCCTTCTAATCAAGATAACATATCAGATACCATTTAAATATAATGACAATTTTAAATGCATGTAAATTCCCAAAAAAATTATTTTAACCTTAGGAATGGACCAGTGGTAGGAGAAATGATTGATGGTTCTATAGGAATAATTTTCCTGAGTTCATTCTTCTGCAGATGCGTTTGGGCCTCTGCATAAGATGAAATCAACATACCGTATATACTCGAGTATAAGTCGACCCGTATATAAGCCGATGCACCTAATTTTACAACAAAAAACTGGGAAAACTTATTGACTCAAGTGGGACCCTCACTCGAGTATAAGCCGAGTCGGGCCTTTTCAGCATAAAAAGTGTTCTGAAAAAGTAGGCTTATACTCGAGTATATATGGTACATGCCCTCTCTCTCCTTACATGGGTCATCCCATGGGCAGCTTCCGCATATGCCAGGAGGAGGGGTTTGGGGAGCTACTGATCTGCCCCCACCATCTTTATATAGGCCATTAGCCTTTTGACTGTATCCATTCATCATCCATTGGCACATTCCTTTTAAATACACAACTCTTGATGCTTTATGAGCTTCTGCTAAAAAAACATTAAATTGTATAGTGGTGTGATTCACAACAGTGGTCATCCTGTTTTTTTTTACCAAGTGAAACAAGATCCCTTTATAACATGTGAGCTTGACACTTAACAACTACTGCCTTTGCAGGGAGTTGCACAGCCTCAATGAGCTCCTTTACTTGCTGTGATATTAGCGTATTATATCATAGCAAAATCACGATGGAAAATGAGGATCTCTAAATCCAATACTACCGCATATCCCGTATATGGCCATCCTGAGTCTCCTTGTTGGTGACAACTACAATCTTTGTAGATGGTAGTGGCGTGTCAGAGATATCAGGTCTAATTGGAGAAATTTTGCTTTAAATATTCCTCACAATCATGTTCTAAATCCTGCCTCTCATCCATCCTCTGGGACTCCCGGGTCCCACCAGGTAGCAGGATTTAGCGTACCACACCTGACAATGGTCAGGTCATGTGGCGCTGGGAGCAAAAGTTCCCAACGAGAGAACCATGCACTGGAAATGTGTCTTGTCCGTGAAGAGTTCATTAGAAAAGATGTAGCATTAGAGACACATAGTGTGCGGTGTTCTGTAATTTCTATACAAAGGCTGCAGCAGCCGCCACAGTCCTTAAACATGTTGGTAAAGCAGATGCCACTCGGTCAAATGTGCAACTGTAGTACCTGATGGGTCTATGTGAACCCCAATGTATATGTGTTCAAACTCCCAAGGCCTCTGCTTGTTGTTCATTACAGTAAAGACAGGTATATGATAAATCTGATATATTCAGTGCTGTGGTTTCTGTCAGTGCGTGTCTCAGAGCCTCAAATGAAGCAATGATGTCAGTATATTGTACTTTGCCAGCTCTGTGTCAGTTAGATTCAGTAGTAGTAATAGAAAAGGTGTCAGTAAGAGAATCCTGTAAAGAATTTAAACACATCATTAGATCATAAGCATATTGAATCAGCAATGTGGTAGGAATCATGCAACTCATTGTGGGACATAGTGGGACTGTCCATAAAACTTTGGCTTAATTAAGTCCACGTATATTGGACTGTGCTGTAAATAAATGTAGTAAGTCCTGACTATTTGCTATTTGATTGTAAGAGATATGCAGATCATAAATCAATGATTAGATGACGGTAATACTTCCATAACTGTAAAGTGAATTGATTTACACTAAAAAAAATAATAAGAATAATCACATTGGGTAGATAACCTACAATAACAGAGTGTTGCAAATACTATGGGTATTAAATAGTATACGTTGTTGTAAAATTTGAAAAAAACTATTTCTTGTGGTCCATAGATGTTTAGAAACTTGTGACATGATTAGTAATGAAAAACTCATCAAAATACTCTAACCCCGTGAGGGTCCTCATATCGGTTAGTGCCTTCTGACAGCAGTCTCTCATGGATTCCTGTTAATAATACACAATTTCTTCCAAAACCACTCTGAGAAAAAAACAATCATTAAATCATTACAAATATTTGAGAGAATATCATGATTAGTTGTGCAGCAAATGCGATTTACTAGTAGCAGAACCCAGTAGTGCTGCACCTAATTGTGACCTCCATTCCTTATTTGTGGGCTCATATGCATAAACCAATGGATCTAGTAAAGTGGCAACATGCAATCAGATAAATCAGTAAGCATAAAAATGCAACTCAATATGCATCTTATAATAATCACTATAAAATCTGTATTTTTCAATAAGGGCTTTGATAAGGATTCTGCAGAGGTACCTGCAGACTCAATATTTTTTCTAAATAATTTCTAGTGGCTCAGTAATAATAATAATAATAATAATAATAATAATAATAATAATAATATTTTTTTTAAACACTTGCTTTTTCTGTGCAAAATGAAATGCATCAATTTGTAAATTAATCTTTTCTCTGGAATGGTCACACCTCTATTAGCTGGTATTTAATTTAAATAAAACAAGCAAAAGCAATAGCATTATTAAGCTCAGACATCATATTAGCATTTGTCATTTGGGAAAAAAATGGCAGTTTTTAAACAGATGTTGACAAAACAACATTATCACATGAGGGAAGCAGAGGGGAGGGGGCTGGAGGTCATCCTTGGGTATGGCTGATCACTGTCCCATACAGAACATTGCAATAACTTTAATGTATTCATTGTGCTTTTTCAAAAGGGTAAACAATATCTTCAATTCTAAAATCTTTCATGTCCTTGTTATGGAAAACAGTTCTGTAACACTCCTTGGATATTTCACATCATTTAGGAATAAAACTTTACTCTCTTATCAATCTCATTAACCATTTCCTGCCTTTAATCTCCTACAGAGTTATTTCTGATGTTACTCTCACCTTATCACTGAAAAAAACTTATTCCCTTCTGCTTTTTCAAAAATAAACAAAAAATTTCAAAATTATTCTTTTTTTTCCCCATTTTTTCTTTTTCTCCCTAAGGCTCTAAAAGACATATCACCTCTCCTCACTTCTCACTGAACAGAATTAACCCCTCAGTGAGACAGTACAATCTTTCCAAACATATGTGGGTTAGTGGGATATACTATCTCAATTCTTGAAGCTTTCACCACCTGTCACCAGACCATTGCGCGTTCACTCTCATCAAATAATCATTACCTCACAGGTGCATCATCATCGCCAATTCCAACTAACTATGACCAGCATAGTATTTTCTATACCTTCTCACTTGCTCACACTAGTCACATACTCAGAGAACTTTCTGTGATCCCATACAAATGCTTAAAAAGGTGTTACCTCTTTCAAAGACAAAAATGTAAATAAAATAAATGAAAAATGTCCCCCAAAAAACCTAACCTTGCGTTATGTGTCTGTCACTGTTATCACACCTACGCCTTCCACATACTGTCCTCTGTTATCAGTATAGTGGGCCACCTACTGTCCATCTCTGTTATCAGCCTGGTGTTTCATCTACTGTCCTCTGTTATCAGTAGTCACGTGTCCCACCCCCACCCTTTCTTCTCTTATTATTTTTCCCCATATATTCTACCTTGTACGTAGGTGGCAGATACCCCCTGTGAATCTCGCTACCGGTCAGCACTCTTCACAGGAAAAAATCAACTCATCAAATCAGAAAAAAATTATATGCAATATGTCATTCTTTGTTACCATATCTGCACATTGTCTAAGCGATCATTACACGATTAGATCACTATCTCCCTTGGTTATATAGCTAACTGTGGCCACAGTATTAATCCCTTAAGATACTCTATCAATTTAGTACCCTCCCCCTTTCCAAACAAACAAAATTAAATTAACACAAATCAAAAACAAAACAAAAATTGGCTTAAAGAAAACCCCACAGCCTTGAGTCAGTTATCACTGATTACCTTCCATTCATAAGAATAAAAATAAATCCAGGATTTATCTGCGCATTACTCAAGGTATATCTGATTCAATATATGTATCCAGATCAAACAAATAAGCAATAGAAATTGCCAACAGAAAACATGGTCTAATATATCAATATGAACCTTTAAGAATAGATGTTATATTGGACTTATATCTCATCGATATATATCACTTTTCTTATCCAAAATGTATTACTCATTAAATGAAAAAAAACATTGAATTCACATGATCATTTCCTGTTTCTTCACCTAACATGGACAACTCCTTATCTCGCATTACATCAACTGAATCCATCACTTTAGAGTTTCCAACTCACAGCTGCTTTGTTTAATAAACCAAAAAAATTAAATCAAAAACCCATAGCAGAAAAACATCAGTCCTACATTACGGACTTCATCTCCGCAAGACAAGAGACCAAAAAAACTTTACAATGAGATAAACTCGATCTTACTTTCTTTGTTATAAACAATATTCCAATTAACTTTATTTATTCTGGTGGTAAAAATGAACTGTTACTTGGCTTACAATATTAGCGTCTACTCCTTTAAACTCTGTATTTTAACGGACCTTTGTCTATGGATACAAAGAAACTATCTCAAATTGTTATTGTAATCCGACTGCTTGCTAGCTCTAACAATGCAACGTATACTTAATTATTTATTAACATTTTCTTATATAAACCATATACAGTAGACAATCCGGGGGTTTCCAAACAATACAGATTATGGATAAATCATGCATTCCATTTCTTCCACATGTTGCTGGCCAGTCAACCAGGAAGAATGTAAATACACAATCTCCTATCTCTAATCACCAAATTATAAGCACGGGAAAACCTACAACAAATATATGCAACTTCTTTAAAATTTATAGATTGGACAAACAAAGAAACTCTAATTATCAAAACAACCGCTACAGATTAGTTACTTCAGCAATATCCTCAGCAGACAATATACACCAAACAATCCAACTGCGGTCAAAAAAAAAAAAAAAAAAAAAAAAAAAAAAAAATACTGTCATTTAAAGAATATTATTATTTTTTTTTTTTTAAAGTAGAAAATTTATTGCCAGCATAACCTTTATACCAATATGCTTGCTATAGTCTGCATGCTTTGCAAATAAACTAAAGAAATACTCTTCCTGACCCAAGCAATGTTGTTTACAACTTCTTGCCAAGTTTCTCGCTGCTCTCCTTATCTATTCTCTGACACAGAGAAGAAATGGGGGTACTTATGTAGTATCTGGGCTGCCGATTTTTTGATTGTATGCCTTAAGTTAAGGCATACAATCAGATGCGATGCGATGCGATATCGCATCGCATCGCATCCGATATCGGATGCGATATCGGATGCGATGACCCGATTTTTCCATAGGAATCAATGTTAAAATGATTCCTATGGAAAAATGGGTCCTTTTCATACCCCTACTATCCAAGTGGGCATGGAGTTGGATATAAACCTGTGGCGAGCGTAGCGAGCCACCGAGCCCGAAGCGTGGCGAGCGAAGCGAGCCCCGCGAGGGGACGGTATTCGTCCCCTCGCGGGGCTCGCTTCGCTCGCCACGCTTCGGGCTCGGTGGCTCGCTACGCTCGCCACAGGTTTATATCCAACTCCATGCCCACTTGGATAGTAGGGGTATGAAAAGGACCCATTTTTCCCATTGAATTCCATGTTAAAATGGACTCAGTCCATTTTAACATTGATTCCTATGGAAAAATCGGGTCATCGCATCGCATCGCATCGAATCGCATGGTCGCATGCGATGCGATGCGATCTCCCGATCCGACCCGATTTAGAAATCGGCAGCCCAGATACTACATAAGTACCGAAATGGGCGATGCGGGGGGGTTTAGCAAGCTGACAGTCTGCAAAATGCAGCGTTGTCTTTCCATGCCTTAAATTACGATCTATTGGTTTTATAATTAAAGATCGAAGTTGTTTCAAGTGATATTGAATTAGCACACTTTAACAGATGTTGAGAAAGATAAGGGTACAAATAAATGCACCGACTTTACAATTTTTTCTACACATTTTTTTTTATTTATTTATTTATTTTTTTAAATAGCTAATTTTTTTTTTTTTTTTTTCAAACTTTGATTTTCTCAACTGATAAAATGTGAAAACCAACATCATTGAATCTCGCTGGGGCCTCCAACTGATAAACCAGATATTTATCTGATAAGCTTAGATATGATAAATAACCCAAACCAAATTTATTTACTTTATTACCTTTAAATATAACGGCAACGCTGAAATGATTGCACACCCACACAACCTTGTTATAAAAGGTATGACAATGCTTTACTTAAAGAATAGCTTCATTACAGATATTTTGCAAATGCAGACTAACACAAGAAACATAAAATTGATTAGCTAATACTTAAACAGTAATTCTAAATCAAATCAAAATGGACACCTTTCAAGGACAGTGATCAGCCATGATTAAACCTCCTTCATAGTTACCTCCAGCCCCCTGTGCTTCCTTGTTCTTTCTCAACTGCCTTCCTCCTCCTTCTATCACTCTGATATTTAAACCTTTATCACATTAATTAATTAATTACTCATAAGCATTGAGTCTTATTGGCAAGCTCTGCTTTCAATCATGATGTCATAATTAACCCAACACCCAACTTCAGTGGCCTTGTGGGTCTACGCATGTGAGGCCTTGTTCCCATATAGTTTGTTCCTATTTCTAGACAAAACTGTGCAGACTGGCTGTCTGCCCTTGTCCTCTGTTACATCAATAAGGCATTCTTAAACCCAGAAATCCAAAACAATATCTCATAAGAAATTACTTATTTCAGCAGTATTCTGATTCCACACGCCATCTTGTAACGATATATGCAAGTCATGCCTAACAAAATGGCCGCAGTGTCTGACATATTATCACTGTTTAGCGCAAAGGGAAGGCCTCATACGCAGTGAATAGTACATTGTGCAACAGGCAAAAGTCATCTGCAGCAATAAAAGCGGCAGTCAGGAAAACAGAATATAATAAAAGCATAGATTTATTGATTAGTTGATTTTCTGTATTATCAATAGAAAATGAATAAAAGTAACTCTTCCTGTGTATTTGATTAATTGAAAATACCTTTCAGTTGCCTCGTATTCTCCAAAACACTCCTTCGGTTTTTGACTTCCTCAACCTTATCTTGTCCTTCTTGTCTGGCATCCAGAAAACCAGAGACACCTTGTACCATTATAGGGTTCATACGCCTTCTTATTATTTCTTCCCATGGCTGCCATTTTATGTTAACTTCTGGTCCCCCACCAGTTCCTCGATCTTGCTTTCGTTGTAAAGCCATTTTTCGCTGGGTTTGGCGCCTACAATCGCTGTAGCGCTTTAGGCAATTACGGGCATCACGCTTGTTCCCTGATACAGATGTGACTTGGTTGGATATATTAAGCCATATTTTTCTTTTTTCCTTTGTGGCTGTTACAGAAGCCCTTGGACCATAAAGAATATCATAATATTTATCAACTAAAAGAACCAGTGTAATATTTTCTGATTCTGTGTATCTTGCTTCTCTTCTCTTTACGGCTTCACCGTCTGAGGATTCTTCATCATCTGGTGGCTGATCACCTGGTGGACAATTGGGATCGCGGGGATTTCTAGGTTGTTGATTAGATGTTCCTTTAGTTTTTTTCCGAACAAATTCACCTTGCTTTGTTTTTTTCTATAAACAATAAAGGTAAATTACAAACTTCAAAATGACCAAACGTACAAATCAATGTTAATTTTTTCAAATTATTACCTGTTTCGCGGCTGCCTTAGTTTTTTTCTTCAATTTTTGCTCCTGCTGCCATTGATGAAATAGAGTGCTCTGCGTCCAATCATCATCACTTTCAATACACTCCACTGATGATATCGTGTCACTGGCATTGCCATTTTTGCTTACAACCTGAGCAATATTGGAAAAAACTATTAAAAAAATAAAAACCTACACACAAATGTACTTTAATTACAATGTAAAATATAACTTGACAGCAGTAAATTGCCATATAATTCACTCAACCAATAATATTTGGGGAACATAAAAAAAAAGGTAGATTGTGGAGTGGGTTTTAGGGTATGAGAAGAGAGGAGACCTGTACACCAGATGAGTGATTCACTGTGCTTGTGCTGCTGCTGGCTTCTTGGCACTGTGGACTGTGGGGTCATATGCGTGCCATTGTGCCGGCATATCTGGCACTAGGGGCATAACTAGCACTGTGGGGGCATAAGTGTGGCACTGTGGGGGAATATTTGCCTCCGTGGGTGATAAATGTGTGGCACAGGGGGCATACATAGCGCTGCGGGGGGCATATCTGGCACTGGGGTCATAAATTTGTACCATGTAGCCACTCCCCCTTGTGTCATGATCACGCCCATTTTTTGCAACACTGTCTTTTTTTTTCACTTGCACCACTCACTTTCATTGGGGTCAAGAAGTGCCTGGAGTAATGACACAGAGGAGAACCTGATGGCCAAACTGGATACATGAGTCTGTACACCAGTCTGTGTAGGACATGTAGCATTAAGGGTCCCGGGGGAAGGCTGGGTGTCCCCTGTCAGAGATGGTTCATTATATGGGTATAACTTTGTGGCACAATGGGCTTAATGAGGGGCAGGGAGAAGAGAGGAGGCTTTATTCTGATGGGACCCAGAAAAGGTCAGGTCAGACTTCATTTTTTTAAAGTGACTGGTCACAGGAACCCATATTTTTTTAAGGTTTTCACGATCACTGCTATGTAGACCGAGGCATCTTCTTCAAATAAGAACAATAAGACTTTGGCCAATAAAGAGAGATATTAATTAAGGGTAAAATACAATTACCTTTTTAACAGTGGATCTGGACGGCCTTGTAATATGTTGTGAACTTTCAAGATCTCTTTGGCTCACATCACTGTCATCTGAGGTGGATGTTAGCTCATTCACTAATGACTTTTTAAAAAAAGGTTACATTAAAATCAAAATTGTGAAGTTACACTGACATTATTTGAATGGGTTTGAAGTGAGTTTAAAAAAACATACCTTTTTCTGTATTTTTCGTGAGTGCGCATTAGAATTTGATTTGTTCCCTAATAATGTTACTTTATCATGCAAATTTGAAGGTCCCTCTTCACCTGATAACACCTCGTCATTAAATGCATGAATCTGCAAGCCAAAAAAATATAAACAATGAAAAATATACACAGCACTAACATCATTAAATTAAAGAAACAAATAAGTTACAAATCTGATATTTACTAAAAAAATTGAAGACATTACCCGCTTTTGTTGTTTGTCACAAGCATGAACTAAGGCCTTCATCTTTGAACTTGGTCGTGGCCGATCTACTTCAAAATCCTTCAGATTATTTTTTTTTTTAGTCAAACACTCATCAGAGGATATGTCTTGCTGGTCAGCCCTGCGCCAGGTTTTATGACTTTATACTATTGTAAAACACAATTGAATCACCAGTGCTACATAGCAAATAGTAGACGAAAAAATGAATAATGATTCATTATGTATACATACCACTTTCGGGCGCCTGCACCACCTCACAGGCCTCCTCCTCCGGCTCCACCTCCTCCTCTTCTTCCCTGGCCTCCTCCACTGCCACCACCTCCTCCTCCACTTCCTCCGGCATCTCCTCCGCCTCCACTTCCTCTGCCTCCCCTTCCTCCGGCACCACCTCCTCTGCCATCTCCTCCGTCACCTCCTCCTGGCCCTGCCCCGCCTCTGCCTCCTCCCGGGCCTCTCGTGCTCGATCCCGTGCTGTGTTGGAGAAAAGAAACATTAGTGCCAATTAGGGGTCATTGGGGCAGATGTATTAAGCCTTAACAAGCAATAAATGCAAAGGTGATAAGTAGAGATAAATGTCCAGCCAATCAGCTCCTTACTGGCTTCTATCAAACACAGGCTGTAACATGGCAGTTATGATGTGACATTTGGGCCATTGTATGCATCACAAACAATAATCCTATACAATTACATATTATATCCACATTACAGGATGTCAAACAGGAAGTAGCACACATATAGTGTATGCCATGTTTAACTCATGATCAGCCAGTTTACCTTATTGGCTTAAAAAAGTTCATGTAAGCAATAATGTACAAATGCCCATTTAATGTGTAAACACTCACATCGCGCAATCCTGGCCCTGATTTGCTGGAGCAAATCTGGCTGTCGACGTCTGAGGTCTGACCATCGCCGCTCCAGCTGAGCGATGGTCCTCTACACCTGGGTGCGGGCGTAGATTCGGCAGCGGGCCGCAGCATAGGAACTACGCTTCTGCCTAGTCTCCATAACGGAGACCAGTGCCCTGAGCTCCGCAGGTGAGAATGGGGCTGCTCTCCCATAGGCTGCCATCTTAGCAATGGCGCAATACAAGCAATCATGTCCTGTAATTGGTTGTTCACAGTGATATTTGGTATTAACTTTATTGTTCATTTTTACATTAACAGCGTGTATGCGCCACAACAGACGGCTAAAACATTGCATCGCAAAACAACACTTGCTGTAGCTTTGCATCGCTGAGCTGACCTTGGCATTACTTAGTATCTACAAAACAGACAGGGTGAAAGAAGTTGGGAAACCATTATACTCACCAAACATGGCTGGGCAATTGCGGCCCTCCAGATGTTGATGAACTACACATCCCAGCATGCCTTGCATCAGTTTCAGCATGGCCACATAGCAAAACTAATGCAAAGCATCCTGGGATGTGTAGTTCACTAACATCTGGTGGGCCGCAAATGCCCAGCCCTGCTCTACAAGGTACTAAAATAGACAGCTTTATTAGTGTGAAAGCTATACACCAGAAACATAGCAAATAGTGCAAGACCTTTTCCCAATATTAGGCCATGGTGCCATGTAAACACTTACCTTATACCGGCCCACACTAGAGATGTGGATTCAAATGTACCTAGCATCAAGGCAGTATTGAGAGACCTATCACATGTGATTTGGATGCAAGCACTGATTACTATTGCCTGAGTTGTGGAGTGGATTAACATATGGAATGGGTTAGTGTCATTTGTTGTACATACCAAACAAGTGCACAGTACAAATGAACATTCACATATAGATTTTATGTCTGGCCAAAGTTGTAGGTGTTTATTGTTGTTCAAATCTGCCAATAAGTACAAAATCAGACTTAGAAAGTATGCCTGGTTTTGAACTTTTTTTGTTCCGCTGGTATGGGCACGGTGTACGTACGGAACGCTGCCGTACGGAACGCTGCCGTACGGAACGCAGGGTGTGGCTGATGTACGCCAATGACAGAAATAGTATATAAATGTGTGCTAGAAAAACAAAATGTTGTTGCAAACATGGCTGGATCTCAATCTGAGGGAGACCAAGAGTACCAGGAACTCATTGCTCGCCTGGACTCCAGCACCTCCTATGTGCCCCTCACCACAGACCAGCCAGTGGGAGAAGAGCAGGCAGCTGGCCCTGCAACATCTGGCCAATGTACAGATGCCCAATCTGCAGCTGGGCCATCTTCTGCCTCAGCAGAATCATTGGAAACACAGCAGGTGGCTTCCCAACAGAGTAGCCTGGCCAGCACTTCAAGTACAGCGACAGGTGGCCATGGTCGTGGCCGAAAGAGGCCAACAGAGGAACCAAGCAGCAGGAACATGGCATTCGAACCGCAGGAGCTTGCCATACTGGTACCCCGTGCACGGGATTGGATAGAGTGTCCACAGGACAGGTTGACACACACAAGGAGATGGAAGATTTGGGAGGACATAACTGTGGAGATTAATGCGGTAGCTCCACAACTTCGTGAGGCGGAGCAATTGAGGAGGTCCGGGGGGTGAGCACCATGAATAGTGAGGCCCCAGTGGACGTTTTTGTTTCTCTTTTAGAAGGTAATTTGTTTGCATGGCATAAGTGGTTTGTACTAATTTTCCAGGAATATGTTGTAATTGTACGTTTCTCTTTCTTTCAGAAGCATCCCCACCGTTTGGTCGAGAAACTCTTGAGGAGGTGGAGGAGTCAGTGCCACCTGCCACCAGTGGTAGCCATGTGCAGCAGCAGCAGCCAACGGCCACAACGGATTATGACAGGTGGGTGCAGATGCTTGGCCAGATTCACCAGCAGGGAGAGTTAGCATCAGAGCGGATGCGTAGGACCAAGGAGGTCATGCAGGGTATTGTCAGCACCCAGCAGGCAATAGCTGGGAGCCAGCAGGCTATTGCTGACACTCAGCAGGCCATGGCTGGCAACCAGCAGTCCATAGCTGCCAGCCTGCAGGTGCTGGCAGATCAAGCCCTGCGCCAAAATGACCTCCTCCTCCACCATAATGAGCTTATGGTGGAGCTAGTTACCACCAATAGGGCCCTATTGTCATTCGTTTCTGGTGCATTTCCAACACCAGCACTCCCTGCTGGCAGAGGGGGAACACCATCCCCCCCTTCACCAGCATCTGCTTCACCTGGGCAACCATCCCAACGTGGCCGTGGCCGAGGAGCTGCTGCACATGGCAAGGGCCCTACCACGGCCAAAAAGTGCCGCAAATGAACTTGTGTCCGCATTAATCTCCACCCTTATGTCTTCCCAAATCTTTCATTTAGCTGTGTGTGTCAGCTTCCTGTGTCCAATCCCGTGCACAGGGTACCCACATTTGCCCTCGGTTCGAATGTCTTGTTTGGTTCCCCTGTTGCCCTCTTTCGGCTACCATTACCTTCTGCTGTACTTGAAGTGTTGGTGCTATACTTTTGTTGTGAAGCCACCTGATGTGTTCCTAATGATTCTGCTGTGGCTATGAATGTCAATAATACATTGTTTTATTTTTATTTATTTTTCGACATTCCTGGTATGGTACCTTTAATTTGTTGCATGTGTCCAAAAACATGCTTTTTCAATTTTGTGTTTGACCTTAGTGTAATAAATTTATATTTTGATCCCCAAATGTGTGGTTTTATTGGTAAATGTACAAGTGACATGTATATTTATATTAGTGATAGGAAGTTCTGTCCATTGCTTGCAGTGTAAATGTGTGTCAAAAATGCAGCATATATTGGTGTGTTTAGTAATGGTCCATTTAAGCTGCAATGGTTCCAATTGAAGCAATGACAAGAGTGTAATTAATGAGTAAAGGAGTGGATTGTATTGTGTTCAGCTGACATTGGTTGAGGTGCGCCCGTACTGATTGGGCGTTCCGAATGCCTAGCGCACGACCGAGTGGTGTCCGCAAAGCAATACTTTCTTGTGAAGACCGCATGTTTCCTGCCTTTTTGTTCGTGTGCATTCGGTGTGCTGTCCGAAATCACGCGTACCAGAATTAGTGCACTCCCTCGTGTACGCCCATGTTTACGCCCAGTTTAGCCCACTTTGAAACTACGCCCCTGTGTATTTCCAAATGACGCCCATAATACGCCTGTATCTCCAGAGTGAATGCGGTGCACATTTCTGTACGGTATTAGTGCAAACAAGTACGGAGACCATGCGTGGCACATGCGCATAGCGTTGCCCACGCATGCGCAGACGGCTAAAAAACACCATTCGAAAGAGTTCGGGAAAGTACGCACAGACCAGAATAAGGCCCAATGTGAGAAGTGGTGATAGTCTGACTGCACAAAGAAAATCGGCTGGCTGTTCCCAGCTGCTGATTGGCTGCCAGATCTCCCACTGACACCAGTCTCATGGAGTTATACATAAAGCACCTTAGTCCATTGGATACATTGGTACTTGTGACTTATCTGGGCGCCCGATTTTCTTCATCGCACCTAAAAATCGCGTCAAATCGCATCGCATACAATCAGATTGCATGCGATGCGATTTGATGCGATTTGCCGCGATTTTAATATGTGAAGGCACCCAGATGCCTGTTTCATATGTGAAATGGCCCCCCAGACCCTATTTTTAATTGTATACCCACCCTGATGGCTAAATGCCCCCCATTGTTAACGCCACCCCACTATCAACGCCAACCCGTAGCGTGGCGAGCGTAGCGAGCCCGCGAGGGGCGACGGTACGCGTCCTCCGACCTTTTCATACCCCACTATCCACGTCGGCGTGGAGTTGATTTTATATAGTGTGGCGAGCGCAGCGAGCCACCTAGCCCGAAGCGTGGCGAGCCCCGCGAGGGGACGCGGATACCTGTGAAGCCCGCGAGGTGACGCGTATAGCTGTGAAGGTATCCATGTCCCCTCGCCACGCTTCGGGCTCGGTGGCTCGCTGCGCTCGCCACACTATATAAAATCAACTCCACGCCGACGTGGATAGTGGGGGTATGAAAAGGCCGGAGGACGCGTACCGCCGCCCCTCGCGGGCTCGCTGCGCTCGCCACGCTTCGGGTTGGCATTGATAGTGGGTTGGCTTTAACAATGGGGGTCATTTAGCCATCAGGGTGGGTATACAATTAAAAATGGGGTCTGGGGGGCCTTTTCACATATGAAACAGGCATCTGGGTGCCTTCACATATTAAAATCGCGTCAAATCGCATCAAATTGCATCGCATGCAATACAATAGCATACAATGCAACGTGATTTTCTCTTCAAGGGAATTTCAAGGGAAATCGCATCAAATCGCATGCTTAGGGTACTGGCATACAATTTCAACATCGGGCGCCCAGATAAGTCACAAGTACCGATACATTATTAACCAATAGATAGGAGAGTATGGAATATCACCTCAATGTCTGACCATGTTTCCATTTTACAGATAATGATAACACAATGCTCTGCCCCTAAACGGGTGTGAATTGAGAGGTCTACAGTAACTAGGTAAACATCTAAAAGGTCAAAATTAAAAAATTTAAAAAAGGTGGACACAAGCGAAATGCCAAAGCAGGAGGTCAGCATGAGATTTGCACTTTTTTTGTGTTAATGTTGACATGGTCCCCAAGTGGTGTTACGTGTACCCTCGTATAGTTTGTGGACTTCAGGCGCACTTTACAGTTCCAATCATAGTCCACATGGATTGGAAAAGTCCAAAAAGTAAAAAATTTAGAAAAATGCATGCCGACCTTTATATGTGTCAACTATTGCCATGTTGACCTTTTGCATGGCGAACTTTTGTCAATATCGACCTAGTGCATGTCAACCTGTTGGCTACACATGGGAAATGTATTTACCAGAACCAGCATGGACTTCCCTCCTAATGTACGATTACAGTGAGCTGCACTGAGACACCTTTCTTATCAGTTATGTCTTATCAGAGTCCAGCAGCAGAGAATTCAGCTCAAATAGCATATGTGATCTCTACACAATGCAAATGCAGGAGGGGGTACATACCACCCCCTGCCTGCATACCATCCCCTGCCTGCATACCACCCCCCTACCTAAATACCACCTCCTGCCAGAATACCACCCCCTGTCTGCATACCACCTCCTGCCAGCATACCACCCCCTGCCTGCATACCATCCCCTGTCTGCATACCACCCCCTGCCTGCATAGGATCCTCTGCCTGCATACCACGCCCCTGCCTGCACACCACCCCCTGCCTGAATACCATCCCCTGCCTGAATACCACCCTGCTGTGTGAGGGATTTGAAACGGATCCCTCGCAGGAAGCCCTGTGGTTGCCTAGGTCTCTGCGCATGCGCAGGGGGACGTACAGGCAATGTCGGGAATCACAAAGGGCAGCTCTTATCAGGAGAGCTGCCCTTTATGCTGCTTATCACATATGTCAGTCCATATGCGATGGGCGGCAGGATGAACCACCGCTGCTTGGTGCATTCCGCCCTCTATTACTCCAGGGCCACTCTCTTATGTTTCTCCCCAGGCTAAGAGTTGCCAGCCAGCCCCTGACCCCTAGACTGCATACCACTCCCTGACTGGATACCACCTCCTGCCTACACCCCTGCCTGCATACCATCCTCTGCCTTCATACGACCCCCTGCCTGCATACCACCCACTACCTGCATTTGCAATCAAACTGAACTCAATCTCAGTACAAGAGGAACATTTTGACCATTGGTCATGGTGTCCCTCTACTGTTTAAGTCTTAAGGCCCCCATACATTAGGCCGACTTGTCCTTAAGACAAGTCGGACCCAATTCTCCTGTGAGCCGCCCGGGAGCTCCCTGGGAGGCTCACACACAATTTGGCACTTGATGAGCCAAATTTGACATGTGATAAATCGCTTGCGATTTATCACATGTCGGGGCGCAGGGGGCAGGCGGTGAGGGGCAGGGGTCGGCGGTGCTCTCATCAGGGGGAGCAGTGGGGCGGGCAGCGGGTCCCTGAGCGCCGGGGAGTGCTGACCTGGCCGGGCGGTGATGTTCATATATATCAGCAGCGCTGCAGGAGTCAGGAGGGGACGTGGTGCCGGGTGCGGCGAGTGCTGCTGGCTGACCTGGACGGGCATGTGATAACAAATAGCAGCAGCGGGGTCGGGACGCGCAGTGGCGGCTATTAGATTTTTAAAATACCTGTCAAATGACCGGCCGTTCTCTGACTGGCTGAGAGCTCTCTCAGCCAGTCAGAGAACGACCGGTCATTTGACAGGTATAATCTAATAGCCGCCACTGCACGTCCCGTCCCCACTGCTGCTATTTGTTATCACATGCCCGGCCAGGTCAGCCAGCAGCACTCGCCGCACCCGGCACCCGGCACCACGTCCCCTCCTGATTCCTGCAGCGCTGCTGATATATATGAACATCACCGCCCGGCCAGGTCAGCACTCCCCGGCGCTCAGGGACCCGCTGCCCGCCCCACTGCTCCCCCGGTGTCTGCAGGTGGGCAGGCATATGCATACAGGGAGGTCGGACTTGATCGTATGTACTGACCGTCCGACCTCCCTGATCCGGTCCGATGCGCACGGGACCGCACATCGGATCAGATAACACACTCTTGCGATTTTGGGCCAATTTCACCCGATTATCGGCACAAAGTGCCGAAATCGGATGAAATCGTCCCAAAATCGGATAGTGTATGGGGGCCTTAACCTTATTCAGACTGCCTGCCGTAGCCCAGCTTCCAAAACCAAGGCCCACCCAAAACTGAGGTGACACGCCCCCATTTACAGAAATCCAGTCCAGTCCCTCCAATGAATGCCTCTACATTCACTGTTCTGCATGCAGAGCAATATCATCGGGCATAATGCACGTATGCCATCCAACCAGATTTAACTTTTTTGTCACTTACTGGAATGGAAGATTTAGAAGAGGGTAAAAGTCAGAAACCTTTTAAAGTATATTCAAAAAGATTAAATCATTATAAAATTCACATATTTACATATTTTCAATGCATTTGACATCACCTTTTTTTAATGCACTTTACAATGATTTTCTGGCATATTCAATTGGGGATGGCCATTGAACATGGATGATTCACAATCATCAATGGTTTATGATCAATGTGGAATGGTTTTGTCATCAAATGGGAAAGAACCAACTGGTTTTCTCCATCGACAGAGCTAAAGGAGGAAATTTACTAAGATGTGAAATACACGTCACAGGTCATGTTGCTATGGGCAACCAATCAGATCCTGTCTACTATCTCCTAGAGCAGTGGTTCCCAACCTTGGTCCTCAAGTAGCCCCAACAGTGCACGTTTTCCAGGTCACCCGGCAGGTGCACTCATTATTCAGGCACATTTGAAAAGATCCACAGGTGTAGCTAATTATCTCACCTGTGATTCTGTGTGGAGACCTGCAAAACGTGCACTGTTGTGGGTACTTCAGGACCAGGGTTGGGAACCACTGTCCTAGAGGGTGAAAAATACATAAGTAGTAGCTTCTGATTGGTTGCCCATAGCAACATGACCTGTGAAGTGTATTTCACATCTAAAGGTGCCCATACACGTTACAATTATACCCCTTTCAGACATACGCGAAAATCCCGGGTTTTTTCACATGAACGCACCCAAACCCGGGACTAGCTTATGTCTGAAAGGGTATACCCGGGATTTCACTCCCGGATACTGAGCACCTGCAATTGACCAGGGTTTTTCCAGGTATTTAACTCCCGGGTATAATACCCGGCTTATGTCTGAATGGGTTTACCCGGGTTTTTCCGTTTTAAACATGTAATGTTGCTTTTTTTTGCTGCCGGGGCATGTCCCATTTTAATGATGAAACACTGAAATGCTTGAAAAGCCTGGCCTATGTGTGAAAGGGGTATACCCGGATTTGAGGTGTAGTGTGAAAGGGGGTTTGTTACTAAAATCCCGGGAGTGACCTGGGTTGAAAATCCCGGGTAAACCTGGACAAAATCCCAGGTAGTATGTCTAAAAGGGGTATTATTGTATACAATATCGCATCTTATCACATATCGGTTTTGCGATGAGATCAGATGAGATCTAGTACAAAAAGTATGTGCTGCACATACTTTTTGTACTAGATCTCATCTCATCCGATCTCATCGCAAAACCGAGATGTGATGAGATGCGATATTGTATACAATATTGTATACAATAATTGTAACGTGTATGGGCAACTTTAGTAAATTTCCCCCAAAATGTCTAGTGCTAATTTAGTTTAGTGCTCTATAGGTTTAGTATATTTAGCAGCGGTCCTCAGATGTGTCTGTACTCACACAAACAAATATCAGTATCAGCAACAATCAAATCCTCATTCTTTCTGGGAGAAATGTACAGAGATTTAGATTTACACTGTGTTCTCACTGCGAGTGAGAAATACACAGCTTTTACCCGGCATTAAAATGCCGGGGACTGCAGGGACCGTTCTCACTGCAAGGCAAATTCCCGTGTGAAGAAGTTCTACCCGGCAATTTGCCTGTTAACTAGAGATGTGTACCGGCCACTTTTCGGGTTTTGGGTTCTGATTACCTTGAGGTTTTGGGTTCTAATGGGTTTTGCCAAAACACCTCCTAAGTGTTTTGTGTTTGGATTTCTTGGGTTTTGGGTTCTGATTTTTTTGTTAAAAAAGCATAAAAACTGCTAAAATCGCAGAATTTTTTTTTTTTTGCTCCTACGCTATATTAACCTCAATAACATTCATTTCCACTCATTTACAGTCTATTCTGAACAGCTCACACCTAACAATATTGATTTTAGTGCAAAGGTTGCACCGAGGTAGCTGGATAACTATAAGCCACACAAGTGTGCGGCACAAACACTAGACTGATATGGCACACTTAGCATACCCTCTAGGCTGATACTGCACACCTAGAATTACCCCTGGACTGATATGGCACAGGTAGCATCACCCCTGGACTGATACGGCACATTTAGCATCACCCCTGGACTGATATGGCACACTTAGCATCCCCCCTAGTTTGATACGGCACACCTAGCATCACCCCTGGACTGATATGGCACAGGTAGCATCACCCCTGGACTGATACGGCACATTTAGCATCACCCCTGGACTGATATGGCACACTTAGCATCCCCCCTAGTCTGATACGGCACACCTAGCATCACCCCTGGACTGATATGGCACAGGTAGCATCACCCCTGGACTGATACGGCACATTTAGCATCACCCCTGGACTGATATGGCACGCTTAGCATCACCCCTGGACTAATAAAGCACACTTGGCAGCACCCCATGAATTATACGGCAGACTTGGCCTACCCCAGGAATTATACGGCACAGATGGTGGCACCCCTGACCTGATACAGCACACATGGAATTATACGGCACAGATGGCGGCACCCCTGGACTGTTACGGCACACATGGCGGCAGGCATGGAATTATACGGCAGACAAATTCCTGCAGTAAAAATAAAAATGTGTATTCTTTTAATTATAAAAAAGAGCAGCACACCTTACTTAGCAACACCCCATGAATTATACATCACTCTTGGCTCACCCCTGGACGGATCCGATACGTAATCCCGGCGGTCGGGATCCCGGCGGTCGGAATCCCGACACTGGAATTCCGACCGCCGAAATCCCGACATGGGGGGGATGTGGATCGCCCCCCATTGCGGGCTCGCTGCGCTCGCCGCGCAGCGGGCCCGGTGCCTCGCTACGCTCGGCACGCTATTTTATTCTCCCTCTATGGGTGTCGTGGACACCCACGGAGGGAGAAAGTTTCGGGATTTCGGCGGTCGGGATTCCAGTGTCGGGATTCTGAACGCCGGGATCCCGACCGCCGGCAAATTGACCGCATCCCCCCTGGACTACAGCGCATTTAACAGCCCTTGCAGTAAAAAAAAAAAAAAACACCTTAATTTTATTTTCATTTAAAAAAAGGGCAGCTCCCCTGGTCTGATATGGGACACATGGGGCACCCCTGGAATTATACGGCACACATGCGGGCACCCCAGGACTGATACAGGACACATGGGGGCACCCCTGGACAAATACAGCACACATGTGGGCACCCCTGGATGGATACAGCACACATGTGGGCACCCCTGGACTGATAGTACTGGTATCCAGTGGAAACAGCAGATTGGAATTATATACTGCAATAAATACTGGTAGCCAGTGGCAACAGACTGGAATTATATACTGCGATAAATACTGGTAGCCAGTGGAAACAGCAGACTGGATTTTTATATACTGTGATAAATAATACTGGTAGCCAGCGGCAACAGCAGACTGGAATTATATACTGCGATAAATACTGGTAGCCAGTGGAAACAGCAGACTGGATTTATATACTGTGATAAATAATACTGGTAGCCAGCGGCAACAGCAGACTGGAATTATATACTGCGATAAATACTGGTAGCCAGTGGCAACAGCAGACTGGAATTATATACTGCGATAAATACTGGTAGCCAGTGGAAACAGCAGACTGGATTTATATACTGTGATAAATAATACTGGTAGCCAGCGGCAACAGCAGACTGGAATTATATACTGCGATAAATACTGGTAGCCAGTGGCAACAGCAGACTAGAATTATAGACTGCAATAAATAAAATACTGGTAGCCACTGCCAGTGGCAACAGCAAACTGGAATTATATACTGTGATAGGTACTGGTAGCCAGGGGCAACAGCACACTGGAATTATATACTGCAATAGGCACTGGTAGGCACTAGCCAGTGGCAACAGCAGAGAGCAGACTGCAGCAGACACTAGGCAGTGCAGGGCAGGCAGTGGCACTAGCAGCACCAGTGGACTATCACACTGTGACTGACTATACAGGAGCAGACTCAGCAGAGGCAGGCCCCAGCACAAAGGAGAGACAGAACGCAGCACCAGTCATCCTTGCAATGGTGATGTCTTGATCACTGAGCAGAGACACAGTACACAGCAGCACGGGCCCCAGCAGAGACCACACACAGCAGCGAAGATGATGGCGTGAGGTTGCGGAATTTAAGGGTTCCGTGATCTCGCGAGAATCCGACGCCGGGCGATGACGTTTTGCCTGTGCGCCCGGATTCGAGTCAGGCGGGAAGCGCCGAGCGCTGCTCGTATCCGGGCCCGGATTGATGACGTCCGTGCGGGCTCGGATCTGGGGAATCCGAGCCCGCACATTTCTACTGTTAACACGGGTTTTTATGCAGTGAGAACGGGTCAACCCGTGTCTGCATACCCGGATCTCAAACACGGGTAAAAAGAAGGGTTTTACCCATGTATAAGATCCGGGTATGCGACCCGTTCACACTGCAAAAAAACCTGTGTTAAAAGGCACATTTCCTGGTCGTCATGCTAGACCCGGGAATTTGCCTGCAGTGAGAACGGGGCATTACTCCAAAATACCAGGTTTTTGCACATGAACGCACATAAACACGGGATATTAATATGTCTGAAAGGGTCAACCCGGGTGTTAAAACCTGGGTCTTCAACCCTTCTTTTTACCTGGGTTGTGGCCCCGGGATTTACTAACCGGATTGACCCTTATACCCCTTTTACACCAGAGGTTGGACCCGGGATATTGCAGCTCCAGTCCGGGGTGGGGCGCGGTGTAAATGGGCTGAAAAAAAATTATGCAGGTGCTGTTCCCTGGGAATCTGATCCGGGGCTTAGGGTGGTGTAAATGGTCATTATCCAGGTTATTTGGCGGTAAGAAGTCAACGAAGAGCTGATTGGTGCTTCTGTGGCTCTGGCAGAGGATGTTATCTGCCAGAGACTTGCACAGGGCACATGACAGCGCATGGAGCATCGCAGCAGCAGCGTTACCACGCTGTTTGCAGCCTGTACCCTACACTACAGCAACAGTCTGTGCTGGAAGCACTCTCCCCAGTGTGTTTACAGCCTCATCTGCAGCAACACACGCTGGCTGTCATGCAGTGTGTCCCACAGCATCACCCTCAGCCTGACTATTTGCCATCTTTGCTGCAATGCTGGGAGCAGACCCCATCCCCTCCCTTTTCCCTTTCTTGTGACCTCATCTCAAACAGCCCAAAAGGTCAGTTTTTAATGACACCAGCAAGGAAAGACAGGGCTGATCCGTTTTCAGTGTAAAAGGGCATTCAATGGGAATAACCCGGTTTGAAGTGCAATGCATACCTCCCAATATGACCCATGCCAGGACGGACAAATTACTCTGCTTCTGGACTTTTTCTCTTAATGCATGAATGCCATCACCTGTGTTGAACAGGTTTACTTATAAGAAAGGTGTTTCTCCACAGGTGATGGCAATCATTAATTAAGAGGAAAGTGCAGGAGCAGAGCATTGTGTCCCTCCTGGAGAGGGTCATGTTGGGAGGTATGGCAGTGTAAATGGGGTCTGAGGCATACTTGCCTACCTGACCCTCTCCATGCGGGAGAAAATGCTGTGTTCCTGTGCTTCCCTGGCAATGTATGATTGCCAGCACCTGTGGTGAAACACCTTTACCTAGCTCCCCACAGGTGATGGCAATCATACATTACCAGGAACAGGGGCGTAACTACACTAAGGCAGCCACCGCCAATGCTTGGGGGAGCGAGTGGCAGCGCTGTCTGTGTGGGCGCCGGCATTCAGCACTTTATACTGCCGCTGCCCACCCCGCATCCCCGGCATAGATTCCGGTCCAGTCCCACCGACCGTCAACTGGTGGCTGGCTGTGGTCGGGGGTATAGGCTACACGTGCCATGCTCCCCAGGACAGTACAGCACAGCAGCGGTGCAGGCTTGCAGAGCAGTTCAGTAGCACAGTGTCAGCCTGCTGCTTCAGCTGAGACGCTATCGGAGCTGGATACAGTCTACCAAAAAGTGCGGGGATGAGTGATTTTTGCATTGTCCGGCAACACATCACAGCGGCAGTGCAGGTACGGTACCAGCTTCACTTGTTCAATAAATCAAATCCTCCCCTCTCCCCTCTCTGAGGGCAGCTCAGCCTCTTCTGTTCACTGGCAGGTCACATAAAACACTCCTGACAGGGTATTTAAAACTTCCAGCTAATGTTTTTTTTTTTTTTTTCTGAATGAGCAATTCAGCTTCAGTGGGAGCTGGCAACAAATTAACTGTTTGGGATCACTACATTGGGCACAATTGACTTATGGTTTTACCTTATCTCTCTCTCTCTCTCTGCTGTCCTTATCTCTCTCTCTCTCTCTCTGCTGTCCTTATCTCTCTCTCTCTCTCTCTGCTGTCCTTATCTCTCTCTCTCTCTCTGCTGTCCTTATCTCTCTCTCTCTCTCTCTCTGCTGTCCTTATCTCTCTCTCTGCTCTTTCTGCTGTCCCGCTCTCCCATGTCTTTTCTCTTTCTGTTGTCCTTTTGTCTCTTTCCACTCTTATACCCCTTTTACACCGCCGAAAAATCCGGGTCAGCGGCGGGTCAGACCCGGATCCGCGGCGGTGTAAATGGGGGGTATCCGTTTCCATTTACACGGGTCCTCTACCCAGGTCCTGACCTGGGTAGAACACGGATAGGACCCGTGTAAATGTCGGTGTAAATGGTCCCGCTGCGGGTGCAGGCACCCGCAGCGGGTCCACAGCGTGCAGCGCTGGGGAAGATGTTCCCAGCTGCTGCGGGAGGAGGGGGGTCCCTGCGGCTGCTGAGGAGAGGGGGGTACCTGTCAGCCTGCTGTGCTGGGGGTACGGGGGTGCTAGGGGTGCTGGGGGTACCTGTCCTGCCTGCGGTCGGATCTCAGCGGAGAAGATGATGTGCGCCGCTGCTGTATCACCCCCCCCCCCCCCCCCCCCCCCCGCATCCGGCAGCCGGTCCCTGCGGCGTATGGAGTGTCAGTATCGGCGGTCCCTCCAGCGCATAGGAACTAGTACTAGTTCCCATGCGCCAGAGGGACCCCCGCCACTGACACTCCATACGCCGCACGCCGCAGGGACCGTCTGCCGGGGAGGGGGGGGGGTGGTACAGCAACGGCGCACATCATCTTCTCCGCTGAGATCCGACCGCAGACAGGACAGGTACCTTCAGCACCCCTTGCACCCCCCAGCACCCCGGTACCCCCAGGTACACCAAGCACAGCAGGCAGGACAGGTACCCTCCGGCACCCCCAGCACCTTAAAAAAACAAACAAAAAAAAAACACTTAACCTGGGTCAGCCCTGATATATATATATATATATATATATATATATATATATATATATATATATATATATATATATATATATATATATATATATTATATATTTCTATATTATATATTTCTATATATTATATATTTCTATATATTATATATTTCTATATATATATATATATATATATATATATATTTTTCTATAAATATATATATAAAATATTATTTAAGGCAGGGCTGACCCAGGTTCAGTGTAAATGGTGCAGACCCAGGTCCGACCCAGGTCAAAGTGCTGTGTAAATGGGGTATAAAGCAGGGTCAGACCCTGGATACTCCAGCATTCAAAGACCAGGGTCCGACCAGGGTTTTTGGTGTAAAAGGGGTATTAGTGAGTACATGCATCCTGGCAAAATATATATATATATATATTTTTTGTGGGGGGCGCCACAATTTTTTTTAGCAGGGGGGAGCAAAATTTATAGTTACGCCACTGACCAGGAAGTCCAGAAACAGAGCATTTTCTCCCGCATGGAGAGGGTCAGGTAGGCAAGTATGTTCTGCGGCAGGGCATACCCTGGCAATTTCCCATGTTCAATTTCCTGGGTCCTACCCGGCATTCTGGTAAGAAAAACCTGGGTTTTTCAGCAGATTACCAGGTAAAACGGCTTCACCCGGTATTTTGCTGCTGTAAGTTTGAAAGGGTGCTGGCTGCACCTGGTAAAATGACCCGGCAGTCAAAATGGTGGGTAATTCCCAGGTAGTATGTTTAAAAGGGTTATAGTATTTACCTGCATGCATTGCAAACACATACCTCCCAACATGACCCTCTCCAGGAGGGACATATTGCACTGCTTCTGCGTCTTTCTTATTAATTAACCTGTTCAACACAGATCAAAGTAATCATGCATTAAGAAAGTCCAGAAGTTGAGCATTTTGTCCCTCCCTTGCATTTGCAACATGGTTTGTCCAGGTAAAAAGTTTTTTGCATAATTGTTTTTTTTAGCTTTGCTTTTAGAATCAGTCCCCTGATAAGTATATTGCCAGTTATAAAGGCATGTCCAATTCATAGTTATCCCTGGGACAGCAAAGGAACACGCCACAGTAATGCAGCTTGCCTACCTGACCCTTCCCTTCAGGGAGAAAATGCTCTGTTCCTGGACTTCCTAGAGAGCTAGGTAATTGATAAGAAAGGTGTTTCGCCACAGGTGATGGCAATCGTACATTACCAGGGAAGTCCAGCAATAGAGCATTTTCTCCCTGAAGGAGAGGGTCAGGTAGGCATTGGCAAGCCTGCAGTAAAGCCACAGACAGACAGTAGTAATCTCACTCACTACTCTCCTGCCTGCGCTGCCCAGTGCCCAGCTGATTACAGGTTAATATATACAATACTACTAGCAGGCTGCAGCCGGACACATGTGACATGCGCGAGTGTCATGTGACCACGATTTTTCTTTTTCCTTCCCCCAAGAAGCCACGCCCTCACTCTTTCTGAAGACCCCAATATGGCGGCCAGTAATTACTATGGTTTCGGCAACGACGGCTATAGCAGGTAATCAGGTAGAATGGGCAGCAGGTAGTAGGGGTTTAGGGAGCGGGTCAGCTCCTTGGAGATGGCAGACGCTGTGCTGTGATATACGGAGTTGTCACTGCGGGACCTAGCGCTGTATAGGGGATGTCCGCTACCGCGACGGCAGGAGAACGGAAGTAGCGCGGGCCTCACCATCCTCCCCTCAGCCTGTGCCGCTCACCGCTCCCTGACTTACACATGTACAGCGGCACGGCTAAGCCACTTGCGTGTGTGACACAAAGCCATATTTATCTACGGGATCATCGGTATTGCGCGCACAAACTGCGGCTGGGAGCGGGCTGCGCGTGGCATGATGGGTCAGGTTTTGCCTTTTGTACTGTCGCCTATTGAATAGACCTGTAGCAGGCGGCATGCTGCACGGTCGCAGAGCCTGGCGTCTCTACGACCGTGACAGGGCTTCAACTGGTCTTACGTGTGCAGACACAACACTGCGCCGTACAGCTGCTGCACAGCACTGGGAATATCTGATCGGTGCAGCTGTTCAGACATGCTGCTCGGCAGTAGTAGTTTTTTTTTTTCAGGGTGATATTGTCACCGAAAGAAGTATTTTAATTTCGCTACAAATCTGGTTGATGGTTCACGTTAAACAAACCACAAATGTATTTGTTTGTTCATAACCATACATCTTGGTGCTCTGAAAGTACATGCCATGTGTTGCATGCAAGAGTGTATTTCTCTTTAGTGCAGTGATTGTTAACCTCGGTCCTCAGGACCCCCCAACAGTACTCGTTTTCCAGGTCACAAAAAATAAAGAGGGGGGGGGGGGACGAGACTTAGATTGAGAACCACTGCTTTAGGGCTTGTCTGTATTTGATTATCTTAACCAAAAATAAAAATGTCATTCTGTTGCTTTGCAAATTCTTAGGGGGGTATTTAATGTAGGGTCACGACCTGTGACCCTGGCCAGCTCGACACTGATTTTGCAGGTGGGATTCAATCTCTTGAGTGCCGAGAAGGGGGTGCGGCTGGAAATCGTCAAGCTGTGGCCGGCCGGGAGCTTGAAAATTCCTGGTCGTTCTCGGCTGAACGTGCCCGACTGCTTGTGAAGGCTGGCACATTCTGCTGAGATCCCTGTTCAGTTCTGCCGGGGAAGACCACAATGAATAGGGCACTGCCGCGATTTTCCTCGTCGGGAATATCTGTGGGAGATTGTCACGTATCCAACTAAGGGGAATATTCAATCGCATAAGGAATATAAAGGGATTCCCCCCCCCCCCCCACCACCACCACATTAATCTGCAAGTTTACGGGCATACAGTATTTATCAGAATATATATTTCCTTGTAAAAAAGCTTTTGGTATGGAAAGTACCCACAAATTTATAGGTGCCCGTACACGGGTCTGATCTTACCCAACAGATCGGGATGATAAATCGGGTGAAATCGTCCCAAATTGGATGGGTTTAACCTCTTGTCCAATCTGTTGCCTGTTCCCATGCGCACTGGATCTGAGCCTGGCAATATAACGTGCAGCACATCGTATCAGATTTCACATCGAGGCGGAGAAACGTGTAATTAAGTTTGGAGACCCATTTTGAAAACTTTCTAACTCTCCATGAGCTATGCAAATATTGCAACAAGAGTACCAGGAGGCATTCCATCAGTGTCCTGCAGGACTGAGATACATGCTAAAAAGCAGATCGATATACACGGCAAACTAATACCCCTTTCACGCCAGAAAATGCAGGGACTTACCTGGGAAAATGGTCCCTGTATCAAGCAGGGACATTCCCGGGTTGGCCCCTTTCACACCGTCCTAGTCCCTGCATTTTCTGGTTTCAGGGGGGGAGTGGGTGGCGGGCAGCTGGGTCCAGACTGCGAAGATCCGGGAAGGGGCGGCTGAGCGCTATTTGCCGGGCAGTGGGATGGGAAGCACTGCTGGATTTGAAAACACTGGCCAGACGCTGATTAGCTAAGAGCGTCCGGACAGTCTTTTCAATATATTTTCAAATCCAGCAGCACTGCCCAACAAATAGTGCTACAAGCACCTAGCCGCTGCTGCCCGGGTGCCCACAGTCTGGACCCCGGACCACACTGCCTGGGTAAGTTCCTCTCACGCCAGCCAGTAACCCGGGCTGATCGTGGGAGCAACCCTGCTAGCTAGTAGGGCTGAAATCCCGGTGAATTTTCCCTTGCACACCAGCGCTAGTCATGAGTTCCCGCGGCCAACCTGGGAATTTTGGCTGGTGTGAAAGGCGTATTAACTGAAGGATATTCCTTTTGTAATGCGGGCTAATTTCATAATCTGCGCAAACTGAACACCACCCAGGGCAGTTAATGAATAAATTGTGGTAATCAAATACCTTTTTAAAAAGCCTCTATATAACTTAAACAAATATACCAAGCCATCCATATCGCCTTAAACAGCAAATCATTTTGTTTTGTCGGTTTCAAATTTTTTTCTCTTATGATTGTATGTATTTTTATGTTTATGAATTTTATGAAGATTGTGTCTTTTTTTTTTAATGTGTTAAAAAAAAAAAAAAAAAGCTATGCGATTATGTGGGAGCGCACCTCACCGCTGAACCATACACACTGGGTGGCTTTGAGCTGAAAGCTGCTCAAACTTAGGGCCAAATGTAAAGGCCCATACACACTTGACGATTTTCAGCTGAAAATCGGTCAAAACAGCCGTTTTGAGCGATTTTCGACTGAAAATCGCCCCAGTGTGTATGCCCCAGAGATTGCCGACTAGCGATGATGCGCGCTCCGGCATCATCGCTAGTAAAGTGGTTCATCTGCTGGTTTTACCAGCAGATGTGGCGATGATGGATGGTTTTTCATCCATCATCGCCATGTGTGTACGCCTGCCGGGCTGAAAGATTAACCACTTTCAGCCCGGCGGACCGCCCCGGTGCCTCCCCACGCCCCTCGCCTGTCATACTCACCAAGCTGGTCCGCAGCGCGCCGCTCCTGCCATCTTCTATCCGTCCGGCTGCTGCTGCTGCTGTCGTCCCTGCTCCCCGGCCACTCGCCCCGCCCCCCGCCCAACACAGGAGCAGACAGCACTGCTCCCCGGCAACATAGTGCACCCTGATGGCCCCGCCCCTCTGGCCACCAATGTGTACACATTTTCTGCCCACTGCCACCAATATATTAATTTAAATGCATCAGCAATATATATATATGTATGTATGTGTATGTATGTGTGTATATATATATATATGTATATATGTGTGTGTGTGTATATATATATATATATATATATATATATATATATATATATATATATATATATATATATATATATATATATATATATATATATATGTGTGTATATATATATATATATGTGTGTGTGTGTGTGTGTGTGTGTGTGTGTGTGTATGTATATATATATATATATGTGTGTGTGTGTGTGTGTGTGTATATATGTATATATATATATATATATATATATATATATATATATATATATATATATATATATATATGTGTGTGTGTGTATATATTTATATTATACCTGCTCCACTGGGGGGGGGGGGTGTGATGTGGCTGCCGCATTGCTCCATGGGGGAATTATGCAGCCGCGGCCGCATCGCTCCAAGGGAGGGAAGGGGCTGGCAGGTGATGGGGTCGTCGCTGCATGGCTCCACTGGGGGGGTGGAGAGGCCTGCGGGTGATGTGGTGAGGACTGCCGCGTCACTCCACGGGGGTGGCGGGTGATGTGGCATCGGCCACCGAGTCGCTCCGGGGGAGCGGGGGGGGGGAGGAGTTGCGCCCCCCATCTAGTCCTCGCATGCCATTTAAATTAATACATCGGTGGGCAGTTTGCATTTAAATAGATATACATTGGTGGCAGTCCCTTGACGGCGGCGAGGGGCATCGGGGGAGGCGGCGGAGAAAGCTCCGTAGCCACGGGGCGCGTGCAAGCGTCTCGTGCACGCACGCCCCTGGCGAGAGCCAGCCACTGGCGGGGGCTGACGATAGAATAGCCAGCCCCTGCAAGAAAGAGGCCGGCTCCATCTGTATGGAACCCTTGGAATTCAAACCCAGCCCATTTATAATGAAAGATTTTCAGCAAAGTCTTTCGCCTCCTGAAAATCTCTCGCTCTTTGGGGAAAATAGCTCAGTGTGTATGCACTACTTTGGTGAAAGATATATCTATCACAGATTTTGGCAAAGTCTTTTGAAATGAAAATCTTCAAGTGTGTATGGGCCTTAATAGGGTGAGAGTTTCAGAAAGTGAGAGATTTTGGGAGAGTATTCCCATGGTTTTTAAAGCAGCAATTAATTACATTGCAAAATCAGCCTGGTTTTGCAGTGTAATTGATTGCTGCTTTAAAAAAAAGGGGAAAACTCTCCCAAAATCTCTCACTTTCTGAAACTCTCACCCTATTACATTTGGCCCCTGGTGTTTTATATTGTAAGCTCTGACTAGCAGGGCCCTCTCTCGTCATGTGCTTTTCATAGGGCAGTATTCAATGAGAAAAGTTCTCCGTGTTTTGTGGAGAACTTGTGCTTTGTTCGCCTTGGACGCAGCATTTTGCTCTCCAAAAGCGAGCAACCCTATTCAATGTGAAATTCTCTCCGTCTTTCTAAGTGATGTTCTCCGTGTCTCTCCGTGTAGCAATTCTCCATCTTTTGATGGAGAGCTGGAATGTGAACTTTTAAACTCAAAGGTTTTTTTCTTAAATTTTGGTGTCAAAAAATCAGTTTTTTTTTTTCTGTGAAGGGGCATGTTATTTTTATTCATGTGCTTATAGCACATGAATATATATTTAATTGTAAAAAAAAATATTTTTTTTAATTTTTAGTGCAGCCAGCAGGGTGCCGGAGCGCTCGAGCCGCTCATTACATATTCATATATTCACTGCACCCGATGCACGTTCGGGTGCAGTGAATACTGGGTCCCCCGCTGGCTATGGGGGGGGGGCAGCCTGTGCTGCCTGGGTCCCGGAGAGCCCCCCTCCTCTCCAAATTCCTCTGGAGCAGCCAGGGAGACTTTAATCTCTCTGGCTGCTTCCGGCTCCCTGAAAGCTCTCTGCTCCCTGCAGGGGTTAAGACTCTCCGCGAGTGGCGGAGAGTCTTAACCACATTGAATAGAGGGAGCAGGAGTGGCAGAGAGCCCTCCGGAACACGGAGAGTGCATGGAGAGCGAAATCAAACGCTCTCCATGCATGGAGAACTTTGACATTGAATACTGCCCTTAGACTATATCTCTGCCACTGTTCTAATTGCATCAGTGTCTGCTGCTGCAACTGTCTTTTTATCCACCATGTACTTGTCCTAATTTGCATTTGTACTGTAAATCACTAGTTTTCTTGTTTTGTTCTTTTGCTCATCTATGTATTGTCAGGCGCTGCAGAACCCTTGTGGCTCCATATAAATAAAGGATAAAAATAAATAAATCACCCAATGTGTATGGGCCTTAAGTTTGTTTGTGTTCTATGCATAAGGACTGCATACTGTGTATTATATGCAATCCTTCAGCCCAGGAAGCTGCCAGGCAGTTCAAGGAAAATCTCATGTCTCTGAGAAGTTGCCCTTGTGTACACTACCATTTAAAAGTGTGGGGTCACCCAGTCAATTTCATGTTTTTACATGAAAACTGACTTTTTTTAATTGATCAAATGTGTTGCAAAAGGAATAGAGCATATAGTCAGAACATTATTTGGTACTTCTTTACTTTCACGGCGCCACTAGAAATCGCGGGCATCGCGGCCATTGAATGCACTAAAAATCGGGTGCGATGCGACCGACGCGATGCCCGCGATTTCCCATAGGGAACAATGTTAAATTTTACTGTTCAATGCCTCAATTGACACGATTTTTCCATAGGAAACAATGTTAAATGGCCCACAGAGGCCAAATAGGCACCCTCAAGTGTGAAATGGCCCCCACAATTGTTAACGCCACCCCACGATCAACGTCAACCCGAAGCGTGGCGAGCGCAGCGGTACGCGTCCTCCGACCTTTTCATACCCCCACTATCCACGTCGGCGTGGAGTTGAGAATAGAATAGTGTGGCGAGCGCAGCGAGCCACCGAGCCCGAAGCGTGGCGAGCGCACGCGGATACCTTCACAGGTAAACGCGTCCCTTCGCGGGCTTCACAGGTATCCTCGTCCCCTCGCGGGGCTCGCTGCGCTCGCCACACTATTCTATTCTCAACTCCACGCCGACGTTGATAGTGGGGGTATGAAAAGGTCGTAGGACGCGTACCGACGCCCCTCGCGGGCTCGCTGCGCTCGCCACGCTTCGGGTTCACGTTGATCGTGGGGTGGCGTTAACAATTGTGGGGGCCATTTCACACTTCAGGGTGTCTATTTGGCCTCTGTGGGCCATTTAACATTGATTCCTATGGAAAAATCGTGTCAATTGAGAAATTTAACATTGTTCCCTATGGGAAATCGCGGGCATCGCATCGGTCGCGTCGCACCCGATTTTTTTTAGTGCATTCAATGCCCGCCATGACCGCGATATCCTATCTGTCCTATCTAGTGGCGCCGTAAAAGTAAAGAAGTACCCATTATTTTACTATTCGATTTACACTACACGGGAGCGTGCGTTGTGATCGAATCTGCATTGACTGTAGAAAAAATATTTGATTTTCTATTCGATTTTTCTGGTCAGTTTTGCTTCTATCAGCAAAATCAAACAGGAAAAATTGTGCATGTCTCAGCCTCTATAACAGTGATGGCTAACCTTGACACTCCAGCTGTTGTTGAACTACACGTCCCAGCATGCCTTGCATCAGTTTTACTATTTGGTCATGCTAAAACTGATGCAGGGCATGCTGGGATGTGTAGTTCAACAGCTGGAGTGTCAAGGTTAGCGTCACTGTTCTATAGGATGGTTGAATGGTGCAGAATAAGAAACAGAATTGTAGTAACTGGAGTGCAGTCACAGGAGGGAAAGGTTACCAGTGGAGTACCCCATCTGTTCTTGGACCAGTGCTTTTTAAAATCTTAATTGGTGAAATTTGTCATCTTCAAAAATGAAGCATATTTAACCAAAGGTATGCAACAGGGTAGAAACACCAGGAGGGTTAAACAAATGATTGATGGAACTAGGTAGATTAGAGCAGGGGTCCTCAAACTATTTTGCTGTGGGACCCCTTCAGACAATAAAAATAATTGCGGGATCCCAGAAAGTTACTGCAGAAGATCACATCACATGTGTAGTCAGCAGACAGCACATACACAGCAGCATTGTGGAGGCACAAAATGATGGGAGCAGTCTAAAATAAACAATTCAACAGCTTTTTCAGATTCCTTGAATCGCTGACTGATATTAGAAAAGTCATCAGCTTGATGGTCAGCAACATAGTTGTGACCCCATACTGAGAAGGTCGGGACCCACTTGGGGGTCAGGACCCACAGTTTGAGCACCACTGGATTATGCTGCTTTCACACCGCAAAACCTGCTTTGACCCGTTTTTTTTAAACCTTTAAAAAAATGGGTCAAATCAGGTTAAACCTCTTTCAGACAGCACTTATAAAAGCCGGTATTTAGGGTATGGCACTGAGGTCCCGCTCTGTGCATATCTAATGAGCGGGACCCACTCGGTGCAGGGAATATTTAATGAGCGGGTCCCCGCCCCCTGCAGATGGAATGAGCGGGTTCCGGCTGCAAAATACTGTACAGGCAAGACTATGTAGTACAGATTGAATGCATTAGCCCAATTCTTCAGCAAGGTAATCACATAGTGTGTGCATCCATTAAGACGCAACCTAATAACGGGTTATGCAGCCAGCTACATAAGGCCTCATTTTGTGCAAATATGCCTTTTTATCAGTTACTGTATAAATGGGAGACAATGTCTAGGTCGACCTCTAATGGTTGACACCTTGAAATGATCGACATACCGAAGGTTGATGTAAGCTTATGATCGACAGCCTTGGTCGAAGAGAGGTTTTTCACTGTTTTTGGTGTCAGTCTACATGGACACCGTATAAGTGTACTGCGTCCCCTTCACATGGCTTGCTGCACTTACCAGGTTTCGGGTACCATGCCTTGCTGCGCTCAGCACACTATTATATTACCACTCCCAAAGTATGAAAAAACACCTTTAAAAAAAAAAAAAAAATGTCGACAATGTATGTCAACAATAAACTTGTGTCAACCTTTTGTCAATGTTGACTTTGGGTATGTCCTCCATTTTAAGGTGTCGACCCAGTCACTGACGACCATTAGTGATCTACCTAGTGACTGTAGACCTAGACTATGGGCGGTATTCAATGAGGCTGATTTGCCAGGTTTTTATGGCGATTTTGTGCTGTAAGGCGAAATTTTGACAAAAACGGTGAATCACCCTATTCAATGACCAGATGGCGAATACATTTCAAGGTTTTTTTCGCGATGATTCACCGAGTAGCAATCGCTATCTTTTTATGGTGAAGTAGAATGTGAACTTTTAAAATAAAGTGTTTTGTTTTTTACATTTGGTGTCAAAAAATCAGGAATTTTATTCTGAGGAGGGGCATGCTATTTTTCATGTGCTGTAAGCACATGAATATATATTTAATTAAAAAAAAAATATATATTTTTTTTTGCACTGACCAGCCAGCAGGGGGCGCCGGAGCTGAGCCGCTCTTTAGATATTCATATATTCACTGCACCCGATCGTTACATATGCATGATCGGGTGTAGTGAATATACCCGGTCCCCTGCTGGCACCCCCGGGGGGCAGCCTGTGCTGTCTGGCACCCGGGGAGCCCACCTCCCCCCCACATACGCTCTGGGGCAGGCAGGGAGACTTCCATCTCCCTGCCTGCCACCGTCCTCAGGCTCCCTGCGGCGTTCGCCGCAGGAGCTCGTATTCGCCGGTCAGGGGCAGCGAGCCCCTGACTCGTTGAATACCGGAGCCGGCGAGGCTCCGGAATGCGGCGACCAGTGGCGAATGTGCAGCGAATCCTAAACAGGATTCGCTGCACGTCGCCGGTATTCACATTGAATACCGCCCATTGTCTACCCAATGACCGCATACCCTTTTACCGGCCTTGCAAATACAGTTGCATAACAATGTTGTGGTTTGTGAAACTGCCCAAAGCGGTCTGTGTCTACTTTGTCATTGCCATTGATTAGTGCAAGGAAACCTCCCAATAAAAGGGTTTACCAGGCCTGGCCTAAACTGTGGCTCTCCAGCTGTTGTGAAACTACAAGTCCCAGCATTCCTTCCCTTAGTTTTTCTATATTTTAATGCTTAAACTAGCAGGGCATGCATGTGGCATGGCCTATTATAGACACACTAAGAAGATACAGTGGGGGAAAGTTACTTAGATGTGTAGTCTACTTCATGTGATGTTGCTATGGGCAACCAATCAGAATATACTTATTTATTTTGCACCCTCCAGAACAGGAATGTCCAACGTTGGCCCTCCAGATGTTGTGAAACTACACATCCCAGCATGCTTTGCAATAGTTTTAGCATTCTCTAATAGCAAAACTGTGGCAAAGCATGCTGGGATGTGTAGTTTCACAACATCTGGAGGGCCAACATAGTAGACAGGCTCTGATTTGTTGCCCATAGCAACATCACATGTGATGTTGAATACACATCTTAGTAAATTTCCCCCAGTGTGCCTAACTTGCATTTTAGCAACAGCACCAGTTCTGCCTGGATCCTGTAATGTGGTACACAATATGCATATTCTGAAATATATGCACTTCCCTGTATTGTCAACCTGAGTAAAAAAAACATTGTCTGATTTAATTTAGATTGCTTTGTTGTACATCTTGCATAATTGTATGCAGTCAAATTAAAAGGTCTAGAGTAGCTAAGACTGAAGGTGCCCATACACAGTCTAATTATTGTATACAATATTCTATACAATATCGCATTGCATAGGTTTTGCAATGCAATGAGGTATAGTACAAAAAATATGTACTGCACATACTTTTTGAGCTTTGTGACGGAAGCGCGAATCTCATCGCACCCAACAATTGTACTGTGTATGGGCACCTTGTGGTATAGATTAAATACTGTGTGGTTAACCTTGTTATTTTACATTGTATAGTAACCAAATTATTTGGCCTGTTGCAGTTCACACACCGGACCCACATATTCCTATCCTCCACCAGCACACAATTTTCCTGTTCAGCAGCAGAGCTCGGGATACTCTGGAGATATGAAATACCAAAATGCACCACCTTATACACAGCCAGCAGCTCCTAGGGGGTTTGGGAATCGTCACAATTACATGGAAAGTCATACAAGCTTTGGAGCCCGAGAAGAGAACCAATCGCAACATTCAATGAACGATCAAGGCTATCAGGTGTGTATGAATATAAAAACACCCCTAACGTTTCCAATTCTAATATTTTTTTAAAGTATAAACATACTTGAAATGCTTGGTATATTACTGTGGATGATATAGTAAGTTTTTAATTAAACGATAATGTGTTTTTTTTTTTTGTTTTTTTTTATTGTGACCCATTAAAAAAATGTCTGTTTTAGCAGTGTAAAGCAGCATGCAATATTTAGAGGTACATCCTAATCTTTCAGGAAGTAGTTGCACCATATATTCCTGGATACATTGGTGGATCGTGCTTAACCCCCACTATGGGGCCCCAATGCCACCTAATATTATACAGGCACCTCCGCCATGAGTTGATACATTATCTACCATGGTACAAACCTTGCACAAACATCAGTGGCTATGCATAAAATGCTGCCTACTGCTCAAAGGCCTCTACATTGCCTAAGCACCCCTCTTCCTCTGCCAGAGATGGTCGCTGATGAAAAAGAAACTGCCGGGGGATCCCGGAAGTGGAAATCAGCTGGTCGCATGTTCCTGCGATCACTATGGGGGAGAAAACGGGAGCGCGCACCCGGCGATATATTGCCGGTGCACACTCACATCGCGGGCAATATGGTCATCCAGCGACCACATTGCCCGCGATATTACACAATTGCCCACGTGTGTACACAGCCTAACAGTGGCAGCGTCTTGGGCTGCAAAAGCAATTGAGCCCTGGATTAAGGTTATAGAAGATGAATTGCCAGTTGAGGCATACAAGTATTGTAAGATGTGCATTTCAGACATTAGTGCTGCGCTGATGCGGGTATATTGGCTGCTAAGGCTTCAGCTACCCTGGTATTGGCACGACGAAATGTTTGGTTCTAGATTCTAAACATACTTTATAAATGTTGCGATATTACACAATTGCCCACGTGTGTACACAGCCTAACAGTGGCAGCGTCTTGGGCTGCAAAAGCAATTGAGCCCTGGATTAAGGTTATAGAAGATGAATTGCCAGTTGAGGCATACAAGTATTGTAAGATGTGCATTTCAGACATTAGTGCTGCGCTGATGCGGGTATATTGGCTGCTAAGGCTTCAGCTACCCTGGTATTGGCACGACGAAATGTTTGGTTCTAGATTCTAAACATACTTTATAAATGTTGCCTTTCATGGGTGAAGTTCTGTTTGGAGAAGACTAAATAAAATCGTGGCCTGTTTTCACTCTGCTCTTGCTCTACTAGCTAAAGTACACCCTTTAGGTCCTTTTGACCCCTAGGAAAGCAAAGGGACAAAGTTTTCCAAGGCAATCTAATGCTGCTAAGCCCAACAGACATGGACCACCAGTCAACCCCCTGCTAAATCTGATAAGCCTACTGCCTGACCCCAGGGTGGGAGGTCAATCTTTTCACTTTGCACAGTATTGGATGAGCACCATTTCAGATGTCTGGGTCCTTCAAAGGTCACCCTCTCAGCAATACTTTTACACAGTCTCCTGTCAGACCTTAAAAGGTAAGCCTACAGGAGTTGATAGAGTCCCTAGTACAGTCCAGAGTCATTGTTCCGGTCCCTCATCACCAAAAAGCTTGCGGAAATTACTCAACACTGTATTTGGTCCCCAAGCCAAATGGGATTTATGGGCTTATTCTAAATTTAAAGTCCCTAAACTAGTTCGTAATAAAGCTAATTTTATTTTTAAATCCTCTGCACTCCCATGAAATTAATAAGCAGCTCCTTAAATGGAGTATATTTAAATTTGGTGTAATGAGAGCGCTGATTAAAAAAATTAAATGGGTTTAAAGAAAGAAACAAGTAAAAGAAAAGTACGTAAATAAAACAAAAAAACAGCACAAATGTTTGCTCTTTTCAAAAGTTCTGAAAAGGTGTATTCAGCACTAAAGCAAGCTGGTGTGTAGTGTAAAATCCAGCAGCCACCACCACGATGGAGGATTGCCTACCTTCAAACTTTTGGAAAAAGTAGAAAGTACGTGGGGCACTGTTATACAACCAATGTGATTGAAAAAGCCGAAGGAGTCTTTAAGGAATTTGAGTATTGCTAAATCCCACCATCCTAATCCCCACTAAAATCGCCACCAGCTTGGACTTCAGCGGCACACATCAGCAGCGGCATTCGCATGCTGAATGCAAGCAATGGCTGGAGCCCACTTATTCTTAAACCGCCAGCATCGAGGTCTCCCACGGCAGCTGAAATAGCCATGCCGGGTTTGAGGTCAGGCTTTCGGGCGTACAGCACTCTCCACAGCAATACAGAAACACGTCCCTGACATCGCACAGCAACTTCCTCCAGCTCGGCTTAATTTGAAGTCTGCCTGAGGACACCTCTATATGGATACCACCGGTGAGACTTGAGTATCCTCGTAGTGGTAATAATACCCACCTTTTTTCTGTTTCCATTTAATGGATAGTTCCACTGTGACATGCCAGTGATTATTGGTTGCTTCCCAATTTTTGGACGCCGATATTTCTCTTTCAATGGTCCTGGTGACACAGCTCAACACTGGGATGTAGGAGGGTCCGAAGGAGCCAGGCACCTATCCTAAAGTTTTAGAGGGTAGGCTCCTCCCCTACTGCATCCCTGGACTCTTCAGTTCGTGTTAGGTGCCCACTGGAGTGGGTGCTATTCTAAAGGGCTGCAGGAGCAGCCGAAGAATTAGAGTAGTTAGGGGATTTTTATTGTTTTATTAACTTTTACCCTAGCTAGGTAGGCACAGTGTGAGGATTCTCATAGTGAATCCTCACACTGATAGCGCAGCAGGAGCCGACAGAAGCGCGTCCTGTCAGCTCACTGTGCACAGGGGAGACACTGTCTGGTCTCCCTGTGCAGCGCTTATAGCCTTTTCTAAGAGGCTGCCTGGGCTCCGGAGTACCCTGAAACCGGCTCCACATTTAGGTGGGGATCATGGGGGACAGGCGCTCCGTGATGGCGGCGGCCATTTTATGCGGAGCTTACACGCTGAGCTCCTAGATGAGAGGACAGCAGCGTTGTGACAGGCATGTTCCAAGTGATCCCCAGTTGAGGGGGAGACACTGGAACTAGGAAATCCTACCTAAGGAGCGGCTGGCTGGGGGTGGTTGGCGCCAAAAGGTCACGGACCCCGCAGCAGCAGGGACCTGTGGTCTCTTCCTTCACTCTGACTTTGGCGCCTTTCAGAACGCTTGCAGCGGAGCTGAGCTGGCTTACTGATCCTGGCAGAGTGACTTGGATTTCCTGGGCATCGCTTCCCCGCAGTTGAAACCAACAGACAGATAAGTGACTGGGTGCATTGCCTCTGTATAAACGCTTGTACATTGTTTGCACTGTGTATACTGATAGATATACATTTATCACTTGCATCATGTCTGAGCATCAGGCTGTGGTTTTGGGGGAGGGAGCCCTTAGTGCACTGAGCGCGTGCAATGTTTGCACACAAAAGTTTGTCCCTGAGCAGATGGCCAAGGGGGGCTTATGTATTACTTGCGCTGATGTGAGACCCATGGGCAGTGAACCCCATAGGGCAGAGCAGATGGAACCTGCGTGGGCCAGGGCCCTAGGCAGGTCAGTAAACGCTTTGGTGCAGCTTTTGGACAGGCAGAGTGATGGGCTGGTAGAATCACAGAGACCTATGCCATCATCTCAGCAGTCGTCTGGCTCCTTGCCTCTTACCCAGGCAGATCCTGCGCTGATTCAGGTGATGCAGGATACTGCTAAAGGGATTAACAGGTTCAGTGAAATGCTGGACAAAATGGATGATGTGGCAGGGACCCCTAGAAGGTCTTATGCTTTGACTACTGTGGTAGATGAGGAGGAAGGAGAGTATACTGACATCCCCTGGGATCAGGGTGATGATTTGGAAGAGAACTCTGCTGCTGGTATAGAGGATCTCATTGTAGCTGTGAAGCAGGCTTTAAAGCTGTCTGTGGAGGATAAGACTCCTGTTAAAGGTGTTTTTAAGCGACAGCGGAAGGAGGCTGTTACTTTTCCTTCAGATGAGGGGTTACAGGAATTGTTAGAAGGGGCTTGGAAAACTCCTGATAAGAGGCTTCAGATGCCTAAGCGATTCCTTAGTCTGTACCCCATGCCAGAGTCTCATGCGGAGCTCTGGGAAAAGGTCCCAGTTGTGGACGCTTCAGTGGCACGGTTGTCCAAGGCTACTGTATTACCAGTACAAGGCGGTGCAGCTTTTAAAGATTCTGTGGATAAAAAGCTGGAGGGAAACCTCAAGGCTATCTTTGAAGGGGTGGGGTTTACCTTACGGCCCCTTATTGCTTCAGCCTGGGTCTCTAAGGCCATGATAGAGTGGGCTGGTGAATTATGCACCATGCTGCAGGCTGACCCTGGTGCGTTACTGCTTGCAGAAAAGATTAAGGCAGCTGCAGAATATGCAGTGGAAGCAGAGGAGGAAGCTATTAAAATGGCAATCAGAGTGTCCACAGTCTCCATTAATGCCAGGAGAGTGCTTTGGCTTAAAGCCTGGGAAGCAGACAATGAGTCCAAGAAGGCTTTGGAAACATTAGCCTTCAAAGGAAAGGTACTCTTTGGTACCGAATTAGAGGAGATTATAAAACAGGCCACGGGCGGCAAAAGTACATTCCTGCCGGCCTCCTCAGCAAAGCAGACGTCCAGATTTTCTGCTTTTAAGCCGTCCTTTCGGCCCTCCCCTAGAGGTGGTGCGTCCTTTCGAGGACAGTCTTTCAGGGGAAGGTTTCAGTCCTCTAGAGGCAAGACACAAAAGTCAAAATTTGGCTCTTTTCACAAGAAGCCTGCCACAAAAGGAGAGGACAAACTCTCTGCATGACTGTCAGGGGCTTCGCCCGACAGTGACAAAAGTGGGGGGGCGTCTCACACTCTTCAGGGACGCTTGGGCTTCTCTAAGCCAGGATGCCTGGGTGTTAGATATTATAACACAGGGTTACAAGATCCCTTTCAGAGGGCCGCCTCCGAAAAGGTTCATTCCCACATCCTTACCAAAGGAGGCACGGCTTCGTACAGCTCTTGTGAGAGCAGCTCACTCCCTTTTGGAAAAAGGGGTGGTTACACTAGTCCCCAGGGCAGAGTGGAAGAAAGGCTTTTACTCCACGCTGTTCCTGGTGCCCAAACCAGACGGGTCTTTCAGACCAATACTAAATTTGAAGTCTCTAAATGTTCATTTATGGGTAGACCATTTCAAAATGGAGTCCCTACGGTCAGTACTCCTGAGTCTGGACCAGGGAGAATTTTTGGCGTCCATGGATGTCCAGGACGCATATCTGCACGTCCCTATACACCCGGAGCATCAGACCTTGTTGAGGTTTGCCATAGGAGACCTGCATTTACAATTCCGGGCGTTACCCTTTGGGCTAGCAACCGCGCCAAGGGTATTCACAAAGATAATGTCAGTGATGGCGGCGGTGCTGAGGCTCAGGGGAATCACAGTAATACCCTATTTGGACGATCTCCTGTTCAAAGCAGAGTCAGCAGCCATGCTGCAGAGTCACTTGGCAGAGGCCATCAGTTTTTTGCAGGCTCACGGCTGGATTTTAAATTTGCAAAAATCTCAGTTGGTACCGTCACAAAGGCTCCAATTCTTGGGAGTCATACTGGACACCCATCTTCATCGGGTTTTCCTCCCGGAGGTAAAGGCCAGGGATCTGGTCACCCTAGTCCAGGAGATTCTCAGGGCTCAGAGCATTTCAGTATGGAGGTGCCTCAAGCTCCTGGGGAAAATGGTGGCGTCATTCGAGACGCTTCAATTTGCCAGGTTCCACTCTCGGAGGTTCCAATGGAACATTTTGTCAGCCTGGTCAGGAAACACTTTGACCATGAAATCCGAGATGATAGTGCTGTCTTCGGACACTCGGGAATCCTTGAAATGGTGGACAGAAGTAGATTCCCTTCAGTGGGGTCGGTCATTACAGACCTGGGACTGGTTGGTAGTAACTACCGACGCCAGTCTCAGGGGCTGGGGGGCAGTAGTCCTGGATCTCAGGCTTCAGGGCCTGTGGACGGCAGAGGAATCAGCGTTACCAATCAACATCTTGGAGCTGAGAGCTGTCTGGAAAGTGATTTCCTTGGCGGGAGACAGGTTACAGAACCTCCCTTTGAGGATTCAGACCGACAATGCCACAGCTGTGGCGTATCTGAATCACCAGGGAGGTACACGCAGCAAATTGGCCATGTGGGAGGTGTCCAGAATCTTCCTATGGGCGGAACAGAATGTCCCAGCTGTCAGCTGTATCGGCTATATTCATTCCAGGAATAGAGAATATAGAAGCCGACTTCCTGAGCAGGGAGGAGCTCAAGGAAGGGGAATGGAGCTTACACCCTCAGGTGTTTCACCAGATCACTTCGATGTGGGGAACTCCGGATGTGGACCTGATGGCATCCAGGGTCAACCGTCAAGTGCCCAGGTTCTATGCCAGAACGAGGGATCCACTAGCGGAGGCAGTGGATGCCATGACTATTCACTGGCAGGGAGATCTCCTTTATGCATTCCCACCAGTACCAATGTTACCGAGACTTCTGAAGAAAATACAGGGGCAGAAGGTTCCAGTGATCTTAGTGGCCCCAGATTGGCCAAGGAGGTCCTGGTACTCGAGGCTTCAGAGGTTGTCTGTGGACTCATGGCGTCTACCTCTGAGACCAGACCTTCTAAGACAAGGCCCATTCAATCACCTGGATTCCGATCGATTGATTTTGACGGCCTGGCTATTGAAACCACCATTTTGAAAAGGAAAGGGTTTTCTGAGGCAGTAGTACAGACGATGATAAAAGCCAGAAAAGCTGTATCTTCGGCAAATTATTATAGAGTCTGGAAGACTTACATTCGATGGTGTGAGAGAAGAAAGGCTCATACATCTCATTTTAAGCTATCAAGAATGATGGAATTCTTACAAGATGGTTTTTTATCGGGTCTAAGCCTTCAGTCACTGAAGGTGCAGATTTCGGCCTTGTCCATCTATTTCCAGAAAAAGATAGCCATTTTGCCGGAAATTCAAACCTTTTTACAAGGAGTATCCAGGTTGAAACCTCCATACAAGCAACCAGTAGCACCTTGGGATCTATCACTGGTTTTGGAATGCCTTCAGAAGGCACCATTTGAACCTTTAAGGTCGGCTGACTTTAAGTTTCTCACGTGGAAGCTAGTGTTTTTGTTAGCAGTAGCATCTGCTAAAAGAGTTTCAGAGTTGGGAGCCTTGTCATGTAAATCTCCCTTCTTAATTTTTCATGATGACAGGGCTGTTTTGAGAACAGTGCCTCAGTTTTTACCGAAGGTGGTATCTACCTTCCATTTAAATCAGGAGATAGTTCTACCTGTGTTTCAACCCCCAGAGGGTTCTAAGAAAAGGGACAAGTTGAGAACTTTGGATGTTGTGCGTGCTTTACGCATATATGTGGACAGAATGAAGAGTGTCAGGAAGACTGACACGTTGTTGGTATTGTATGACGTACACAAAATTGGTTGGCCTGCATCTAAGCAGACTATTGCTAGGTGGTTGCGGTCTGTGATAGCCTTTGCATACACCAAAGTGGGTAGACCGGTACCGGCCAAAATAAATGCGCATACCACCAGGTCAGTTGCCACCTCTTGGGCGGTTCGACATGGGGCCACAGCTGAGCAGGTTTGCAGAGCTGCCACTTGGTCATCTGTTCACACATTTGGCAAATTCTATAGATTCCATGAGTTCGCGTCGGAGGACGCATCATTCGGGCGAGCAGTGCTGAGAGCTGCAGACCTGAGCGTACCCTCCCAAAGGACCGGCTCTGGAACGTCCCAGTGTTGAGCTGTGTCACCAGGACCATTGAAAGAGAAAAAGGGATTTTTGTAAGAACTTACCGTTCGAATCCCTTTCTCTGATATGGTCCTGGTGACACAGCGATCCCTCCCTTACGCTCAGTAAGTATGCCAGAAGTTTCATGATGTTCATGTTAAAATGGTTAAAAGTTAACAGTTTCTGTTATAAAATATGCATATAATATGTGCAGGCGTTTGTACTGAGTTAATGTATTCCAGTGGCTTTGAAAGATTGAACTGAAGAGTCCAGGGATGCAGTAGGGGAGGAGCCTACCCTCTAAAACTTTAGGATAGGTGCCTGGCTCCTTCGGACCCTCCTACATCCCAGTGTTGAGCTGTGTCACCAGGACCATATCAGAGAAAGGGATTCGAACGGTAAGTTCTTACAAAAATCCCTTTATAAATGAAGGAATATTGCCTTTTATGCATCTCAGATCACTGAGGCCATCTATATCAATTGCTCAATTTACCTAAGACCAGCAAGCTTGTTGGCAATAAGAACTGAACTCAAACATCAAATTTGTCATTTATATAAGTGTGTACCCAGTGTTTTACTGTGCTTTATATTTTTAAATGATTGTATTCCATTGAATGTCGGTATGTTTCATGTTTTAAATCGTGGTTTTGTGACATTAAATAGATTTTTATTTTTAACACTGTGGTTGTATAACTAAGCGCCCCACATACTTTTTCATCTTTTCAAAAGTTTTTTTTTTTTAAGGAGTCTCCTTTCCCTATTCCATGGGTCTTCAAACTGTGGCCCTCCAGATGTTGTGAAACTACAAATCCCCCAGCATGCCTTACCACAGTTTTGCTATAAGGGAGTGTTAAAACTGTGGCAAGGCATGCTGGGATTTGTAGTTTCACAACATCTGGAGGGCCACAGTTTAAAGACCAATGCCTATATCTATAATTTGCCGGTAATTGAGATGTTCCAGACTGCTGGCGAGATGTTTAGAAAACGAGAAATGGAGTATCTGCGCTGTTTTTTATTTATTTAATAATTTGCACCATGGATGAAATCACTTTACATACACAATTTTTATCTGTTTATGAATATTTATTTTCATTTATTTGTATAAAAAGAATTCTATCATATATAAAAAACAGTACAATTTTTATATAGGCGGCCACCTACAGATATAGAAAAAAGTATTATAGCGATTGCATAAATATTATTTATCATGCAATCGATATATACACGTGAACAATTATATAAAAAGTTGGTTTCACATATAGAATAAATCACATTTAAATAGAAAAAATATATAATAAAAATAAATTTAAATTTTCAAAAAATAATAAAATCAAAATATATAAAACAGTAAACTTTGTGACTTATAGCCCCAGGATGGCGAAAGCTGTATAGCTAGTCCAGGTATCTAGAATTCTGGACAGATATTATAACTTTTGAAGAAAGACTGAACTGAGCGGGTCACTTTCCATATAAACCTTTTTAGTCTTTGGTTAAAGAGAGTCTTTTCCAATTAAAGATGAATTTATACGCAAGATATTCTGTACGCACACACTTGTAACTGTAGATGACTTGGCAATATATGCCTTTTGAAAAAAAGTAAATTTGCACAGCGGTGCGTCTCTCACCTGCACAGGTTGTGCGTGGATACTTGTCCTAGCAGCGGGATGTCTTGCTGCATACACCGCGCTCAGGTGTCTGCACGGGCTGTGTAGATATTTGTCCCAGCAGCGGGACGTCCGGCTGCACACACTGCGCTTTGGTGTCTGCGCTAGTTGTGGAGTGTCCCTCCGGTGAGCGGGGTGATCGGGGAGGACGCCGCGTAGATGTTGTTAGCTGGCGTCTCACTCACCCGTAGTTGGAATCCAACAGCTGGCGCTGCTCTCACCTGCGCCGCTGTGTCACCTATTTTCTCACCGGAGTTCTCCTAGCAGCTTGGCTGGCGTGATGACGTAGGGCTTGGTCTATATTTTCTCCCAATGAACTTATGCTGGTAGTAGTAGATGTGGGAGATTTATCGGAATCCAAGCGGATAAATTTCTTCTCAATTGAAGGCTGTAGGCTGGGTGAACCTCTAACGCGTTTCGCCCTATCAGAGGGCTTTTTCAAAGAGTGATAATAGTTTGCTCAGTGTGGCTTTTTATACCCAGCTACAAATTGATTTTCCAATTTCATTGGACAAGAGGATGACACAGGTGTGTCTGGTCATTTTAACCTCTTATATGCTTTTTCTTCCGCAGTCCACAGGGCTTTTTTAGTCACATTATAAACATAAATCAAATATATATATATATATATATATATATATATATATATATATATATATATATATATATATATATATATATATATATATATATATATATATATATAATGCAACAAACATATTTCTACATATAATTAATTATAAAAAGCAAATACTGATATAAATAATATTAATAACAATAATAACTCTCGATTTTTATTTCTTTTTCCTTTCTAAAAAAATCATCAATTAAATTGTCCCATGTTTAAAATTTACCCACTGTTTTGATCACAACACAGTTAATTTTCTTGATTTAACTATCTCTGCGGAGAGCCTCTCTAAAAACATTTCCACGGTCAATTTTAAAAAGAAGGTAGATACAAATAACTTCCTTCATTTTTCCAGCGGACATTATAAGCCGTGGCTCACAAATATTCCACTTAGCCAGTTAAATCGGCTTCGTAGAAATTGTTCCGATATAGAAAAATTTAAAGTCCAGGCAGATCAAATGTGCATGGATTTTGAGAAGAAGGGATATCCCAGAGAATTGCTAGAGAATGCATTTAAGAAAAGTTTAAATACAGAAAGAAAAACCCTCCTTACACCAAAAATAAAACCAAAAAATATCAATGCACTCCAAGACCCTAATAACCCCAAAAAAATGATGACCTTCATAACAAAATTCAATTCAAAATCTGAACAGATAAAAAAGATCTTAAAAAAGAATTATACTCTCTTAGAACAAGACCCAATTCTGAACAAAGTCATTGATTCACAATTAAAAATAGTATTTAAAAAGAACTCAAACCTAAAATCCATAATTGCTCCAAGCAAATTAAAGATAGAAAAACCTCTGGCTAAAAAGGAACAAAATAGAACATGGCTTGATCAACAAGAGAAAATTAAAGGATGTTATAAGTGCAACCAAACTAGATGTATTACTTGTAGCCATATGCCAAGAAAGATTGTGGTGGTAGAATCTTATAGTAACAAAAGAAAATTCGAGATCAAAGAATTTTTAAATTGCAACACAGTATATTGTATATACGTGTTGCAATGTATATGCGGCTTACAATATGTGGGCCGCACTACAAGAAAACTGAAAGACAGATTCAGAGAACATCGACTCAATATTTTGAAAAATTTTCCCCACCACAGTGTCTCTAGGCATATGACAGAAGCCCATAAAGGAAATATTGAAGGTTTACAAATATATGGTGTACACCATGTTAAAACCACAGAAAGAGGAGGGGACAGATTTAGAGAGCTGGCAAATAAAGAAGCATTTTGGATATTTCAACTACAAACATTAACCCCTTTAGGGTTAAATGCCAATATAGATCTAGAATCTTTCATCTAGAATACTTTTGAAGATTAAGATTGGAGACAACAAATATACATTTTTTCATGTCCACCAAGCTAGGGGCTGCAGTCTGTAAGACGGGGGGAGCACTGTGACTCCAGTATCCGTCTTCACTCCCGTTGTAGAGTGGCACTTCAGCGGGGTGAAGTACGGACCAGCGGGGTGAAGTACGGACCAGAAACAGTCTGTGTAAATCCATAGCCAGGTGTAATAAAGTTAGGATATACTTTGATAAAACATATGTAAAATAAATTAGAGGCAAATGCCATCTAGCGCAAATGTGTAATTATTGGTAATTCGATGGAATAAAGATGTTTTTGAGAATATGATTTGATGTTAATTTAACGAATAGTAATTTAATGATAAAAAAGACAGGTATATGAATTGATAACTATATACAAGCGAATAGAGGATGAAGTTATGAGAGAAAATATCGTTAAAATGAAAATTAAATGAGCGATTTAGGACTATGAAAATAAAGAAAAAATGTTTCTACTCAAGTGGCACAATAGGTAGGGAGTCAGTTTAGAGATCATGGAGTGCCAAGTTCGAGTCCAACATGGGACAATTTAATTGATGATTTTTTTAGAAAGGAAAAAGAAATAAAAATCGAGAGTTATTATTGTTATTAATATTATTTATATCAGTATTTGCTTTTTATAATTAATTATATGTAGAAATATGTTTGTTGCATTATATATATATATATATATATATATATATATATATATATATATATATATATATATATATATATATATATATATATATATATTTGATTTATGTTTATAATGTGACTAAAAAAGCCCTGTGGACTGCGGAAGAAAAAGCATATAAGAGGTTAAAATGACCAGACACACCTGTGTCATCCTCTTGTCCAATGAAATTGGAAAATCAATTTGTAGCTGGGTATAAAAAGCCACACTGAGCAAACAATTATCACTCTTTGAAAAAGCCCTCTGATAGGGCGAAACGCGTTAGAGGTTCACCCAGCCTACAGCCTTCAATTGAGAAGAAATTTATCCGCTTGGATTCCGATAAATCTCCCACATCTACTACTACTACCAGCATAAGTTCATTGGGAGAAAATATAGACCAAGCCCTACGTCATCACGCCAGCCAAGCTGCTAGGAGAACTCCGGTGAGAAAATAGGTGACACAGCGGCGCAGGTGAGAGCAGCGCCAGCTGTTGGATTCCAACTACGGGTGAGTGAGACGCCAGCTAACAACATCTACGCGGCGTCCTCTCCGATCACCCCGCTCACCGGAGGGACACTCAACAACTAGCGCAGACACCAAAGCGCAGTGTGTGCAGCCGGACGTCCCGCTGCTGGGACAAATATCTACACAGCCCGTGCAGACACCTGAGCGCGGTGTATGCAGCAAGACATCCCGCTGCTAGGACAAGTATCCACGCACAACCTGTGCAGGTGAGAGACGCACCGCTGTGCAAATTTACTTTTTTTCAAAAGGCATATATTGCCAAGTCATCTACAGTTACAAGTGTGTGCGTACAGAATATCTTGCGTATAAATTCATCTTTAATTGGAAAAGACTGTCTCTTTAACCAAAGACTAAAAAGGTTTATATGGAAAGTGACCCGCTCAGTTCAGTCTTTCTTCAAAAGTTATAATATCTGTCCAGAATTCTAGATTCCTGGACTAGCTATACAGCTTTCGCCATCCTGGGGCTATAAGTCACAAAGTTTACTGTTTTATATATTTTGATTTTATTATTTTTTGAAAATTTAAATTTATTTTTATTATATATTTTTTCTATTTAAATGTGATTTATTCTATATGTGAAACCAACTTTTTATATAATTGTTCACGTGTATATATCGATTGCATGATAAATAATATTTATGCAATCGCTATAATACTTTTTTCTATATCTGTAGGTGGCCGCCTATATAAAAATTGTACTGTTTTTTATATATGATAGAATTCTTTTTATACAAATAAATGAAAATAAATATTCATAAACAGATAAAAATTGTGTATGTAAAGTGATTTCATCCATGGTGCAAATTATTAAATAAATAAAAAACAGCGCAGATACTCCATTTCTCGTTTTCTAATTATCTTTATAGATCAGTCTAGAACCTGTACCCTAAAAAGTCAGGTGATAAACAGATTGGGTGTATCCACACTGGTACACAAGGGAGAACTGCAAGCTATAATACAAAGCAATTAAATTTCAAACGATTATAGGTCAAATATTTATTGTTTGTACAACTGTTACCAACTAGCGCCCAATATTCCACTAATTTAGTGGCTTCCTTTTTCTTTTGTGCTGGCGAGATGTGTTGTAAAAGCCTGAGGCCATTACCGATCGGTCTCTCCTCAGCTCCTCTTATAATCACAACAAGAAAGAACTTAAAAATCAGGCGCAGATCTGAAAAAACATAAAGTGCTTAAGTGGATATATATCCCAATTCACTGGGGTGCTTAAAATTGGTATATATATGCAGCTCCCAACAAAGAACAACAATACTACAGAATAAAGATTCCTCTTGTAATCATGATGGTGATAACTGCATAACTGAGACTTCAGGGGGTTTGTATTCTTCTTCATATGGACAACCTTCTGATAGCAAATTCACAGGCCAGTCATTAGGATCCCGTTCAGCTTACCATGGGTCAGATGCACTAAGCTTCAAAAGTGATAAAATGTATAGTGATAGAAATCCAGCTCCTACCTGTTGTCACAGACTGTTTGAAAAACGTCAGGTAGCTGATTGGTTTGTTGTTATCTCCATTTTATCAATCAGCTCCTACCTGACATTTTTCAAACAGTCTGTGACAACAGGTAGGAGCTGGATTTCCATCACTATCCATTTTATCACTTTTGAAGCTTAGTGCATCTGGCCCTGAATCCATTCTGCAGTCTCACGGATGGCTGATAAACTGGAGCAATTCCAGTCTTCCTGCCCAGTGCAGAATTCCTCTGGGAGCCCTGCTGGATACCAAAATTCAGATGGTGTTCCTGCCTAGAGGACAAACTAATCATAGAAACATAGACTTTGACGGCAGATAAGAACCATTTGGCCCATCTAGTCTGCCCCTTTTTTTACCCTTTAGGTAAACTCAACCCTTTTTAATCCTTATTTCTTTGTAAGGATATTCATATGCCTATCCCAAGCATGTTTAAATTGTTCTACTGTCTTAGCCTCTACCACCTCTGATGGGAGGCTATTCCACTTATCCACTACCCTTTCAGTGAAGTAATTCTTTCTAACATTTCCCCTGAACCTACCTCCCTTCAGTTTCAGTGCATGTCCTCGTGTTTTATTACTTGTTTTCCTTTGAAGAAAATTTCCCACCTGTACTCTGTTAAAACCCTTGATATATTTGAAGATTTCTATTATGTCCCCCCTTTCCCTTCTCTGCTCCAAACTATACATGTTAAGATCTTTTAGTCTATCCAGGTAAGTTTTGTGATGTAGGCCATGAGCCATTTTAGTTGCCCTTCTTTGTACACTCTCCAATGTATTTATATCCTTCTGAAGATATGGTCTCCAGAACTGGACACAGTATTCCAGATGAGGTCGTACCAATGACCTATAAAGTGGCATTATTACGTCTTTTTTTCTGCTACTGATTCCTCTCCCTATGCAACCAAGCATCTGACTAGCCTTCCTCATTGCTTTGTTACATTGCCTCCCTGCCTTTAAGTCACTTGAAATAGTGACTCCTAGATCTCTCTCCTCTTCAGTAGTTTTCATTATAGTACCCTTGATACTATATTGAGCCTTTGGGTTTTTGAGTCCCAAGTGCATAATTTTGCATTTTTTAGCATTAAACTGTAGTTGCCATTCTCTTGACCAATTCTCAAGTTTACTTAGATCATCAGTCATTTGATTTACCCCTCCTGGTGTGTCTACTCTGTTGAATATCTTTGTGTCATCTGCAAAAAGGCATACTTTCCCTTCAATACCATTTGCAATGTCACTAACAAAGATATTAAAGAGCACTGGTCCAAGTACAGATCCCTGGGGTACTCCACTGGTAACATGTCCCTCCATAGAATGCACTCCATTTACTACAACTGTCTGTTTCCTATCCTGCAACCAGGTTCTTATCCATTTAATTGTTTTATAATCCAATCCCACACTTTCAAGTTTATTTAGCAGCCTGCGATGTGGGACAGTGTCAAATGCCTTTCTAAAGTCTAGATATGCCACATCTACAGCCCCCCTTCATCTAGTATTTTGGTCACAGAGTCAAAAAAGTCAATGAGACTTGTTTGGCATGATCTCCCTGCAGTAAAACCATGCTGTTTTGGATCCTGTAAGTTGTTTAATTTAAGATATTCCACTATTCTTTCTTTTAATAGTGTTTCCATTATTTTCCCTACTACTGATGTAAGGCTCACTGGTCTGTAGTTACTTGCTTCTTCTTTGCTTCCGCTTTTGTGCAGTGGAACTACATTTGCTTTTCTCCAGTCCTCTGGAACGGCACCTGTATCTAGTGACTGGTTGAATAAATCTGTTAATGGCGCTACCAACACATCTTTTAGTTCTTTTAGTATCCTTGGATGCACTCCGTCTGGCCCCATTGATTTATCCACTTTCAGTCTTGAAAGTTCTGTTAGGACTTTCTCCCTAGTAAATGTACCTCCATCTACCTTATTTTTATTACCCTGTAGATGATGCTCTGGGACTTCCCCTCTCACTGAGTGTTGCCAGTTTATTTCTACATGCACCTTGGACATTTCATAGAGTTTGTTTCCTCTGATTGCTCTCCTGCAGCAAGTACCTTGACTTCACCCAAACCGTCCTTGCTTTGCTTTGATGGTCTGGCTGTTGAAAGGTTGGTCCTAAGAGCTAAAGATTTTTTACTGACCAAGTCATTACTACTGTGGTCTCTGCTTGTAAACCATACAATCTTCGTCAATATTCTCTTTGCCTGCTCTGTTTTCTGCAGTCGGGCCTGGATGTAGATTTCACCTGGCGTCTCTAAAGGTGCGTTTTCTGCCCTCTGTCCTATTTCGATGACTGATTGCTCAGTCTTCTGTGGTATAAACCATTTTAGAAGGGGTGCAACATCTTTCAACCTCTTTTTGCTTCCCCAGTAAATCCATGGGATCTGGTTGTTCTTCGGGCCCCGTAAAAGGCTCCCTTTAGCCAATTTTACAGGAACTTCAGATAAAAGGCTCAGTGGAAGACTTTTTTTTTTTTTTTTGGTAGCCATTTCCTCTTTCAAAATGAGGTGCTCACTCATATAGAGCTCCTTTTTCTATTTCTTTTTTTTTACCATGATGGGGCGGTACTCTGCATTCATTTGTACTAGACCCTTTCGCAAAACAAATTCCTTGTTCATGTTATGACTACCACAAGATATGATGGCCAGCTTCTAAGCAAATCATTGCGCAGTGGATTTGTATAGCTATTTGATTTTTGGGAAGACTGTGCTGGTTTCTGCCTGAGCCCATTCCACCCGTCTGGTTGAAACGTCTTGGATGGGCTCGCATGGGGGTATTCTGCGGAACAGATTTGCAAAGCGGCCACTTGGTCCTCTGTGCATACTTTCATCTGTTTCTATCGATTTGACTTTTGCCAGGGTTCCTAAGTGCAGCTTGGACGAGTTCCCACCCTTGATGGATTACTTTTGGGAGGTCCTATGGTGCCAGTGCGACACCATAGGCTAATAGAAAAAATAACTGATTATTCTCACTATAATGTATTTTCTTCGGAATACTTCATGGAAGCCTTAACCTCTTATCTCCTAGTTTGTAGACAGGTAGTTTTTTTCGCTCTAGGATCCCCCCTTCCTCTGACCAGGAATTATAGTGAGTATAAAACGTTATTTTCTCCTTACTACTTCATGGCAGCCTTAACAATGGGACATACCAAAGCCAAACAGGGAGGGCAATAAAATACATAGTCATGACCTGTTTAAGGACACAACCACCAAAATGCTCCTTAGTCACCTTCAACTCATAGTGTTTAGCAAAGGTGTGGATAGAAGACCAGGTTGCTGCTTCACAAATGTCTTTCATTGATACTTTTGCCTCTTTAGCCCAGTAAACCGACATTGCTCTATGGGCAGTATTCAATGAAAAAATTCTCCGTGCATGGAGAGCGTTTTATTTCGCTCTCCATGCACTCTCCGTGTTCCGGAGGGCTCGCTGCCACTCCTGCTCCCTCTATTCAATGTGGTTAAGACTCGCCGCCACTCGCGGCGAATCTTAACCCCTGCAGGGAGCAGGGAGCTTTCAGGGAGCCGGAAGCAGCCAGAGAGATTAAAGTCTCCCTGGCTGCTCCAGAGGACTGTGGAGGGGAGGGGGGCTCTCCAGGACCCAGGCTGCACCCCCCTATAGCCAGCGGGGGACCCAGTATTCACTGCACCGTTCATGCATAGTTACGTTCGGGTGCAGTGAATATATGAATATCTAATGAGCGGCTCGAGCGCTCGGGCCCCCTGCTGGCTGCACTGTGTAAAAAAAAAAAAAAAAAAAAAAAAAATTAAAAAAAATATTTTTTTTTTAAATTAAATATATATTCATGTGCTATAAGCACATGAATAAAAATAACATGCCCCTTCACAGGAAAAAAAACCTGATTTTTTTACACCAAAATTTAAAAAAAAAACCTTTACGTTCAAAAGTTCACATTCCAGCTCTCCATCAAAAGATGGAGAATTGCTACACGGAGAGAGACGGAGAAAATCACTTAAAAAGACGGAGAATATTTCACATTGAATAGGGTTGCTCGCTTTTGGAGAGCAAAATGCTCCGTCCAAGGCGAACAAAGCACAAATTCTCCACAAAACACGGAGAACTTTTCTCATTGAATACTGCCTATGCCTTTACTATCCCTGGAAGTTGATGACCAACCTTTTTATAAGCGAAAGCATTTAGTTTCTTTAACCCACCTGGATAGTTGGTTTTGAATGGGTAAAACCCTTTTTTTGTACCTGATGGAATGACAAAGAGCATTTGTGAATTCCTTAATGTCTGTTCTCTCTTATTGGATGCTTTTGGAAAGAACAATGGCAACACAATCTCTCGGAGAGGACACAATTTTTGGCAAGAAGGATGGGTTGGTTTAAAGAACTATCTTATCTTCAAAGAACTTCTTCAAATAAGGATCATGGGTCCACAGCGCCTGAAGTTCACCAGTCCCTCTCTCAGAAGTGATGGCCACCAGAAATACAACCTTCCAGGTTATGAATTTCAATTTCACTCTATCCAGTGGTTAGAAAGGTGGCCGTATGAGGATATTCAGTACCAAGTTTAGATTCCATTGGAGGATAAAATATTTTATCCTATGTCTTGTGCTCTTAATGGCTTGACAGAACCTCTGAATTAGCTTATCCTCTGATAATTTCTTATCTAGGAGAATATTTAAGGCAGAAATATGTACCTTAAGAGTATAGCTGGCTAGACCCTTATTATACAAATTGCAATATATGAGAAACCGTGGATATATAATTTATCCTTACTCCAATTAAGAAAAGTTTTCCATATCCTGTAATAGATTTATGACGTGACCTTTTTCTTTCTTGCTTGGATAAGATCAATTACTGATCAATTTAAGATCAATTCTCTTTCAGTAACTGCCTCTCAATTTCCAAGCCGTTTAAGACCACTTTTGAGGCTACTGATACAGAAGAGGTCCCTGGCTCAATATATCTGGGGATACTGGCAATGTTCGCAGGCCTCCCACTGCCATGTTCCAAACAATCGGGAATCAAAAGGGTAGAATAAGTATCATTTGAACCTTCTCTTCCCTGATCTTCCTCAAGACTCTGGGAATGAGGGAAAAAGGTGGGAATATGTATGCTATCCTGAAATCCCTTCTCTGGGACAGAGCATTTATCCCGTAAGACCCTTGCGTCTTATACGATCCAATTTCTTTTTGTTGCATGTTGCCATGAGGTCTGTCTGGCATCCCAAACCTTTGAACCACCAGCTGAAAAATGGAGTCTTGTAGCTCTTACTTCCCCGGGAGTCTTCTGCTCAAGTAATCTGCTATTGACTCTAGCTGTTCTTCGGCCCAGTACATGAAGTTTCCTAATTGCTTCAGAAGCCTTACACTCCTTGTAGATTTGTTACGTGGTGACATTCTCCGAACCCAGAATATGATCTTGAAAACAGCCAAACAGCCCTTAGCATTCTTTCCTCCAATCAGAAGGAGCTTTCTTGATGAGACTAACTCCGTTGACCGGTTCTGTTTAGCAGATGAGCTCCTCAACCTGTTGCGCTTGCGTCCGTAGTGATGACTATAAAAAAGGGATTTTCTAGGGAGGAGAATCTTCATACCAGAAATCTATGTTCCCACCAGGTTAGAGAATTTAACCTGGTGGTTAAACCTCAAGAGCATAATCTTGAGGGTTGAACATCACATTCCTAACTGTGTAGATTGTATTGTCGACCAGACTTAGGTCGACACCATTGGGTCAACGGGGTTCTAGGTCGACATGGGACAATGTCAACATAGGTTTAGGTCGAAAACTGCGGGTTAGGGCGCGAGGTCGACATGGACACAGTCTGAAGTCAACCGCAGCCCCTCGCATCGCTCACTATGCTTCGAGCACATTATTTTATTCTACCACCACGCCCAAGTGGATGGTAGGGCATGAAATACCATTTGTCGACACATGTCGGCTCGAACCGTGTCGGGTCGACAATACGACTGTATCCCTTCCTAACACTCACCGCTGTTCTTAACTGAACTTGTATTCTGGTTTGTATAACAGTCACCAAGTTTTGAATTATGGCGCACCTGTCCTCTGACAAGGAAATGTAATGTTTCGTGATTGCTCCAAATGGCTTTTCACCCATGATTTTGCAGAAAATCCATCGCGAATGTAGCAGTAACTACCGAAGCCACTTTTGATGACCCTGAGACGAGGGGGTCGTCTAGATATGCCCAAATCTCTTGTTTTCTGAGATGAGCTATTAATGTTACAAACACTTTTGGAAAGACCCAGTCGCGACGCGCAATACATGAAAAGTAATCAGTGTCCCCTCGTTGGGCTCGCCACGCTTCGGGCTCGCTGCGCTCGCCTCACAATCTAAAATCAACTCAACGCTGACATGGATAGTAGGGGTATGAAAAGGTCGGAGGACGCGTACCGCTGCCCCTCGCGGGCTCGCTGTGCTCGCCACGCTTCGGTTTGGCGTTGATCGTGGGGGTGGCGTTGAGAATGGGGGCCATTTAACATTGTAAGGACCCATCATGGTGGTTGTACAATAAAAAATCATATAGCATCGCATGCATTGTATGCGGCTATATGGCATGCGATGCGATCGCATAAGATTCCATAATATGAAAATATTGGGCGCCGTGCTAGGAAACAAGTACCGAAAAAAAATCAGAGGAATCTCCTCCAAATCATGATCCACATTAGTCTGTGATCTACTTCTTTTACTACTCCTAAAGAAATCTTCTTTGGACACAAGTCTTTATCATCCATTTCATAAGGTCAGTTAACTGCCTGGATGTAGCCGGCATATAGGTGGAATCCTTACTACAGTCCCCACACAATATTTCCTCCGTACTCCCCATAAAGGACTTATCACAGGAAGGGCACGGCTTAGACCCAGATTTCTTCTTACAAGTGTTCTTTTTTTGGTGCAGAAGGCATACTAAAACAAAATGCATCCTCCATTGCAACACAGCATTTGCACCACTGATACAGAACAAACCTCTGCTCTTAAGCCCAATTTCTGGAAGTCCAGGCACACCTCAGAGATAGGAAGCTCATACTGAGGGGTGTATTCAATGCTTTTTGCAAGCTGTGACAGCGAGCAGTGCTGCCTACACGCTGTCACAGCTCGCAGGGTGAGTATTTAACTTACCCCGTGGACAGGCCTTTTCACCCTCGGTAGACTTTTGAGTGAGGGGGAAACGGCATATGCGGCTGCTAAAACAGCGAGACTCGTGGCTAAATGAAGAAGGCTCCCTGCATTAGCCGTGAGCCTCGCTGTTTGGGGGAATACTCACTGTCCTCTGACAGCAAGGATTTCCCTGGCGCATTGGATAGGGTGAATGGCGGGGGTTAAGCAGCATTTTAACCCCCTCGCTGGCCGCGTTGAATACACCCCAAAGCTTTAGGACTGTGCTGTAATGGAGCGCACGCTGGCACGCAGCGCCATAACGGGACCTCCAACTGGAAGCGGAAGTCCGTGACGAGTACGCTGCTGTTTCCGTCCTGAAGCTGCTGGACTGAGTTACTCACCATGCGGCTTCAGCCCTAGAATGGTCACCGCCACTGGCCAAGACCAATATCTGGATTTAGGCACCGCCATCCCATAGCTGCCCAGGGACCGCAGCATAACCAGCTTGCTGACAATAAGGTAAAATAAAAAAACTGCAAAACAGACTCATAAGGAGACAGGAAAAAGACTGATGGGGTATAATGAAGAGAGAGCATACAAGGAGGAGGAAGGAGGATCCTAGGGAGAAACTACCTGTCTACAAACTAGGAGATAAGGGCTTAACCCATTGTTAAGGTGCCCATACACTAGTAAGATTTATCTTCAAATCTGGCTGGTTGGAACAAAAACATGGTTATGGATGAGTGACAGTTTGTCAGTTTTCCAGCAATTCTAAGCAAATGTCACCTGTCATTTGCTATCATCCATAACCAGGTTTTTGTTCCAACCAGACAGATCTGAAGATAAATCTGCGTGTGTATGGCCACCTTAAAGGCTGCCATGAAGTAGGAAGGAGAAAAATAGATTTGGTTACCTGTTCAATCTCTTTCTTCTATCTGCTGGAGGCCTGTCTCCTGTCTTGTATATCTTTCAGATATCTCTAGTAGCTTGTGTGTGTATCTGGAAATCTGCTTCTCCTTGCCATGCGTTTTGGGCTTTATAAGAAAAAACGGTACTTGTGAGTTATCTGGACGCCCGATTTTTTGATTGTATGCCTTAAGTTAAGGCATACAATCAGATGCGATGCGATGCGATATCGCATCGCATCACATCGCATGCGACCATCGGATGCGATGACCCGATTTTTCCATAGGAATCAATGTTAAAATGATTCCTATGGAAAAAGGGGTCCTTTTCATACCCCTACTATCCAAGTGGGCATGGAGTTGGATATAAACCTGTAGCGAGCCACCGAGCCCGAAGCGTGGCGAGCGAAGCGAGCCCCGCGAGGGGACGGTATTCCGTGTCCCCTCGCGGGGCTCGCTACGCTCGCCACGCTTCGGGCTCGGTGGCTCGCTACGCTCGCCACAGGTTTATATCCAACTCCATGCCCACTTGGATAGTAGGGGTATGAAAAGGACCCCTTTTTCCCATTGAATTCCATGTTAAAATGGACTCAGTCCATTTTAACATTGATTCCTATGGAAAAATCGGGTCATCGCATCGCATCCGATGGTCGCATGCGATGCGATGCGATGTGCCCGATCCGACCCGATTTTGAAATCGGGCGTCCGGATAACTCACAAGTACCGAAAAAACTGTCTGGCCTTGAGCAGGCTGGTTATAGGGGAGGAGCCTCTGCTCTCAGTTTTAACTCATTGGTGACCAGTCTGTGAACCTACAAATACTCATGGTGCCAGTGTTCCACCATGGCTTCAAAAACAGATTTAACAGGTAGGAACCAAAAATCTCTTCCAAATTTTTGGAATTGGGAAATGTTTCTGTCCCTGAGAAGGGGAACAGATGTACTATTTCAACAAAAGTATTTGACACCTGACCATTACACAACAGGAAATGTAATTATATTGCATTTAAGTACATATACTTTAATATGTAGTTGGTATTCCTTTAGCAGCTATATAACCGCTTCCAGTTGCCTTGGAAGGTTTTTCGCGAGCATTTGGAGTGATTCTGTGGGAATTTCTGGCCATCCGTTTTGAGCATTCATTAACAAAAGAGTCTTCAATCTGAACACTGAAATATAACTACAGGTTCAGTATCCCTTATCTAAAAATTATCTGGACCACAAGCACATTTTGGATAACTGATTACTCTGGATTTCGGGAAATGTAGAATAATTTTTTATTTTTTTGTAAGCTTTTACATTGTTAAACTACAACAACTAAGATTGTTTCTATCTTTAGGAAAGTTATAATTATGAACAGTCGTCATCAAGTAGCCATCCCAGTAAATCTTTCTATCAAGATCAGGAGGCAGAGTATCCAGTGTCCGACACCTACATGGAGGATAACAGGCAGGACAGAAGAGGATCGTGGAACACCCCCTCAGATCTAAGCACAGGTACAATTATGGGACGTTAGTCAGAATTTTGTCCTGTTCATATCATTTATCAGGATGCAATTCAAGAATTCTACTGGGGCACTATACAAGCAACACACTAACCAGTTGCTGTATAATTTAGGCAAGATGATTGTGACGCTTCAATACAGAAACGGCATACATATTCTTTGAATGTATGCATCTGTAAAATTTACTCCATTTAAAGCAGAATTTTTTTGTGCCACGTCTAATGGTAAAAGTTTGTGTGATGGCATTAGAGGCATGACTACCCATCTATCCACCCCAACCAGTCTGTGATCAGTGGAAATCTTGATTCATTTTGTGCAGATGATAAATGTAGTTGGCATGGTGTTTTTCTACATTCCACAAAGCGAAAAACAGTACTACAAATCCATGCTTCATAGCCATCCTACAAACAGACGTCCAAATGACATGTGACTTACAGCAGTGGACCGGGCCCACCGACGTCACAGCTGTGGGCGGCCCCGGCCACCACCATCACCAAAGGGGGCGGGCCCAGCACCGCCGTCACCAAAGGGCCCCTCCGAAGTTGCTGTGCTGCCGGGGAAGCGCCGGGCATCGCCTTGTGGTGTGTCGGGGCAGATACCAGGCTGTTTTAGCGGGGTCCTGCTAGAGGGGCTGGAGCGCATTTTGCCCTTTAAAAATCGGGCAGTGTGCAGCGCCCCGCTAAAACAGCCTAGCGGGAACACTAGATTGTGTGGGAAAGGACCTTCCTGTGCAGCTCTAGGGAGATTGCGGCCAACTTCTCCGCTCAGAGAAGTCGCCCTAGTGCATTTGGGCCTTTAAAATCCAGTGTAATAGAAGCCTAAAAGATAAAGCTAAATATGCACTCAATTTTCTTGTTGGATTAATATACCAATTTCATTTACTATTGAGTATACATATTACAAATCCTTTTTTTCTGGTATGGTTTGGTTATAAATCCAACCTATGATCATGCTTTTTTTTTTTTTTTTTTTTTTTTTTTTTTTTAGTTAAAATTAAGACTTGGAAGTAGGATCAGAGGTTTGGAATATTAGTTATGCATTTCCATGTATGTAAATATATATCCTTGCATTAATTATCACCTAGAGCCTACTTCAAGTTACCAGCATGTGCAACAGAATCGATATGAGTATGGATCTCGTGGCACTGGAGACTCAAGATATAATGGGTCTGGTGTAAATTACACTAGGAAAGACCAGTATCCTTACAAGCCGCTGAAATTAAAGGGACCACCAAGACCACCACAACTGCTCTATTGCGAAATCTGCAAAATTAGCTGTGCAGGATCTCAGGTATTTTGCTGGAATAATGTTCTGTATCCATAAGGTTCAGATATGCCAGGGGTTCCTGAACACAGTCCCCAAGGCACATTAACAGTGTGTTTAAAAAAAAAAAAAGTTGAGCACAGTTTAGTGCCTCAGGTATTTTGCACCACTTGTGCTCAACACTGGCACAGCTGATGGCCCTAATATGTATTTTTTATGTAAAATGGTAACTTCATTTAATTTAAAAGAATTCAGTGTTACCATTTTGCTTTTAGTTTATTACTTTTTTTCCTCTTGCTATCTAGCAGTAAAAAAAAAAAAAACTTCTGTAAATTAATAAGCTTTTTAGAATATGTTGCAGACTAATTTAAAGAAACTAAAGTGCAAACCTCCTTCACATACCGTTTCTTCACATATTTTTTAACGTTACGGCTTTTTGCACTTTTGGAAAGCCTGTTAAAATTATTTTCTATTGCAAATCCTTTATCCAAGTTGAATACAAATGCATTCCTCATATAGGAGGGCATAGGGATCACAGTGGATGTAACCTAGAGAGGTTGGGGTAAATCTTCTAAAAATTGTTATGGGCAACGTTGCCTATTCTCTTATTAGAACTTTTAGTAAATTTTACCCTGTTGAGTCTACGCACAAAACAGAAACTTTGTTTCCCAGCAGCCCAAACTCTCCTCTATTTCCATGTATGTAAATTTATATCCTGCTCCCAGTCATCAGCAACCAGGTTTAGGTTGGTGCCGGTAGGAGCTGACCATTTTGAGGGGGCCTGTTTTAAGTGGTCCCTCCTTTATTTTACTTTACATTTTTATTTTACAGTTTTTGTTCTCTTGAGTGTAAAATGAAAGACATCCCATAATACACCCTCAATGACAGGAGCAGCAGGGGTGGAAGACTGGGTAGTGCGTTAGGGGGGAGCTCCAGCTATTTTCACTCCACCCCACTAAGCAACATATGCAGAAAAACAGAATAGGACGCCATCACTGGGGAAGACCGACATACCCAGCATTGATGTAATGACAATTCACCAATAAGAATCTTGCTAATTTAATGAATTGTTTCCATTTCATAGACCTACAAAGAGCATTTAGAAGGACAGAAGCACAAGAAAAAAGAGGGAGCACTCAATTCTGCATCCTCTTCTCAGATTAATTTCAAAGCAGTTCAAGCACCATATCATTGCAATCTCTGTGATATATCGTGCACTGGAGCAGATGCCTATGCTGCACACATGAAAGGAGCCAAGCATCAGAAGGTAATCTGACATATTTTACATGGAATTCAATTAAGACCAGCCAATTATGTTAAGACCAGTGTTGAAAGTAGATAATGCACACCTGTTCTCATGGCGCACACAGCTCCTGCACCAGCAGCCCCAAACCTTTACTAGTCTGAGGCCACAATTTAGACCTCACTCATTAAAGGGGTCACAGTAAAACTTTGCTTAGTCATGTAAAATAGATTGACTATTGGAAAAAGACTTAAGCATTGTTAAAAGGTCCCTTTAGAAAAAGAAGTGTAAGCAATGACGCACCGTGGAATGTGATACCATATGATGTCAGACTGTCCCCTGTAGCAACAAATTTCCTCTGCTGTGCAGAAACACAATCGTAACACCGCAGCAACGTGGCCTGATGCACTTTTACACCTTTCCATTTGGCTACCTCTACTTTACTCTTCAGGGTCCATAGTCATCCACAGGAGTCACATTGAGTAGGTTTTACACACTGGTAGGTTTTAGTCTCCGGATGCTCCGGTACAACACTTGCACTCTCCGCCCCCTAACCTCAGGCACTAAGATTTCTTTGTTAGTGCGGCCGGAGGCCAGACACCATTTTTAACAGTGCTGCTTCTTCAGCTGTCGAGCACTGCGGCGGTTATACACCGCTCAAGACACCGCTCCTACTACCACAATGGCTCCGTAACACCAATGCATGTGATTACAGCGGGCGCTAGCTGAGGACTCCAGCAGTTCTGTGGGAATGCTGGGTCCGGTCTCCTGTACTCCTCTCATCCAGGATCAGGTTGTACAAGCAAGCATCCTACCAGCCTCTGTGGTCTCTGTAGTTGGCAGTGCTTGATTTTATATTATCTGCGTTGTGCGTGACTGTATGCTAGTGCTGTATGTCTGACTATTTTCTATTATATCTCTGTCCCCTTTATTCTACCTAGCCCTGCCTAGCAGCATTAGAGGGTTATTACTTCACAGTACATATTGTCTGTGAAGGTTGTCACACTTATGGTGTGTACACACGGTCAGATGTGCCTTAAGATACTATCCACGATCGGATCGTGGATAGTATCTGAAGGCACATCCGATTTGCATACAAGTCTGACTATATAGTGCAGATCTGCACTATATAGGCATGGCAGACAAGACTTTCTGCCATGCGATACGTGAACGCGCATCGGAATCTGATCCGCATCCAATTCCGATCCGATGTTGACTAGATCGTCAACATCGGAAGGCAAAAAGTACCGTGTGTACACACCATAAGTTTAGTAAGTAAGTTTAATTTATATAACGCACTTTCTCCAACAGGACTCAAGGCGCTTTACAGACATTAAAAAACAATGCACATAATATATGTTGGTAGTACAATAACAGACAATTCACAGACAAAAGAAACCCTAAAGCACACAGTAAGCATAATGCAGGAGTGGTGCAGCATTTTGGATAACCACTCCCATGGGTTGTGTACTCCACTCTGACAAGGTACCAGGTGCGGCAGCCATTTTAAATGCTCTGAGTAGGATTACCGTGGGTGGAATAGATCACCCATATTGGGTAGTTTCTTTTATGGGTAATTTCAATGTAAACTCTGGTCCATGTATTTTTCATCCCATCCACAAGTGTACCAGATGCGGCCGCCATGGTGGGCGCACAATGAAGGTTACACTGTAGGAGGCGAGCCATACAAGGACATAATGCATACATTGGAAAGCAAATACTTGTGTAGTAGTAGTATGATCAACCCTGCACAGAAACATCCACGTGACCCACATCCTGCCCACAGAGATACCATCTGAGGCAACCTGCTTGGTGCACTACAGGTCAGAGCAAGCAGGGTGTGCAATCTGCAGAGGTAAACATTACAGGAATAGCACATGGTGGGGTAGATGTATGCTGCAGGAGGGGGGGAGAAAAGACATGAACACACATTTGCAGGGGACTGTCACCTTTACAAGGAACTGTGTTGCTACATAGGCTGGCCCTGGTGCTTCCCCTCACATGTCCATAAAGGCCAAGGCCTCTGAAGCCCATGTGCTTATTTCCTGGTCTATATGTACAGGACGGCATATGTCCTACTTGCAATGTGCCCCCTTTTCCTTCAGTGCCTGTCCCTGTCAATACTATGCAGGAACCGCAGTGGGTGGTCTCCTTTGCTGAAGTATTGGTGACAGCTTAACGGCTTCATTATATAGTTACATAGTAGGTGAGGCTGAATAAAGACTTGCGTCCATCTAGTTCAACCTATGTTTATAGTAGCTTATCCCTTGTTGTATAGTATGTTCTGATATTTTAAAGACAGATTATGTTACTTATTCATACCCATGGATGTTTTTAACCAATAAATGTTTATCCAACCTTATTTTAAACGTATTTATAGTGTCTGTCGACACCACTTCAGGAAGAGAGTTCCAAAGTTTGACTGCTCTGACTGTGTAAAGAAATTTTTTCTTCTAGATCAGTGGTTCCCAACCCTGGTCCTCAAGTACCCCCAACAGTGCACGTTTTCCAGGTCACCCAGCAGGTTCACAGATTACTCAGGCACATTTTTAAAAGATCCACAGGTGGAGCTAATTATCACTTGTGATTCTGTGTGGAGACCTGGAAAACATGCACTGTTGGGGGTACTTGAGGACCAGGGTTGGGAACCACTGTTCTAGATGAACAAAATCTTTTTTCTTCTAATCTAAACTCGTGCCCTTGCGTCCTAGATTCCTTTCTAGTAGAAAAAAGGATGTTTGACAGTTCCTTATATTGGCCGCTAATATATTTATACATGTTGAGCATATCCCCCCTTAAACGTCTTTTCTCTAGTGTAAATAGTCCCAAATTGTTTAATCTTTCGTCATAGCTTAAAGTCTCCATTCCCCTACTAAGCTTTGTTGCTCTTCTTTGGATTTTTCTTTCTAATTCTATGATGTCCTTTTTATAGTGCGGGGCCCAGAACTACACTGTGTATTCAAGGTGCGGTCTAACCAATGATTTGTACAGAGGCATAATTACTTTTGAGTCCCTAGTTTCCATGCCCCTTTTAATACATGCGAGAATTCTGTTGGCCTTTTTTGTTGCTATATTACATTGAGCACTACACCCCAGTTTGTTGTCTATTTTGACTCCTAGATCCTTTTCGAGTACTGATTTACCCAATTTATCCCCGCTTAGGTTATAACTAGCACACTGGTCTCCCAAGGTGCATGACCTTGCATTTGTTCACATTGAACCTCATCTTGCAGCAACTGTTTTTGGGGTTCCCTTCCCATGTGCATATGCCATTCATGCTTCTGCAGGAGATGCCTCCGACTTTGTGTGCAGCTCAATCTGAGATGCGGTCACCTACATGCAAAGTGCATAAAGGGGCAGTCCCCCTCTGTGCAGATATTGCAGTCTGAGGCTTCTGTAGAGGACGAGAAAGCTGCGGCCTTGCAGGAATCTTTCTGAAGATGATTCTTGGGTTGGTATGGGCGTTCCAGCCTCAGTACAGGAGGTTTGTGCTATTTTGCAAATTCAAGATGCGAACCACCTAAACCTAGGACGCCAATGTTTAGTTTTAAGAACTCTGTTGGGACTGGATTCCCACCGTGTGATGACCTTACTGATTTATGCCAGGAAGCATGGCAAACTCCTAGCAGGCAGTTTATAGTTCCCAAGAAACATCCCTTTTTATCCTGCCAGTCTCAGAATGCACTAATTGGGGAGAGCCGTCCTCTATAGATGCTCATGTCATAGTCCACATTTCATTTTTGTCCATATCTTAAAAGATGCCATAGACGGGAAGCTTGAAACTGGTCTTAAGACCATTTTTTCCCTTTCAGGGGCTGCTATTAGGCCAGCGTTCGCTTATAGCAGGGCTGGGCAACACCGGCCCTCCAGATGTTAATGAACTACACATCCCAGGATGCTTTGCATTAGTTTTGCTATGTGGCCATGCTGAAACTGATGCAAGGCATGCTGGGATGTGTAGTTCATCAACATCTGGAGGGCCGGTGTTTCCCAGCCCTGGCTTATAGTATGCCTTGTCCTGGCTCTTGATGCTTGGGTTAAATATTTTAGAAAATGTTAAGACAACTGTTTCTTTGTGGTATTGTGTGATGACATTAAACATGCTGTGGCCTACTTGAGAGAGGTAGCAGTTATACAATTGTCTTCTAAAGCTTTAACTACATTAGTTGAGCACGCCGGACCCTCTGGCTACGCAGTGGAAAGCTGATCCCAATTCCAAAAAAGCTCTAGAAGACTTGGCTTTCTCTGGAGAGCTTCTTTTTTGGGTCAGACAAGAATGTGACCACCATAGCGGCCTCTAAGTCGGCAGTCTTTCCGTCTATTCCAGGGCTGGTCAACACCGGCCCTCCAGATGTTAGTGAACTACACATCCCAGGATGCTTTGCATTAGTTTTGCTAAGTGGCCATGCTGAAACTGATGCAAGGCATGCTGGGATGTGTAGTTCATCAACATCTGGAGGGCCGGTGTTGCCCAGCCCTGCTCTATTCCTACATCTAAAGCGAGACCGTACTTTTGGTCTTTCTGCATGCAGGAAAATTCAAAGGACAATCTTTTCCAAGACGCAGGCGCTTGTTAAGGGTCTAGGCTTATGTCAGGAGCAAGTCCTAACAGAACTCTCAAGACTTAAGGCCCCCATACACTATGCGATTTTGGGACGATTTCATCCGATTTCGGCACTTTGTGCCGATAATCGGGTGAAATCGGCCCAAAATCGTAGGTGTGTGATATCTGATCTGATCCGATGCGCGGTCCCGTGCGCATCGGACCGGATCAGGGAGGTCGGACGGTCTGTACATACGATCACGTCCGACCTCCCTGTATGCATATGCCTGCCACCTGACAGGCATATGCATGCAGACACCGGGGCAGCGGGTCCCTGAGCACCGGCGAGTGCTGCTGACTGACCCGGGCGGTGGTGGGGGCGGGCGGCGGGTGCAGTGAGCGCTGCTGACCTGGCCGGGCAGTGTACTTACACATAGCAGCAGCGGGGACGGGCAGCGCAGTGGCGGCTATTATATTTTTAAAATACTTGTCAAATGACCGGCCGCTCTCCGGAGAGCTCTCAGCCAATCAGAGAGCGGCTGGTCATTTGACAAGTATTTTAAAAATATAATAGCCGCCACTGCGCTGCCCGTCCCCGCTGCTGCTATGTGTAAGTACACTGCCCGGCCAGGTCAGCAGCGCTCACCGCACCCGCCGCCCGCCCCCACCACCGCCGCTGCCCGCCCCCACTACTCACCGCCCTGCAGCTCCCCGGGGTTTTTTTTTACATGGGATAAATCGCATGCGATTTATCCCATGTAAAAAATGGCACATCAAGTGCCAAATTGTATGTGAGCCTCCCGGGGAGCTGCCGGGCGGCTCGCAGGTAAATTGGGTCCGACTTGTCCCTAGGACAAGTCGGCCTAATGTATGGGGGCCTTTAGTGGATAAATCAATGGGGCCAGACGGAATACATCCAAGGATACTAAAATAACTAAAAGATATGCTGGTAGCGCCATTAACAGATTTATTTAACCAGTCACTAGATACAGGTGCAGTTCCAGGGGAGTGGAAAAGAGCAAATGTAGTTCCACTGCATAAAAGCGGAAGCAAAGAAGCAGCAAGTAACTACAGACCAGTGAGCCTTACATCAGTAGTAGGGAAATTAATGGAAACACTATTAAAAGAAAGAATTGTTGAATATCTTAAATTAAACAACTTACAGGATCCACTGCAGGGAGATCATGCCAAACAAATCTTATTGACTTTTTTTTGACTCCGTGACCAAAATAATAATAAATTAAGTTGGGACCGTAGATGTGGCATATCTAGATTTTAGTAAGGCATTTGACACTGTCCCACATCGCAGACTGCTAAATAAACTAGGAAGTGTGGGATTGGATTCTAAAAATATTAACTGTATAAGAACCTGGTTTCAGGATAGGAAACAGTTGTAGTAAATGGAGTGCATTCTATGGAGGGACATGTTACCAGTGGAGTACCCCAGGGATCTGTACTTGGACCAGTGCTCTTTAATATCATTGTTAGTGACATTGCTAATGGTATTTGAAGGGAAAGTATGCCTTTTTGCAGATGACACAAAGATATGCAACAGCGTAGACACACCAGGAGGGGTAAATGAAATGACTGATGATCTAGGTAAACTTGAGAATTGGTCAAGTGCATGGCAACTACAGTTAAATGCTAAAAAATGGGACTCAAAAACCCAAAGGCTCAATATAGTATCAAGGGTACTATAATGGAAAGGGATCTAGGAGTCACTATTTCAAGTGACTTAGGGCCTTATTTTGGTTCATTCTTTCTGACAAAATCCTTCTTAGATGGACAAAACCATGTGCACTGCAGGGGGGGCAGATGTAACATGTGCAGAGAGAATTAGATTTGGGTGAGTAATTTTGTTTCTGTGCAGGGAAAATACTGACTGCTTTATTTTTACACTGCAATATAGATCTCACTTTGAAGTAAAACCCCACCCAAATCTAATTCTCTCTGCACAAGTAACACCTGCCCCACCTGCAGTGCACATGGTTTTGCCCATCTAAGAAGGATTTTGTCAGAAAGAATGAACCAAAATAAGGCCCTTAGACAGGAAAGAAATGTAGCAAAGCAATGAGGAAGGAGCATAGGGAGAGGAATCAGTAGCAGGGAAAAAAGTAGTAATGCCACTTTATAGGTCATTGGTATGGCCTCATCTGGAATACTGTGTCCAGTTCTGGAAACCATATCTTCAGAAGGATATAAATGCAGACATATTAGAACACGAGGACATGCACTGAAACTGGAGGGAGGTAGGTAGGTTCAGGGCAAATGTTAGAAAAAAATTACTTTACAGAAAATTTAGTGGATAAGTGGAGTAGCCTCCCATCTGAGGTGCTAGAGGCTAAGACAGTAGAACAATTGAAACATGCTTGGGATAGGCATATGAATATCCTTACAAAGAAATAAGGATAAAAAAGGGTTGAGATTACCTGAAGGATGAAAAAAGGGGCAGACTAGATGGGCCAAATGGTTCTTATCTGCCGTCAAATTCTATGTTACTTTAGATTTAGTGCCTATATATTGTAAGATTGCAAGCAAGGCCCTCCTAACTCTTGTGTGTTTGTTATTACCCAGTTTGTTTTCACTGTTTTCCTATTGTAACACGCAATGGAATATTCTGTGCTATATAAGAAACTGTAAATAAGTGTCAGCTCCTACACACTTATTCGTAACCCCCATGGTCCAAGTCAATCAAAATCCCCCCTACAATGTCTTGCAGGTGGTGAAATTGCATACTAAACTCGGAAAGCCAATTCCTCCAATAGAGCCTGCTGGAGTAAATTCGAACCCCACCTCTTCATCTGCAATCAATACAAAACCTCCATCCAGCTCAAAAACTTCCCCGCCACAAAAATCAACTGATTGGGAGACCACTTCTACAAGTACGTATTACCAGTTATTGAAAATAGATCTCAAAGTTTTCATATGGCTAACCGTTTTCTTTTCCCTATAAGGTTCTCCACAGCTTACCACAAATGTCACACAAGATTCTACATCTCTATCATCAGCACCAGTGACTGAAGCAGACCAAGAGGATAGCCAGGATGGGCTTTCTGAGTCACAGCCTGTTGGAGAAAACTTTGTAGAAGAGGTGTGGTTACGTATTTGTGATTATGTATTAAGTGAGTGAAGTGGCGGAGTAATCACTAAACCTTAAATGTGACCTGAGCATAAGTGTAACCTAGCATGCAGAACTTTTTATTGCTCAAATCTTTACTTGCAACTAAAGAGAAGAGGTACAGATGCACCTATAGCAAAGATGTTAGTCATTATCATAGGTATAGTCTAATGTTAAATGGGAAACTGAAGACCCCTTTGCCCACTAAATAAGAATTTGCATCTAACTTATGGTTGGTCAAACTAGAATGGTCAGTTCTTCCTCATCTTTGCGGCCACCGCTACGCCAGTTACGTCAGCCGCTTCTTAACCGATACGTAAGGATTTCCGGTGAGTAAGTACTCCACCCTGCTGTGTCCACGCCACCATCTATTATATTTTAGTGAAGTTGTGGCAAGTGGAGTGAGCCACCAAGGCTGAAGCATGGCAAGGGAACAATGGTGCGATGTAAGTTCCGTAGCGTAAGCGGTGGCCGCAATGATGAAGTACTGAATGTTCATAATAACAATTTAGGAATGGTAATTTATCTAGTACAAATGTGCCATCGGTTAATCTTGTGACTAGTAATATACAGATCTCGTCAGAGCGGCTCTCTGCCCGCCCTTGCCATTCGCAGACTCTCGCACACCACAATCTTGGTAATGTCGCGTCGCGAGCTTGTGAGACACACACTCGCGTCCACGTCAGCCGTCGCTTGACATCCGTAGCAGTAGATGGCATGGTCTGTCTGTAAAGGGGAGGTTCAGTTGAGCAATGCCTTATGGAGGAAAACTGGTTAAAAGCAGGGCAGCTCAATCATACCTCACTCACACCACACAAAAAAATAACCTGGGTTGTTGCCGGGTCGGCATGCGGTGTGAAATTACAGTTTTGAATCCCAGGTCAGGCAAACTGACCCGGGATATAGTGTTGTTCCTAGGTCAGACCCTGGTTGCTAGGTAGTGTGAGTGGGTAACCAGGGTCGTGCCAGGTCCCACTTATTTCTATTGAGGAGGCAGCAGCATCACATCGGTGCTAGTCCTCCCCCGTCCATGCCTGACGCTCCACACCCCTAATACCTGTATGTGGCAAACTGAAGGTGAAAAAAAATTTCATGTCAAATTGCTAACTGGGAGGTAGATTTATTAAGCTCTGTGAAGTGATAGTGTCTGGTTTTTATCACCGTCCAATCAGCTCCTACCTGTCATTTTTCAAACCAAGCCTGTAACTTTTACAGTTATGATCTGATTGGACGGTGATAAAAAAAACAGACCCTTTATTACTTCATCGAGCTTAATAAATCTACCCCTGGTTTACATCTTTTCCACATGATCATATTCAGAATATGATCAAAAATGTGTCCACACCCGTTAATTATTGAATTCAGGTGTGTCAATCAGACTCATTGCCACAGGTGTATAATATCATGTACCTAGGCATGCCATCTCCATTTGCAAATGTGTGATAAAAAATGGGTCTTTCTGAAGGATTCAAGTTATGACACACAGGCAAAAATCGACTGGAGTGTGCACTGGTGATAAATTGCCAGGTACGCGCTCCTGGTTTCAGCCCCCTAATGGTTGCTGGTCAGAGGAGCATGCCTCCTCCCGGCAGTGTCATTTTCATCAGCGACCATCTCTGGTCACTGATGAAAACGGGACACTGAGCAGTGTGATTGCACCGCTTGTATGTACACCGCTTTAGTGATAGGTTGTCAACTTTGCAGTAAGACAGTTCATGAAATGTCATCCCACTGGATATTCCACTGTAAACTGAAAAATATTAGGAAGAGTAAAGTGTAATAGTGGGTACACACTCTCCGATGTGGAATTCGATTTGTGTTTTATTTCTGTTATATAGTCTTGCCTGGCAAGACTATTTTTCTCTTTGTTTTCCTCTAAACATGAATGCGCATTGGGATCGAATCTGCATCGACTCTTGCTAAAAGCATATGCATTGGATTTTTATTTTGCTTCTATAAGCAAAACTGAATAGAACAATTGTGTAAATTTCGCTGTGTACCCTCTATAACAGGGCTGGGCAACACCGGCCCTCCAGATGTTGATGAACTACACATCCCAGGATGCTTTGCATTAGTTTTGCTATGTGGCCATGCTGAAACTGATGCAAGGCATGCTGGGATGTGTAGTTCATCAACATCTGGAGGGCCGGTGTAGCCCAGCCCTGCTCTATAAGACCACGTAAAGTCAGAGTAGGGTCAAAGACTGATATGGTGCATTGTGCATAAGTTGCCAATGTTCTACTGGTTTCATAATAGAAGAAATTCAATGTATGAACAAAAACTGGGTTTCATGCAAGCCTAAAGGTGCGTACACACGGTAAGATTTATGTTCCGTATGATATTGTATACGATTTCCCAGGAAAGTCCCAGTGGCCAAAAGCATAAAAGATTTGTGCTTAAAATAACGTACAATGTGCATAAGATATCATATACGATATGAGGTCACAGCTATACTACACTATACATCTTATGCTTTCTAGACAGAATTGGGTTGCATGTTTACCCGAGCAGCTCCCTGCCAGACGACCAGCGGGAGCACGCATCGTATGTCGGATAGTGCACTATATCTTACCTTGTGTACGCACTATCTAGCATGCTATTCAAAACTGGCTAGATAGTGTGCTAGATTGTGCACTATACCATACCGTGTGTACGCACCTTTACATCACAAAGTGCTTGACTGTCCTGCATAGTACCCTGACCTCGACCCCATTAAGAACCTTTTGGATGCACTTGCATGGATATTGCGAGCCAGGCCTTCTTGTCCAACATCGGTGCTTGATATCATAAATGCTTTACAGAATGATTGTGCACAAATTCACAAAGAAACACTAATAACATAATATTGTGGAAAGCCTTTTAAAGAAGAGTGAAAGCTGTTATAACTGCAAAATGGAGATGACCTCTATATTAAAGTAATTTTATTGTATGTCATTACACCCTGTTGGTGTAACGGTCAGGTGTCTAAATAGTATTGTCCATATAGTGTAGCTGATTGTCACAATTGATGTCACTAGCTTTACCATTGATAAATTGCGTAGTTGACCTTGCCAGTATAAAAGTAAGTACATGAAGTAACTACCTATGGTCATACATTTAGACAATCTGTCCCTTGGCTGATTTTTTTGTCATTTAAAAAAAAAAAAAAAAAAAAGGTACTTATGTAGTTTCACGGCGCTGTGCTACTTCCAGTTTCTACGCTAGGCAAACTATCTAAAATAAAGTAACTTAACTCCATGCCAATGTGGATAGTTCATACCCCCACTATCCACGTTGGCATGGCGCCGTGAAACTACACAAGTACCAAGAAATTTTTTTATTGAGAGATTCTGAGGCAAGCTATAGGCATAACATTAATAACCTTCATAAGCATCAATAATGGAATAAAATAGTTACACTTTTAGGATATAGACAGGCACATAAGAAATGCAGTAAAAAGTAACACATAACATGAAAAGCAGCAATAGACGTTGCATGCTGCACTATGCTGTCAGATGCCAAAATTGGTTACAATGAGTCCTGTTGGAGAAAGTGCGCTATATAAATTAAACTTAATTACTAATTATATTGGTGGGTCATTGCCAACCACTTTTGTTAAATACCACAAAGTAGTTGTCCAGCATATTTATTGCGAGCGGCAAAATTAGTCACATTATTAAAAATATATATATATATATATATATATATATATATATATATATATATATATATATATATATATATATATAAAAAAAGATTAATTTATAATTGCAAGTCTGTGTTGAATAGCCCTTATTAATCTTTGATGAGAACAGTAACCTTATTAGATTTGCTTGCAGGTCCGTAATGAAGATGGGAAGATTGTACGTTTCCACTGTAAGCTCTGTGAGTGCACCTTCAATGATCTGAATGCCAAAGATCTGCATCTGAAGGGCCGCCGGCATAGGCTGCAATACAAGGTTAGCAGTCTGGCAAAAGCCATAGATTCTTAATCCTATTCTGTTATGGTACAGTTCTATATACTGTTTTCAGTCTAAATTTGGTCCATTCAGAAATGCTTTAGTTTAGTTGAAGATCTACAGCACAGGTCTTCAACCTGTGGCCCTCCAGATGTTGTGGAACTACATATCCCAGCATGCCCTGAGGGTTTTTGGCATGCTCTTATAGGAAAAAATGTGGCAATGCATGTTGGAACATGTAGTTTCACAACATCTGGAGGGCCACAGGTTGAAGACCCATGATCTACAGGAACAATGGAATATAGCTTTGAGAGGATAGGGTATGGGCACAAAATAGTAAAAATACTTAATTCCCAGGCAGTTTTAAGGGGGGTATTCAATCTGGGGGTCTGGGCTGTCTAGCTTGCTCGACAGCCGTGACCCAGTCCTGTTCTCTGTCTGCTCGACCGACAACATGCAGGCGGGATTCAATCTCCCACCTGCAGTGGGACCAGAAGGGGGGCATGGCCGACAGTTGTGGCCGGGAAGAGACGAGCTGCAGCCGGCAGCTCGTCACTTCCCGGTCGTTCTCAACAGAAGGAGCCCGACTGCTTGTGAAGTCAGGCTCCTTCTGCCGAGCTCCCCTGTTCAATGCTCTGGGGGAAGACAGCATTGAATAGGGCCCGGCGGCCATCTCCCTCTCAGGAGATGGTCGCCAGGGAATACCCCCCTAAATCTGGGCTTCGGTTAAGGGGGAGTGACAGCAAGGTAGTGGAGAAGGCTAAAAGATGCCCATTACTTGCATGCAAGTCGCCGTAAATTGAATGGGGTAGCATAGTCTTAAGGTGGCCATACACATGCAGATTTATCTTCAGATCTGGCTGGTTGGAACAGAAACATGGTTATGGATAAGAGCAAATGACAGTTGACCATTTGCTTGGAAATGCTGGAAAACTGACAACCTGTCACTCATCCACAACCATGTTTTTGTTCCAACGAGCCAGATCTGAAGATAAATCTTACTAGTGTATGGGCACCTTAAGACTGGGGTAGCCAACTCCAGTCCTCGAGAACTACCAACAGTTAATGTTTTCCAGATCTCCTCACAGAATCACAAGTGAAGTATTTGGCTCCACCTGTGGATCTTTTAAAATGTGTTAGTGAGTAATGAGCAGCTAGGTTGTTTGGAAAATGTGAACTTCTGGTAGCTCTCAGACTGGAGTTGGCTACCACTGGACTAAGGGGATCGATTTTAGGCTTAAGCCTCTACTGAGGTGTGTTCAGATCCAGATATAGATATTAAGGACAGTGTTTGTACTTTTTGTGCTAGTGTCAAAGCTGCAGCACACTTAGATATCTCCATGCTCCCACATTCTTACAGACCACCAGGTTCTGAGTCCCAGTAATTATTTGACCTGTATTATCTGCTTCTGCATGCCTTGGGGACCTCTCTTGAGGCTCATTGGTCTTCCCTGACATGCGCAACCAGACGATTCCCCTTTTGGTCGCTGCTTACATTGACCGTCTCGCTCTGTACCAGAACAGAAGCATTTGGAGCAAAGAGCAAACAGAAAGTAGTTAGTCTGTAATGGGTGGCTATTCACATCAAATACTTGTGGTCTCACGTGGCCAGGAAAGTCTTTGGGCTGTGTACCTGGAGTGCTGACACAATTTCTGTGAAGACTTTGCAGTTTTGTAATTTTTCAGGGGACATCCCCTAAATCTACAGGGTAATTGCTGCGGTGACTCCGGACAGTTTTCCTTCCTTCTACAGCATCTGACACCCCGGAGGGACACCAGGAAGTTACGTTTTCAGAAACACCTGTCCGCCATCTTTCCAGTACTTTAGAGATCTGCAGGACATCTCAGGAAGTCCATTCTCTCTTCTGGTCTCCATGGCCAGTTTCTATTCCAAAATCTTTCTGATTTATGTGCTAGATGACTTGTTCTGGCTCCTCCTCATTTAGAAGGTGCATAAAGGATGCCCATGTTCTTTATGGAGTCTATTTTTTTTTTTCTATCTTGCTGCCTCTAGAACAGAGATATTAGGGCATCCTTAAACATCCATGATGCTGGTTTGCAATTTCCCATCAGTCAATCATCCTCACTTGCTCAGGTTGGGGGTACATGAACAACACTTTTCAGTTTATTGCATCAACGTATGGATGGTCCGTGATTACTTGTGTTTTCACCCTGCGCATGGCAGGTCACGGAGTCTTAGAATTTGATATGACTTGAATTTCAGGTAACACATGTATAGCGATAGATTCTTTGTGACGATTCATAAATTCCTCCTTTTACTATGTTAGGAGATGATGCATTGAAAGACTTTCTGGATTATAGACTTCAGGTGTTTCTCTCTGAAATCAGACTTTGCATCTTGCCAACAAATTATTTTGTCCAGTTTCCATGTTAATGTGGTAGGGAATGCTCCCTTTTATTCCAGGCCCCTCTAGGTGAAGGTTTTGGCTATTTGTGATCAGTGAAAGGCACATGGAAGACCATTTTTCCAATTGACTTTCTGGCCTATCTATGCTCCTCCTCTGTTACTCATTCACCATTTTCCGGCCCAGCTACAGACCGGATTCATAACAGAATTCCTCCTTATGACTGCACTTGCAGACATGCATCTATGACAGAGGTAGGTTGCAGCCTGGGTAGAGCATGGTGTCATATTCTGGTACTTGTCCCTGGGGCTTCTTAGACTTCGATAAAATGGTGTGTAGTCATATTCACATGCGGTTCCTGTCCCTTGCCTGCCTTGAGCTCTCTTTGTGGTTACGCTTAACCTCTTATATACATTTTCCTTCAGTGTCTAGGTTCTTTTGAGCCCCTTGCCAATTTAAAATGGAGTGATGCACGATAATCCTCGTAGCTTTGTCTTGTCCATGGTAGCCGTGCTATTCAGATCTGTGCTTCCATCGGTTCTCCACTGCACATTCCCCTCAGATCGGACTTTTTTTTCGAAGACCTGTCCTTTTTTGTCCAGCTTCGACCCGCCTCCCCTTTTGGGTTGGCTTTTTCATTGTGGCTCTAAAGTCGTGTCTTTTCTAAAAAGGTTTATATATTTCAGTCCCTGCCTTTTTTCTTGAATGCACTATGTTCAGTCACTAGGTTCAGTCAATCTGCTCTCTTCTACAGCAATGTCTGGTCATTGCTGTATGGTGGTCTCTACAGGTAGCCACTGTTTGTGCTTTATTGGTTTCATGGACCTGACCGGTCCTTTTTTAGCCTGCTCAAGTCATCCTTTTAGCCTTTAATATGAGGTTGACATTCATTTACTTTTGTGGAAGATGGTCTTCCTCCTTGCCATCAGTTTGGCCCGGACGGGATTTGCTATTCTCTGTTTCAGAACATGTTCTTTCTGACCATGTTAAGTGAATGCTATCAGGATCTTGTGCCCAAAATGTATTGGTTTTTACACCTTTGGTGCATTGCATTGTCTGATGCGGCCTTTGGGCGTTCAATTCTTAGCGCAGCTCAAGGATGTACTTATGCTCCCTAGTGGATGAAGAAGAAATTTAGATTTACATTCTTACCTGGTTAAGTCCTCTAGGTGCACAAATAGCCCACCTTGATGCACCTACTTTGTGAGGTTTGTTCCTAAATACCTAGTCTCTGAATTCTTGTATGTGTTTATCTTTTGTGTGCTAATATTCCTAATCAATCTTGCCATGTCTTGCTAAATTAAATGACTTGTTGGGGATGGGGTATAGTGTAAAGCACAGGTTCTCAATCGGTCCTCAGGACCCCACACAGTGCATGTTTTGCAAGTCTCCTCACAGAATCAAGTAATGTCAGTCCATAATGAGTGCACCTGTCGGGTGACCTGGAAAACGTTTACTGTGTGGGGTCCTGAGGACCAAGTGTGAGAACCACTAGTCTACAGGCTGCTTTAAAAAATGTTAACCATTTGTTATCTGAACTATAACCTTTCCATGCTATACCCCAGTGTCCTTGTGCCCACTGTGGACATGAATTAAGGATTTAATCCGGTAAGAACATAATTGTTCTTTTTGGGTTCAAAATTGGTATCAAAACTGTTATGTGTCCACCACATAATCATGCAAGTGAGTAACTCCTAAATGCTTAATGCATTCCCCATTATCAAAATAAAATGGATATTATGTTAAGATGCAACATGTTACACCCTATATACATTTGTTCTTCAGAAAAAAGTGAACCCAAATCTCCTGGTAGACCTGAAACCGAGTAACCGACCTCGGAAGCAGCAAGAGGAGAAGCCAAGGAGAAACCGGGATCAGAGAAAGGCAATGCAGAGACATTGGAATGATCCACATTTTATGTGGTGCATGGAAATGAGGTGCATTAATCAAATTATTACTTTTAAATGAATGCTTGATCAAATAAGCCAGCGGTTCTCAAAGATGGTCCTTAAAGCCCCGTCCACACGGGGGGGGAGGGGGGGGGGGAAATCTCACAGTTTCTCCTTTTCATCAATGACCAGAGAGGGTCTCCGATGAAAGGGAACCTCTGCCGGCTCCTGCGATCAGCGATTTATAACTGGGCTAATAACGGGAGTGCGCACACGGCGATTTATTGCCGGGTGCACACTCCCATCACTGGCAATATGGACGCCAGCGACCATATTTTCAGCGATTTCAGCCCCTATCGCCCCTGTGTGTACACAGCTTAAGGTGCACAAACTGTTTAAGTAGAATGCTGCTTAGTCACAGGTGACTTAAATAGTACCTCAATCAATTTGATTTAACAATCTGTGCTTAGCTGTGAATATCTTTAAAACCTGAACCATTAGGGTGCTTTTGGCAACGTCTTATACCAGAGGTTCCCACATGGAGCCCAGTGAAATAGCAGGCTATCTTTTCTCCATTTTGCATTATGTTCTTGATCAGGCCTTGTCAACCGAAGACTCTCCAGCATACCCTATCATAGTTTTCAGCAATGCATGCTTGTACTTTCAGAACAGAGGTTGGCCAGGCTTTTTCTAGACCTTTATATTATGACCCTATTTTGTCTTGCATCCTAGCAGAAGCAGAATGGAGCAAAGTCCTTAGTTATTGGGGCGTTATGTAATTTTAATTTGGAGATGATGGTGATGAATATTAGAGTTCAGTTTGTTCATTCACCTTCATAACACTGCCATCCCACTCAGTACTTCCTATATTCCAAAACCTAAAAGTACTACAAAGTCAAATTTTATGTTAAGATGAATGATCAGTAGAGGGATAATTAGCGTTAAGTTTACAAGTTAAGTTTGCAAATCAGGCAACTGAAACTGTTAGATTTAGTTATACCCCGTTCTCACTGCCTCAAAAACCTGGGTTTTTGCCAGGGCAAGCAGTAATTTCCTGTGTCCTGTCTTAAGGTGCGTACACACGGGGGCGATTATTGCAAATATCGCTGGAAATGTGGTCGCTAAGCGACCATATTGCCAGCGATGGGAGTGTGCACCAGCGATAAATCGCTTTGATCAGCCCCTGAATGGTCGCTGGTTGGAGGAGCATGCTCCTCCAACCATCGGCTTCCACTCCTCTTCTCCCATCAGTGTGACATTTTCATATGCGACCATCTCTGGTTTCAGATGAAAACGGGACACTGAGCAATATTATTGCTTGCAATATATTGCCAGCGATCATATTGCCCTGTGTGTATGCACCTTTAGTGTGAACGGGTGTGAGTGAAATTCCCGGGTGTAATGACCCAGGAATTACACACCGTTTTTTTGCAGGGTTATTCCTGGGTAATACACGGGTGTGGCAGTGTGAACAGGCTAGACCTGGGTTTTTCTCACGAGATGCAAAAAAAGCAAGCTCAATACATTGCTCAAAGCTGCTTTTTCAACAGCCAATCAAAGCTGCTCTTAGATTCCACACACTTGTTGGCAGGCAGACCAGGGGAAGCGGTGTGAATAGGGCAGACACGGGAATTTCTCAGGTCTAAGGTGCAGTATGAATGGGGTCTGTAGAGCTGAGATGTGCCCTGCCAAAAACCTGGCAACAAAAACCCGGGTTTTTGCAGGGGTGACAATGAGAACGTGGTATAATTTTTATTGAGGCCAAATACCTGCCTCCAATATTCCTGCGATCAGGACGGTAAAGGCATTCACTGTCAGATTTGGTTTTCAGAAACAGAATCTCAAGTACAAAAGTGGCCAAGCAAATGGTGAACTAGAATAGCCATTTACATAAATATTTTGTAATTTCTTTAGATTAATCCTAGATAAACTGCTTACATATAGGGTACAATAGGCTTTTAGTAGAGCAGTGTTTTTTTTTTTTCTTTGTTCTTGCAGACGTTATGAAGAGGACATGTACTTAAGACAGCTGGAAGAGGAGTACATGTTTTGGAGATATGAACATGAGCGGCGCATGCACTACTGGGAATCTATGCACCTCAGGGGTAGGACTGGTGGACCTGTACCACTCATGGTTAGTATAGTGCACTAGGCACTGTTCTCATTCTATTTTAATAGTATTGTGTGCATGCTTCTGTCTACAGTAATGTTTTTGTAGTTTAAATATGTTTTTGTGACCCCCCCCCCCCCACCCCCCCACCCTCTCTTTCTCTCTCTGAAGCCCTCCCTTGCCCCTCAGGCACATGGCACCATGGATGACCACTACCTTATGAAAAAACATTCACAAATTTATCCCACTGAAAAAGAACTTAAAGCTGTACAGAAAGCTGTATCTTTCTCTGAACGAGCTCTCAAACTTGTGTCTGAAAAACTACGTGAGGAAAATGGAGGCAAAGACTCCAGGTAAGAAATGTTATCCATGTTCTGTGTTTTTTTTCTTCCTTCTGTCTTCCTCATGTATATTCTGTAGAATGCAATTGTGCGGGAAAACAAATAGTTGTCGGTGGTGTTTAAAATTGAGATTAACTGTATTTCTAAATCACATCAGTGAGGCAGTTCCCTCCATTATGCAGTCATTGGAGCACATAAATGTCTTTGTTTTTGAACATCAAAGCTGCTTACCTAAATATCCTAATCCCTTTGGGACATATGTAATTCCTGTGATTTGCATTCCTCTTGGACTACTACGGGTTTTGTGCCTTGCCTTTCACACGCTCAACAGCCCCATTGGGTATTCACCAATGGCAGCCTCCCTACAGAGTGGTTTATAGTCTGTGTTCTTACTAGCATAGTCGCAGGACCACCACTGCCAGTCTATTTGGTTTCTCCAACATGAATGGCTCTTCAATTGGTGCAAGTCCAGCTTGGACCCAAATGGTGCACCTGGATGCTCCATTGAACACCGTAATAAAAAATATGGGTACCATTATGTAGTATTAGGGCTACCATATCAGAGATGCCTTGCATTGGCTGGTGGCTTAGTTACATATATTTACAATTTGATTTAAGATGTATGCATTTTTATTAAATAGAGTGTAAATCTTATTACAGATTCGTTCTAGTGTGCTGGGACTTCAGTTTTTTTTTTTTATATTCCATCTCTAATTTAGATCTGGCTTCAGTGTACTTTCCACGATAAAATTACATTTTTATAGACCTTAATCAAATTCCTGCTTAATTCCACGGATAGTATTGGTTCATCAATACATGTGTTGATCTGAAGATGGCTTTCATGGTGGAGCTTGCCCAATTTCAGTCTAGTCTTCCAGGTCTTGGAAAATTTATTTGTACCCAGAGGCTTGTCAATCTTTTTGGTGGTGGTTTCAGGTGCAACCTGAACTAGTCCACCAGTGGGTGCTCCTCACCACAGACTCTAGCCTCAAGTTAGGGAGCAGTCATTCAGGAGGTGACCTTTCATGATAAAACAGAATATAGTCTCCCAATAAATATTCTGCAATTTGGGTCAATATTCGTCCTGGCCATGTGATATCCTTTGCCTCAATAAATAATCAGGGCTGCGCAAGAGCTGCGACTATGGTCAAGAGGTTGGCCTGCCTCCAAACAGATAGATTGATTGTAGATACAGGAAACCATCTGTAATGTGTATTCTCTGTTGGGTCTCTAGGTTGCTCATTTTGGTTGGGTCCTCCTGATCATTTTGGCATGCTGTTTCAGGGAGCAAATGTACAGGGGCTCAACTTGCTCCTTGCCGCACACAAATTATCAGTTGTGAACTGATAGATAAAACAAAACTAAATATGATTTTCTGGTGCCTTGGAGAAACACTGGATCCCTTTTTGCTTTCCATGGGGTGTGGTCTGGTTTACATTATCCTAGGCTCTTCACAGTCTTGTATGACTGTGCGTGATTTGTTCTCTCCTACCTCCCTGGCTTTCCTAGGCAAAAACTGCCTGGCCTTGTGCAGGAGTCGGGGGTTTAGGGCATGAGGAACCTAGACTGCCCTACACAAAATTAAGTTAAACACACACACACACACAGTCACACACACACACACACACACACACACACACACCCCCCCATTGTCTTCCTTCAGTGTTCTCCATGGCTGATACTAAATCAGTTTAGCACTGGGCTAGCCAACCCTAGTCCTCGAGAGCTAACAGTGCATGTTTTGCAGGTCTCCTCACAGAATCACAAGTGAGCTAATTAGCTCCATCTGTGTATCTTTTAAAATGTGTCAGTGATTAATGAGTGCAGCTGTGCAGCAGCTAGGTTGCCTGGAAAATGTGAACTGTTGGTAGCTCTCGTAGGCTAGGGTTGGCTACCACTGGTTTAGCAGGTAAGAACTACAATCCTGTTTTATCTGTTGGTTCTAATATTATCTTATGTAAAATGTACGATCTCTGTGTCCTTTCCATGTTAACGTTTTCTGCTGTTCAAATGTTATAATTGTTTTAATGTAGTATAAATATCTTTTTAATACAGTAAAGAAAATACTTCACTTCTCCTAAAGGGGGTTGTACGAGTTGGGAATTTGTCAAAGGGCCTCCTATTGCAGGGAGACACAGATATCCATCTGACCTTGCTGTGTGCAGAAAAGCCAAACCGCGCACTGTTTGAGAAGGTAGTTGAACTCCTACCAGTTCAGTTAGAGGTGAGATTTGAATCCTCATTGTGTGAGATTGCATACAGTTACTATTTCTGAATCTGAAATTAGTGTTCATTTTTTTTACTTTTCCTTTCCTCATTTTTGCATTTTGTGCCGGAATGCATTTATAGTTGGTATTATTTCTAAAAAATGGTGTAATAGTGGTATATTTATAAAAGGGCAATACATAGAGGGTAAGGGGTGGATGGCCATGAGCTGTGTTATTAAACGAGCAAATTCTAAAAAAAATAATTGAAGCAGTCCTATGTTAGCATTAAAACATGACACAATCACGATCTGTGTTTTCTTATCACATTCCTTGTGAACTAGTGTTCTCCGGTATACTGATCAGCTATACTCAAAATATAGTAATTCCAGTTGGTTACCTTTGGTCACAAAGGCTAATAAAACCAAAAAACTGTATATATACACCTTGAGGGTGTTTCATGATCAGGGTCCATACTAGCTGTCTCTTCAAGACAGCGCTGGTCAGAAACTCCATGACTAGACTGCATCATAGTTCACGTATGCCGGATGTTCCATGTATTAGACGGTGGCGTGTTGTCACAGAACAGCATTCTATCCAGTTTTCGTGATGTTTAGACAACCAGTGACCCATGATCCTCCTAACACACGCAGTAACCAATCACATGACCTGGAAAGCGGTATATTTCGGTGTATATGGCAATAAGACACCACCTCCTTAATTCTTCAACAGCAGATGGTAAATATTACAAATATAAAAAATTCTGCAATTTCATGGTACCTCCAAACTACTGCGACCCAACTAAAGTTTTTTTTGCCCCCTGTCACCTCACCTCCTCTCACCAATTCGTCCAGTGTCACCTTGCCCCCACCCTTACCTTACATTCTTGGCCCACTCTGTCACCTTTCCCCTCTCTCAACTCTCCCACCCCTTCTATTTCCTCTCTTTGACTCTTTCCCCATCCTTTTTTTTTCTATTTCCTCATTTTCTTCTCACCCATGCTCTCTCCCCCACCCCTTGCCTGTCACCCTCTCTGCTCTCTTCCTCCCTTTGCCATCCCTCTTTCTCGCTCCCCTACTCTTTTTGTTGCCTCCTCTTTATCTTAATGCTCTCACTTCACCTTCATCTCACCTTTTGTCTCCTCTCTCTTCTCCGTCTTATTCCCAATGCTTCTCCCTCTTTCTTCCCCATCCGTTTCTCTACCTGGCGCAGTCTCTCTCCCTGACACCCTCTTTTTTAAATTGAGTCATTTTTATTGGTTTTAACAATTGCATAACCTATGTATACAGACACATTCTTTATGGCGATATAAAGACCTTTAAAGAGTATATAGATGACTGTCAAAGGGTTCCTGATGAGGGTGCTTACAAAATATGTACAATATACACAAACACGGAAAGCAGTATATAAAATCATAACACTACATCCATAGGATAAAGATATAGAACATATACTGTACCCGAAGGCGCCATTCGGGCAATCATTGTAGGAGTAAGAGTGTATAACTTCAGGACAGTAGATATCATAATATGTGTACCCTAACAAGTCATGACACAGCATAATAAAGACATCAATACATCATATCTAAATCAAAATTTGAGAAAGAAAAGACTGTGCCCAAATTAAACCTAATACTAACTAAACAAAAACCCAGAAAAAGGGCCCCAAAACAAACCTCCCCACAACCACTCCACCCTGTATGACCTAACACCAACCTTAGTATACCTGGATCCCAAACTGCTACTTCTCTCCTACCCAACTTTCTCTCCTACCCAACTAACTAGACTAACTATGTCTATAATCCTACCCCCCCCCCTAACTACCATGGACCTATAGGAGGCAATAAATTATTGGCCATCAGCTAGACATTAATCTTATCTCCGCCAAGTGTAATCTCCCCACACCACCCACCCAACTACCCAAGTATTGAAGGATATATATCGGACAACTAACAGGGGCTAAGCTAATGGCCTTGACAAGGCCAGGATCAACTAGTCTACAGAATATGGGGACAAAGTGTAATGGTGTGTACACACTGGTACAATCACCCTGCGATTCTGACTAGATAGTCAGAATCGCATCAGTATCAACGCAGATCGCAAGGGTTTTAACCCTTGCGATCCCGATGCGCGCTCCCGTATCGCACGGTAGAAAGTCTTGGCTGCCTTGACCTATATAGTGCAGTTCTGCACTATATAGTCAAAATTGTATGCCATCCCATGCATGCCGTGCCATGTGATCGCATCGCACGGCACATCTCACCGTGTGTACACACCATTACAATAAAGGATATCACCAATCTGGACTAACTGGGTGAGGTCTGTTGCGCTGTGCAAAAAAAACATATCAGGAGAAATACAAGGTAATAAAAACAAAACCATTAATAGTAAAACAAATATGAAATTAAATGATAACGTTAAATGTAGTACTGGGTCAAAAGTTCCAGATAAGGGTTACAGGGCACATGGTGAAGAGGGCCGTCAACCTAACTTAGGTATCTAACTAAACCCTAATCTCCCACAGTGACCCCATGAGTGCGCGCTTGATGTTATAACATGAGACATACAATACATCGCACAAGAAAAATAAAATAAAAACAGGATATCTAAAAATCATGCAATTTGAGAAACGTAAAGTAAAATGTGCAGCGGGGTATGCAAGACATCCCATAGCTATATTTTATCTTGGTGCACTAGTCCGGCCAGGTCTCAAGCTCCTAGAGTGTACAAATGGTCACGGCCCAGTCTACTCTGAGAGAACCAGGAGGGTCTCTAGGATCTGAAATTATATAATCTGAGAGTCGTTGCTTGCACCAGGAGCAAGTCGAAGAAGTGTGGGTGTAGTAGTGTATAGCGGTAGTAGCAGTAGTAGTGTATAGCCCATCTGTAGTTGTAGTAGTGCATAGCCTATCTGTAGCGGTAATAACAGCATTACCAGGTAGAGACTCTGCATCCACTAGTATATCAGCAAACATGTTAAGCCTCTTCGGAGGCATATATATAGCCTGTAGGAGCATTTGTGTATCCAAATTTCTCCTTCGGGAGACATCAGGGGCCACAGCGTTACAGTGGGTAGTAAGGAGATGGGAGAGCACCAGCACCCTAGAGGTTAAACTTGAACTGCCTCCCAGGCAGCCGGGCTCCTCCCCTCCTCTACCCCGCCTCCAGGCCAGGAAGCTCAGTTTTTTCGGGTGCTGGCAGGAGCCAGATGCACCTAATAGAGGGGCTGCTATTTAGCAGCCTAACTTGATTTTTATATTTTATTTTTCATTTTTCTTTTACACTGACTTGTGTCAGTGACAGAGCAGCAGCACTGGGGGTCTGCACAGACACCTGCGCTGCTGCTCCATCACCCGGGTCCGGAGCTGCATCGCCACTCGAGGGTGGGGACCTGCAGCGGCCCCCGGGCACTGGGGAGCCACAGCCGCCACCGGACGCCGGGGACCTGACAAAGGTAACGCGCTCCCCGCTGGGAGCGCGCGCGATTGCGCTTGCTGGGCATTGCGGCTGCAGCAGTTCGGCGGGGGGGACCGCCGACTGCGCTGACAAGCGGACGGCTGGTTCGCCACCCGCTCCCGCTGGACCACCAGGGAAACGGTTTGTGGGCAGCGGCGCCAGGTATGCGGGGCCGCCCGGTAGCGCCGGACCCCTGCCATTTTTACCTGCGCCGCATGTGGACACCTCCCTGGGGGCCATTTGTCAGCAGGGGGAGAAGGCTCCCCCCACATCAGCCTCTCCACCCGGGGACAGTAGGCAGGGAACTGTGTTTATCACACAGAGAGTTCCCGCCACTGAGATCCCTTCCTGCCTGCCTGCGACATGTGAGGAGGGACACGGAGGAGCTCATAGCCACCCGGAGTTCCACTCCTTCACTGCCAGGTCATTTGGGCATGTCCCCCCTGTACCCCTCCTTCGGGAAACTGTACAGTACTGTGCTCTGAAAGGAGCCTTGTGCCATTAATTGCATTGCCCTTGTATGCTGCATTGTTTGTTAACAGTTTAGCTGCCTGTCAGTTTAATCTGTGTTACACTGTACTATATGGCCATGTATTGCTGGTTAGGTCATGCTGACTTAACATGTGTGGAGGGACACAGAGAGCTTATCAAGCCAGTCTGGGGTTCCACTCCTTCACTGCCTGGGCTCCCCTGTAATAATCTCCTCCAGGAGTCAGGTTACAGAGCAGACAGAGTTCAAACTGTGGGCACAGCAGAGCCAAGTGCAACATTGTATCCTGTGAATTAACACCATCACTGCCTGTCGGAAGCATAAAGGACAGAGCGGATGGTGTAATGGTTAGCATTGCTGCATCACAGTGCAGAGGTCATGGGTTCGATTCCCAACATGACCCAAATTCTGCAGTTATCTGCCTGTCAGATACAAGCTGGCTGTCAGATGCAGACTGCGTTGTCTGTATCATATAGACTGCCAGTATATCCACTGCACCTGTGTGTATATATAACTGCACTGTATGTCTATATCACTGCTTTGTATGTCTATTACAAGCTGGCTCAGATGCATACTGCATTGTCTGTACCGTATAGACTGCCGGTCTATATCACGGCAGCTGTCTATTGTATGTATATCACTGCACTGTCTATATCACTGCACTGTCTATATCACTGTATGTATATCACAGGCTGGCTGTGCACTGTGTAACACTATCACTGCCTGTCAGAAAGGCTGCCTGCCAATGATTGCTATATGTGCCTAGTACTAGCTTACTGCGTACTGTGGGGGCAGCACAGCTCGGGTCGTGGGTTCAATTCCCACTATGACCCTAACTGTGCAGAGTTTGTACGTTCTCTCCGTGTTTTAGTGGGGTTACTCCGTGTACTCCGGTTTCTTCCCACATTGCAAAATTTAAAACAGAAGTATGCTGTGTTAGCCGTACATATGGGCCAAATGTCTACGCCACCGCAAGGTATACGTAGTACCAGCTTACGGTGTATGGCTTGAACACTATCTCTGTTGGTCAGAGAATACTGTGTTAACGGTACCATATAGGCTACCCGCCTATTCTATGGCATTGTATGCCTTCTATACTTGTAGTACATTGTCTTACCTGTGCTTTAGCAGCCGGTTCACAGTGCTATAATACTGCAACGTCTTCCAGGAGTACCAGTCCCAGTGACTCTGGGGCTCCGGCGCGGATGTCTTGTACATCCTGTAATGTTGGCCTATGCCCCCATTACTAGTACAGTACGGCTTATACGCAGGCTGCTACAATGCCTGGGCGATGCCCACAGGTACAGCCTCCTCTAGAAAACAGGAGCCTGCTTGGGCCACGTTCTTTACTCCGTTGCCGGTGCAGCTAGTAGCAGTAGCAGCCTCATCCCTTGGCTGAGTGCTTATCTGCCTCCAGACAAGGTCCCCAGAAATGCCGTCCCCATCCTTGGCGGGTGTAGCTCCCCGCACAGTGGAAGCGCTCTGTACCTGCAGGTAGACGCAGATACCCCCGTCATCCAGACTCCTCCGTCAGCAGACACAGAGAGGAGGACACCTGGGATTAGCATTGTCTAGAGGGGACCGTCGACGACGGTATGGAAGATGGGGGGCCTGTGATAAGGTGAATCCCCCCCACCTCGTCTTGAGGTGCCGACCTTGGTCTCAGCTGTCAAATAGGTCCTTACCTTAAACGACCCCGCTGAGCCGCCTACACCTTTGGGTGTCTCCCTAGGTGTATTCTGTGTTTATTCCGTAAATCAGTGAACTCGACTAAGGTCATCAGTTGGGAGATTCCTAACACGAAGTTTAGCTTGCCATCGGCGGTTTCCCTTCCTTTTACCCCCTTCCACCGGAGGACATAGTCCCCTGGGAGACTGTCCCTAAAGTGGACGCACTCCTGCCCCAGGCATCTGCTTGGGTGGCTAAGGCCTTAGTTGCGTGAGCAACTTCTCTCACAGCGGACGCTGCATAAGGGGTGTCGGAGGAAACCCTGCTGCCTTCTATTGAGTATCAGGTGACACTTTACCTGGGGGTGACGGCTCTGGAAATTACACCGATCGCCTCCAGAGGGTCACCCTCGGCCATAGCTGCACACACATACCAGTGTCTGTGCTCTTGGAAGGCCTGAACTCAAAGTCCCTTTTGAGGGTTCCTTTTTATTTGGGCCAGTGCCAAATATGGGGGCCGGTTTAGATACCATTCGGCAGAGGATATCCCTTCTGGGGGATTGCCATCTGGCTCTACAGTCCAGGATCAGACATCTCTTGTCCCCCTGGCAGGTGTCTGTGCATGCCTGCGTGGGGTCCCTGGGGTTGGTGGATCGGCCTTCGAATTGGCAGAATAGGCTCAGTTCCATACCAACCCTCTACAATACTGTCCAAGGAGCAGCACGGATAGTGTAGTGGTTAACATTACTGCTTCACTGCGCTGAGGTCATGGGTTCGATTCCCACCATGGCCCTAACTGTGCGGAGTTTGTATATTCTCCCCAGACTTGCATGGGTTTACTCCTGGTACTCCGGTTTCCTCCCACAATATCCATGCCCAGAAGTTCGCCTGGTCTCCAGCAGGGCCCCCCTTTCCTGGGGGCTTCTGGACGGGACCTCGCTACTGGAGCCATGCATGCTAGCCTCCCGTGTTTGGGGGGTGGTCACTTCTCAAAGGTCGTTCCAGGGTCTCTGGACCACTCTAGTGGCCCAGCCCTCCATCATCGTCCTCGAACTAAAGACAATCTTCCGGGCAGTCCGCTTGGCGGAACCCTAACTTAGGGGTTGGCCGGTGCAAGTCCAGTCGGACATTGCGACAAGGGTGGCATATGTTAACCACCAGGGTGGCACTAGTTGTCAGCCCACTATGACAGAAGCATCCGGCATCTTTCAGAGATAATCCATGCTTTTTCAGAAATTTTTATCCTGGTAGTCCAGAATTGGGTGGCGGTCTTCCTCCGGCCGTCAGACCTGTGATGCCGACGACTTGACCCCCCTTAGAGTGATGTTTCAGATGCTGGTACAACGGTGGGGCCCAACCGAGGTGGCCTTGACAGCCTCTCGCCATACCCTCAAACCACCACTGTGCGGGTCCTGGTCTTGCGACCCGGAGGGGGGGCTTGCCTGGTAGACGCCCTGTCCGCTCCGTGGCCGTCCACACTGATGGCGCCTTTCCACCACTTTCCTCTTTTTGCGAATGTCTCGCAAGCTGAAGCCGGAGGGCGGCACATTGATTCTGGTTGCTCCACCTTGGCCCAGACGGATCTGGTTTTCGGATCTGCAGTCAGTAGCCCCTCCTATTCGCTTACCCCTGGACACAGGCAGGCTCTCATGGTCCGCCTCTCTCTTTCGGCTTTGAGGCACTTGGCTTTGACGGGGTGGCTGTTGAGACCTCCCGGGTAAGACCCAGCGGGTTTCACTCCACCATGCTCAGGGCGAGGAAACCTCCCTAGATGGGGTGTACCATCGCATATGGAGGGCTTACTTTTCCTGCTGCGAACCCTACGCTTCAGATTCCGGGACTTACTACCTGGCTAGGGTTCTGTTCTACTTGCAGAAGGGTCTGGAGGCTGGGTTGCGTTGATCATCTTTAAAGGTTCGGATTTCAGCCTTGCACATCTTGTTCTGTCGACGGGTGGCCCTGTCGACGGATGTCTGTACATTACTGCAGGATGTCTTGCATATCCAGCCTCCCTTAGTTACCCCAGTTGCCCCCTGGGATCTCTCTAATCCTGACTTCTTCAGGGCCCACCTTTTGTGCCCTTGCGGTCGGTGGACCTGTGTTGACTCGCCTGGAAGATTGTTTCCTTGTTGGCGATAGCTTTGGCCAGGGGAGTCTCTGACCTGTCAGCTCTGTCCTGTAAGTCCTTGGTTATAACTGGGCGGTTTTTCCTACCGTCCCTTCTCAACTACCTTAAGTGGTGTCCGGCTTTCAGGTCAACCAGGACATTATTGTTCCGGCATTTAGACAGTCTGTTGTTACTACGGCTTGGTCCTCCTTGGACGTTGTCCGGCCGGGGCGTATTTATGTGCTATGTGCACCGTTCTAGGCTGTTGCACTAGTCAGACTCTCTCTCTCTCTCTCTCTCTCTTTGTACTATATGGTGTTCGGATGAGAGGGTGGCCCGCCTCTACGCAAACTACTGCCCGCTAGAGTCGCTCTGGCAGGCATATTTGGACACCTCCCTCCCGGTTCCGGCAGGGATTCAGGCACATTCCGTTAGGTCTGTGGAGGTGTCCTGGGCTGTAAGAGGCGGTGCTAAAGTTGAGCAAATTTGCAGGACGGCGACTTGGTCGTCCGCCATTACTGTCTTGCGTTTTTACGCTTTTGACACGTTTGCCTCCCAGGACTCGGCCTTTGGCCAGAGTGTGTTGGCTGCGGCACAGGCGCGTCCCCACCCATAGGTGGCTGCTTTAGGACGTCCCACTGTAACGCTGTGGCCCCTGATGTCTCCCGAAGGAGAAAATGAGATTTATGTCTTACCTGGTAAATCTCTTTCTTCGAGGACATCAGGGGCCACAGGGATCCCTCCCTGCCGCGCCTGCTTTACTTCCGTTATGGTTAAGTTATGATTATGTTATATTATCCCTCGGTTGAGGGTACTAACATGTTCAGAATGTGTTTCTGTGCGGTGCTTCTCTTCCTTCTATCTTGTCTCCTGCCTTGGCTTGTTAAAAAAACTGAGCTTCCTGGCCTGGAGGCGGGGTAGAGGAGGGGAGGAGCCCGGCTGCCTGGGAGGCAGTTCAAGTTTAACCTCTAGGGTGCTGGTGCTCTCCCATCTCCTTACTACCCACTGTAACGCTGTGGCCCCTGATGTCCTCGAAGAAAGAGATTTACCAGGTAAGACATAAATCTCATTTTCCAGCGCGATGAGTGATGGAACCGTGGTTCAGTAGTTAAGGACAGGAGCAGATGTTCTATATTGGACAACTGGGGTCCCAGCAGAGAACTATAGCAGCAAGCACTATATATCCGATGATTCAAGTCCCAACGGAATATAAAGCAGCAGATGCTGTACTCTTATACCAAACAGATTAGAGTCCAGTAGATAGTTTTGGCTAAAGCTAAAACAGCAGACAACTCAGATTCCTGCTTTTATTATATAGTATAAAACTCAGTCCTTCTCCAGCAGCCCACAAGAAGCAGAGAGAGAGTATGTTGCAGGGTAACAGGCAGCCCCAGTAAAGAGTTCCAGCAAGAAGGACGTGAGTGGGACACTGTACATTACTTGCCTCCAGCCAGATCTCCGCTCATCAGAGCAGGACTTTACTCTACACTCCTCCCCACAGTGTACCTCCTGCCGCAGCCTCAAACTCCCCCTCCATTGGCAGGTCCCCCGATGTGCAGGGCAGGAATCCACAGCCGGACACCACTGCAGGCAGCTGCCCCAAACCGCCCCTCAAGTCCCATTGCAAAGAGCAGGAGACCGGGGCAGAGCGCAGTAGCAAGGAGTCCCAGCGCTCACCGCTTCAGTGCAGGGACACAGAGCAGCTGAAGACGCCAGAAGAAATATGGTGCCTCACTTCCCGCATGGTAGGACTGGGACGCTGCGCACTTCAGTTGTAGAGTAAGGCTGCCACAGGTAAGCTCCAGCTCCCCAGGAGTGACTCAACTGGAGCTAGGAGGTACAGGCAAGAGGGTGGGTATACCACAGCCGGTAACAGGATAAATTTAGGATAATTCCCAGAACTCTCACCCCACACGTCTCACAGAATGCTCGGCCAAGCCCCCTGGACACCCACTTCATCTCTAATCCCTTTCTTTCCCTGAGACTCATTCTTTCTCAGTCTCTCCCTGACACAACTCGCTCCTGTCTTTCTCTCTCCCTGACACTCCTGCTCACACCCCTCCCTCTCTTGCTCTTATACCTCTCGCATCTCTATCTCAATAGATTTTTTTTTTTTTCCATGAGACCTCTCCTCTTTTTCTTGCTTGTTTTCAGTGTCTCGTTTCCAACACCGCTCACTTCTGCCCCACTAAGAGGAATTGTAGTGCAGCTTGAAATATATTGACTGGATAATTTATGACACTGCTAATATTTTATCTAGATTTTAGTGGTCTTTACTATGAATGTAAAATTTAAGTTAAAACAATCTGCTATGTAAATGTTTGTTTATATTAGAGTCTTATTGCCTGCCTTGTAGTTGGGGAGGGGGCTTGTTTAGACTGGATCCATCGTTCTTAAGTGAAATCTCTAGCCTGGTCAAGCCGTATACTGGTCAGAGGAAGGGTTTATTTAAAAGCGTTTAGTAATGCAACAACAAATTCAGTACTTATTCAGGAAGCAAACAGATGGAAATCCTCTCCAAAACATCTTTGTGCCTAAGATCCCACCATTAACACCCTGCCATTCACCCTTTTGCAAAAACACCTCCTATATGTACATATCTTGCATTCTAAGACCCACACACTGTTACTATGCTGCCTATATGTATTTGTGATAAAGCAATTCTAATAAAATCTTCTTTTATATTGTACTACCTGTGCGTGTAAATTTTATTCAAGGATGCCTTGCTAATTGAAGCCATAGTAGGGTGGTGGCTGCTTAGCCCAATACAGGGCTTGACAGCTTGAAACATTTACTTCACTGCAAGCCACATAATTGTATGCAATCTATGGACAGCTGTGAGTGTGCAGAGATATATATATATATATATATATATATATATATATATATACTCTCTATATCTCTCTATCTATATCTATCTCTCGCTATCTATATCTCTCGCTATCTATATCTCTCGCTATCTATATCTCTATCTATCTATATCTCTATCTATATCTATCTCTCTATCTATCTCTCTCGCTCGCTAGCTCTCTCTCGCTATCGCTCGCTCTCTCTCTATCTATATATCTATCTCTCTCTCTCTATCTCTCTATCTATATCTCTATCTATATCTTTCTCTCTCTCTATCTATCTCTCTCTATCTATATCTATCTCTCTCTCTATCTATCTCTCTATCTATCTCTCTCGCTCGCTAGCTCTCACTCGCTAGCTCTCTCGCTATCGCTTGCTCTCTCTCTATATATCTCTCTATATTTATCTCTCTCTCTCTCGCTCTCTATCTATATATCTCTCTATATTTATCTCTCTCTATCTATATCTATATATATCTATCTCTCTCTATATCTATCTATCTCTCTCGCTCGCTCTCTATCTATATCTCTCGCTATCTCTCTCTCGCGCGCTCTATCTAGCTATCTCTCTCTCTCGCTCTCTCTATCTAGCTATCTCTCTCTCGCGCTCTCTATCTAGCTCTCTCTATCTAGCTCTCTCTATCTAGCTCTCTCTATCTAGCTCTCTCTATCTAGCTCTCTCTATCTAGCTCTCTCTATCTAGCTCTCTCTATCTAGCTCTCTCTATCTAGCTCTCTCTATCTAGCTCTCTCTATCTAGCTCTCTCTATCTAGCTCTCTCTATCTAGCTCTCTCTATCTAGCTCTCTCTATCTAGCTCTCTCTATCTAGCTCTCTCTATCTAGCTCTCTAGCTAGCTATCGCTCTCTATCTAGCTAGCTATCGCTCTCTATCTAGCTAGCTATCGCTCTCTCTCTAGCTAGCTATCGCTCTCTCTCTAGCTAGCTATCGCTCTCTCTAGCTAGCTATCGCTCTCTCTCTAGCTAGCTATCGCTCTCGCTAGCTAGCTAGCTATCGCTCTCGCTAGCTAGCTATCTCTCTCTCTCGCTAGCTAGCTATCTCTCTCTCTCGCTAGCTAGCTATCGCTCTCTCTCGCTAGCTAGCTATCGCTCTCTCTCGCTAGCTAGCTATCGCTCTCTCGCTAGCTAGCTATCGCTCTCTCTCGCTAGCTAGCTATCTCTCTCTCTCGCTAGCTAGCTATCGCTCTCTCTCGCTAGCTAGCTATCGCTCTCTCTCGCTAGCTAGCTATCGCTCTCGCTAGCTAGCTATCGCTCTCTCTCGCTAGCTAGCTATCGCTCTCGCTAGCTATCGCTCTCGCTAGCTAGCTATCGCTCTCGCTAGCTAGCTATCGCTCTCGCTAGCTAGCTATCGCTATCGCTCGCTAGCTATCGCTATCGCTAGCTATCGCTCTCGCTCGCTAGCTAGCTATCGCTCTCTCTCGCTAGCTAGCTATCGCTCTCTCTCGCTAGCTAGCTATCGCTCTCTCTCGCTAGCTAGCTATCGCTCTCTCTCGCTAGCTAGCTATCGCTCTCTCTCGCTAGCTAGCTATCGCTCTCTCTCGCTAGCTAGCTATCGCTCTCTCTCGCTAGCTAGCTATCGCTCTCTCTCGCTAGCTAGCTATCGCTCTCTCTCGCTAGCTAGCTATCGCTCTCTCTCGCTAGCTAGCTATCGCTCTCTCTCGCTAGCTAGCTATCGCTCTCTCTCGCTAGCTAGCTATCGCTCTCTCTCGCTAGCTAGCTATCGCTCTCTCTCGCTAGCTAGCTATCGCTCTCGCTAGCTAGCTATCGCTCTCGCTAGCTAGCTATCGCTCTCTCTCGCTAGCTAGCCATCGCTCTCTCTCGCTAGCTAGCTATCGCTCTCGCTAGCTAGCTATCGCTCTCTCTCGCTAGCTAGCTATCGCTCTCTCTCGCTAGCTAGCTATCGCTCTCTCTCGCTAGCTAGCTATCGCTCTCGCTAGCTATCGCGCTCGCTAGCTAGCTATCGCTCTCGCTAGCTAGCTATCGCGCTCGCTCGCTAGCTATCGCTATCGCTAGCTATCGCTCTCGCTAGCTATCGCTCTCGCTCGCTAGCTATCGCTCTCGCTCGCTAGCTATCGCTCTCGCTAGCTATCGCTCTCGCTCGCTAGCTATCGCTCTCGCTCGCTCGCTAGCTATCGCTCTCTCTCGCTCGCTAGCTATCGCTCTCTCTCGCTCGCTAGCTATCGCTCTCGCTAGCTAGCTATCGCTCTCGCTAGCTAGCTATCGCTCTCGCTAGCTAGCTAGCTATCGCTCTCTCTCGCTAGCTAGCTATCGCTCTCTCTCGCTAGCTAGCTATCGCTCTCTCTCGCTAGCTAGCTATCGCTCGCTAGCTATCGCTCTCTCTCGCTAGCTAGCTATCGCTCTCTCTCGCTAGCTAGCTATCGCTCTCTCTCGCTAGCTAGCTATCGCTCTCTCTCGCTAGCTAGCTATCGCTCTCTCTCGCTAGCTAGCTATCGCTCTCTCTCGCTAGCTAGCTATCGCTCTCGCTAGCTAGCTATCGCTCTCGCTAGCTAGCTATCGCTCTCGCTAGCTAGCTATCGCTCTCGCTCGCTAGCTATCGCTATCGCTCGCTAGCTATCGCTATCGCTAGCTATCGCTCTCGCTCGCTAGCTATCGCTATCGCTAGCTATCGCTATCGCTAGCTATCGCTCTCGCTCGCTAGCTATCGCTCTCGCTCGCTAGCTATCGCTCTCTCTCGCTAGCTAGCTATCGCTCTCTCTCGCTAGCTAGCTATCGCTCTCGCTAGCTAGCTATCGCTCTCGCTAGCTAGCTAGCTATCGCTCTCTCTCGCTAGCTAGCTATCGCTCTCTCTCGCTAGCTAGCTATCGCTCGCTAGCTATCGCTCTCTCTCGCTAGCTAGCTATCGCTCTCTCTCGCTAGCTAGCTATCGCTCTCTCTCGCTAGCTAGCTATCGCTCTCTCTCGCTAGCTAGCTATCGCTCTCTCTCGCTAGCTAGCTATCGCTCTCTCTCGCTAGCTAGCTATCGCTCTCTCTCGCTAGCTAGCTATCGCTCTCTCTCGCTAGCTAGCTATCGCTCTCGCTAGCTAGCTATCGCTCTCGCTCGCTAGCTATCGCTCTCGCTCGCTAGCTATCGCTCTCTCTCGCTAGCTATCGCTCTCTCTCGCTAGCTAGCGATCGCTCTCTCTCGCTAGCTAGCTATCGCTCTCTCTCGCTAGCTAGCTATCGCTCTCGCTAGCTAGCTATCGCTCTCGCTCGCTAGCTATCGCTCTCGCTCGCTAGCTATCGCTATCGCTAGCTATCGCTCTCGCTCGCTAGCTATCGCGCTCGCTAGCTATCGCTCTCGCTCGCTAGCTATCGCTCTCTCTCGCTAGCTATCGCTCTCTCTCGCTAGCTATCGCTCTCGCTAGCTAGCTAGCTATCGCTCTCTCTCGCTAGCTAGCTATCGCTCTCTCTCGCTAGCTAGCTATCGCTCTCTCTCGCTAGCTATCGCTCTCTCTCGCTAGCTAGCTATCGCTCTCTCTCGCTAGCTAGCTATCGCTCGCTAGCTATCGCTCTCTCTCGCTAGCTAGCTATCGCTCTCTCTCGCTAGCTAGCTATCGCTCTCTCTCGCTAGCTAGCTATCGCTCTCTCTCGCTAGCTAGCTAGCTATCGCTCTCTCTCGCTAGCTATCGCTAGCTAGCTATCGCTATCGCTCGCTAGCTAGCTATCGCTCGCTAGCTAGCTATCGCTCGCTAGCTATCGCTCGCTAGCTAGCTATCGCTATCGCTCACTAGCTAGCTATCGCTCTCTCTCTCGCTCGCTAGCTATCGCTCTCTCTCTCGCTCGCTAGCTATCGCTCTCTCTCTCGCTCGCTAGCTATCGCTCTCTCTCTCGCTCGCTAGCTATCGCTCTCTCGCTCGCTAGCTATCGCTCTCTCTCTCGCTCGCTAGCTATCGCTCTCTCTCTCGCTAGCTATCGCTCTCTCTCGCTAGCTCTCTCGCTAGCTAGCTCTCTCTCTCGCTAGCTAGCTCTCTCTCTCGCTAGCTCTCTCTCTCGCTAGCTCTCTCTCTCTCGCTAGCTCTCTCTCTCGCTAGCTCTCTCTCTCTCGCTAGCTCTCTCTCTCTCGCTAGCTCTCGCTAGCTCTCTCTCTCGCTAGCTCTCTCTCTCGCTAGCTCGCTAGCTCTCTCTCGCTAGCTCGCTAGCTCTCTCTCTCGCTAGCTCGCTAGCTCTCTCTCGCTAGCTCTCTCTCTCGCTAGCTCGCTAGCTCGCTAGCTCTCTCTCGCTAGCTCGCTAGCTCTCTCTCGCTAGCTCGCTAGCTCTCTCTCTCGCTAGCTCGCTAGCTAGCTCTCTCGCTAGCTAGCTCTCTCTCTAGCTAGCTCTCTCTCTAGCTAGCTCTCTCGCTCTCTCTCTCGCTAGCTCTCTCGCTCTCTCTCTCGCTAGCTCTCTCTCTCGCTAGCTCGCTAGCTCTCTCTCTCGCTAGCTCTCTCTCTCGCTAGCTCGCTAGCTCTCTCTCGCTAGCTCTCTCTCGCTAGCTCTCTCTCTCGCTAGCTCGCTAGCTCTCTCGCTAGCTCGCTAGCTCTCTCTCTCGCTAGCTCGCTAGCTCTCTCGCTAGCTCGCTCGCTCTCTCTCGCTAGCTCGCTAGCTCTCTCTCTCGCTAGCTCGCTCGCTAGCTCTCTCGCTAGCTAGCTCTCTCTCTAGCTAGCTCTCTCTCTAGCTAGCTCTCTCTCTAGCTAGCTCTCTCGCTCTCTCGCTCTCTCTCTAGCTAGCTCTCTCGCTCTCTCTCTAGCTAGCTCTCTCGCTCTCTCTCTAGCTAGCTCTCTCGCTAGCTAGCTCTCTCGCTCTCTCTCTAGCTAGCTCTCTCGCTCTCTCTCTAGCTAGCTCTCTCGCTCTCTCTCTAGCTAGCTCTCTCGCTCTCTCTCTAGCTAGCTCTCTCGCTCTCTCTCTAGCTAGCTCTCTCGCTCTCCTATATATCCTGGGGGCTCTAGGCAAACTGGTCCAACTTGTCCTTAGGACAAATTGGGCAAGTGTATAGGTGACTTATGCCTAGCGCCTTATAGATTTAGAGACTAAAGTTTTGTTATCGCCATTAATTGTTATCGCCATTAATTGCCTATCTACCCCCAACAGAAGTACTTTTTAGTCGACTCTAAGGGTTGTTTTCTACCTTCAGGTGCTGACAAAAGAGAAGCCCGATATGACACATGATGTGGATGAAGCTAATCTCATCATTACTTTTCAAGGAGATCCCACAATAAATGTCACTGTGTCACTTACATCACATGCCTTGGGTATTAGGGATGAAGAGAAAGGTAAGGGTTTTTATTTTATTTTTTATGGTACAAATCTGGCTTCCCTTTGTTAACCAGACACAGCAGACACAAACATTACATTGTTTTCCATGTACAGTAGGCTTGCAATAGTTAGTCCTAGATTTCAGTGTTATCCATGCATTTGAAAGGTCAGGGGAGCAGTTGATGTTTTTATAATATACAGGATATAGTAAAATGCACTTCTTGGGCAACTACTTTTTGCTGTGCATGTGCGAACTGGAATAGGGATGTCCGTGACCATCCATTGTGTTCACAGACCTTGCCTATCTTTCACTGCACATGCTTGCACCAGCATAGTTATGTTACAATTAACTACTACAGGGGGCAGTGGGAGTCCCAAAAGATGTGCCTAATTACATGACCTTTTGTTCTCACTTGCTTTGTTCCTCATTATCTTTGAACAGCTTTTTGTGGTCCCATTATTACTTTTATCATGTTTATTATTGCTGAAACCACAAATATTTGTTTTTATGTGTAAGCACTGTACATTGTCTCTAGTTTTTGATATATTGCTCCGTTCCCATAACGCTTTATTTCTAGCTTTTTCTTCCTTTTCTGAGCAAAACAAATCAATACATTTTATATTCCAAACAAAAAAATAGCTATGCATTCCCCCTGATATAATAACAGGGTCTAAAAATATATAAAGCAAAAAAAATTAGATGATTCAAACTATATTTTTACCTAATATAGGCATTTCTACACTTTTTATCTATATAAACATATGGTCTACTATAAATAGACTCCAGAAAAGCAAAGTAATCTACATTATTAGAATTATTTTTAACTTCAATTTTATAGATGACGGCCTTTAGGACTAAAGGTCCCTAAGTGAAAGATGGTTTGTAAACTTTATTCATGACCCTTTCTTTTCCAAATTCACCTAAATTATCCAGATGCTACAAAATGTTAGATGGAATGGGTTTGCAACTATGTATTTAATTTAGTGTGCTGATTTTCTGATGGAAGTCCATGCAGAATCTGGTAAGTATCCTCATCTTTAGAAAGGATTTTAGAGAAATTCACACTAGCTGCATTTTGATGCTAGAACGCTTAGCACACAGCAATGTGTCAGCGCTGTGTGCTGAGCAAACTGTCAGGGCCAGTGTTCTCCTTTGAGAACACTGGCCCGGACACTGGCAATTATAGATTTATCAAGCATGCAGGCTATTAATTGCCGCCGGATAGTGCCGCTCGTCACTGCATAACGCTGTGACACACACTGAACGATGTAAGTTCATTTTCTAAGTGATCTAGTTGGTTCGCTTAGAAAATGCCCCTAAATCGCTATGTTTGTAGACTCCATTAAATTGCTTTGGAGTCTGCATAAGATCATTACGCAGGCAACTATTGGGAAAAAGTCAGGTGTCCAAGATAACCGTTATCTTCTACTGTGGATTGCTCTAAATAATAAGTAGAAGTCTTAAGGCCCCCATACATTAGTCCGACTTGTCCTAAGGACAAGTCGGACCTGATTCCCCCCTGCAGCTCCCCGGGAGGGGGACACACGATTTGGCACTTGATGTGCCAAGTTTTGCAAATGATACATCGCATGCGATGTATCATTTGCAACTCCAGGGGAGCTGCAATGTGAAGGGAGCAGGGGGCAGGGGGGCATTGAGGCGGCTGGGGGGACGGACGCTGCGGGGGACACAGCTGCAGCAATTACTTACAGCTGAGCCGGGAGCTGTCTGTACCGAAGAAAAAAAAAAGCCCATACAATGAATGGGCAGCCTGTGATTGGCTGCTGAGCGCTCTCTCAGCCAATTGCTGACTGGCTGAGAGAGCGCTCAGCCAATCACAGGCTGCCCATTCATTGTATGGGCTTTTTTTTTTCCCTTCCGTACTGACAGCTCCCGCCGGCTCCCCCTGCCTGCCTCTACATTACTGCCGCCTGTGTCCCCCGCAGCCCCCCCTGCTCCCTCTACCGCCGCGCCGCCCCACTAGGTCCCAAGTCGGGTGGTCGGACGTGCAGCAGGTCCGACCACCCGACGCAGATCCGATGCGCACGGGACCGCGCATCGGATCTGAGGGGACATCAAAACTAGCCGATTTTGGTCCGATTTCGGCCAGATCCGACTGATCTGGCTGAAATCTGACCAAAATCGGCTAGTGTATGGGGGCCTTTACTACAGCTTCTAACTAATTTGGTAATTTTTTTTGGGGGGGGGGGGGGCGGGATTCAGTTTTTTATGGGTAGCTGGGAGCTATTCAAATTGTTTCTGGGTGTGAGTACCTTGGACACCTGTTAGTTCTGCTCACATCCTGAGAAAGCAAATAGAAAACCACAAACACTTGTTCTTTGGCACCCAAATGCAGTAATTTACATGGGTTTTAGATGCTTTACACATCAACAACTTTGGTCCATATTGGGCGCAACATGTGTGATAAGTAATGGTTTAAGGTTTAAAACCAGCCGGACTGTAGTTTGTTATGGAGTTGTTATGGAGTTGACAACACAACTTACAAACACTGTTTGATGCACACAATGGGCCTTATTCTAGTTCACTCTTTCTGACCAAATCCTTCTTAGATTGACAAAATCATGTGCACTGCAGGGGGGCAGATTTAAAATGTGCAGAGAGCATTAGATTTGGGTGAGTTATTTTTTTTCTGTGCAGGGTAAATACTGGCTGCTTTATTTTTACACTGCAATATAGATCTCACTTTGAAGTAAAACCCTACCAAAATCTAATTCTCTGCACAAGTAACATCTGCCCCCCTGCAGTGCACATGGTTTTGTCCATCTGCACAAGTAACATCTGCCCCCCTGCAGTGCACATGGTTTTGTCCATCTAAGAAGGAATTTGTCAGAGTGAACCAAAATAACCCCCAATGTGTCAGGCCTTATAAAACACCAAAACTGGCCATGAACTGGCTATAATTCTGAGGTTACTATTCCCAGTGCTAACTGGTGGTTTTGGACTGTATTGAGTGCGAAGTTCTAAAGCATTTATGTTCAGGTGAACAGGTTCAAGATGTAATAGTTCAGATCTGTCAGCAATAGCATGGATAAAAAAAATGTATCCTGCTACCAATGACAAGGACGCTCAACTACATATTGTAGCCTATGACATGGTTGCATAAATATCCGATTTTTTTTTTTTAAACAAAAATTGTATTTATTTGATTTTAAAATATAATTTTTTTTTGTATTGAAATAAGATCTTCTTCCCTTATTAAGGAAAATATTTGATTTTAGATCTTTACACCTTGTTTTAGTAATACATAAACAATCTTTGAAGTGAGAACAGTAACAAAATGAACACCATAATAGAATAAATACACACCTATCAAGAAGTAAATTTCGGCTCTGCATTTCACTCAGTCAGTTGTTTGTGTCCGATTCAAATATGTCTTCTGTCTCATGTTTTTCCTCAACAGAAAAGGCTCTGTAGCATGCAACCAGCTTAAGTTTGGTTGTAGATGGAAATTGCACTATGAGAAGCAGCTCTTATAAATGGGGCAACTTTATATACTGTGAGAGCGCTAAATGAATATTGATAATGGGCTAATTAGATTTAAGTATATAAATAAGAGTGGTACCTGTAAAAAAGAGGATGGTTAATATAAATGTTTACACCCTTTTGGGGAAAATGTATATTGATATTGAGTCTTAGTGCTCCTGTCCCTATCTTACCCTACGATCTTCCGTCCTTCTGGAGTGTTTGAGTCTGGCCGAAGGTGCGGGTTCCTGGTATCCGGTGCCTGATGTTAATTGCACAGTTTACTGCAGTCTATCATTGTTGATGTTCCGGGCAGGCTGTTACTGCTGCGTGCCACGGGAACCGGGTATCTAGTGCCATGTTACTACATATGCGGGTCACTCCGGGCTTGTGATGTTGATGTTCCAATGCAGATCACCGCGGGAGCCGGAAGTTAAATATCCACTTTGTTTCAAGTTTCTTTAATTCTTTTACAAGATCGCCACCACGCCAATTTTTATTTTACTTTTTGTATGGCAGTGCATTTGAGGCCAGCTAGATTTTATAATGTTTTTTTTACAAAAATGATTGGAGACGATGTGAGTCCTAAGGCCCTTGATGTTGTAAATATGTTCTGCAAAACAAATTTTTGCTTTCCTTTTTGTTTGTCTGATGTACTGTATGTCAATGCGGATTACAGTACATCGGACAAACAAAAAGGAAAGCAAAAATTTGTTTTGCAGAACATATTTACAACATCATCAAGACTCAAACACTCCAGAAGGACAGAAGATCGTAGGGTAAGATAAGGACAGGAGCACTGGGACTCAATTTAAATATAAATTTTCCCCAAAAGGGTGTAAACATATTAACCATCCTCCTCCTTTTTCTTTTATACATACCACTTTTATTGATATATTTATGTACTTAATACTTACATCTAATTAGCACATTATCAATATTCATTTAGCACTCTCACAGCTTAGCTGCCTTTTCATTTCCCAAACTGTTGCATGTTTTGATTTGTACAAACATCCGGTACTTGTGAGTTATCCGGACGCCCGATTTCAAAATCGGGTCGGATCGGGCGCATCGCATCGCATGCGACCATCGGATGCGATGCGATGCGATGACCCGATTTTTCCATAGGAATCCATGTTAAAATGGACTGAGTCCATTTTAACATGGAATTCAATGGGAAAAAGGGGTCCTTTTCATACCCCTACTATCCAAGTGGGCATGGAGTTGGATATAAACCTGTGGCGAGCGTAGCGAGCCACCGAGCCCGAAGCGTGGCGAGCGTAGCGAGCCCCGCGAGGGGACACGGAATACCGTCCCCTCGCGGGGCTCGCTTCGCTCGCCACGCTTCGGGCTCGGTGGCTCGCTACAGGTTTATATCCAACTCCATGCCCACTTGGATAGTAGGGGTATGAAAAAGGACCCCTTTTTCCATAGGAATCATTTTAACATTGATTCCTATGGAAAAATCGGGTCATCGCATCCGATGGTCGCATGCGATGCGATGCGATATCGCATCGCATCGCATCTGATTGTATGCCTTAACTTAAGGCATACAATCAAAAAATCGGGCGTCCAGATAACTCACAAGTACCAAACATCCTTTCAATTCCTGCACTTAATGAAACTACGGTTTCATCTGCTTCAGAAAATTTATTACAGAAGCGTCTACCTGAAGTTGAGCTGCATAGGACTTTCACCAGGCTAGAGGAGATACTTGGCATAAAGTGTCCACTTCAAACATGTATGGTGCAAATGGTTTCATGGATGCACGAAAGTTGATGGCTGCATAATTTGATGATGATTGGCATGAGCAAACTATAGCCGCCTCAATTTCGGCAGGACAAAGCTTTTTTTTTTTTCTCCCCTGTACTTGGGATCAAGTAGATTAGCCAGCAAGTGGGCATCTGTGAGCGCAATTTTAGCTCTTTCCTTTGCCATCTTTACTGCATTGCTGTGGTGTCCATTCTCCAAGATCATCTTACAGCTTCTTCCACACTTGTTACATCCTCCGTGATTGTGCAGTTTCATCTTTGTGCACAATCCAGGGCTACAGCTTTGTCAAACAAAATAATCTTCAGCACTCTGCTTAATACATGTTTCTCTACCGTCCAATGGGATACTGGGTTATACTATGGGGATAGAGATCCTCCGCAGGAGAGACAGGCACATTAAAGCTTTCAGTGTGGGTGCACTGGCTCCTCCCCTCTATCTCCCTCCACTAGTCAGTTTAGAAAAATGTGCCTCAGGAGAGGCAGTGCTTTCTGGATGCTCCAGACTTTTTCTTCAAATTTTTAGTTTATTATTTTGGGGCGCTGCTTTGACCAGGCAGCTGTCCTACTTCGAGGGTGTCAGGGGTAGGGTCAGTCCCCGACCTCTTAAGGTGCAGAGCTGACCCTGCTGCCTGCAGGATAATCTGTCCTGAGTGGGGCCTGTCACCGCACAGCATTGCGCTGTAGCGAGCAGGCCCCCCAGCTGCCGCACACCCCTTGACTGGTCCGAAGACGTCTGTGGTGAGTACAGGTTGGGGGTCCCACAGGGGACACCCCAAACCGTTCCGTGCGGCAAGATGGCGGCGGCCCCTCGCAGGGACCGCGCGACCCCCCCTCATCACACTGGCATAGGGTGATGCCGCTGGACCACCAGGGATGCCTAGGGCGTTTTTAAACAATTTTATGTGAAAAGCGCTTCTTATGCCAGTTTAAATATACTGGAAGCGCCAGCTCTGTGTAAAGGGGGCGGGGCTTCGCTCAGAGCGGGACCAGGCTCTGCTGGGCGCGCCATGTCTCTGCTTCCTGCTTCACGCATCCAGTGGTCGCCATTACAGCGCCTCAGCGGCGTGGTGGATTTGATACTTTGCAGCAGAGACAGCAAGTTATAACAGCGCAGCAGCGTTGCTTAGCTGTGTTATTTACACTGTGTATGATATATCACTGTGTGTTTTGTGCGTTACCAGCTCACTCAAATCCGTGAGTTAAGGTTTAGGGTGTACTGGTCTCCTCATATTGCTCTGAGTTTACCCCACTGGCTAGTTAACCACTTGTACACACACCATAGTCTCTAATACAGAGGTGTATTACACTTATACTGTGTAGAGTTACAGTACATCAGGTGTGGGTGTTGTGTGTGCGCTGCTGGGGGTGTCCTGTTGCTTCATCATGGTGAAAAAGTTAACATGCATGGTGTGCAGCACAAAGTTCATTCCAGCTTCACAGTCACAGGATACCTGTGAGCCGTGTATGCTGCCACAGCCCAGTGGTGTAACCACTCAGGTAAGTGGGGTGCACAAGCTGATAGTCAAGAGCCTGCCTGGGCCAGCAGCAGAAACACCCTGAATGACGCTGTTGCTTCCCAGCTCTCTGCAAATACACAGCAGACGCAGAGGGTGCAAAGGGAATTAGCCATGTTGTCTGCCAGGGTTGATATTCTCACACCTCCCCCTACTCAGCTTTCAAAGCGGCCTGCTACTGCAATGGTCCCCGACTCTGATGATGATGATGACGACATCCTTGAAGTGGGAGATGGGGCAGATGAACAGGATACTGTTCAGGAGCAGTCTTTAGTTCATGGTTCTGAGGCTTTAATTAAGGCCATAGGGAAGTGTTAGAGCTTCCTATGGAGGAACCCTCTGAGGGAGATTCCTTTTTCATGACCCAGAGAAAGCAGCCGGTGTATTTCCCAGAACAGGCTGAATTAGAAAGTGCTTTTAAAGGTGCTTTGCAGAACATTGAAAAGAGGTTCCAGCTTTCAAAGTGGTTCACAAATGCATATCCCTTTGATCCTGTTGGTAGGAAGAAGTGGGAGGAACCGCCATCGGTGGATTCCTCTGTTTCCCGCCTTTCAAAGAAGGTGCTGTTACCAGTTCCTGGGGTGTCTACCCTCAAGGATGGTGCAGATAGGAGACTTGAAGCAACACTTAAGTCTATGTTCACGGCCAGTGGGGCTTCACAACGCCTGGTATTGGCCAGTTGCTGGATGGCTAAGGCCATTTATACTTGGTCCACGCAGATCCAAGAGGGTTTGTTGGGGGACATGCCGTGCTCAGATAGGTGAAAACCTGCGTCGCATTCAGGACACGACACGGGTGCTTTGTGAGGCACAGAAGGAATTGGGCGCTATAAACGCACAGAATTCTGCAATGGCCGTGTCAGCTAGGCGGGCTCTGTGGTTGCGCCAGTGGGTGGCTGATGTGGATTCCAAGAAGAGTGTAGAAAGCATACCTTTCACAGGGGAGAGGCTCTTTGGTAGTGAGCTGGACGACTGGATTTCTAAGGCTACTGCAGGAAAATTCGCGTTCCTCCCATCAGCACCCACTCCGGCATAATGCCCTTTCACTGGTCCCTCCCAGCAGTCCTTTCTTGGGTCCAAGTTCCGCCCTAAGGCCAGAGGCGCCTCTAATGCTAGCAGAGGCACTAAAGGGAAATTCAGGAAGCCAAACCCCTCAGGTCATCAGGACCGTTCCACCGCCCCTGCCACTTCCAAGCCGGCAGCATGAAGGGGTGCACCCACCACGAGACTGTCTCGAGGTGTGGGCCCGGTTGTTACACTTCAGCAAGGTGTGGGACGCCTCGTGCCTAGATTCCTGGGCCAGGAGTCTTATTTCGCTAGGTTACAGGCTGGAGTTTGCCAGGCCCCCTCCTCGACGCTACTTCAAGTCGGCCCTCCCAGCCTCAGTGGAGGATCAGTTGCTCCTTCAGGGAGCAATTCACAAGCTCCTCCTGTCCAAAGTAATCCTACCTGTACCAAGACAGGAGCAAGGCCAGGGTTACTATTCAAACCTGTTCCTTGTCCCCAAACCGGACGGTTCAGTAAGGCCCATTTTGAATCTGAAGTCGCTGAACCCCTTTCTGCAGGTGTTCAAATTCAAAATGGAGTCGCTCAGGTCGGTGATTGCCTCCCTGGAAAAAGGGTAATTTCTGGCCTCTGTAGACGTCAAGGATGTAGACGTCCCAATTTGGCCTCCCCATCAAGTCTTTCTAAGATTTGTGGTGGGAAACAGCCATTACCAGTTTCAGGCAATACCCTTTGGGATGTCAACTGCCCCGCGCGTCTTTACCAAGCTCATGGCAGAAATGATGGTCCTTCTCAGGCTGTCATACCCTACCTGGACGATCTGCTGATCAAGGCAGGATCGGAGGAGGCCCTGAGAAGTGCGTTAAATCTGACTACGCAGGTGTTGAGAGACCACGGGTGGATTTTAAACATACCAAAATCCTCGTTGCTCCCGAGCCGGAGAATGGTGTTCCTGGGTATGACTCTGGACACGATGGAGCAGAAGGTGTTCCTGCCGGCGTCAGCTTTACAGGACTTGGTAAGAGAGGTCCTATCAAACCCTTGGGTCTCGGTGCACCTCTGCCTGAGGCTCTTGGGCAAGATGGTTGCTTCAGTCGAAGCCATCCAGTATGCCAGGTTCCACTCCAGGACTTTTCAGCTGGATATCCTCACAAAAGATCAGGATCCCCCCGGCAAATGCACAGGAGGATTTGCCTGTCTGCGCAGACCAAACTCTCCCTGCAGTGGTGGCTAGATTCGCCAAATCTATTGGCGGGTCGCTGCTTCCAGATACAGGACTGGCTTCTGATTACCACGGATGCCAGTCTCAGAGACTGGGGAGCCGTGATACAGGGAGTCCGCCTGCAAGGCCGTTGGTCTCCGATGGAATCCATGCTGCATATAAACAACCTCGAACTGAGGGCTGTTCACTATGCCCTATTACAGGCGGAGCCTATGCTGCAGGGCAGGGCGGTACAAGTCCAGTCGGACAATGCAACTACGGTTGCCTACATCAACCGCCAAGGAGGGACAAGGAGCATGCCCTGTATGAGGGAAACCACCAGTATATTCTCCTGGGCGGAACGCCGTGTAAAAGCCCTGTCGGCCATCTTTATACCAGGAGTCGACAACTGGGAGGTGGATTTCCTCAGTCGTCACGATCTCCACCCCGGGGAGTGGAGACTTCACCCTCAGGTGTTCCAGGACCTGGTAGATCTTTGGGGGCTCCCTCAGATCGACCTTATGGCCTCACGGTTGAACCACAAGCTGGACAGGTACTGTGCCCGGACCAGGGATCCAGGGGCAACAGCAGTAGATGCCCTGACTTGGACGTGGGATTTTCAGCTGGTGTACCTGTTCCCACCGCTCTCGTTGCTGGCACGGGTGCTAAAGGGGATTCGACACCAGAGAGTAGAAGCCATTCTAGTGGCTCCAGACTGGCCTCGAAGGGCCTGGTACGGGGACATTCAGGCCATGCAGGTAGAAGACCCGTTGCGTCTTCCTCTAAGAAAAGATCTTCTCCTCCAGGGACCGTTTGTCTTTCAGGACTTAACCGCGGCTGCGTTTAACGGCCTGGAGGTTAAGCGGCAGATATTAGGCCTCAAGGGACTACATCCCTCTGTCATTACAACCATGATGCGTGCCAGGAAACCAGTCACGGCTTCTCACTACCATGTGATATGGAAGAAGTACATAGCCTGGTGTGAGAAAAATGCTTTGCCACCAGCAGTATTTCGTCTTAACAATCTGTTAAGATTCCTTCAAGCCGGTTTGGACTTGGGCCTCCGGTTGGGGTCCTTGAAGGTACAGATCTCGGCTCTGTGAGTATTTTTTCAGAAGAAACTGGCGCTGTTGCCGGAGGTCCACACCTTCCTGCAAGGGATGCTGAGGATTCAGCCTCCCTTTGTAACACCCACCGCGCCTTGGGACTTGGATGTGGTCCTCACCTTCCTTAAGTCCTCTTGGTTCGTTCCTTTGGAACAATCGGAGTTGAAACATCTTACTTGGAAGACTGTTGTCCTGCTGGCCTTAGCCAGGCGGGTGTCTGAGCTAGGGGCATTGTCTTGTAAAAGGCCTTACCTGGTATTCCATGAGGATCGGGCAGAGCTCAGGAACAGGCCGCAGTTTCTGCCAAAGGTTGTGTCCGCATTCCATCTGAACCAACCTATTGTGGTTCCTTCCAGCGCGGTACATCCTGATATCCCTCTCTTTGGATGTGGTACATACCCTCAAGGCGTATGTTAAACGTACAGCTAGAATCCGGAAGTCGGATAGTTTGTATTGTATGATGCGCAAAAGAAGGGCTCTCCTGCATCTACAAGGACCATAGCCCGGTGGATTCGATGCACGATACAACAGTCCTATGCATCGGCTGGGTTGTCCCTTCCTCCAGCGTTGAAGGCCCATTCCACAAGATCTGTTGGGACTTCTTGGGCGGCTGCCCGAGGGGTTTCGGCTCTGCAGCTGTGCAGGGCCGCAACTTGGTCAGGGAGTAACACGTTTGTCAAGTTCACAGGTTTGACTCTCTGGCCAGGGAGGATTACCAGTTCAGACAAGCGGTTCTACAGCAGACTCCGCACGTTCCCGCCCGTTCTGGTAGCTTTGGGACCTCCCCATAGTATAACCCAGTATCCCATTGGACGGTAGAGAAAATAGGATTTTGGGAACCTACCGGTAAATCCTTTTCTCGTAGTCCATATGGGATACTGGGAGCCCGCCTCAGTGCGGCTTTCTGCTGTAACGACACTGTTACTAACACGGTTAGGGCTTGTTGCCCTGTTGTCATATATTGACCTTCTTCAAGGATTATGGTGAACTCAGAAGTTGTTATGATTCACCTCTTTGTTGTTTTATGTTTATTATTTTGGTTTGGGTGTGCTGTGAGAATCTCACCACGTTATTGTTCACTTTACCTCCTCACATAGCTCTCCTTCGGCACAGTTTTTCATTAACTGACTAGTGGAGGGAGATAGAGGGGAGGAGCCAGTGCACCCACACTGAAAGCTTTATTGTGCCTGTCTCTCCTGCGGAGGATCTCTATCCCTAAAGTATAACCCAGTATCCCATATGGACTACGAGAAAAGGATTTACCGGTAGGTACCCAAAATCCTATTTATTAGTTTTTCAGAAAGTATTCATGTTTCCTGCCAGAGGTAGCCATACTTGGTAACGGCGAGTTTCTGCTTGTTCAGACTTCAAAAGTGAAACTGAAGAGCCATGAAAATCACAACATTTTTTTGTGAAACTGAAGCGCAATATGAAATCATTCTCCCCAGCTGAGCTATAAAGACTGCCCCAACCTACTTACCAAACTGTGTCTCAAAAATCAGGACCCTATGTGCGCCTGAAATTTGGCTATGCCCCCCACTTTTGCAGCTGTGGGGACATGGCCAGCAGCTCTGAGCTGCTGGCCATGCCCCCAGCCTTTCTTTGTCTGGGAATGTGCACAGTATCTATGCGCTGCTGCTGACGGGGGACTCCCAACTGCACCTGCTGCTGGACTCTGCCAGCCCTGGTGGGACGCAAGACCTTCCCAAAAAATCGGTGGTCCTGTGAGAATCTGGACAGTTGGGGGATGTATGTTAAATGTCTAAGTAAGTGTTGTGCGTTTTTTTTTTTTTTTTTAAATAGTGCAACTCTGGTCTGTGAGGTTGCCAGTGCCTCCTCGGATTTATTACTATAGTGGGTGCCCAACTAACATAAGTACCACATCTTCAGTTTAGGCACTTCTCATTGGTCTGCAAACTCCACACCAGTTATTCATGGAAGGTATGGCAGGATGTGCAGTTGTGCTGCTAATAGAATGAAACCAATAATTCCAAAATGTTTAAATCTGTGCAGTATGGAGGAAAATTGGAGTGGATTGCAAAATAATTGAGACTGTATTTTAAGCAAAATGTACCATGGGTTCTAAAAACTGTAAAACGATGTCTCCTCCATGGCCTGAGAGAATATGAACATAAAAGCCATAGTTTCTGATGATAGTGAAGGTTCTAGATCGCATATATAACATTCTCTAAAATGATATCCGCAGGTTGCTACATACAATTCTTCCACACTTTAGAAGGTTTGATACATCTTTCCATAAAGTCAAAGAAGGGAACAGCTAAAGAACGGATAACGTGCAAAGTACACCTTTTAATTTATATACAATAGTTCATATTTAATTAGCTGTTTATCAACAAGGGTGTACTTTTCCATAATGTGTGAAAATAAATTTTCAAGAGTAACCATCAGGGGTTAATGTGTAGGTAAAACCCATTGGTTCTGCAGTTTACACAGAATTGATCTTCACAAATGTCTATGCGGATAAAATGCTATTTAATTGAACACCCTTTCCCAGTGCTGTGTAGTAATAAACCATGATGGAAGCCCGGTAACTTAATTCATGTACCCCTATGACTGCTTTTATAGATTTGAAATAAAATATAGATTTGCTGTAATTAATTTTTTTCAAGATTTAATGTCTTCGTTTTATGTCTTACAGATGCAGAAATGACACCTGACGAAAGTAACTTGTTAAATGTGGACAAATGTACAAAATCATTGTCTCGCCTCCGGCAGGCTAAATGGTTCCAGGTAATGAACAAAAATTTGCTTTATGTGTAATGTTTGAAGTTAAATAATATGTGAAAAATATATTTTTTACCTAAAGTGGCTCTGTGTGTGATTTTGTATGTGTATCTACATACACGAGTCACATTTATTGACCACCTTCTACATTTAGCATAATCTGTGTTTAGCGTATGAAGTACATAACATGCTGTGCTCTGCCTGGGTGGGTATATAAGCTGTGTGATAGACTGTCTGCAAACATCACTCGTTGCGGTCATGGGTAAAAGGGGCGATTTTTATAGTTTGCGAAAAAGGATTATCAAATTTTGGGCCAAGGGTGGCAGTATTTCTCAAATTTCAGTTTGTGAACGGTTTGCATACTTCTGTGGTAAAGGTTTATTGTGACTTGACAAATGGCATTATTGCAAATAACTGACACGGAAACTGCAGAGCACCACAAGCCATTGGTGTGACTGGTCAAGGTCTGCTGCAAACATGCATCAGGGATGGGCAACACTCTACAGTGGAGCAGCTTACCGTGAGACTGTACCGGTAAACTAACCGTTCAGTGAACTCTGCTGTATTTGGGGCCCTGATGCATATGGATGTGAAGAAGGGTGTATTGGCGGAAAAGGCTTCAGTTTGCATGGCAGTATCTAAATTAAACATCCACTGATTGGCAAAGGGTTCTGCCCTATCAGACGGTTGGGATGTTACGTGAGATACATCAGAGAACAAATACCCTGCAACCATTGTTGGAAGGGAGTGGTCGCAGCATTATCGTGTAGTGAATGTTTACATCGTGATTTCATTATGTCTAAACTAATTAAAAACCTGTTCTTATTAGTTACAACCTTAAAACCTTAGGGATTCAAAAATTATCTGCTTTATGATCTAAAAGGAATAGCATGGTCAATTCATTATATATTTTATTGTTATAGTGGAATGTGTGTGTGTGTGTGTGTGTGTGTGTGTGTGTGTATGTGTGTATAGATATATATATATATATATATATATATATATATATATATATATATATATATATATATATATATATATATATATATATATATATATATATATATATATATATATATATATGAGAGATATAGATATATAGAATCTATCTATATCCCCAATATTCATAAACACGCTACCAGAAATGCAAATATAATAAGGTATACAAGTTAAAACAATCGTTACTTGGCTGCCTGACTACAAAATTCCCAGAGGGTTCAAGGAATAGAGTCCACAAAATGTTTTCCAATAGTGGAAAGGCGCCTATAATACAGAAACACAGTCCATAAGTGATAATTCTTTTTCAATGCTGCAACGAGGATTTCATCCCCAGGGACGTTTTTTATACATCTGATTGTACTATTGACTCTCCATTGAAGGACAAAATAAAAACTAATATTGGATGAAATCCTCGTTGCATCATTGAAAAAGAATTATCACTTATGGACTGTGTTTCTGTATTATAGGCGCCTTTCCACTATTGGAAAACATATATCTATCTATCTATATACAGTTATAATATATAAATAATGGGGTTTTAGATCATGAATTGATCAATGCGTTTAAGCTTCCTGTCCATTGTCAAAGGACCCCATGTAACCTCAAGTCCTGCACTAATAATATAGGGGTAGATTTATTAAGCTCGGTGAAGTGAGTGTCCTACAGTACCTGTCATTTTTTCAAACCAGGCCTGTAACTTCACAAGTAGGAGCTTATTGGCTGGTGATAAAAACCAGACAGTTTATCACTTCACGAGCTTAATAAATCTGCCCTTTAGTCTCTTAAGAACCTGGCAGCTGCTGACACATCATAGCTAAAATGAACATGTGCTTGTTTCCTGGTTTAGAGCTCATCTGCCAACTACCTTATGGCTTTTAAAGGTGAGACAATCACCAACACAACTCCTGATTAGCACTAAGGGGGCAGCTGTCACAGGTTTAAGATAAATGAGCTTACCTGGGGTGCATGAGAAAGCTATGATCACTATATTGAGATATATATTATATCTAGATCTATAGATGGATATCTATATGAATCCAAGGGTCCGGCACTCTGTGTACAAAAAAACTTGTTACGGTGCCCATCCGAAGATAAATATATATATCCAAAGAGGATGTCACTCAAACAATAATGCTCAGAAGCAATAATACACTGACTGCAGTATTTTCAGATCAACGTTTCAGAGTTTAACCCCTTTTTATCAAGACCATTGCATCAATTGTCTAGTACAATTAGGTAACTATGAACTAAAAAAAAAAAGGCTAACCGTACATCGCATCGCATCCCATCCCCTACAAGTGCCAAAATCGCATGGCACAAATGAAGTTCAAAACGCACAGCACACATCACAAAGTGTACGGGCACCTTAATGCGGATGTGCGCGTCTTTGGCGCTTCTGTCACACTTCCAGTTTTTGAGTTGTTCACATTGCGCATGGGCAGTATATGGGAAACGCGTTGTCCCTGGAAAATGTGTTGGGACAGGCTAGTACCAGGATGGGAGACCTCTTGGGAAATATCGATGCCGTAGTCTCAAAGAAATGTTTCCCCCTCACACACCGGCATTCATTTTATCTCCCCTTGTCCACCTCTTTCGTACCCCGTCTCACCTCTTTATCCCTCTGCACTTATACTTCCCCTGTCTCTTCCATCTCTGAATGTCTCTGCCTTGCCTTTTTCACCCCCTCTCTCTCTACCTGGTACGGTCTCTAGCTCAGTCCCAGACACCCTGTCAGACTTCTTTCTCTATTTTTTGCTCTTTCTCTCTAGACAGAACCCTCCTAGATGGAGAGTGATTTTGCTCTAGATATAAACATATGTATGTTTTTTTCTTTCAATTAAGGTTATTAAAGGTTCTCTGGGTTTTCAAGCAACTGAAAAATGCACAAATGTTTCATTTTGCATTGAATCCTTTAAGAAAATCTCAGCAGATCTCTTACACGATACATATTTGTATAGAGGTTTGATCTTGATAAGCAAGTATTGTATGTAATGTAAAAAGAAGTATAGCTGGATTATAATTGGTCCTATGAATGCAGTGTCAATGGTTTAGTTCAGCGGTTCTGAACCGCTGTGGGTCTGACCTTCTCAGCATGGGGTCGGGACTCCATGTTGCTGACCATCAGGCTGATGACTTTTCTAATCTCAGTGATTCAAGGAGTCTGAGACATCTTTTGAATGGTCTGTTATTTTAGACTCCTCCCAACATTTTGTACCTCCACAATGCTGTCTGCTGACTACACATGTGATGACCTTATTACGCAGTCACTTGCTGGGGTCCTGTAATTATTTTTCTTGTCTGATGGGGTCCCAGAGAAAATAGTTTGAGGACCCCTGGTTTAGTTCATGCTCTATTCTGTTAGAAACAAGTTTAGAATTGAACCAAAGACCTTGGTGTTGTGAGGCAATAATGCTGCATTACCAAGTTTGTTTTTTTTTGTATTTTTTCAAGGTTTATTGTGCTTCCATTTTATGTAAATTAATGCTTTCTTTACCACATCTGTCTTTTCAGGCACATGCAGATAGTTTACAATCTTGTGTTCTTATTATCCGCATTTTTCGTGACTTGCGTCATAGAGTACCAACATGGAGAGCTCTCTCTGACTGGGTAAGTAGGAGACCTAAGTTCCCTACTATGTGTAAAAAAAAAAAAAAAAAAAAAATATTTAATTCTTTTTTTGTTTCAAATGTTGACATGTTTTTTTTTTTTTTTTTGGTACTTTTGTATTATCACGGCGCCCATCGCATACCACTAATTAAGGTATGCGATGGGACCCGATTTCAGACTTTCCCCGGGCTGAGTATACAATTTTAACATCACGTCGCATCGCATGCCATTATAATGGCATGCGATGTGACTGGATCATGCCCGATTTGGGCTTATTCCCATGTTAAATGCCCCCCCAGACCCGATTTTTAATTGTATCCCCACCCTGATGGGTAATGAGTATGTTAAATGCCCCCCCATTGTTAACGCCAACCCGAAGCATGGCGAGCGCAGCGGTAAGCGTCCTCCGACCTTTTCATACCCCCACTATCCACGTCGGCGTGGAGTTGATTTTATATAGTGTGGCGAGGGGACGTGGATTACTTAAAATGTATTCCGCATCCCCTCGCGGGGCTCGCCATGCTTCGGGCTCGTATTCAGTGTCCCCTTGCGGGGCTCGCCACACTTCAGGGTCACTGCGCTCGCCACACTATGTAAAATCAACTCCACGCCGACGTGGATAGTGGGGGTATCAAAAGGTTGGAGGACGCATACTGCCGCTCACTTCGGGTTGGCGTTGATAGTGGGGTGGCGTTAACAATGGGGGGCCATTTAACATAGTCATTACCCATCATGGTAGGTGTACAGTCAAAAATCGGGTCTGGGGGGCATTTAACATAGGAATTGGGCATCTGGGTGCTTGTACAACTTAAAATCTGGTCCCATCACATGTGATGCAATTTTTTTGGTTGTACAATGCCCTGCGATGGAAATCTGGGGCGCCGCGATAATACACAAGTACCTTTTTTTTTTATTTATTTTTTTAAATAGTTTAGCTGGGTAAATATTACTTATATAACTGTCTAAATTGAGAGACTAAAAATATAAGATACAGTAATAGCCACTTGTATAATTAAAAAAAACTAATGTATTGCATATGAATGAATTTAAATGGATCTCACTGTACATATGTAAATTCCCAATTCTGCCCAGTACATTCATTTTAGTAGAAATGTTCGAAATCCATCTATTTATGCAATTTTGTTGCATTAAAATGTTTGAAGTTTCTGAATTGAGGTAAATGGTCATATCACTGTACACTTGCATACCTCCCAACACGACCCTCTCCAGGAGAGAGACAATGCTCTGTTTCTGGACATCCTTCTTAATTTGATTGCCTTCACCCGTCCTGACCTAAACAGGTTAAATGGCAATAAAGGTGTTTCAACCCAGGTGATAGTCATCAGAAATTAAGAAGGAAGTCCAGAAACAGAGCATTCTGTCCCTCCTGGAGTGGGTCATGTTGGGAGGTATGTACTTGCCCCTTTTTTCCAGTGTTAAGTGTAGCTTCAGTGATTGTAATCCATAAAGCAACTAGTGTGTAGAATTCTACAAACCTCGTCCGTGACAACACCCCCCCCCCCCTTTTGCTCTCAGGATACAAATGTGAATTTTTATTACTTGTATTCAACTAAAAATATTACTATGCCTGAGTTGTAACCATTTCCTTTGTGTTGTAGGCATTGGAAGTACTAGTAGAAAAGGTCCTGAGTTCTGCCTCCTTACCACTCTCTCCTGCAGATGCGGCACAAAGGGTGTTAGAGTGTATTGCATCTGGAGTCCTCCTTTTGGGTTGGTTTCTTCATGCAGATTCTTTGTAATATTATGTCTGATAATCCTACACGGTTTGTAGATCTAGAAATAAATGAATGTTTTCTGCAGTTAGTTTTAAACTACAAATATAGGCGCTGCTTTCTTTTCATTAATTTAGAAAAAGTAATGAGTGAATTTACATTCATTTATATATGACATGGATAAATGTTGCTGTGTTCTATCTGGTAATAAATAAATAAGCTTGAAGCAAAATATACAGTTATTTATATAGTGCACACATATTCCGCATAGTTTTTCAGAGAATATGTGCACATTCACATCAGTCCCTGCCCCAGTGGAGATTACAATCTATATTCCCTATTGTTGCAAGCCAATTACCCTACCAGTATATTTTTGGATTGTGGGAACAAACTGGAGTACCCGAAGGAAACACAAACACTGTGAGAATATACAAACGCCTCACTGTTAGGGCCATGGTGGGAATCCATCCCATGACCTCTGTGCTGTGTGGCAGTAATGCTAACCATTACACTGTCTGATGCTCTCATGTAGTATAATGATGTGATTACTTTTACCTTATGAAGCTGGTTCAACGACGTTTAGTCGTATACCATCCAGCTGCATTCAGATGTTGCAGATTCAGAGTTCAATGCTCTTAATCCCACTGCATATTCAAGATATCAGTGTTATACACACCCTTACCCTCAACAACCTATGATCCCATGGTATGCCTCTCTATGCTTCCACACGCTAACAGCTTAAATATGCAGTGGGATTAAGTTGGATTGACATCAGAGCTTGCAATATCAGAATGCAGCTAAGGGCACGAAGGGCCTGATTGCAGGACAAATTTGTCCTCCAAAATGGGCAAAACCATGTGCACTGCAGGTGAGCAAACGAACATGTGCAGAGAGAGTGAGTAACTTACCCTGCACAGAGACAAAAGAACTCTGCTATTTTATAGATTCAGACAGATTTGGCAGTGTAAAAATAAAGCAGTTTCAACACACCTCACCCAAATTTAACGCTTTGCAGATGTTACATTTGCCCCACCTGCAGTGCACATGGAATTTTGCCCATTTGAAGAAAAAAATTGCCCTGCGATCAGGTCTGAATTAGGTCCTAAAGCCCCGCACACACGGTGCAATTTCAGCTATTATTGCAAGGGATATGGTTGCTGAGTGACCATATGCCTGTGTGTATGGGGTGACTGATGCCAGGAGTGCGCTCCAGCTTACCAGCACTGGGGTGGTCGCTCGTCATAGCAGCTTCCTCCATCAATCAGCTCTTTGCCTGTGCGTCTCCCCCTGGCAGCGTCTCCTTTCATCAGAGACCTCTCTGGTTGCTGATGAAAACGGGACACTGAGCAATATATTGCTCCGTATGTACAGAGCTTAAGTACTGTTACTTTGAAATCCACAATAAGTGCTGTATTTATAAAAATGGCTACAATTGGATTCTGCTAAATGGCAATTTGCCAACCACCGGGTAGGTGAAAAAAAAATCCAGGTAGTGCTGGCTTTCTGAGAAAATTGCATAACCCCCAGTGAACTAATTACCTCTGGTAATTTACCACAGCTAATTGAATTCCCCCTCATGATTTTAGTTAAATTTTTATGTTTAAAGTAGTGCATTATGTCCATACAATTGTTTTCACTTTGCCAGTAGTTTATGATCTTAAATGGAATGTTGTGAATATTTGTTACTGGAAAGTAATGCCGTTTTTGCTTTCGCTTACGTATATGAAATCAATGTACAATAGTTCAAAATGTGCTTCAAATGATTATATTGGATTATTTGATTGAATGAATAGTATATTATATGTCTAGGCCTGTAATGTATTCATTTCTACAATGCTTCCTTTATATTCATAACTTGTATATTTTAGGAGTATTTTTTTGTTGCATTTTACTTTAGCTTGGCATTTTAATAAACCGAAAAGCAATATTGTATGTTATAAGCATATTAATATCTATCTATCTATCTATCTATCTATCTATCTATCTATCTATCTATCATAGGTATGTAACTATTTATTTTATTGTAACTCTCTTCAGATGGGCCAGGTCTGAAGGATCCCTGTGAGAAGGAATCCAGTGATATTTTTGAATCTATGACCAAGCAAGAACGAGAGGACATCACAACTAGTGCTCAGGTACTTGGCATAAATTCCTATAGTCCTCTTACTATGTAAATCATACTAAAACACTGCACAGGGATGACAGAAATAAATAACAAATATTCTTCCTCTACAGCATGCAGTCAGGCTGATTACCTTCCGGAAGATCCACAAGATATTGGGTATGGAACCTATACGCACTGGAAGAAACAGGCAGAATAAGAAGCGTCCGCATGATAAAGATACTGATAAAGATACTGATAAAGATACTGATAAAAATACTGATAAAGATACTGATAAAGAAGTGGGAGGAGCGGAAAAGAAGGTTAAGACAGAGGATGCACAAATCGTTTAACCAAATGACCTATGATTTCTGACACGTATTACACACCTGTAAATAAAGCCTTCAACAGAATTTGACAATGGATAGTTGTGTTCAGACTTCTTGTTTGCAGCTTATATCCACATTTATCAAAGTAAATATACAGACATTAAACTGCAGTTTTCTTTTTAGTATGTGACTGCACAGGGGAATCATGTATGAACCACATGTGTTCCTCTTGCTTTGTCATTCATTTAAAAGAAAGCTGCTGCATCTCTGCACCTATTTCTCCAATCGGTAATACGCATAGCCTAAATTTAACTAAATTTATATACAGTAGTAAGCTATAAACCATGTTCTGCAGTCTCCAGTGACTGAGCGTGATGATGTATCCAGACTTGGATCTGTAGTACACCTAGCTAATACCACTGCAATCTATACACAAATATTTAACAATTTTAAAATTTTCAGTTCAAAATTAATTTCCTTTTTGTAAATGGAAACTTTTGAACCTTTTTTCTGAAGTGTCAGCTTGTGTTTTTTTTTTTTTTTTTTTTATTAAAATGATTATAGGGGCCAGAGTAGAAATGTATATACTGTTAGAAGGGTAGTGTCAGACAGGTATTTGAGAACACTTGTTGTTGATACCAGAATAACAATGGATTGAAAGGGTACAGCATGTAACATTCACTTTGATTTCATGGGCCAGATGTTTTAAGCTTCAAAAAGTGGTAAAGTGGAGAGTGATAAACAGCCAATCAGCTCCTACCTCATTTTTTAATCCCAGGCATGTAACATGGCAGGAGCTGATTGGCTAGTTGTTTATCACTCTCTATTTTATCACTTTTTGAAGCTTGATGCATCTAGCCAGGTAGTTTGTTCCCTTTTCCAAGTATGAATGTAACATTTGGAGCTTGTGCACTGAGGTTGTGGCACTCAGTCAGCAAATGTTCTAAAAACATTATACTCCTTCCTTTCAACCCACATGTGCATCTATTCTAAGTTTGCAGTACATATGTTATATGACCGCATGTAGATGTTTAACAGTAAGGCAGACAGAAGTACACAAATTTTGACAGATCATTTGCAAATGTATACACAGACAAGCTTGTAGCACACATGACCGATCGTTTAATCTTTTCAAGCAGATGTTAGTTTTACATATAAGCATAGATTTGAGTTTTTATCCTGTGATTTAGTAGTTTATACTGTTAAAAAAAATTGTTTTGTGCTTTTGAATTGTTTTACTTTTCATAATGTTCTGTACATTTGTTCTAGTTTGTCATAAAAGTATTAAAGTTAAAATGCTTAATATCCTGTCTTTTTCAGGGATATCCTATGTGACATTTGGCATGTTTGCAAATGTTGAGTTTAAATTTGTTTTACTTTGCTAAAATGCACCTAAATTTGGATTTCTACTACATTGGTTCCTACAGCCACCTATATTTCCTCATTCGTAATATAAATAAACAAGTGTAAACAAAACATATATTACATTGTTAAAGAGCATACTCATTGCATTAAAGATTTTTATGCTTTTATACACAGAAGCTCAAGCATATTCCACACAATTTGGTAATTGGGTCTATTTTGAACATAAATGTGCGGATTATGAATGGTTAAATGGTGCCACAAAGGTTTCGTAGTGCCTAATACATGATTGAGCAAAAAAACAAATTAATGAATTGCAGCACAAGGCAATTTAGGACAAGTACATGGTAAAAAAAAAAAAAAAAGACGGTTGCATCAGGGGGCAGGACAGTGAAGCAGTTACTAGGGTGGCAATGATTTATACATTCTGAGGGGTCGATCCTATTAACCCTGAAGGGTACAAGTTGCAGTTCAGGTGCTGTTTTCAGCGTGAAAATTGCACCCAAATGGCAACTTGCACTCTTTGGGGTTAATAGGATCAACCCCTACAGTTGAGAGTAAAGCAAAAAAGAGCAAGTAACTTTACTTGGAGAAACCATGCTACAATGGCAGAGGCTTGCATTAATTTATTTTGCATGCAGGGTAAGTATTTCTTCTACGATCCCCATGGCAGCCATACTCAGAGATAATTCCCCTTACCTAGATTTAGACAGGATGATTTTTTTTTTCTTCCAACAGGGACCGCCCATCTAAGGTATAAACCTGTTCTCACTTCTCCCCTTACCTTTATGTCTTTTTTTTCCTATCGCCTATAAAATTTAATTTCAATTTAGGTTGAGTAGGGTAGCTTTGTTTATTTGACTTGGCTTACCTTATGGCTCTTTGCCTGGGATGGCTTCCCGGGGAATGAGTGGAGGATATGGCCCATCGCCCGTAGGGTTGACACCGGCTCCTGCAGTGAGTGTGGCCGCAGACTAAAGATAGCTGCCGTCACCTGCATTGAACGGATTTCCCTCTGGATTTCATTGTGTTGCAGCAGGATGCTCACTGAGGAATGTAGTCATGGATCCCCCATATCTTTTGGGCTGTAGTTTTACTTTTACTTAGTTAAAAAAATATGTAAATGTTTCTTCTGCTACTGTGCCTCCTATCAAGAAAAGGACTGTAAAAAAGTATGTTTAGATAGTCATTACCTGATCTGATAAAGGAATCAGATGTGAAGATTGCAGCAGCCATCATGTCACTGAGGATTCCAAGCTAGAAGTATTAAAACCACTGATGGCATGGATGAGAAGTCATTTGTGAATAAAGAGCTTTCTCAGTTACAGCCTTCTGAACGGTCCAGATCCCAGGCAAGTCTGGATTATGATGCTATTGCATCTTCTGATTGGCGTGAAGATTTATATGAATGCTTCAGTGATGAGGCGGGAGAAATTAAAGGGGAAGTTAGATTGTCAGATTTGGTAGCAAGTATGTTAAATATGCACAAATCTTTAGATTATAAGGAGGCAATTGATCCGGTGGCGGGTCAAGATCTTTTGTTTGAGGACAGATCAAAAAGTGGAAGATGTTTACAGTTCATCAGATGATGAAAGATCTGATTTCAAGGGAATGTATTGCTCTGCAATAAAGGGATTCTTGTAAGAACTTACCCTTATAATCCCTTTCTATGATACTATCCTGGTGACACAGCTACACTGCGCTGTAGATGAAAGCAAAGAAATATATATGTATAATTGAAGAAAATTCAGAAATCTATTTCTTATGAGAGAGCGCTACTCAATTGTATACAATAAAAAGTGTTTATTTAAGGTTGTTATACATTTCTACACAACCAATCAATAAAATACATAAATAGTTAAAACATAATTCTCACTCCCGGTGTATTGATGTTTGCCTTAACCTGATTGTTCAAATCACAAAGAACAAATGTCCGGTGTTTGAATTGAATAGAATTTGCAAAGAATAGTGGTAACCCCTAATAAATATAATATTCCACTTTGGATCTGTTCCAAAACAATTTGGCAAATATATATCCACTAGGACCGATGATCAATTAGGCGTGATGTCATCCAGCTCAGGTATTGATATTAAAAACTTTAGTGGTAATTTTTAGTCATACCTATAGAACTCCAAATGGACACGGTAGAGGTATGAGAGGAGCTAATGACGTGCCGTTGATGGTATGTTTGAGCAGGGATCGAGCTGTCAGTCTCAACACTATGCATTGCACAGACTCCTTCCTCGTGGACTCGCCAGATGGAGCGGTGGATGGTGGTCACCACAATTAGAGTTCTCAGCACAGACACCAATGAGGTTTAGTTGTAGAATCAGGGTTAAGGTTCACACAAGGGAGATGAGATGCCCAAAATTCATACATTGGGCTCTAGTAGGGTCCATCCGAGCCAGCCACCTATGCTAAACTTTCAGAGGCAGACTTCTCCCTTCCGCATCCCATCATGTCTCAGTTAAACTTCCAGAGCACACTAGGATACATTAACTCAGTACAACACCTGAACATATTATATGCACAATCAATTTTTAAACAACCATTATAGCATGACAACACATGAAACGGTATTACTTACTGAGCGTAAGGGAGGGATCGCTGTGTCACCAGGATAGTATCAGAGAAAGGGATTCGAACGGTAAGTTCTTACAAAAATCTATTTTTCTCTTTCAACTATCCTGGTGACACAGCTACAAACGGGGACGTTCAAGAGCCGGTCCTTTGGGAGGGTATGCTCAGGTTTGCAGTTCTCTGCACTAATCGCCTGAATGATATGTCCTCCGGCGCGAACTCATGGAACCTATAAAAATTTGGTAAAAGTGTGAACAGATGACCAAGTGGCAGTCTTGCATACTTGTTCAGCCGTAGCTCCATGGCGCACCGCCCAAGAGGTAGCAACCAACCTGGTGGTATGAGCGTTAATCCTGGAAGGCACTGGTCTGCCAACTTTAGTGTATGCAAAAGCAATTACCGACCTCAACCACCTAGCAATGGTCTGTTTTGAAGCAGGCCAGCTATTTTTGTGTACATCATACAACACCAATAAAGAATCAGTCTTATGGAGATCCTTCACTCTGTCCACATAAATGCGTGAACAACATCAAAATTTTTAAGTCTGTCCCTTTTTTTGGGGGTTTCCTCCGGAGGACTGAACACCGGAAGGACAATCTCTTGGTTTAAGTGGAATGAGAAAACCATTTTTGGCAAAAACTTAGGAACTGTTTGTAACACAGTCCTATCATTATGGAAAATAAAAAAAATTGAGGCTTACAAGATAATGCTCCTAACTCAGAAACACGCCTAGCTGAGGCGATAGCCAACAAAAAGGTAAATTTCCATGTAAGAAATTTCAGGTCAACCTTCCTTATTGGTTCAAAAGGAGGTTTTTGAAGAACTGTCAACACCAGGGACAAATCCCATGGTGCTACTGGCTGTTTATAAGGAGGTTTCAATCTCCTAACCCCCTGCAGAAAAGTCTGCACCTTCGGGATTAAGGCCACTTTCTTTTGGAAGAAGATGGATAAGGCCGAAATCGGAACCTTCAAAAACTGAAGACTCCCGAAGAAAAACCATCCTGTAAAAATTCAAGTAGTCTTGAAATCTTAAATCTAGGAGTGTGAGCCCTCTGTTGCTCACACCACCTAATGTATGTTTTCCACACTCTATATTAATTTGCGGAAGACACTGGCTTTCTTGCCTTAAATCATAGTAGTTATTACAGCATCTGAAAACCCCTTCTTTAAGATGGAGGTTTCAATAGCCAGGCTGTTAAATTCAGCCGAACTAGGTCCTGATGAAATGGACCCTGTCTTAGCAGGTCTGGTCATAGAGGAAGATGCCACGACGCTGTCGATAATCTCAGAATGTCGGAGTACCAAGATCTCCTTGGCCAATCCGGTGTTATCATGATTACACAAATCCCCTGGGATCTTACTCTCTTCAGCACCCGGGCAAACTATGGGAATGGAGGAAAAATGTAAGCTAACTTGACGTTCCAAGGCACAGTCATTGCATCCACTGCCCACGCCAGCGGATCCCTGGTCCTGGAACAGAACCTGGGTACTTGACAATTGAGTCTTGACGCCATCAAATCCACCTCCGGAAGGCCCCAAAGAGCCACAATCTCCTGTAACACCTGTGGATGTAGTGCCCATTCCCCTTCCAGAAGCTCCTCCCTGCTCAGGAAATCCGCTTCCACATTCTTGATTCCTGGAATGAACACCGCAGACAAGGCCGGGACATTGTTTTCTGCCCATTGAAGAATCTGAGACACTTCCAGCATTGCCATTTTGCTGCGTGTGCCCTCTTGATGGTTAAAATATGCCACCGCTGTGGCATTGTCCGATTGAATGCGAATGGGAGAACCTTTTAGCCTCTCCTCCGCCTGAGACAATGTCTTCCAGACCGCTTGTAACTCCCATAAATTTATTTTAATTTATTAAGTACTGACTCCTCCCTGGACCACAGGCCCTGTAATCTCAAATCCAGAGCCACTGCACCCCAGCCCCTGAGACTGTCATCGGTGGTGACCACCAGCCACTCCCAAGACTGGAGGGCTCGGCCCCACTGGAGAGAGTCCGCATCCGTCCACCACAGTAGAGGATTTGCTAAACTAGTTGACAAATGTTCTTGGCCTTCGATTCTGGCAGGAACACCCCATGTAAGTGGGTAATCCAGTATGACTCCCAAGAACTGAATTCTGGGACACAGGTGAGACTTCTGCAGGTTCAGCATCCAGCTGTGATCTTGCAAAAACTGAATAGCCTCTGATAGGTCTTGTTGCAATTTCTCTGCAGCCTCTGCCTTGAACAATAGATCGTCCAAATACGGAATGACCACTATTCCTTTCAGTCTGAGGACAGTTGCCATTACCGCCATAATCTTTGTAAATACCCTTTGGGCTGTATCCAGCCCAAAGGGTAGTGCCTGGAACTGTAGGTGTAAGTCCCCAATCGCAAAATGCAGTAGACTGATGTTCTGCACAAATAGGAACGTGTAAATATGTGTCTTGAATGTCCATAGACGCTAGAAATTCAACTTGTCCCTGGCACGATGTCTCTGTCTCACAAGCCATTCCCTGTGCCACATAGGATAGAGGACTCCAGGTGCATTCCCTGTTCTGATTGGGGGTCACATGATCCAGGTAGCTCAAGTTACTTCCTGGTTCTGTGTACTGCTGCTGCGGCTGATGCCACAGCCTGCGGCTAATTACCAATTACCTGGAGGAATAAAAGCCAGCTTCCCAGACTCCTCCTTGTCTTGAACAACTTGTCAGTTCCCCTGCAAGTTCTCCAGCGTCAAGCTCTCCAAGACTCCCCACTTGCTCCAGAGATCCGGCTACCTGTGTCCCGCTGTTACCTGCTATCGTCTGCTGCTTACCTGGTCATTCCAGTCCTGCCTGAAGTTTCCACTAAGTTCCATCTTCAAGTGTGATTCAGCTCTGTGTGCAGCCTAGGTTACCAGTACAGTCTCCGGATACCAGTGGGTTATCTTACTTGTTACCTCTTGGCTTCCAGGCTGCCCCAGTGATCACCATCGAGTACCATCTACCGGCTCCCAGGCCGCACCATCGAGTATCGTCATCTGGCTCCCAGGCCGCATCATCAAATACCATCGACCGGTTCCCAGGCCGCAGGTCTTCTACTAAGTACACATTGCTACCATCATTCCTCTGTGCCCTCTGTGTTTCTACCCAGCATTCAGTGCCATTGATCCACCATCGATGGTTTAAGTACCCGTTACCATCTCTGCTCTACCCGTCTCCAGAGTATCACCCCTGCTAAGTCACAGAGGAACCTGGGCAGAGGGCCTTGAGCTGGTCGGAAGTTGCAGCGAAGTCCATATCCCCTTGCGGGGGTCACTGGTGAATACTACTGTTGGGTTAGACTCCACACCTCTGTCTTAGGTCTAGCCAATCCTCTGTGTCCCCAGCAGGTCATCACCTCCATCTCTCCGTGCATGAGCTCCAGATACAGTAGGAGCAAGTTTCATCTTTGCTCCTTTGGCCATGGCTATTCTATTGTTCTCAGCTGCAATACGTATTGTATTGCAGCTGAGAACAATAGAATAGCCATGGCTAGCCATGACTAGCCATGACCAAAGGAGCAAAGATGAAACTTGCTCCTACTGTACCAAAGACCACCAAGCTTCCGGTTCCCTGCGCCCTCCACTGGCTCACCCAGGTCATTGCCGGGAACACAGCAAGTCCAGGACGTGACAGGCACTAAGAAAAGAATGGAGTAGAACCCCTTCTTTCTTTCCTCTCGCGGTACCGGAACCACCACACCCTTTTCCAGGAGGGACTGCGCCGCCCCCAAAAGGGCTGTTCTGAGGCGTGCCTTTCTAGTAGTAGTAGTAGTAGTATGTTTATTTATAAGGTGCCACAAAGTGTCCGCAGCGCCGTACATAGCAAACAAAAAAAATAATTACAAGGTAACGTACAGGGTGTGTTGATAAAATACAGCATAAATAGGGTATAGCTGGTAAAACTAAAATCAGTATAAGTTCTGAAGTAGGTGTTGAAATTGTCGAGGAGACTGAAGATGAAGTAGAGGAAGGGAAGAACAGGGCAGGAGCACTGGTGAGGTAAAGAGGTGAGTACGTGAGGAAGGAGGGCCCTACTCATAAGAGTTAACAGACTAAATGGAGGTGGGTGGACGAACGAAAAACAATAGGATAAGTAGGAACAGATGGAGGGGTAGGGTAGGCAGGATAGGAGGAACAAAAGAGGTTAGGAGGAGGAGGGATAGGCCAGTCGGAAGAAGTGGGTTTTGAGGGAGCGCTTGAAGGAGGTAAGGGAATCAGAAAGCCTGATGGGTGGCGGGAGGTTGTTCCAGTGCAGGGGAGGCAGTGCGAGAGAAGTCTTTGACACGGGAGTGGGAGGAGGTGATTAGGTGAGAGGTCAGTCGGCGGCAGAGCGAAGAGGACGGGAGGGAGTGTGGATAGAGATCAGTGAAGAGAGGTAAGAAGCGGTGGAGGAGGAGAGAGCCTTGTAGGTGGTGGTGAGGAGTTTAAAGAGAACCCAGAAAGGAATGGGGAGCCAGTGAAGAGATAGACAGAGGGGGAGGTGGAGCGGCGGGAGAGGAAGATGCGCCTAGCAGCAGCGTTAAGAATGGATTGGAGAGGGGCGAGGCGGGCGAGAGGTAGCCCAGAGAGAAGGATGTTGCAGTAGTCAAGGCGGGAGATGACAAGAGAGTGAATGAGAATTTTGGTTGCGTCAGTGGAGAGGAGTGGTCTGATGTGCGAGATGTTGCTGTTGCACCATTGCTCTCTCGGCAATGGTGTAGGCAGGAACTTTCTTGGAGGGACTCCCTTCAGGTTTATCCTGTAACCCTGGGACACCACATTGAGGACCCAAGGATCCTGGCCTAATAAGGCCCAATTGTCCCGGTACTGCAAGAGGCGACCCTCCCACCCTGAGGTCAGATTGGGGAGTCTCCTGGCCGTCATGCTGAAGGCTTCTCATCACCCTTGGAAGCCTGCTTCTTTGTAAAGGCCCCAAAGCGGGATTTTTAAGCTTTTCCAGCCTGAAATCTTCCTTTGCTGGATTGTCCCTTAAAGGATGCACCTCCTCTAAAGGAGGGCCGAAAGGACGAGCGAAAAACAGAAAACCTCGAATTCTGTTTTGCTGCTGGTGTTGGAAGAAAAGTACTATTCCCACCTGTAGCCTGTTTAATAATGGCTTCCAACTCTGAACCAAACAATAAATCACCTTTAAAAGCCAAAGCCTCTAAAGACTTCTTGGACTCATTGTCCGCATCCCATGCCCTGAGCCACAAAGCTCTCCGTGCATTTACAGAGACTGCTGACACTTTGGATGCCATTTTAATAGCCTCTTCACCAGCTTCTAAATTGTATTCTGCCGCCGCTCTCAACTTTTCAGCCAGAGCTAAGGCCTCTGAATCTGGCTGCAACAAACCACATATGGAGTTTACCCACACAATCATAGCTTTGGACACCCATGCAGAAGCAATCATTGGTCTAAGGGGTATAACCCACACCTTCAAAAATTGCTTTAAGGCAGCCCTCTGACTTTTTTGGTCTACAGGGTGTTTAAACGCAGCCCCGCCTTGCACAGGCAGCATGGTAGCTTTTGACAACCTAGCTACCGGTGCATCTACCGAGGGAACCTTTTCCCATAATTTAACATGCTCCTCCGGCATGGGATATAGGTTTAAAAACCTTTTTGGCATTTGGAGTTTCTTATTGGGTGTTTTCCAAGCCCCTTCCAGCAGATCCTGCAAACCCTCATCTGAGGGAAAGGTAACTGCCTCTCTATGCTATGTCTTTTGAAAACTCCCTGTGCTGGAGGTTTATTTTCCTCAGACAAATTTAAATCTTCAACACCAGGGACAGAACTTTCAATATCATTCCTCTGGTCCAGGACATATCTGCCCCGCACTCTCCCTCCTCCTCTGAATCCCCATATAAGATAGGCGGAGAGGATAAGGACTGCCTAGAGCCAGCCTCAGGCTCCTTTGAAAACTGCTCCATAAGGGTATTAAATCTGCTTATGCAGAAACGCAGGCTCCCCCTGTGATAAAGGATGGAGCTCGTAGATTGCTGAGAGGATGACAATGGTCTAGGAGATTTAACCAGCTCATCCCTCTGTCTATTCAAAACCTGCACTAAAGCAGTTACAAACTCAGGGCTGCAGCCCACGCAGGTTCAGGCTGTTCCACCCTCTGAGCTTGTGCTCCTCTGAGTACAGCTTCACACACAGGGCAAATATTCCCTTGAGTCATCTGTTCAGGGGTTAAATTAAGCCCACAGAATTTGCAATTATTCAATGTGGTGAGGGCTCCCTCCCCCATAACAGCATAATGCCTTTCTGTCATGTTTACAACACAGTGCAAAATGTCAGGCGACAGTACTGAGGCCGGTTTCACACACTCCGGCTCCTGCCGGACGGTGAAATCCCGCACGGCCAGGGAGCCGTGCCGCACACAGTACTTTATCATGGAGGGGATGGCCACAGCCCGGCAGCCGTCCCTTCCAGTGGCGGGATCCGGCTGCAACCGTGCGGCCGGGCCGTGGCCGCCCCGTGTGAATGGACACAATAGTGTCCATTTACAACTAATGTGTGCGGCACGGCTCCCTTGTCGTGCGGGATTTCACCATCCGGCAGGAGCCAGAGTGTGTGAAGCTGGCCTCAGTCAATGTATGCAGGGCCGGTGCAAGCCCCCCGCCCCAGGCAAAAACCCCCGTGCCGCCCGCCTGGGGGGGGGGGGTGTGTGCGGGCAATACTGCGGCGGGCGATACTGCCGCACTGATATCCTCCAGCGGGGAGCGGGCGGCACGGGGGGGCAACGTTGATTAACGGGCGGGATGGAGGTCGTGGAGGGGAGAGGGAGTATTACAGACTCACCTGCTCCCTGCTTTCTGGTACCTCTCTATGGTACCTCAGCGGTTCAGTACCGCCCTCCAGTGTATGCCAGTACTTATCTGTCTGCCGAGGACTGTTTTCTGGTCAGCGGGGGTAGTGAGGCCCAGGAGAAATCAGTCACTGGGTGAGATTTAATAGGATGAGAGATTCAGAAAGTGAAAGATTTGGTAAGAAATCTCCAGTTTTTTTTAAAGCGGCAATCATTTACACTGCAAAACCAGTTCAATTTTGTGTAAATGATTGCCCCTTTAAAAAAACTTCCCTGCAAGGAAGCTGAAAGCGCTGTGCAGAGAGACCAGACAGTGTCTCTCTGTACACAGGGCGCTGACAGGACATGCTTCTGTCAGCCCCTGCTGTGCTGTCAGTGTGAGGATTCTTCTAGTGCAGTGGTTCCCAACCCTGGTCCTCAAGTACCCCCAACAGTGAACGTTTTACAGGTCACCCAGCAGGTGCACTCATTATTCAGGCACATTTGAAAAGATCCACAGGTGGAGCTAATTATAGCACTTGTGATTCTGTGTGGAGACCTGCAAAACATGCACTGTTGGGGGTACTTGAGGACCAGGGTTGGGAACCACTGTTCTAGTGTAAGTGTAAACAACAAACACCTAGCTAACTCTTCTATGGCTGCGGCAGCAGCCCGTTCATCATAGCACCCACTCCTGTGGGCACCTAAAACGAACTGGGGCATGATGGGATGCGGAAGGGAGGAGCCTGCCTCTCTGAAAGTTTAGCATAGGTGCCTGGCCCCAATGGAACCTACTACATCCCAATGTGTAGCTGTGTCACTAGGATAGTTGAAAGAGAAACAGACTCTGCAGAGTTCTCAGCTTGGAAAGAATGTATGGGAAACGGTCATCTGTCAGACCAGACTTAGGTCGACCCCAGAAGGTCGACTGTCCCCAAGGTCGACAGGGTTAAAGGTTGACATGGCTCAAGGTCGACATGGTTTTAGGTCAAACTAAATTTTCACCATTTTTTGAGCCGACATGTGCCGACAGGCGGTATTTCATGCCCTACCATCCACTAGGATGTGGTGGGAGAATAAAATAGTGTGCCGAGCGCAGCGAGGCACCATGCCCAAAGCATTGTGAGCGATGCGAGGGGCTGCGGTTCAACTCCAACTGTGTCGACATTCGGGTAAAAAAAACAGTGAAAAACTCATGTCGACCTAATGACTGTCAACCTAAAACCATGTCGACCTTGAGCCATTTCGACCTTTAACCCTGTCGACCTTCCGGGGTCAACCTAATGACTGTAGACCTAAGTCTGGTCTGACAGATGTACCGATTCCGAATGTATCCATTCAAAGACTGTTGATGATCTGGTGTTCAGTGTCTAAAGTAGATGTGGCAGTAGCTGAAGTCACCTCTAATGCTTGGTACACACCTATAAATTTAGCTGTCCAAACAATCTGGTGGGAACAAAAATCTGGCAATCTATGGGAGCATTTGAGACAACCATTTGCTCCCAAATTGGTTAAAGTCGTTTGACTTATTAAATTAAACCGAACAATCATTTTTATCCATTTTCCAGTGTTTGGAGTAACTGATCGATTGTCATTTTCTCCCATACATTTCCAGATTTTTGTTCAAACCAGACAGATTGGACAGATAAATCTTCTGTGTGTACCCAGCTTTAGACTACAATTACTCTAGAAGATAGAGCTTCTTTTAAAGATGCTAAGGACAGCAGACAAAGAAATTATGGTACTTGTGTAGTTTAACGGCGGCACTGCCCGCGGATCTAATTGTATGCCAATCGTACCCACTCCCAGTCTTGAGAAGATTGTGCAGCCGAAAAGTTCCTCTGCACGCAGCCGAAGGGTAGCCCAGGAGTTAAAGTCATTCGATTTTTCCTCTGTCCAGGCCCTTGCGAGTGGATGTGTAAGCATACACATCTGCTCGCAGCTTGGGTGATTTGGGCGTCAGGGGCGTGCATTCGGCGGGACGGCGTTAACCTGCTTGCTAGGCTCCAAATAAAAGCAGCCTAGCGAGCAGGTCTGAATTACCCCCAATGTAGACAGCTGTCCACCGTAATAGTTCCACATAAACACATCTGTCTGTTCGCAAGGCCGTGTGCATTCCCACAGGGCTGATATATTCACTTTGCGCATGCACATTTCTGCGCATGCGCTGGGTCCATGCACCCAGCCTTGCGAACTGAGGGCGTGGGGCGGCGTGTCGGGACATTACCATATGGAAACGCCCAGCATTTTATGGGTGTTTCCATGAAAATGCTAGGTAGTCTCATGGTAAAGGGCCGATGACGCGGGTGTGGGGCGGGCAGCTGACATCACCGGATGTCAGCTGCCCGCCCACTTCCCTCCGAATGTGCATGCAGATCTAAGGTTGCTCTGAGCAACCTTAGATCTGCGTGCATGTTTCACATCATTTGAAGGTTGGCAACCATTGAATGATGTGGGTGTTTCCCTGTAGGCTGCGAATGGATGTTATGTAAAACAAACATTCGCAACCACTCTGGCATACTACCATTCCCAAGGCAGGATCTGGTTCACTTGCAAGGGTGATAATTTGCATCCGAGCAAATTAACCAGAATAAGGTCTTGTATGTACCCTCCAGGTTGCGAACAATTGATGCTGATGCTTTGTACAGATGTTGTAGAGGTTATTCTGAGGAGGGTACTCCATATCTGGTGGTCTTAATGTTTCTGTACCTTACTAAAAATATTTTTTTCTGGCATACCACTGGTGGTCACTGGGACAGTGGGTGTGGGTGGAGCTCAGGCAACAGGGAACAGAGAATAGAAATCTTTGGGCAAAGCAATGCACTGGGGCCCTTACCCATTCTCCCCTCCTAGGAGTGGGGGGTGCTATCAGCAGCAGCTTTGATGTCCCACGGGTGGCAGGGGGTGCTCTATCTTCCACTCAACATGTAGGACCTGGAGCAGTAACTTCTGCTAATTACTCCTTTACTGCACAGGTGGTGGGAGAGAGAACACTAACGTGTGGACGGGGGCACTGTTGTAAATTACTTCCAGGGAGGTAATGGGTGTTTTATACGCAGTGGAGGGTTGGATAATGGAGTGAGCTTAATATTCGTCATTTTCCGGTGGAAGTGCAGCTTGTTTGACTGCAGATATCTCCATTATCTGGAAATAGATATCTTAGCCTTCAATAGTATAAAAACCTAGATTCCCACCTTTCAGAAGGTGCTGGGGACTTGGGGATCAGAGATCAGGACTGATCCAGAGCAATCCATTGACAAAAATATAAAACTGTAAACCAGACGTTTGGAGCTGGAGCAGGGACTGGCTGCTGGAAGGCTGTTATCTCTGGTTCTGGGCTAGATAGAGGCAAGAGGCTAGTGTCGACAGAAAGGGGAGAGTCCCAGCTTTTGGCATGGAAGCAGTATGAAATCCCGGCGGTCGGGATCCCGGCGTTCAAAATCCCGACGCCGGAATCCCGACCGCCGAAATCCCGACAAGGGGGGGACGTGGATCGCCCCCCCCCCCCCCTTGTGGGCTCGCTGCGCTCGCCACGCAGCGGGCCCGGTGCCTCGCTATGCTCGGCACACTAATTTATTCTCCCTCCAGGGGTGTCGTGGACACCCCAGGAGGGAGAAAGTGTCGGGATTTCGGCGGTCGGGATTCTGAACGCCGGGATCCCGACCGCAGGGATTTTAACTGCATCCCTTTGGCATATACTGTCAGAAAAACACTAAAGGCCCCCTTACATTTGTCCGACTTGTCATAACGACAAGTCGGACCCGATTGTCCCAGCAGCTCCCCGGGAGGGATCACATGCGATGGCACTTCATGTGCCAAGTTTTGCATGTGATAAATCGCATGCGATTTATCACATGCCACTCCCGGGGAGCTGCAGGGACAATGGGAGCGGGGGACAGCAGCAGGAATATGCCCGCAAACAGAGAGTGGGCAGGGGGGGGGGTCGGGGTGCAGGGAGCCGGGCAGGAAGCCGCTGGGCAGGGAGCAGGGGGGGCGGCGGCGCAGAGTACCAGGGAGCCGGGCAGGAGAACACGATGCAGCAGCAGCACTTCCAAAAAAAAAGAAAAACCCCATACAAACGAATAGGAAGCCATTGATTGGCTGAGACCTCTCGCTGACCTCTCGCTGATTGGCTGAGAGAGGTCTCAGCCAATGAATGGCTTCCTATGCGTTTGTATGGCCCTTTTTTTTCTGAAGTGCTGCTGCTGCAGCGTCTTCTCCTGCCCGGCTCCCTGGTACTCTGCGCCGCCCCCCCTGCTCCCGCTGATGCTGCCCGGCTCCCTGCGCCTGACTCTGGTAGGTCCCCTGTTGTGGGGGAGCACGGCTCCGGGCAGCACATAAGATTTAGCAAATCTTATGTGCAGCCCGTCCGACCTCCCATCTCCGATCCGATGCGCACGGGGCCGCGCATCGGGTCGGAGGGGATGTCATCATATGCGATTTGGGACGATTTCACGGCCCGATTCATCCGAATCGGGCAAAATCGTGCCCAAATCGCATAATGTAAGGGGGCCTTAAGTCAGAAAGAACCTGAGAAAACTGACTGGGAACTGCAATTAACTGGTCGGATCTGGACTGCTGCTTTGAAGTTGGATATCTCCATTTCCCCAGGGCCGACTTTCAAAATTCTGATATCCCTGGAAAAAGGGGATCCTCAGCTATCAGTATAGGGCCCTTATACACCTGGGGCCCCTGGGCAAGTTCCCTTTAAGCCCATATGAAAAGACGGCCCTGGCTCCTCCTCCCCATAACCCGACACCAGTTATTTCTTGGTGCCCCTGGTGAGGGTGACTGAGGAAGCCTTTTTAGTTTAGAATTTGTTTTTTCATTTTTACTTATTATTTTTACAGGGGCGAGCCCACGGTGTTTGCTGTGGATCCCACGCGGCTGCCTCCCGAAATGAAGCGGCTCACTGACCTGCACGGCCAGACCTGCCGCTGACTCAGCAGCACACAGAGACACCGCCAGCAGTTCCGGGTAAGCTACTACCATGGGAGCGGTTCTCCTCTGTTCCTCTGCCAGGGGTGGGCACCCACCAGAGGGGGTGTGGAGGTGGAGGCGGGGGGTACATTAGTGGGTGGTGTGTCACCAGAGGGGGGGCATCCTCCGGTGACCCTGGCAGTGGTGCACTTTCATGCAGTGCATCCAGTAGATCGCCGGGGATTAGGCAGACTCAGCAGCCATTGTAGTCCCCACTAAGATTCCAGGAGGAGGCAGGCTTTCAACCCAGCGCCCGCCTCCACAACCGACATTCTATAGGTCCTCCTGCACTGAGGCTCACTTCTCTTGCCCCCTCCTCAGCATCTGACCGTCATTAAGCTCCACGCTGTCTCCGGAGAAGTGTACCCCAGCCTTCTGCTCCCCGCGACCCATACCCAGTCCAGGACCAGGTTTGCAGCTCTGCTCCCACACTCTTTTAGTTTGTGTAGACTGAGCGTATGTGCCTTTTATATTGCCTGAACTTTTTCTGTTAGCTGCATACACACAGAAACTGTTTAAGGGCTGCTGTCTCACTTATTACAGTTATCTGTAGACACTATTATAGCTGTTTTCTTTCAGCCAGGGCTAGGTTGAGCTGCTAGACATTGGCCCTTTTTCAGATCTGATCGCAGTACAAACTTGTTCTTAAAATGGGCAAAACCATGTGCACTGCAGGTGGGGCAGACGTAACATGTGCAAAGAGAGTTACATTTGGTTGGGGTGTTTTGAAACTGAAATCTAAATTGCAGTGTAAAAATAATGTTACATCTGCCCCACCTGCAGTGCACATGGTTTTGAGAACAAATTTGTACTGCGATCAGATCTGAATAAGGGCCATTATGTCTTCCAAGGGGTCCAAAGCTAAAGTCTGTTTCTATGTTGCGAGCCTATACTTGCACTACATTCAATGAAAAATGTTCATCCCATGAACTGGGCCATTCTGATTTGTGTGACTGCTGGTCTGTCAAAGCCTCTCAGGCCCACCCCTCTAGGTCGGTTCCTCTGACCGAACCGGACTGGGCTGCACCTCTCTCATCAGACATGAGAGAGCTCGCCTCACAATTGGCAGGGGTTAGGGCCCCAGTGTAGCCTCCTCAGCCGACGGCTCTGGCTACAGATATGATTGTATCAGTTCCCCAGCAGCCGCTTCCAGAACCAGCCTGGGTATAAAGCCTTTCTACGTCTGTGCAAGGTTTAGTCCAGGTCTCCAGCTCACTCCAGAATTTGATGGTCTCCTCACCTAGGCGCAAGCAACCTCACAGAGCTGCTGCGTATCCCAACTCCACTGACGACTCTGGGTTGGAGGCTGGTTCTGATGGGGAAGTGCTGGCGGTCAACACGGACAAGGATTCCAACTCGGGTGAGCTAAGCCCATGTGGATTCCCTTGTTAAGGTGGTACGTACATCCTTAAAGATTAAGGATGCCCAGCCAGAACCGACCAACGTCCCTTTTTTCAAGTGAAAGAAGGATCCAGCCATGTTTCCTCCATCTACGCAACTGAACATTTTACTGGAAGCTTGGTCACACCCCAATAAAAAAATTCTGATGTCTAAGTGCCTGACTTCATTTTATCCTTTTGACCAGTCGGACCACTCGAAATGGGAAGCGTTACCTTAGGTGGATGCTTATGTAGACTGTTTGGCGGTGGCTTTGGCGCATTGGATATCTGATTTGTCAGCCTTGTCCCAGGCCTCCCCCTTTTTGGTCTTCCATCTGGATAGGGCGGTTCACCATACTTGTTTGGGCCACCTCCTGAAGGTAGTCTTTCAGTTTCACCTGAACTAGGAGATTGTTGTCCCGGCTTTCTCCCTGTCAGAGGATTCTCCGGACCTCTGTTCTTTGGATGTTGTCCGGGCATTGCGCATTTATGTGGACTGGACAAAACCTTTGCTGATTCCCTGTTTGTTTTATACGATGCCGCTAAGAGTGGTTGGCCGGCATTAAAAAAAAAACGCTGACCCGTTGGTTGCGTCTTACCATCTTACCATCAAGCAGGCTTATTTGTTGGCTAACCGTCCGCTCCTCTTGTCCATTCCAGCTCATTCAGTTCACTCGGTGGGACCTTCCTGGGTGGCGGGTCGGGGAGCCTCGGTGGAGCAGTTGTGTCGTGCTGCAATCTGGTCCTCCGTTCACACATTAGTTTTTATCATTTTGACACTTTTGTCTCCTCGGACTCTGCCTTCAGGCGTAGTGTTCTCTCTGCAGCTCAGTGTTAGGCATTTCTGTATCCCTGTATATCACCACTAGGGGCATCAGGCACCTGTGGACTTGTCTCTCTGTCTCCAGACTCTGAGGAATCAGGTGCCTGATGATTGGAGGCAATCTGCTCAATTGGACACCTGTGAGCGGCCTATTTAGTCCTCCTCAGACCAGCACTCAGGGCTGGTCATTGTTTCTATTTTCCTGTTGTGGAAAGGAGTGTTTCCAGCTCATGTCCTGTGCCTCAGCCTCCGTCAGCCATTGTCTCGTGTCCTGTGCCTCAGCCTCCTTCAGCCATTGTCTTGTGTCCTGTGCCTCAGCCTCCTTCAGCCATTTCCTCGTGTCCTGTGCCTCGTGTCTTGTGCCTCAGCCTCCTTCAGCCATTGTCTCATGTCCTGTGCCTCAGCCTCCTTCAGCCATTTCCTCGTGTCCTGTGCCTCGTGTCTTGTGCCTCAGCCTCAGTCTCCTACAGCCATTGCCTGGTGTCTTGTGCCTCAGTCTCAGCCAACTGCCGGATCATCTGCATCTGTACTCGGTACCTCGTTGTTTATTCTGTTCCCCAGCCACTTTGTATTTTGTTTCAAGAGCATTCAAGTTTGTTCCTGTTGTCTTCCGCATTAGTTCCTGTGTTCTTTGTTATTTTTTCATTAAACACCCAGCATTCCCCTGCATCGGTTTGTTTGTTCTGTTTTTCCTGGAGCACCAAGGGTTAACCGTAACATAATGACCAGCCCAAACAGACAAGAGAATACTAAAGGACATGTCAGTCTGGATTCTCTAATTGAAACCTTGTGTGCAGAGCTCCCTGGTGTTTGCAGGTTTGCTGATGACTCCTGTGAAAAAACTACAATTAACCCTTTGCATGCAGACATAATTTTATTTTGCCTGACTTTCTGAAGAAAATGTCTGCATTGCTACAAGTTCATTCTGCTTCTGGTATTCCTGGACATGTGACCGCAAAACAATCCTCCATACCGCAAGAGGGGCCTACCAGTTATTCCTGTCCTCAAGATACTCTTTTACCATCGGTCGCTGTGGCTCCAAATATAGTCCATACAGTAACTGGTGGTCCTCGTGCTCCGCTATCTGCAACAGAGCGTGACTTTCGCAGGAATAACTTTTTGTGCTTGTATTGTGCCAGCCCTGAGCACTTCTTGAACTCCTGTCCCAATCGCAGGCCTAAAATTGGGGAACTTCTGGCCAAGTCCCAGCCAGAGTCTCTACCCAGAGCTGCCCAGCCAGAGTCTCTACCCAGAGCTGCCCAGCCAGAGTCTCTACCCAGAGCTGCCCAGCCAGAGTCTCTACCCAGAGCTGCCCAGCCAGAGTCTCTACCCAGAGCTGCCCAGCCAGAGTCTCTACCCAGAGCTGCCCAGCCAGAGTCTCTACCCAGAGCTGCCCAGCCAGAGTCTCTACCCAGAGCTGCCCAGCCAGAGTCTCTACCCAGAGCTGCCCAGCCAGAGTCTCTACCCAGAGCTGCCCAGCCAGAGTCTCTACCCAGAGCTGCCCAGCCAGAGTCTCTACCCAGAGCTGCCCAGCCAGAGTCTCTACAGTCTGAGGAATTTCTTGGGGGGAGGCCAACATCCGCCAGAGGGTCCGATGTCCCGGTCTCCGCCAGAGGGTCCGATGTCCCGGTCTCCGCCAGAGGGTCCGATGTCCCGGTCTCCGCCAGAGGGTCCGATGTCCCGGTCTCCGCCAGAGGGTCCGATGTCCCGGTCTCCGCCAGAGGGTCCGATGTCCCGGTCTCCGCCAGAGGGTCCGATGTCCCGGTCTCCGCCAGAGGGTCCGATGTCCCGGTCTCCGCCAGAGGGTCCGATGTCCCGGTCTCCGCCAGAGGGTCCGATGTCCCGGTCTCCGCCAGAGGGTCCGATGTCCCGGTCTCCGCCAAGGAGCCCGATGATCCGGTCCCCGCCAAGGAGCCCGATGATCCGGTCCCCGCCAAGGAGCCCGATGATCCGGTCCCCGCCAAGGAGCCCGATGATCCGGTCCCCGCCAAGGAGCCCGATGATCCGGTCCCCGCCAAGGAGCCCGATGATCCGGTCCCCGCCAAGGAGCCCGATGATCCGGTCCCCGCCAAGGAGCCCGATGTTCTGGCCCCAGGAGGGGGTTCCGTCTGTCTAGCCCCAGGAGCGGGTTCCGTCTGTCTAGCCCCAGGAGGGGGTTCCGTCTGTCTAGCCCCAGGAGGGGGTTCCTTCTGTCTAGCCCCAGGAGGGGGTACCGTCTGTCTAGCCCCAGGAGGGGGTTCCGTCTGTCTAGCCCCAGGAGGGGGTTCCGTCTGTCTAGCCCCAGGAGGGGGTCCTATCCAGCCCCAGGAGGGGGTTGCTATTGCCCTGGCCTCTGGGTCAGAGGACGCTATTGCCCTGGCCTCCGGGTCAGAGGACGTTATTGCCCTGGCCTCCGGGTCAGAGGACGTTATTGCCCTGGCCTCCGGGTCAGAGGACGTTATTGCCCTGGCCTCCGGGCCTGAGGACGCTTCTGCCCTGGCCTCCGGGCCTGAGGACGCTTCTGCCCTGGCCTCCGGGCCTGAGGACGCTTCTGCCCTGGCCTCCGGGCCTGAGGACGCTTCTGCCCTGGCCTCCGGGCCTGAGGACGCTTCTGCCCTGGCCTCCGGGCCTGAGGACGCTTCTGCCCTGGCCTCCGGGCCTGAGGACGCTTCTGTGACTCCTGCGCCCCCCTGTCTTGAGTCCGCTCCTGCTGATTCCATTGGGCATAAATTGAGGGCCGCCGTGTCGGCCGTCAGTTGCGATGTTTTTTCTTTCAGAGCATTTCCACCCGATGTGCCAGAGGTCCCTGAGGGTCCACCCGATGTGCCAGAGGTCCGTGAGGGTCCACCCGATGTGCCAGAGGTCCGTGAGGGTCCACCCGATGTGCCAGAGGTCCGTGAGGGTCCACCCGATGTGCCAGAGGTCCGTGAGGGTCCACCCGATGTGCCAGAGGTCCGTGAGGGTCCACCCGATGTGCCAGAGGTCCCTGAGGGTCCACCCGATGTGCCAGAGGTCCCTGAGGGTCCACCCGATGTGCCAGAGGTCCGTGAGGGTCCACCCGATGTCTCTGAGGTTCCACCTGCTGTGTCAGACTTCTGTGTTCCAGAGATGCCAGTCAGGACCCAGGTGCCTTTGGTGTCAGAAGAGGATTTCGAGGAAGTCCAGCCCATCTATTTTGATGGAGATATCACCATGCTCAATTCTTTCTTCTGCCAGCCTTGGGAAGGGACAACTATGGAGGAACTGATTGCCAACATGTTGATTAGGTTTAGAGGGGAGGCATTGACATGGGCTCATTTTCTGGTGAAGACTAAAGACCCAGCATTGTACAATTTGGCTGCTTTCACTGAGGCAATTACCAAAAGGTTTGGTCCACCCGAGATTTGGGATCTTCTGAAGGACTCTCTCCAAGAGGCTGGTCTCGTTATGGCTCCTTCGTCTGGTTTTAAGAAGAACAAGAAGAAGAAGAACAGGAGAAGATGACACTCTAGGCGTCTGGAATCCGCCTTCTTCAGGGGGGCATAATGTTAGGCATTTCTGTATCCCTGTATATCACCACTAGGGGCATCAGGCACCTGTGGACTTGTCTCTCTGTCTCCAGACTCTGAGGAATCAGGTGCCTGATGATTGGAGGCAATCTGCTCAATTGGACACCTGTGAGCGGCCTATTTAGTCCTCCTCAGACCAGCACTCAGGGCTGGTCATTGTTTCTATTTTCCTGTTGTGGAAAGGAGTGTTTCCAGCTCATGTCCTGTGCCTCAGCCTCCTTCAGCCATTGTCTTGTGTCCTGTGCCTCAGCCTCAGCCTCCTTCAGCCATTTCCTCGTGTCCTGTGCCTCGTGTCTTGTGCCTCAGCCTCCTTCAGCCATTGTCTCATGTCCTGTGCCTCAGCCTCCTTCAGCCATTTCCTCGTGTCTTGTGCCTCAGCCTCAGTCTCCTACAGCCATTGCCTGGTGTCTTGTGCCTCAGTCTCAGCCAACTGCCGGATCATCTGCATCTGTACTCGGTACCTCGTTGTTTATTCTGTTCCCCAGCCACTTTGTATTTTGTTTCAAGAGCATTCAAGTTTGTTCCTGTTGTCTTCCGCATTAGTTCCTGTGTTCTTTGTTATTTTTTCATTAAACACCCAGCATTCCCCTGCATCGGTTTGTTTGTTCTGTTTTTCCTGGAGCACCAAGGGTTAACCGTAACACTCAGGAACTTTCCCTCCCGTGAGGGGACAGCTTTGGGACATCCCACTGTTCCAGTGACCACCAGTGGTATGCCAGAAAAAAATAGATTTTTGTCTTACCTGTAAAATACATTTTTCTTAATCCATGGTGGTCACTGGACACCTATCCTTACACACCTGGCTGTCTTGAGGGTTGGACACTTTCTGTCGTTGTTTTCTCTTTCTCTCCTTCTTCCTTTCCCATTCTTCTGGAGGCTAGCTTGGTACAACCTGAGGGCCATGGGGGTTGGGTATGAGGAGGAAGAGCCTGGGCACAAAGATTTATTTTCTCCTTGGTACTCTGTCGCCTGAGCTCCACCCACACCCACTGTTCCAGTAACCACCATGAATTAAGAAAAAAAGGATTTTACAGGTAAGACAAAAATCCAGTTTTCTTCTTCCCCCTAAGTTTCCTGAGCTGTTCATAACACACCATATTCTCTGACTGGAAAGTCCATCTTTTGCAATCTTTCTTTCCCGAATTTGGTACATCTGTAACTTATTTGATAAGTCCCTGGTTGGCTTTCCAAAATCAAACCCTTTAATAACTTCTGGCCTGAGGTCGCACCCCCTGGGTTCTCTCTCTCCCTTTCTTTCCTGTATTTTTTCTGTCTATTATTCTGGTTTTTGTTTTTTATGGATTGCCACACCACTGCATGTGAGGAAATTTTCCACTGTTCCCACTTCCACTGTTCCTAAAATTGGATAATTTATCAGCTTATCAGATATAATCCACTTGCCATGTTATTTCATTCTGTATATGTGAACTATGTGTGTTGTGGTTATAGTGTGACAAAGGTGGTCCTGGATAGACATGCGCAGTGAATAAACATAGCTTCAATAAAATTGTAGCTTCTTCGGGGCATAGATTTCAGGGGGGCATAGATTTCAGGGGGGCATTTTTATATTTTTTGCTTGTTACTGTGCCATCCCCAACCACCTGGTTTTATTATTAATAATAATAACAACCATGTGCTATAGTTTTATTTATTAAAGATGACAGCATACTGTGGCAGGCTGTGCATAATCTATGGTGGACCAGGACAAAATCAAAGTACTTATGGTCAAAGTGATAGAAAAACCAGTGCTAGTGGCTGCCACTAGCAGCCATCCTGGGTGTGGAATGAAAAAAAAAAATGTTGATTCTCTAGGGCACCATGATTTAAGAAAGTTTGAGAACCTATATCAACACTGCACTCATTATAGCATAAGGTAAAGTAGATATACTTTGTAAACAGAAAATGACAAGAATGACTAGTTGGGAGTCCCAATTTTTACACTATCCTATACCACCTGTGGTACCATGTGGTAACGTGGTACCACAGGTGGTACAGGATAGTGTGAAATATGGGACTCCCAACTAGGCGTGCTGGTGCCACAATTCATTTCTTGTACGTCATAACTTGCTTCAGGCATTTGGTGTATGCCATGGGCATCCAGTTGCACCGGTCTTGAAGCGCAGGTATTTTTTGTCATTTTCTGTTGTACGTTGTACTTGGCTTCATCTGGAAGGTGCTAAGCGGATTTCACATTCACCACCTGATGAACTATTACAAACACCTTATATTTTAAGACTTTTTATTGGTTACGTGTTTTAATGTATGAATAAAGTCTATCTTTGTTACTTTTTAAACTATGAGGAGTGCATTTCTTTTTATGTCTTTGATGATATTCTGAAGTGAGGATGGAGACTTGTTTATATTCTATGAGAACATACAAAAACACCAGGCCAAGAAGAGGCCTACATCTGGTACGGTTTCACATTTGCCTTCATACGGCCAATATTTATTTGTTTAGTTACTCATTGATACACACCAAGAGGACTCTGTGATATTTCGTTTTTTGGGGTACTCTGAGGATCAGAAAACTTTTTTATTGAGCAAAACACGAAAGTGATCACCATCAAATAAGTGTGAACATTGGGACTCCCAACTAGGTGTACTAGTGCCACCATTAATTTCTTCTAATATACTTTGTAGTTACTGGTAAATTCTGGATATACAGTAACACAACAAGCATTCAATTACCACCTTACATGCCTAATGGGAAATTAATCACTGGTAATAAAGCTAATATAACAGATTATTAATGTAACTTGTTACCACAGTCTAAAACTCCAGCAAAAAAACAAACCTCCATCATAGTTTTCTTAAAACTGCAAACTACATACTGTCTTTCTTTTAAGCACTACTATTGCTTACATGATGGATGAAACATGCAGCCTGTAGTCACTGTATGTATATATGTATATATGTGTGTGTGTGTATATATATATATATATATATATATATATATATATATATATATATATATATATATAAAATTTAGGGACACTAAAGCATTATCTGTGGAGAAATGGTTAATAATTTTATGAAAGTGAAAACCAAAACTAATGGTAACCACTGGAAAAATAATATGTAGTTGTTACTTCCTTCAAGCTATAATTATCACTGTAACTCACATACATGCCATAGAAACTCCTCTCTGGTTTCTTGTACAGAGAATCAGTTACATGGAGATGAATAGGTCAGCAAGCTGAGTGAAAACATTGATAACCTAATAGGTAAGTGAGTTCTACTAAGGAATTTATTAAGTACATCTGTATTTTATAGATCAGTTTTTTTCAACATGTCTTAATAGATAATAGATAATGATTAGATTGTTTGCAGCCCCCAACTAATCTGAACCCTAGCACGTATGCCAAAAAATAGCTGCCAGTTTCAGCAGTATTGTCTTTGCTTTTAGATAGAGTCACAATAAAAGTTTAGCTTCATCTAAAGGTGTGCACGCACGTTGAGATTTTGGCAGGCATTTTTGACTAGATCGTCAAAATCTCCTAGAAGTTTAGCCAAACTCACACGGTTTTAAACATGCAGCTGATCCTGATGCCCAAGTTGCTTGTACTAGATCTCATCTCATTGCAAAACCAAGAATACGATGAGATGCGATATTGTATACAATAATTGTAACGTGTATGGGCACCTTAAGGGCCTAGTTCAGCCTGCATAGCTAATCAGAATTCGCAAATCGAGCGATTATCGAATGACTGCGCATGCATGGGACCAAACAGCAACAAAACATTTCTACGCATAGATGTTTCAGTTTGATTGACAGGAAAATTGAATTTTCTGGTTGTGTTTGAAAATACAGGCACACCAATGAATTTTTTAGGTGAGTCTGTCAGTGATGATTACTTCCAGCAGTGGCGTAAATAAGCCTCCGCAGCCCCAGCGGTCGCAGGGGGGAGCCAGTTCCACAGGGGCGCAGGAGCCTCGCAGCCCCCTCCGCACCTCCCCCCCTGCAGTAAGCAGTCAGACTCGGAACAGAGACACAGCGTAGGCAACTATCCTGTTGTGGCCAGCCCCTCCCCTGGGACCAGTCACCAATGGAGCTGCACTCCCGGGTGACCACTCCCCTCCTGTGTCACGACCTCACCTCATTATTCACTTCCTCCTCTCTCTCCCCTCAGTCCGACGTCTCCTACTCCTCACGGGCAGCTTCTGTTCCCTCCCTCCTGCAGCCTGCACCCATTACAGCAGCTGGGTGAGTGCTTTGGAGGGAAGAAGGGACAGGGGTGGGGATAATTTATCTGCTAAAGGCTGACACACAGAATAAGAATAAATGTCAGTGTTGTTTACATGTTTGTATGGGGGGGGGGGGATTATTGTGTGCGTGTATGTAAAAATATATGTGTAACTACATAGCATACATGTGTGTGTATGGGGGGTTTGCTGCTATTTCCTTTATTTTGTGTGTGTGTGTGTGTGTGTGTGTGTGTGTGTGTGTGTGTGTGTGTGTGTGTGTGTGAAAATACGTGTCAGTGTTCCATACATGTGAGTGTGTGTTTATGTAGGAGGGGGAGGCTGATTTTTTTCTTTATTGTCTGTGTTTGTCTAATTTTATCTGCATGTCAGTGTGTGTGTATGTGTGTGTAAAAATGTGTGTATGTGTGAATGTGTGTGTAAAAAATAAGAATATATGTGTGTGTGTGTGTGTGTGGTTGCTGTTTTCTCCCTGTTGCTGCTCCATACTCACGTTAAGCAAACCATGCCTCCAACATTTTGATGCCCATTTTAAGCTTCATTCGCATGTAAAAAAAAGGGGGCCACTTGCCTGTGTGCCCCCTAGGCCATACCTCCCAACTGTCACGATTCCGTCGGGACAGTCCCGATTTTCGGGTCCTGTCCCGACGTCCCACCCGCGGCAGGCATTGTCCCGCTGCGGGGGGGTGGCAGTTGGGAGACCCCCCAATGTAGTAGAATAGACGCTGTGCGCATGCGCACAGCGTCTATTCTCGTATGAAAATGAGGTCGCGGCTAATTAGCATAAGCCGCGCCCTCATTTGCATACGCCACGCCCCCTTTTTAGTGTCCCTATTTCTTCACATGAAAAGTTGGGAGGTATGCCCTAGGCTGAAAGTTACCAGTCAGCCCCTGCTGGCTGCCACTGTCATAGATGGCCGCTGCTGCTTGGGGAGTGCTGCTGTGCATGCACAGACACAGCAGCAGCTCCTCCTCACATGGACCTTTGCGGAGTCTAACTCTGTGATGTCTGACAGGCACCTTACTTACTTCCCTGTTTCCCCACCACAAAGCAGCGAGTACAGGGGTGTACAATGAGCATTTAAAAAGTAAGTTTTGTGTTTTTTTGGCACACTGTACTGTGCAAGTCTTGGAGTGCCGCCTCTTCATTGATTACATATATTATATGTTGCATAATGTATAATCGGCAGTATGGAGGGGGGGGCGCCAGAAAATATTTTGGCTGGGGGGAGCAAAATTTATAGTTACGCCACTGACTTCCAGCCTGATTTGTGGGCTGATTAATTGAAGCCTTAGACCAGGGGTCCTCAAACTACGGCCCGCGGGCCAGATGCGGCCCGCTGAGGACTTTTATGCGGCCCGCCTGGTTTGCCCAAGCGCTTGCGCGGCAATCACTCTCACTTTCTCACTTGCCGAGAGCCGGGAGGATGGACGGGCAGGCTGGCTGGCGAATGGACGGGCGGGGGCGTGGCCTGGGACGTCAGGGGAAGCAGCAGTGTCTGCTGGTCTGACCCCGCTCCCTGCTTAAGCTTATCCTATGCATGTGACATCACGACACACGCTGCGGCTGAGAGGAGGGTAGCTGAATCCGGAGAGAGGAGCCGGACGAGGGAGGGAGCAGTGAAGTCGGGAGTGCATATTATCTTTCGGGTGAGAGGAGGCCGTGACTGGTTGGGGGTATGTGGAGATATTACATGGCAACACATCAATTATGAAGGTGTAACGCCAGCACCATGTGGCTGTGGCCCACCATCCCCCCACATCATGGCAAGGACTCCTATACAATGGATGCACATCTCCCACATCATCATATACAGTATATATAAATATTTTTAAAATTATATATATATATATATATATATATATATATACACACTGCGCAGCATGCACTGTACATCCCCCGCCCCTGTCTGTTGTGGTGGCTGCCATTACTGTGTACAATTGTACATGCGGGGGATGTACAGTGCATGCTGCGCAGTGTGTATATATATATATATATATATATATATTTATATATATACATACACACACATTTTAATTTTTTTTTTACTATAGTCCGGCCCTCCAACAGTCTGAGGGACAGTAACCTGGCCCCTGGTTTAAAAAGTTTGAGGACCCCTGCCTTAGACTGACACAGATGGAAAAAACTGTTTGATGTTAGGCTTTTTCAAATGGATCTGTGAAAACATAGCTATTTGCCATCCATTCACAATTTTGCAAGGGTCCTCTTTTTTTCTTTCTGTCTGGCTTTCTCCTCACAGTCCGCTTTGAATTTTTTAATTAGCTATCCATGCTGAATAATGCCCTAAATTCAGTTTTCAAGGTACCCTGAGCACAAACATTATTTAATGCTTTGGTATACAAATCATCTTCACGAACCATTACTCTGATTTTGCGAATGCATTTAAGCATAATATTGTAATTATTCATGAATTGTTGGGGCAGTACGGATGGTGTATTGGTTAGCATTACTGCCTCACAGCGCTGAGGTAATGGGTTCTACTCCCATCATGGCCCTAACTGTGTGGAGTTTGTTTATTCTCCCTGTACTTGTGTGGGTTTTCTCCCACAATCTAAAACTATACTGGTAGGTTATTTGGCTCTTATCAAAATTAACCCTAGAATGTCTATGTGTACATGTACATGTGGTAGGCAGAGCCAGATTAAGGTCTAAATAGGCCTGGAGCTGAAAATTATCAAGGGCCTATTGTGCGCAATAATAGGGGTTGTGGCCAGCACCTACTAATGTGGGGGGCGTGGCCAGTGTTCTGGTTGGGTGGTCTGCTCATGGGTGTGTCTCTATTTGTGTAACTACTTTCAACTAATTACATATGCCTGGAAAAGGCAGGGGGTTGGCATAGGAAAAATGCAGGGAGATATATTGGCGGGTGCCCTCCAAAGGTGCACCCACAGGATGCTGATGTCCTAAGATCGTAAGATACTTGCGGGGTGAGGCTGCACTCCAGTCATAAAAAAAATACTGAAAGCCAAAACTTGGTAGACAACATTTCAGCACCTTTTATGTGGTCACCTAAGTTTACCACTCCATATACCGGGATGCGGTCAATATGTCGGCGGTCGGAATCCCAACGGTCGAAATACCGATGCCGGAATCCCGACCACCGCAATGCCGGCCCTTTGTCCCTCTTTGGGTGTCCACGACACCCATAGTGGGAGAATAAAATAGTGTGCCGAGCGTAGCGAGGCACCGGGCTCGCTGCGTGGCCAGCGCAGTGTGCCTGCAAGGGGGAGCGATCCACAGCCCCCCCTTGTCGGCATTGCAGCGTTCGGGATTCCGGAGTCGGTATTTTGACCGCCGGGATTCCGACCACTGGCATATCATACCGGACCTCATATACTCCTTATACAAATAATGCAACAAAATAGTAACCCCTTTATACTGTACTTGCCTCTTACACCTTATGCCACATGGAATGAGCAAAAATTCACACCGAGTGAGCCGAAATTCACACTATGGCACACGGATTGAGTAAAAATTCACGTTATGTCACACAGATTAAGGCAAAATTTCCATTTTGCCACATGGATTGTGAGCCAAAATACACACTATACCAAACAGATTGAGCAATAATGCACAATATGCTTCATAAACATAAAACGCCAAAGGCGCGCATTCAAAATTTACACTATAATGCCCATTGCATGTTAAGCCGCACAGCATAATGTCCATTATTTATCAAGCCAAACACCATAATGCCTATTAAAAATTATGCTACATAAGTGCTGCTTACCTATATGCTCATTGCCAGGGGTTCCATGCTCATTGCCATGTGAAATTGCATGCTCATTGCCAAGGGGGAATACCTGCTTGCGGTAACTGGGGGACAGCCGCCACCGGGCAGAAATGACAGCCATTGACAGACGGACAGAGAGCAGGGGGCTGCCCGGCTGTTTTCAGAGCAATGCAGGTCCCGGCTATTTGAAATAATACCCCTTTCACACTAGAAAATGCAGGGATTTACCCGGGCTGGCCCCTATTACACCAGCCTAGTTCCTGCATTTTCTGGTGGTGTGATGAGAGAAAACTACCCCCCCCCCCCCTTTAAACAACCAGCTATATCTTCAGAGCCAGCTGACCCATTTACATGTGGGATTCTAATGATTTTCAAATGATTTTGGGCCCTGTGAAACTGGGCCATTGGGTTCCAGAGAAATCTGTCCTCAAACAACATGAACAGCCATAAAATTACATTTCAGAAATGAAAAAATCGTTTTACCCGCAATATCTCTGGAACCAATGAACCCATATGGACCAACCTGGTATCAGATTGAAGGTCCAGCATTTTGGGTTAGCTTCTGTGATGCCGTTGGAACCAGGTGGGGGTTGGAATTAGCGGGTCTCATGTTATCCTATGGGGAAAATGTGCCAGCTTTGCCTGGCGGTATCTCCAGTTCCCGGGAGGCTAGCAATGCGGGGCTGGGCTTGTTGGAAAGCCCTGACCCTCAGCTACAAAATGGGCCTATTTGGAGATTGGGCCTGGAGCTGTAGCTCCATCAGGCCCATTGTTAATCCGGACCTGGTGGTAGGGAATATAGATTGTAAACTCCACTGGGGCAGGGACTGATGTGAATGTTCAAATATTCTCTGCACTGCAGAATATGTGTGCGCTATATAAGAAGCTGTTCATACGAAATTATAATTTTGTTAACAGATGAAATTAACAAGAATAATAAGGACATTTTTTTATTAGTTAATAATTATTATTTTTATTATTGTAATACTACTAACAATATTATTATTAGCATTATTTTTAGCATTATTATCGAATAAGTAATCTCCTTGGCATTTTAGAGCTCTATTAGCAGCCGTCCATTCTTTTTAAAGTGTTTTTTTTATTCTCCTGTCTCCCGCCTTTGGCTCCCCAGAAGTTTTACATGCGATAAACTGCATGCAATTTATCGCATGTAAAAATGTCACATCAAAATATAGAGGAAAAAGGGTGAACCTGGACTGCACGCCCTATTTTTAAGCATAATAAGAGATGCTGCCCTACTGAGCCTTCTAGTACATACAGAAAAAAGATCATTGTTGATGCACTCCAAGCACTAACAACACTTAGTCAAAATTATTTTGATAAACTCTAAGAGGAGTATTCAATGTTTTTTGAGAGTCTGGCTCACCGCTCACTGTTCTGTGTCCCTGTGATCTCGCTGAAGTGCTCACCACTTTTTCTTATCTCCTCATTTCTGGCTTCCTCAGTATTCAACGTGTGTCCAGCTCACTGACCCCTTTTGCGAACTTAGCATAATTATGCGAGTTCAAATGGGAGAGCTGTAACTGGAGACTTCTGTTATCTCCTGCTCTGTGAGCTGGTCAGACTGGGATATTCTCAGCAGCGTGTTCCTCACATTTGTGGACTTGTATTTTTTTACAAAGGTTTAGAAAGGTAAATGTTTTGTTCAGTATTTATTTTACAACAAATGGCTGTGTGACTATTTTAATTGGGTTTGTGCAGGGTGTATTTTGTTCTGTTTGGCCTTTATCCTTGTGTTGTGCTTTTAGCATTGTTTCTTTGCCCTGTGTTTTTATTTAATTTATTTTATAATTGTTAGTGTGTTTAAAAGCCTGTTTGGGGGTTAGGTGAGGAAGCATGGGAAATTACTAGGAGCATTCCAAAATGATTTCTTATTGGTTACCATTAAAATAACTTATTAATTCCAAATAAATTAATATAGAAGTACAGCATTATGGCACTTGCAATAAATACATTAGAGTACATTTTTTTTAATTTATAAGCCATAAAAAACAAAAAAAATAACAACTTTAACAAAGATAGTCCTACAGTTCACCTAAAAAAGATGCCGAGGGAAAAATGGTGAACTGCTGTAAAAAAAGAAACCAGCAGGACTCGCAATTTGTGCATTGAATACACTTTTGGAGAGAGACACTAAAATCCCCATTGAACAGAAATGGTGAGAAGTGAAGGGTGAACTGAGTTAGCATCACCTTTGCTTCCTGATTTTCATGGCAGAAGGTCAGTGTTTCTGATGGTGGAATAGCCACCAAGGTGATAGGCCGAGGGTGTGAGCTATGGTTGGAATCACTGGGACATACTGAGGAGTTTCTACTATGCTGTAACATCTGTATGCTACAATGCTGTAACCTTCCTTTCCTATGCTGTTTACCTGGTATGATGTTTACCTACAAAATAAAGACAAAGATTTGAACTTATCCAGTGTATGTGATTCCTTGTCAAAATATTTATGAAGATGGCACATAAATTGTTGTTGCCATGAATAGCGGAAATAAGAATTTATAGTAATCAGGTCTGAAACCCAATAATTGGGCCCTTAAGTCTTGAAGCTGTTCATGGTCTATGACATTACATGCTCTCTGAAATACAATTCATTATACATTTTTGCAGGAGCCATTTAAACACAGAAGTATGCTACCGGTTCCATTCAGCTAATAAGATTTCTGGAGCACCAGAGAGAGACACTTTAATATAATAATAATAATAATAATAATAATAATATCTTTATCATCAATTGCCCACATAAAATATGAACAGTTAACGAAATTCAAATGTAAACAATACAACATAAACAAAACAAAAAAATAAAAACATCAAGAAAACAAAACTGTGCTTCCTCACCAAATTTACAACTAAACACTCTCCTACTATTTATATAAAATCTGAATTGCCTGTGGGAAGAAACTCTCTCTAAAATGACTAGTCTTACACAAAATGGAGCGATATATTTTATTTGATGGTAATAAGGAGAACAGCTCTCCACTAGGATGCGAGGGATCCCTCAAAATTTGAGAGGAGCCATTTTTCCTATACATAATTGATGCTTGGTAAACAACCCCAATTATTCTACTGCCCGACGTTACAACTTTCGGTACTCTTTACTTAGCACGGCGCCACCGATCAAAATCGTGGTCATCGCGGGTAAAAATCGCGGTGATCGCGGTAATCGCGGGCATCGCGGGTAAAATTGGATGGTCGCGATGCCCGCGATGACCGCGATCACCGCGATTTTCCCATAGGGAACAATGTTAAAAAAGGCTGATTGACCGCGATTTCACTGTTAAATGGCTCAATTGACCCGATTTGGCCATATTAACCCTGAATTAGGCCCAATTAACCCTTAAATGTCCCCAAAAAATTTTAACGCCACCCCACGATCCACGCCAACCCGAAGCGTGGCGAGCGCAGCGAGCCCGCGAGGGGCGGCGGTACGCGTCCTCCGACCTTTTCATGCCCTACTATCCACGTCGGCGTGGTGTGAGAATATAATAGTGTGGCGAGCGCAGCGAGCCACCGAGCCCGAAGCGTGGCGAGCGGACGCGGATACCTTCACAGGTAGACGCGTCCCCTCGCGGGCTTCACAGGTGTCCGGGTCGCCACGGACACCTGTGAAGCCCGCGAGGGGACGCGTCTACCTGTGAAGGTATCCGCGTCCCCTCGCGGGGCTCGCTGCGCTCGCCACGCTTCGGGCTCGGTGGCTCGCTGCGCTCGCCACACTATTATATTCTCACACCACGCCGACGTGGATAGTAGGGCATGAAAAGGTCGGAGGACGCGTACCGCCGCCCCTCGCGGGCTCGCTGCGCTCGCCACGCTTCGGGTTGGCGTGGATCGTGGGGTGGCGTTAAAAATTTGGGGGGACAATTAAGGGTTAATGGGCTCTGTGGCCCATTTAACATTGATTCCTATGGCCAAATCGGGTTGATTGAGCCATTTAACACTAAAATCGGGTCCATCGCGACTTTTAACATTGTTCCCTATGGGAAATCGTGAGCATCGCGTCGCGGGCATCGTGGGTACGTTTATGGCCGGCCGCGACGCGACCGACACGATTTTTATGTTTTACATTGATTTCAATGGCAAATCGCGGGCATCGCGTCGGTCGCGTCGCGGCCATACATTAATGTACCCGCGATGCCCGCGACGGGCGCCGCACTAAGTAAAGAGTACCCAACTTTCTGAAGAGATTTATGCTGAGCAATAGAACAAGCGTGTTTGTCTGCATACTCCATTAAAGATTATTTTTTTACATATTTATACCCAGAAATTTAAAAGACTCAACTACTTCAACTTCTTGGGCATTCAAAACTAATGGCCGATATGTAATTTGTTTTTTCTTTTAGGGATGCCAAGCCCGAGATCCCGAGAATCCCGGGATTGAGCATTTTTCAATCCCGGAATCCGGGTTTGAAAAAAATGCCCCGGGATTGGCATCCCTTTCAATAAATATCTTGATTTTATTCCTGTTTCCTTCACACCTTGTGGCTCTGAGGTTACCCACATATGTGGACAAAGTTCCTAAGGGAACCTTTCTTCAAATTCACACCAACAAACACCTCAAGCATGACAGTTTGTACTAAGCCACCTGGATTCAGCTTAACAACTGGTTCAGTCCAGCAACTAGCCAATCATATAGAAAACCAGGAAGTGGCACAGTCAAGTGAACCAATATCTACAGGAATTGACATCTCATTTGTATAATCTTCCAACAATTCTTCGAGGTCCCGGTGTTTCTCAGTCAACCAGATCTGATAATTCTCCACCTATTGTAATGACACCTTCTCGTCTTCATCTCCCAACCCCAACAAAATTTAATGGGATTCCTAAGAACTGTCGAGGGTTTCCAAATCAATGTGAAATCCATTTGAGTTATTGCCCCACAATTTCCCCACTGACCATACCAGGATAGCTTATATCATCTCGCTACTCTCTGGGTCACCCCTGGATTGGTCATCTCCTCTTTGGGAGAAAGTGGATTCCCTGCTAGATTCTTAAAAAGTCTTTGTTCCTATATTCCGGAGCATCTTTGATGATTCAAGACGCATCACCTCAGCCGATATCTTACATCTTCGAATCATGGAGCAATGAAGGTCATTCTGGTTGACTCATTTGTGCGCATGTTTGCTTGCAGTCAAGCGCAACACAACCCACACCGCATCTGAAAGGAAGCCTTCACAACAGTACACAAGGGGAAGTGTGCCCAAGGCACCCGCACACTTGAATATTAGCATGCACATTCGGGATATGGTCCTATTGTCAACCCGACTTAGGTCGACAGTCATTAGGTCGACACCGTTGGGTCAAGAGGCAACAAGGTCAACAGGGATGAAGGTCGACAGGTGTCTATGTTGACATGGACAAGGTCGACATGGTTTGAGGTCGGCAAATGCGTTAGGTCGACAGGTTGCAAGGTCAACATGGGGTTTTTTCACTGTTTTCAGAGCTGACGTGCCGACAGGTGGTATTTCATGCGCTACCATCCACTAGGGCTTGGTGGAAGAATAAAATAGTGTGCCGAGTGCAGCGAGGCACCGTGCCCGAAGCATAGCGAGCAAAGCGAGGGGCTGCGGTTGACTTCCAACTGTGTCCATGTTGACTGTATTGACATTTGAGTAAAAAAACAGTGAAAACACCCATGTCGACCTCACGACCTGTCAACCTAATCCCATGTCGATCTAACGCATTTGTCGACCTAAACCCATGTCGACCTTGTCCCATGTTGACCTAGACACCTGTCAACCTTCACCCATGTCGACCTAGAACCCAGTCGACCACACCCGCACATTCACATGAGAGAAGGATACTGCAATGTGCATATGTGTGCATCAGTCTGATATTTATTTTCAGATCTGTAACCATACTCACGCAGTCAACCCACTACTTCATTATACACACATCCTGAAACACTATAGTTAATGAGATCAATTGTCTCACTTCCTTGTCTTTATTGAAAGACATTGTGTGACATTTAATGAGATGCGAAAATGTGATTTGTGTGATTTTTATTTAGCCAAAAACTGCCTAAATCGCACTTTTTTAGGAACTCGCATCCAGATGTTTTCCCATTGAAAAGTATACAATTCACATATTTAATGAGATGCGAATTCAGGAAAATGTGTCTAAAATTCGCCACATATGTAGGCCAGGTTCTGACAGGTGAATTGGCCAAAACCCTGCACAGATCATTTTTTTTATTATTTTTTTTTTTTAAAGGCTCATTGAGCCGAACCTGGCTCCAAAATTCCCTACAACTGGTTCCTACAAGTCCCAGTGGGCCCATTATTGTCGCATGCTGGGACTTGTGGTTCTCCAAGTCCCAGCATGCGGGGGAGGTCTGCTGGCACTTGTAGTTCACCTGCATAAAGCAATGCTAGGAATGTGTGATTTAACCCTATCAGGCCGGCGTCCACTGGCCACGGACGCCGGTGACAGACCCGGGCTTCAGCCCTGGATGGGTGAAACCCTTTGGGGACCTGTTAATGTGTATTTTATAACAAACCGGTGGAGAATGCAGTTGATACACTATATTCGTTACTTTTATAAAACATACACTTGGTTACCCCTAACAACGGCAAGTTGCAACTGTTTGGGCAATCAATAGCTCAGTGAAGCCTCTCCATTCACTGACAATGTCCTTGGCTGTAAAACACATTAGCATATGAATAGATGTTCTTGGATCCATTGTAAAGTGACCACCACAAGCATAACCTGTTTTAACCCTTCTACTGCTGTATAAGGAATTAAATTTATAATGTCTAATGCAGCTATACCAATCAATATACAAACTGCTTATGGTTAGACCTGATGTTGCATCTAAAACGCTGATACCATGATGAAGAAATAATACACTCAGACATTGGTTATGTGGAGATCACGGATCTGACCCTGTGCATTATATTATTGATGTCCATAGTGAACACAAAGGGGGTTACAGAGTAAAACACAATACATATATGCATAAACTATAGAATAGTACAGTACAGCTTTTACATGGAATAGAAACATTACTACAATAGATATAAATGCAGATACCGCTAACACACACACAGACTGGCACAGCTAAGGAACAGATATTACCGTCAAGGGGAGCAAACAGGTTTCCCGAATTGTGCTCTGAAATAGATCACAATTTCTCTCAGATCCTAACATAGAAACATAGAAACATAGAATTTGACGGCAGATAAGAACTACTTGGCCCATCTAGTCTGCCCCTTTTTTAAACATGTTACCTCAAACCATATTTGATCCTTATTTTTTTGTAAGGATATCAATATGCCTATCCCAAGCATGTTTAAATTGTACTACTGTATTTGCCTCTACCACCTCTGATGGGAGGCTATTCCACTTATCTACTACTCTTTCTGTGAAGTAATTCTTCCTCAAATTTCCCCTGAATCTTCCTCCCTCTAGTTTCAGTGCATGTCCTCGTGTTCTGCTGCTCCTCTTCCTGTGAAGAATGTCTCCTACCTGTACCTTGTTAAAACCCTTGATATATTTGAAAGTTTCTATCATGTCCCCCCTTTCCCTTCTCTGCTCTAAAGTATACATATTAAGATCTTTTAGTCTTTCCTGGTACGTTTTGTGATGTAGGCCATGCACCATTTTAGTTGCCCTTCTTTGTACAGTCTCTAATGTATTTATATCCTTCTGGAGATATGGCCTCCAGAACTGAACACAATACTCTAGATGAGGTCGTACCAATGACCTATACAGTGGCATTATTACTTCTTTCTTTCTACTGCTGATACCTCTCCCTATGCAACCAAGCATCTGACTTGCCTTCTTCATTGCTTTGTTACATTGCCTACCTGCCTTTAAGTCCCCTGAAATAGTGACACCTAGATCCCTCTCTTCCTCAGTAGTTTCCATTATAGTGCCATTTATACTATATTTAGTCTTTGGATTTTTGCAACCCAAGTGCATGATTTTGCATTTTTTGGCATTAAACTGTAGTTGCCATGCTCTTGACCATTCCTCTAATCTACCTAGATCATCAATATTTGTTTTACCCCTCCTGGTGTGTCTACCCTGTTGCATACCTTTGTGTCATCTGCAAAAAGGCACATTTTACCCTCAATTCCATTTGCAATATCACCAATAAAGATATTAAAAAGCACTGGTCCAAGTACAGATCCCTGGGGTACTCCACTTGTAACCTTTCCCTCCTTTGACTGTACTCCGTTTACTACAACTCTCTGTTTTCTGTCCTGCAACCATGCTCTTATCCATTCAACTATCTTAGAATCCAATCCCAAGCTTTCAAGTTTATTTAACAGTCTGCGATGTGGGACAGTGTCAAAAGCCTTACTAAAGTCTAGAAAAGCTACATCTACAGCCCCACCTTGATCTATTACTTTAGTCACCCAGTCAAAAAAGTCAATAAGATTTGTTTGACATGATCTTCCCCCAGTAAACCCATGCTGTTTTGGATCCTGTAAATTGCTGGTTTTGAGATATTCTACAACTCTTTCTTTTAACACCACATTTTATACCAAAAAGGGGAGTGGGGACAGGCTGGGATATTATTGGATGCAGAAAGTTGACTGGGCATCTCTTTATTGGACTCCACATCATGGGTACGATTTCAGGTATTTGGACAGAGCCTAGGAAACCAGTTTGAAGTAGATGTTTGGTCATTGGTTTCACTACACACAAAGGTTCATCTGATTACATTGATTTAGGTATCTGGGAGGGCAGGTATAGTGAATTGTTTCACCCCCCCCCCTCCTCCCTGCAGCTGTTTGACGGCAATTGTAACAAGTTAAATAATACAACATTGGGGGTGTAATCAGTGAGCTTCGCACAAACAGAGAAAACAAAAGGGAACATATCTTACAGAATTTACCATTAATGTTTAACATCCGACCTTGGTAGTTACATTTAAGCTAATAAGACGCAAATGGCGTAATGAAATTGCGCAGTGGACGGTCGTAATAAATTACTGGCGTAGAGATGCAATTTCGTTTTCCACAGACCCCTTTATTGGGGGGGTCCCCACTCCTCCAGGTACCCCGTCCAAGGCTGACCAGCCACGGTGCTCATGTTTCAGCCGGGGGACCTTATGTAAAAAGTGTGGCATGACACCGCAGGCTGTTGGAGCCCGGTGCTGGTTTCAAAATACGGGGGACCCCCAGATTTTTTGTCCCCCGTATTTTTGGAACCAGGACCGGTCCAAGAGTCCGGGGCTGGTTTCAGAAATACAGGGGACCCCTATGCTTTTTATCCCCTGTATTTTTGGAACCAGGTCCGTCTCAATGAGCCCGGAGCTGGTTATGCTCAGGAGGGGGGACCTAAAAATTTCATGCCTAAAAATCACACATTTTCATGACTAACATGACTTTATACTGTCATGTTGTAATGTGTTTTATAATGGTTCTAGAATAACTATAATGTCCTAAATCAATATTCTCATTGATATGCTATGTGCTTTTGTCTATCAGTTACTGTATTAGATAGCATTGTAATATGCAATCCATTCAGTGGGATGTATTAAGGTGCACACAGAAGCACAGGCACATTTCAATTATTTTGAACCTGTGCGTCTGTGTACTTGATACGTACCTATGATAGGATATAATATGACATTGTTTGTGGATTTTTGGGGGTCCTCGGTCCTGCGCGCCTCCTTCGGCTGCCTACCGATTATCACTAAGGTCACCCTCAGACCTTCAGGTTATGGAAGTTTTTGGAAAAATAGGTGTGATAATCGTGCTTGGCACCAAAGTTTAGAATATAACAGGGTTTATTGATACATATACATTTAAAATGTAAAGAATATGTAAAATACAATACAGTATGTAAAAACACACAAAAAAAAACAACACAAGAAAATAATGGATGTGTAAATCTTCTTACCCCTAAGGGTATTTGGAGCCAGCAAGGATGGAATATGGCAGGATGCAGTCCGGAATGTGCACCCTGCTTGAGGCTTTAAATATCTTAGCACTGGGTTGGTCCTGATTGGGATTGTGGATACCAATCACTCCCGACGCGTTTCGAGCATCTGGGTGCTCTTCTTCCTGGGCGCAGCCGCATATGACATTGTGTTTGTGTTTCCTAATATTGTGGCCATACGATATTGTGTTTTGCTACACTATTTGTGTTTTAAATACATTTTTGTATGTCACTATACCTTATTTGGGCATATCGCACACTATGCTATTTATCTAAATGTAACTTGTTGAACACATACATTTTCAGACATTTACACTGCATTCATGCCAACACAAAAATACCATAAACAAACACAGCCATAGTCTACACCAACATGTACTCAATAACAAACACCTTCATGCACACACACACACACATACATACTAAGACACATGTATATACACCAACCTTTAGAGGTAATCTAAAGGAGTCCACACACGCACCGATTCCGGCGTGCATTGTGGGCTTAACTAGCACACATAGCATTGCATCGTATGCCTTGTGCATACGATGTGCATGCGATGCGATGCTATGCTAGAAAAAGCTAGTACAAAAAGTATGTGCAGCACATACTTTTTGTACTGTACGATGGGGTGCCACGGGAGCGCGCACCCCATCGTACAGCATCGCACCGCTGGCAACGGTGCGTGTGTGGGCACCTTAACACCTTGGGCGAGATTTATTGTGTTTACTGTTTTTGGCAAAATGCAATTTTTTTCTCAAATCGCCCTATATCGCCGTTTTTTTAAATCACATTTTTTGTCAGAAATCGCGTATTTAATGGCTGGCGTAATGCCGCTTGATAAGTGCGATATATGGCGATAAACGGCGATATGGTGCAAATTGAGCCGCAGTAATACGCCATAAAAGTGCGATTTCCAGGTTAGGTCATGTGCGTATTTGCGGCCAACCGGAATACGATTTACACCAATACACCTGATCAGCCCATACAACATGCAAACCTATTGGCCCACCTTAGCCCCTTGCAATACGCATCACACCCCCTATATAAAGGGGTACAGGCGCCATTTTACCCTTTGAAAGGGAGTAAGGCGTTTGACATGGAGAGGAGAGGAGGAGTGATAAGGTGCAGAGGAGGCAGAGGGACAGCCAGCTTGGGCCCAAATACCCCAACCACTGGGAGAGGTAGGGGAGTGAGAGGCAGCACTGTCAGAGGCAGGACAGGGAGAGCCAGCATGCTCCCAGGAAGAGGTGCGCTAGGGAGAAGCCACATGGTGGAAGCTGAGCAGGTGGCTATGGAGGATGAGGAGGAAGCAGGCACAAGCCATGTGTCCTCACAGGAGGAACAGAGTGCCAGGCACACAGAGGAGGAGCTGCAGGAGGGTGATTTCTCAGAGGTGGACTGGCCTCTGCAGGAGGAAGATGAAGCAGACTTGGAGGTGCTGGGGGAAGAAGCAGGACAAGAGGAGGAGGAGTGTGACCCTGAAAATGTGGAGGAGGAGCTCGTACAGCTAGTGGGAGAAAAGTCAGGTTCTCATATGAGGAGAATATGGCCCTGGTGCGTGCACTCTTGCCCCTGTATGACCACCTGCTTGGTCCTCACCATCACCGCACAAGTGTGGCAAGGAAAAAGGGGATGTGGGACAATATAACCTCCGTGGTCAATGCAGTCAGCACACACAAGAGGAGTGTGCGCAACGTCAAGAAGCGATATAATGACATCAAGCGCCTCCTCAAAGCCAAGCTTGCCCTGGAGAAGTAAGAGGCCTGTCACACAGGAGGTGGACCTAGGCAGGAAGTCCGCTTTAAGGCCTATGAGAGGCTGCTTCGCAGAATCATCCCACCGGAGGTGCTTCCCGGCATTCACATTGCCGACACAGACAGGCCCCCCACTCCGCCGCCAACTGGTAAGTGTCCACACATGTCAATTACACATTTTGCTATGTCATGTGCACATGCAATTATGGGGAAATGCTTTATGTGTCCAATTGATTTGTGTCTGTGGAACTACATATCCCAGCAAAAACACATGTTTCTAGCTAAGGTTGCTAATTAATGGACTGGGCATTTTGCTGGGTTTTGTAGTTCCACACAACCAATTCATGTGTGCTGTCCTTATCACTGTAGGCCTGCAGTGTAGATGATTGTTAATCCACATCAATCCTCAGGGTAGTTGAACAAGCAATTTACAGTCACTTTTACATGTGTAACCTGATGCTCTTTCCTGTTTGTACCAAATGGAGGACAAAGATCCTGCACTGTCCAAATACTTAAATGAGCTCTTAAGTTCAAATACGTCAAAACCCTTATTTCAAAATATCACAAGAGAACTATGGCTTGGTTTAAATGTATTATCCACATTTTTGTAAGAGTGTCCGTTAGGTGCCAATGTTAACACTGCAAAATGTCTTCCTCTTTCAAACAGCAGCATCTATGGAGTCCCAGCCAGCTGTTGTGCGCCATCACCCGCATCCGATTGTTCCCAATGACCAGTCTGCAGGTGAGATATCATACTGTTACACAAAGATATTGCACATTTCACACATGCCTGCAGCCAACACAGTAGCCTGTAACAAAACACAGCCAGCTCTACACGAATCCAAATCCAAAGGAAAAATAATATGTAGTCAGCCATGTAAAGTGCCTAATACATGCATATGACTGCTATGCCTATCATGTGATGTCACATCACATTACATTGCAGTGGGCGATGATAGAGTTAACAATGTTTACCTTAAAAAATGACCTGACCACACATAATGATTGTTTGGATGCATGAACACCATACAAAGGACTCAGAAACCACAACAGCAATAATTGCTCAGGGATATAAGTAGTAAACCACCCCCTGCATGCACAATGCATGAGCGAAACCTCAACATTCCAAATAAGTTACCATGACCCACCAAACAGCATTCTGCATAGCATACTTACCACTGCTATCTCATTTGTAGGACCTTCACAACCGATGCCAGAACCCACTGATCCCATTCAAGCAATGGACGACATGAGTGAAATTATCCTGGAACCGGTGACATCATTGGATCCTGCACAACACAAAGCACACCCGGTCAATGTGGCCCCCTATACGCAGTCACATAGCCAGCAGCCCCCAATCATTCCAGCCACCAACACCCCCACTAATGAGGAGGAGTTGGCTCAATCCATCCATATCTTTAAAGGGAACCAAATCTCTTTTCTGGAGATGCAGACCACCCAAATTGAAACCATTAAGGGGTATGTGCGTAACATAGGTCAACAAATGAGACGAATTTCCCAAAGTGTGCGGGCTAATGTAGGGACACAAATTCGTCTTGTCTCCACATTAGACACACGCTTAGCCGAGATTGGACAAGCCATTCAGGGACAAACTACTAATTTCCGATCACTAAATGCTAATATGGTGGAACAGACCCAAGCTATTAATGGGCAAACAACTGTGTTGATGTCCCTACAAACCCAACTCAGCCTCAGTGCTACTAGTTTGTTAGGTCAGCACCAAACCACATCTACACAAAATAGTAGTGTCTCCTCCACACCCATAAGTGGGTCCCCCACTCAGGGGCATAACTAACTATTTTGCGCCCCCCTTGCCGCACATTTTTTCGGCGCCCCCCCCCCACCCCCGCACACACCTAACCTGCCCCCCCTTCTTACCCGTACCTGCACCCGTGGTCTGCGTCTCGCCCGGCTCTCTGCCGGGACCTGCCTGACCGTCACGGTCCCGGCCGGGTCCTGCTGCTACAATGAAAACTGACTCTTAGAAAATGGCTGCCCCCATACTGCAGACAGAAAACTGTCTGCAGTATGGGGGCAGATATTTTCTAATTGTCAGTTTTCATTGCAGCAGGAGCCGGCCGGGACCGTGACGGTCAGGCAGGTCCCGGCAGAGGGCCGGGAGAGATGCAGACCGCGGGTAACTATAGCCCCGCAGCCCCCCCGGCGGTGCCCCTAATTTCTCTGCGCGCCACTGCGGGGGCTGCGGAGCTATAGTTACGCCACTGCCCCCACTACTCCCACACGTCGTAGTATCCGTACTAGGGGTGGCTGTGGCACTAGTGTTAAGGGTGCTAATACCCGTGCTCATGGGAGAAATGAGTAATGTGTGCATTTACATTTAACATGTGCTGTTCTATCCTTCTACAGTCATGCTGTGTTTGTTACTCTGTAATGTTTCTATGCAATGGGCAAAGCCTAAATTTTTCCGCAAGTAAAAATTATTTGCAGCCAGCAACCTTGTTGACATTATTTCCACATGTTTACCCAGACAGTACTTTGAGGTCTTTTGAAATTGTGTCATTTTTGTACAGATGGGTCATTTGGTTGTGTGTGCTTAATTGACATATTAATTGTAGTAAATAATGACATTTGAGGGGGATCAGCATTGGACAGTGCATACTGTAGCTAACCACCAGTTGTTTTGGTGAATTCCAACCAACTCAGATCAATGATCCATGTCAGCTTCATCCATTACCCCTATGTTAATTAGCATTTACAATCATTTCCACCAAGTAATTACTTACATTAGAGTGTCACATGTTGCCAGGCATAAACTATGCTGGGTTGTGGTAGCTTGCAGGTGTTGACCATTATTGCTGGTCTGCTTCTGGCCAATGTACAGGGTAAAGAAAATATTTAAGGTAAACAATGTATGTGTGGTAAAGGTTCCCCTTTCCTATCCATTTTACACACCACAATTACCTGTGAAATGCTGAAGTATCATCTGTGTACGAACCACATCCCCCCTCTGCGTACTTCGCACTACAACATCTGTAGTTTGAGCTTCCTGCACGACTGCTGCAGTGGCCACATCTACATAATTCGGTTGACCCAAAGCTATGTTATGCAGCATGCAGCAAGCCTGGACAACCAAAACAACTTTGGATGGGTGGTTTAGCCAGTGCCGGTGCAAGGCGCCGGAGCGCCCCGGCGCTCACCCGCTCCACGGGTGGGGAGGAATAAGGCCGCCGTGCTGCTCGGGGGGGGGGGGGTTCCGGTGTATATATCACTCACCCTTCAGGAGGTGAGGCGCTCGGGTCTAGCTCAGCGGGCGGGAGGGAGAGCTGGAGAGCTTAGCAGGCAGGAGGGAGACCTCGCAGTTCAGTCCCAGCGCAGTGTGACTGACATCTTCCTGACTTCCTCCACCCGCACTGTGTACAGCCGCTCAGCCGGGCAGCGCTGAGCACTTGGCTCACCCTCAGACGCTGCCCGGCTGAGCGGCTGTACGCGGTGCGGGTGGAGGAAAATGTCAGTTAACATGCACCGGGGTCCGGGACTGAACTGCACACAGCGCAGCGAGCCCTCCCTCCTGCCCGCTAAGTCAGACCTTCAGCTCTCCCTCCTGCCCTGCTCCCAACTACCGCCCCCCAGTGGCCAGCGCCCTAGGCAAATGCCTAACACTGCCTAGTGGTGGTGCCGGCCCTGCATATAGCAGTGTACCTGCTGACCTGTCATAACACCGAAATCGGCTTTTCAGCACCCCAAAGGTGCGTTCCACTACATTGCGGGTAGCAATATGTGCAGCATTGTAGTGGTGCTGTGCAGGGCTTTGTGGGTTCCGCAGAGGTGTCATGAGCCACGAATGACACCCATATCCTGAGTCACCTAACATGTAAAGGGATTTGTGTGGTCACATATCATGTGGGTAATTTGCACATAATAGTAGCAGGTCACACTATATTGTTAGCGCTGGTATAAACAATTAAAACAAAAATGACTCTTTAATATAAGGTTACACACATGGATCTTAAAGGGCAAGACATAGGTTAGCAAACATCATGTAAACAGTGCTAAGTTACTTACCAAGTAGCCAGCCCTCTGGCATGGTGTGGTTGTGGAAACGGTCCCAGAGAGCTGAGTGCCGCAGGATATAGGCATCATGGCAGTTCCCGGGATAGCCTGCAACCACACTGAGAATTCTGAGTTTGGCATCGCAGACCACCTGCACATTGAGGGAATGTCTGCCCCTGCGATTCACATAGACATGCTCCCTCACGTGCGGGGCCCGAATCCCAATGTGGGTGCAGTCTATGGCTCCCAGCACATTTGGTATCTTTTTCAATAGGAAAACATCTGGATGCGATGTTGGAAATCGCCACTTCAGAAAGTGCGAATTATTGGCAAAAAGTGCGATTTATGCCACAAATCGCCTCCCATTAAGTTGTCGATTTGGTAAAAAAATGCAAAAACGGACGTTTTTGCGATAAAAACCCAACATCGATCTCTAATAAATGTCACCCATTTTGTGCATCCTGTACAATAAACATATACACAGATGTAAACCAGAAGAAATTTACTAATTAACAAAAAGACTTTAAAATAAATGAATCAATACATTTTAAAAAGTAATTCAAAAAGTTGCCGCAGTGCTTGCTGCAGGTGACCCTGAAGGCCCATCAGTACCACCTGCACTGCCTTGGGTATAGGTCTTAAAAGCCTGTAGGGATAGAAAGTGTGTGCATATAAATTAATGTAGCTTTATAATTCTCAACAAACTCTGTTATATTTAACATTAATAATATATTCTACTTATGGTCCTGCTCCTTATCACCCATCACAAATTCAAAGATGACCGGCATGAACAAAGGGCTTGGAGGAGGGGGCCAGAAAAAAAGTGGAGGAAGAGGTTGTGGTGGGAGAATGAAATGGGATCACTTGGAGGGAGGTTTGATGAGAGGACAAGGAGACTGGTAAGGTTGGCGATTGGGGGGGGTGGGAGTAAGGGGCAGGATAAGGTTGGGGATTGGAGGGAGTTTTGATGAGAGGTCAAGGAGACTAGTAAGGTTGGGGATTGGGGGGGGGGGTGGAAGGAGGGGGCAGGATAAGGTTGGGGATTTAGATGGGAAATAGAGAGATGTGGGAGGAGGGGGCCAAGATAAGGTTTGGGATAGGAAATGGAGAGATTGGGGCTGGGGGTGGGAGGAGTAGGCCAAGATAAGGTTGGGGATTGGGTTGGGGAATGGGGAGATTGGGGAAGTAGGACGATGGGGAATGCCATTCTCTTCTTCTGTCACTGGTACCCTTCTTACTTGATGCCTTTGTCATCTCTGTGTGCAGTCTGTGATTTGTTATAGTGTTTAAAAAGTTTGGAATAAAGAATGAAAAAAATTAAAACATCAGTAAATTATAGATCTTCCCAAAACAACAAAACATTTATAGTTATTATGAAACTAACACACACACATAAACATGCATATACATAAACGCGCGCACACACACATACACACATACACACATATACACATATTTACTCTTTCACCACATGTATACAAACATTCTCATGTTATCTCATGTGTAATGAGAATTTTAGCTACTTACTGCACCTTATGCTGGTCTGCCAGTGTGATTTGGAAGTGTAAATGATTGCCGCTTTAAAAAATTGGAGATTTCTTACCAAATCTCTATTAATTATTATTTTTTACCCTATATATCATTCAATCTGCAAAAAATACAGATGGAGCCTGCCTTGTCTTTGCAGGGGCTGGCGAAATCATCGCCAGCCCCCGCCAGCGGCAAGCTCCAAGACAAGGACAACGGACCTTCCCCCGGGTCCCCTCCACCTCCCCTGCCCCCCGACCCCCCCCCCCCAACCCTGCCCATCTCCCTGAAGCGGAGATGGGCAGGATGCCGCTGCCCCGCTGAGGGAGGATTGGGACGCGCGTCCCAGTTCAGTGTAGCCCCTGTCCGCCAGCGCTCGCCAGAGGGGAGGCTCTGGTGAGCCCCGGCCAAAGATGACAGGGGCTACATCTCTAGGTAGTGATGGAATGTTTCAATACCAGTGTGGCATCCTACAACATGATTGTTGTATATATGTACATATAGGTAAACCGTTTATAAATGCTTTAGAGGGTTGTCCCCCTCACAGAGGGGAAAGTATTGTAATATGAGTGCTGGACTACGTAATTAAAGTGTTCCCATAGACTCATATCAGCCTACATCTGCCCCGCTGATGGATGGAGGTTGGCAGGTGGGAGAGCAAAGAACAATAAAGTTGGCTGGAGCGTGGCGGGCACGGAGACAGTGTTAAGCACGAGGGGAAGGGGTTAAAAGGGACAGCCGTTAACGGCTGTGTTGCAGTCAGTTGGAGAAAGCATAGAAAGCAGAGCTGCGCAGCCACAGTGAGAGTGGAAAGCGGTACTTAGAGATCGACCAGACTCACCAAGCTGACCGGGTGTGAGCGGCGGTCACGGTGACCCGTGAGTATGTTAATCGGGGTGGTGGCTTCATTGAAGGAGATCCGGAGCGGTGTCTGCCGGAGGAGGAGGTCCCGGGAGTGACGCAGCCGCTTGGTAATAGACGGAGTTGGGCCTATCCGGTGGAGCCTCTGTAACGCAGAGACAGAGAAGAGGTGGTGAGTGCAGCCTTTACCACATCACACGCCCAGATAGGGAGTGGCTAAAGTCGAGGGACATACACTAAACTGGAAACAATAGCCTGGAGATTAAAACCGCTTTGTTCTAAGGAGAAAGTAGTTATTTACACATTCCTCTACTAGTATCCTCACTCTGCTTACCCTATAGCTATACGGCAGTAGGCTGGAAATAAAGATAAACACTGAGTACTAGTTATCGGAGACAAACTACAGCCTTAGGAGAGGGCTAAACCCGGCTCAGTAGCCAGGGGACGCCTAACAGAGGGACCTATGTAAACAGAGACTTGCGGATAGATTAAGAATCACTTATCGCTGGAATGTGAGCTCATTAAACATCTTTTTGACCCTACTATCAGCGTCAGGCAAGCTTGTAGCCGTGATCGCCGTAGCCTCAGGAAGTGAAACTACAGTCTAGAAACAGATATCTCTGTTGCCGCAATTTCAGTAATTTAGAGCTTTGTTGATAAACTAAGTCTGTGCACAGTGAAGGGAAAGTAAAGACACTGACAGTTTATACCCTCCAAAAGGCATAATGGTGCTCTAAGAGGAGATTGGGAAATAATTACTGCAGGAAAGGTCTTTGGAGGATGTATATAAAATTAACTTAGCCAAGTAAGAAAGTATATATTTCTACAGTAGTCGGACTTCAGATAGAGCTGATTAAATAGATACAAAGTTTCTACTTGAAGAACTTGGAGGATTTGCTACACTATATACTGAGTGAAATACAAATACTAAATTACAGTTGTTATTATTATTATTATAATTTTATTTATAAGGCGCCACAAGTGTTCCACAGCGCCGTACAAAGGAACAATACAGGGAAACAAAACTTGGCATAACATTGAATAAATAACAAAAACAGAGTACAAATAAAGAGCGCCACAGTAAAATACACATTACAGCTTAAATATAAGTAGTGAGGACTCAATCAACATACAACTAGAGGCTTGACGCCAATGCTGAAGATGAGTATGCAGAAGAAGAAGGTTACTGAGTGTTTGAGTATAGGAGAGCTGTGAGTGAAATGTGAAGAGAAGTGGGCTTTGACAACAGGAGGGAAGAGGGCCCTGCTCGGAGGATCTTACAATCTAGTAGGAAGGGGAGACAGACAGATTACAAGAGGTGCAAGCAAGTGGGTGGTGGCAGGATGTTAACAGGCAAGGGGTCGGTGAATCAGCTAGTTTATGCAGTGGAAGGGTATGCTTTGATGAATAGGTGAGTTTTCAGTGCCCGTTTGAAGCTTTGCAAGGTCGGGGAGAGTCTAATGGAGCGAGGGAGTGCGTTCCTGTACTTTAGCATGGGAAGCAGTGATCAGGGTGGAGGAGAGACGACAGTCGTCAGCTGACCGTAGAGGGCGGGAGGGTGTATGAATGGAGATGAGGTTAGAGATATATGGAGCAATGGAATTAGAGATGGCCCTTTATGTGAGTGTGAGGTGTTTGAAGAGGATTCTATAGGGGAATGGGAGCCAGTGCAGATTTTGTTGAAGGGGAGTGGTAGAGTTAGAGCAGCGGGAGAGGAACATAAGCCTGGCTGCAGAGTTGAAGACAGATTTGAGAGGAGCCAGTTGGGATCGAGCGAGGCCGGTTTTGACGGTTGTATGACAGTTTTGACTAACTGCATACAACTCCCCTTTATATGTACTGTAGGGAACTTTGGGTTGCTTGAAAGTGCACTGAACTGTGAACTTTGGTTAATTATCTGAAATAAATAGAAGCGATCGCTATAAAGGGTAAAGTATATGGGTTAAATTAAAATATTATTGCGCAATAATACAGCTTATTAACATAGTATTGCTTTATGGCAAAGTTGAGTAAATTCATATTTTGGGTACTCTCGTTCGAATAAGCTTAAAATAATATTGTTTATTAATTCTAGCATTCAAGGTAGGAAGTTATGTTTGTTAAAATTGGAGGAGAGTTGATCAGCAGCTGAGTTCCGGAGCACAAGTTCTTGTTCCAGTTTACTAAAACTTGTTGGAGATAGCTATACCTACCGTTGTGTGTATTACTGATACTGAATTGAACATAAAGTGTTGTTGTTTGACAAGAAAGTTGTTAATAAATATTTCTCAAACTATACGTGGTTTCTTATACCTGTGAAGAACGAGAACAAAAACAGATGGTGATCTACTTCTCATACTTACCGTAATTGGAGAGTATTACACCAGCAGTAACAATGTTGTTAAATATAAACAGTGTGTTCTAAAGTGAAATACATTCGGGCAGATGGTTAAATTCTGTGTACAAATCACATTTGCATCTATAATAATTTTGGTTAAGAAACAACCACACTAAGGTAATCATATTCTTTGAAATAAGGACACACAATAATAGTTGGTCCTATTAAGCATATGCTTCCTCAAAAAATGCCTGTCACTGGGGGACATAAGGTTCAAAGAATGCAGAATAAGTGACTATATCAAATTGAGGATGTAGGGTAAAATGTAATAGGATGAGAGATTCAGAAAGTGAGAGATTTGGTTAGAAACCTTCAGTTTTTTTAAAGCAGCAATCATTTACACTGCAAAATCAAACTGGTTTACAGTATGTCAGGTGGATGTCAGGAATATAAATAAACTGAAATTCTGCTGTCCCAGTCACCTAGGGGGTACCCTGAATAGAGATGCTCCAGTGCAGGGTAATCCCCTTCTGTGTCAGGGATGAGAGATTTCAGTGAAAAGAAGGGGTGAGTAGAGGTGACATGGAACAGCTTTATTGCTTCCCTCAGTGTGCTGCTGCCCTCCATATACAGGACAATTGCATTGGTGGTGAGTAAGCGACACTCAGTTAGCGGCAGGGCAGTTTAGGTGAGACAGGGTAAGTGGCATCCAGAGTCCTACGGATCCCACCCTGACCCCACATCCAAGCTATACAGTGACAGCGGATAGGTAACAGCGGCCACAGCTTGCAAACAGAAGCTGATCTTATCACGCTGGGGGCAAACCCAGCACCAAGCAAACCCATGACGCTGGGGGCAAACCCAGCACTGCTGGGCTGCTCCCGTGCACAAGGTGAACGGATGCTGCACACAAGCATCCATTCACCTCCTCCCTGCCTCCGCTGCTGTCTGCAGAGTACAGCAGACAGCAGTGGAGGGTGTGTGCGCTCCCTTCCGAACCTCCATGTTGACCTCAAGATGCTGCGGTCCGGAAGATTGGGCTTCCCCAACCGCTGATGTCCCGGCATACCATTTACACCGCCCTCTACCCAGGTCCTGCCCGGACCTGGGTAGAAGTCCAGTGTAAAAAGGACATGGGTTAACTCCTTTTACACTGCCGCTGACCGGGGTCTACGAGTGAAAACCCGTGTTTTGCAGCAGCAAGTATTACTGTAGTATTATATGATACTGCTAACCTGTTTTCTGTATCTATCTACTAATCAGGAATCAGTGTGACCAGCCTAAACGCTCTCATTAGGGATTCGATGCATGCTGCAGATCCTTAAAAGCAGAGGTTTCTACACCCACCGCCTGATCTTATCTACTTACCTCTACTTTCTGACACTCTCTCATTTAACAAAGCACTTGACATCATTTTTGCAATATCCAATATAACAGAGTGATGTTCTGGGCCCAATTAAAAAGCAGAAGTGTCTAACGGTCTGTAACAGCAAATAAAAAGTGTACCGAATGTACCGTTTTTCTCTTGCCTTCTCAGCGGCCGAACTCCTCTTGGCTCCAGAGGCTGTTAGCGGTGCGCGTCCTCTGTTGGGAAGTGGCTTGTGTGTGTGTCACTGGTTCCTTCCCTGCAGAGCACCCAGGAGATATGCGTCTATATTAACCTACTGTAGTTATCAATGTAGATTATATGGAAAATAACTGTAATGAAAGAAACAATAGACTAAACAGAGAGCTAAACCTTATTAATGAGCATCCGAAAGGTTTCTGTAGTGCCACCAGTCTGTGTTATCAAATATCTGTAGTATTTGGGTTTGTTATACAGGACTTAGCAATTCTATATATCGACCCCTAAGTCTGGTAGGGTGGATTGTCTGTCACAAAATAATAATTTCAACCTCATATTTTGGACTTCTCCAATCAATGGGGTAGAAGGCGATATCCACTGTCTCAAAATTACCTTTTTTGAGACAATAACAATTATTATTATTAACAGTTTTTCTTATATACAGATGTATCGGGATTCATCTTTGCAGGTGATGGCGATGGCATCGCCATCGCCATCACCTGCATCCCCGCCATCTGTATGCCGGAAGGGGACGCGCGAGCACGTCCCCTTCTGACGGTGCTGTCCTCGGTCGCCCGGTGCCCACGCCGGGCGACCGCACCCCCCCCCCCCGCAGCCTCCTCGGGTCCCCCCCAGCACTATCGAGCGGGAGGCAGACAGTATTGCGTCCGTCTCGCCGCCCGGATACTGAGACGCGCGTGCGTGGGGGACGCACGCACGTCTCAGTCAGATGGAGCGCCGTGTTGCTGGCGGATCGCCAGCAGCATGCTGCTGGCGGTTCGCCAGCAAACATAAAACCGGCCCCATCTGTAGCGCATACATATTACGCAGCGCTTTACAGATAATATTTGAACATTCACATCAGTCCCTGCCCCAGAGGAGCTTACAATCTATATTCCCTACCACATGTACACGCACACAGTCATACTAGGGTTAATTTTGTTGGGAGCCAATTAACCTACCAGTATATTTTTGGATTGTGGGAGGAAACTGGAATACCCGGAGAAAACTCAGGCAAGCACGGGGAGAATATACAAACTCCGCACAGTTAGAGCCATGGCGGGAATCGAACCCATGACCTCAGCGCTGTAAGGTAGTAATGCTAACCACTACACCATCCGTACTGCCCTGATCATATATATTATTAACAAAGATTTATCCATCCCACCAGTCAAATTTTTTTTAATAAGAGGGCATAAGGATAAAAGTAGTATGGAACGTAGTGTTAAGGAAATTAAATAGTTTGTGCCAAAATTTCTTAATTTTCCTACATTCCCACCATTGATGTATGTAGGAGGAAGTGCTAGACTTGCATTTAGGGAAAAGTCCTAGTTCTCCTGGGACAACATTTTACATTGTGATTGGGAGAAATAGGCACAATGGATACATTTAGTATGTACCTCTTGTAATTTTAGGTAATTGTAAAGTAAAAGGAGCCTGGGATGAGATAAGTGGGAGGATATATTTCCATGCAGCAAGTGTTTGGGTCCACATATTTTGTAAGTTAGGAGAGAGTGCAGAATAAAGGTAGTGGGTTCTATAGGATGTTCTACTTAGCATGTTTAAAAGTTTTTGTATAGGATCAGTTTGAGGGGGAAGATAGATGGGGGAGTGATTGAATGTAGTGTTTGAGAAAGTATGCAAAGAAACATTGACAACCAGCCCTTTATCAAGACCTGTGAAAATGTTATGAATGCCATTTATTTGTGTGTATGATATTATTTCCTTTGGACAGATTGACACCAAAGTCTTTGCGATTATTGGACAAGTGCAGACAGATGCGGCAGTGATACCTTACCTAGGTGCTCGTCTAAGGGCTATAGATCCCCACTGTATGCAAGTATTTAGAGAATAGATGTCACTCCGTGTCTTGTGCAAAAAAAAAGATTTACTGTCGGTCAACGCTGTTTCAGGCACTTGATGACGGGTGGAGGCCAAGACCCGTCTATTCTCTAAATACCCGGTTATAGAAATCAAATAGAAGGTGGGTTCAGGGTGCGCTAAACCTTTTCTTATTGAACAGATTAATTCAAATTATAGTAAAACAATTTAATAAAACTGCCCACAGGGCATTGCAGTATACAGAAAACGTTTATGTGATACAATTACAGTGAATCACTAACAAACAGTATCCTCTTAGACAGTTGATATATGGTCAAGATGGATATCTCAATAAGCCCATTAGACGAACGCGTTTCGTCATTAACATGACTTCATCAGGGGCACGATGCAACAGTTGAACAAGATGATCACACTGTGGGTCACAATACATATGTATAAATACAAACGAAATGGATTTTGTATTTATACATGTATAAAATTATTTTACTATAACTTAAATTAATCTGTTCAATAGGAAAAGTTTTAGGGCACCCTGAACCCCCCTTCTATTCCATATATAAACACCGTGAGGATGCGGCACTCCACAGTTTCAGTTCCAGAGGCGGGTGCAATACACAATCTGTGTTATACAATCCAACAAGAAAGCAGCACTCCAGCCAATTGATGTATAGAAAACTTTTTAGTAAATAGTGTAAAAATTACATAGCAACATTTCGACACAAGCGTGTCGTCATTAGGCTCACAGCAAACAGAAATAAACAGCCCTTAAATACCTTAAGACCCAGACCCTGAACACAGGAAATCCTCCTCGCTCTGCAAGTTTGCAGATGGACACCATGATCGAGGTTATGATCGGGACCAACTGATGAGCACTAAAACAGGATATCCTGATGACAAATACACGTTATCTGAAACGTTGATCACTATCCCGTTGTACGGAGTATTTATTTCTTATTATCAAGCCAAGAGTGTCACACCACAAGATTCTCTATCCATTACCCTGTGAAGGCACAGACTGCAGCTAAACAGCGTTACATGGGAGTGCCAGACCTACAAACTCTCTCTCTCTCTCTCTCTCTCTCTCTCTCTCTCTCTCTCTCTCTCTCTATATATATATATATATATATATATATATATACACACAGCAGCTTTTATGGGGCTATTCCGTCATTCTAATAGGGAGTACGGTACTCCCTCATCTTTGCAGCCACCGCTTGTGCCAGTTACATTAGCTGTTACGCGGATCACGATTGTCCCCTAGCATGCTCGCTTCGCTCGCCGTGTTTTGGGTTCGGTGGCTCATTCCATTCCACTTCACTTGCCACAACTTTACTAAAGGTAATCGATGGTGTGGGCACAGGAGGGTGGCCTGGAGCCAGAAAATAACCCTCGCCGTACGCTACATAAGTTCCCTAGCATAAGCGGTTGCCGCAAAGATGAGGGAGTACCAGGAATACTTATGCCCCAGCTCATGGGGCATGTCATGCTCCTGTACGATGCACTAAACATGTCCCTAACATGCTGTGGTAACACCCCCCCCCATGGGCCCTGGGAAGCTGTTGTACCGGGCCCAAGATTTCTCTTGGCAGCCCTGGGCATGCGTTATAAGTGTCAAGAAACAATGGATTAAGTATTATAGTGGGTGGGATGTGTCCTTTAGGTATGTGTAGGAGGGTATTGGTAGAGTATGGGTAATTTAGAGCATCATCAAGTTCAACTATGGTATATGTATCTGTGTTCTGTAACCAATACAAAATAAATCTAAATAGGGTAGCATAATAGTAGGCCTAGGCCACCATTATCTCTGGAGATTTGTAGTTTATGGCAAGCGATTCATGATTTACCAGCTTTCCACAAAAACTTGGAGATGGCAGTATGGATAGTCTTGATGTCTGCATTCCTCAAGTGTATGTGAAACATTTGCATAGTGTAAAATAGTTTGGGGAATATAATAGATTTCATTACAGCCATTCTACCTAAAAGGGATAATAGCTGACCAATAGTTTAATAATTGCGGAAAGTAGAAATTAAGAGGTGTGAAATTAAGTGAGTACAGTTTATTCAAGGAAGCCGGGATATGTACGCCTATGTATTTAAAATGTGAACTATTTCAATAGGATGAGTGTCCTGGTTTGCTGAAAGGGAGGAAATATCAACTGTAACATGAAGGAGTTCAAACTTATCAATGTTTATTTTGTATCCTGAAAATGAGCTAAAATTACTTATGTGTCAAAATGACTGGAGAGAATGATCTGGGTCAGATCCAAAGAGCAGCATTTCATCGGCAAAGAAGGCTAGGCATAAATCTAAGGGGCCCATTTTTATTCCATGAAGGGGAATGACAAAGGGCAATGGCTAAGGGTTTTAAGGCAGTGACAAATAGAAGAGCGGACAAAGGGCAATGTTGACTAGTATCAAATGATTCAGAAAGGTATCCGTTACTAAGGATTTGGGAAGAGAAAATTTGTAAGATGTATGTATGAAAAATATAAAGCAGGAAGGAAATTAGAATTTTGACATGGTATCAAAAAGGTGAGTCCATGACACCATATCAAATGCCTTCTAAGCGTCTAATGATAATATTGCCATCGGAGCTTTGGATGTTTGGTAGTATAATACATTTCTGATTAGTACTCTGCTAATGTTTATAACATCATTTCTTCCCATTATAAAGCCAGTTTGATCTAAGTGAATAATGTATATTGGCAAGAATTGTTGTAAGTAGTTTGTAGTCAATGTTGAGTAAAGATATGGGTCTGTAAGACCCAGGGTTGCTTAAGTCTCTTCCCAGTTTGGGGAGAACATTAATTATAGCAGAATTAAATTATTGAGGGGTCATTTCCTTGTCTAAAATGTAATTAAAGACTCAAGTCAAGACAGGGATTATACAAGGGGACAACAATTTATAAAATTTGACTGAAACACCATCGGGGCCCGGGTTTTTCCTACTTTAAGGCCAGCAATACCCAAACGTACTTCTTCCTTTGTGATTGGGGAAATTAAGGCATTATGATATGAGCTAGCAACTGTTGGTAAGGAAAGATATTCCCAGAATGAAGAAGAAGAAGCAGTGGCATTGGATGGGGAGGCTTGACAAAGAGCGTCATAAAAATCTCTCATGTCCTCAGCGATTTGTTTACTAGAGGAAGTTTAAGTGGGCATTTACCCATTTTATTTCCAAAAAATCAGTAGTCCTTTTGGAAGGAATAACTAGTTTCCAATTTGGAAAAGAATGCATCATAAGTAATTTTGGCCTTTTGATACAATTGTTTGGTATTAGGAGAATGGTTATAAATAAAGGCATGGAAAGTACCGTTTAAATGAGATTGAGCCTGGATGAATTCTTGCGTGATTGATTTCTTCTAGGCAGCAACATATGAGATGATTTGACCTCTGATAACTGACTGCCAAAAAAGCCATAGGATTGTCCTCTAAAGAGGTATCATTTTTGTGGAAGTAATCCATCCACACTGATTCCACTTTGCTATGAAATTGCAACAAATTTGCCAATGCATGTGGATATTTCCATGAGATAAATAGGCCAACATCCAAATGCATCCTCAGGGAGAACCCTATCAAAGCATGGTCAGATAGCTTCAATTTTAACTATTTTAGGGAGTAGAGTTGTGGAGATAAACATGTAGTCTATTCTTGGGAGGGCACCATCGGCTGCAGACAGGCAATTCCTTCTCTAGAGGGTGTAGGCAGTGACATAAATCTTATAATTGTAGTCGTCTCATAAATACTGGGATACCAAGGGCGAGATGTAATAGGGTCCGAATTTGTGATGGAGTGGTGGGTATAGAGGGGTCAGTAATGTAGTGGTGGTTTTAGAGGGGTCAGTAATGTAGTGGTGGGTATAGAGGGTTCAGTAACGTAGTGTAAGGTATAGAGGGTATACCCATCCTTTAGCAGCCCCACCCCGCTCTGCCACACTTAACTGGCAGCCATAAAGTAGGCAAGCCTGGCATAAAGTTGCATATGCATAAAAAAAATACAGGGAAGGCCACAACTGCATGCAACTCAGATTCTATTAGTCAGGATCCACCCCTTCTTGACAGACTCCACCCCCTCAACTCCCCCACCCCCAGGCTACTTCCATAACTTTTCCAGGCAGGTTCTACATCCCAATCCACCCCTGGCAATTGTTGCTGGTGCTGGTGCCCATACTATACCACACTATGGTAAAATTCTAAATAAACTACATCTCCCAGTAGCACTTGATACCAGGAGCTCCCAGCAGTAAGGACCATTGGAAGCTGTAGTTTATTTTGAGTTTGAGCACTGTATTGCAGTGCGAGCTAAACCAGACAGCTGGTTGAAAGTGACACCCTCTGTTGAACACCTCACTCACTGCCTGCCTATTAGATTATCTCCAACCATCATAGTTCCACATCCCATGGAGTCACTGCCCTTCTTCTGTCTGAAACAATTTGATTGGATATAGCGCAGGTTAATCTGCCTGAATTCTCTTCAGACAGTCATACAGTATGCAGCCACGCATAATTCAGCAGAAATATAATACTGTTGTTATATTTCTGCTTAACCCTTTAAGTGCCAAGTGACTTTGTCGAAATAGTTGTGAAAATTGGCATCCCCCCCGACTGACTTTTATTAAAATGGATTGGCAGCCTAGAGCAGTGTCAGACATAGCATACATTCAAGGTCCCCCACACTGCGCACATATTGGCCCGGCCTGCACACTCTACCACTAGCTGGCCAGCAGCAGCCGCAGGGCAAAGCAGTGCCATGATTTGTGGGTGGAAAAATATGCACATCACTAGATTTTAGGTAAAATATGCAATAACCATGGGCGGATTCAGAGAGGGCACCCGGGCACGTGCCTCCCCTGTCATTTTAGTTCATTTTGTAGCTGAGGACCAGGGCTTTCCAATGAGTCATGTCGCTACCCCCCCCCCCCCCCCCTGGGAACCGGAGATATCGCCTGGCAAACCTGGAACATTTTCCCCATAGGATAACATGGGACCCGTTAATTCAAACCCCCACCAAGTTCCGACGGTTGCCAGTTCCCCCACTGGCATCACAGAAGCTCGTGGTTGATATCATTCGAACCCAAATTGCTGGACCTTCAATCTAATACCAAGCTGGGATATATTGGTCAATTGTATAATTATTATATTATGGGTAAACCGATTTTTAGTATTTTTGAAATGTAATTTCATGTCCTTTGAGGGCAGATTACGCTGGAACCAAACGGGACCAAAATCATTCGAAGCCCACTGAAAAGTTCTTTAAATGATACTTGTCTCATGTAAATGGATCAGTTTGTTCCGAAGATATAGCCGGTTAAATGAGATAGCCGGTTTAAGGGGGGATGGGGTGGTTTGCTCTCCCCCTCACAGCACAAAATGCAGGGACTAGGCTGGTGTAAAAGGGGCCAACCCAGGAATGCATATTCTGGTAAAAAGGGGTATTATTTCAAATAGCCGGGACCTGCAGTACTCTGAATACAGCAGGGCAGCTTCCTGCTCTCTGCCCGGCTATCAATGACTGTCACTTCTGCCTGGCGGCGGGTGTCCCCTAGTTACCGCAAGCATGTATTCCCCCTAGGCAATGAGCATGTAATCCCACGTGGCAACAAGCATGGAACCCTTGGCAATGAACATGTAGGTAAGCAGCACTTATGTTGCATAATTTTTAATAGGCATTATGGTGTTTGGCATAATACGTAATGGACATAATGGCGTGCGGCTTAACATGTAATGGACATTATGGTGTACATTTTTAATGTGCGCCTTTTGTGCGCAATGTCCCTGTTTATGAAGCATGTTGTGAATGTTGGCTTAATCTGTGTGGCATTATGTGAATTTTGGCTCTATCCATGTGGCATTATGTTAATTTTGTCTCAATCCCTGTGGCATTATGTGAATTTTGGCTCAATTCGTTTGGCATGTTATGAATTTTGGCTTAATCTGTGTGGCATTATGTGAATTTTGGCTCATTCCATTTGGCATCATGTGTAAGGGGCAAGTATAATGGGGTCTAGTATTTAGCTGCATAATGTGTAGAAGTTGTATATGGTGTGGTACACTACACTTAAAGACATGCCCCCTTTTGAGTGGCCACACCCCTTTTCCAGAGCGCGCCTTTGGTGTGGGCACAACTACATCCTTCACTTTTATCGCCAAAGTGGGCCTGTGTACTTTAAACGTCAGGGCCTATTTTTAATCCCATTTCCGCCCTCTCTCTGCTCTCCTCTCTCTTGTCACTCTCTTAGCATGTACAGTACACTGGCACCACACCCCCCTCCCCCTCCCAAACCCTCTCCTATCATGGTGTCCCCCTGTCATTTTCTCCTGGATCGGCCCCTGGCAATAACCCGTGAGAATCGGCAAAGTATGCAAATAAATATACACATATGGAAATGCATATAATCCTGTCTTTAGTTCTGAGGTAGCACACTATTATATTTTATGAAACACTTCTCTTTAACTGATTATCTCATTTACAGCTGCTCTACTAAAATAAGTAGTGACTGTCAAATTGTATAGATCATTACACTTGAATTATAGAAATTGGTGGCATATATAAAACAATTGGCCCATCTAGTCTGCCAACGTACACACTAGGGTTTTTTTTTGTTGACAGTTAACATACCAGTATATGTTTGGATTGTTGGAGGAAACCAGAGTATGCAGAGGAAGCCACTGCAAGCATGGGTAGAATATAAAAATTCTAGACAGTTAGGGTCATGGTAGAAATCAAACCTATGACCTCAGTGAAGTGCGATAGTCATGCTAACCATTACATCATCCATACTTTAAGACATAATAAAGCATATTGTTTTGTATAGCCGCACTTTTTAGACTTTATAAAGGATGATCACTAAGGCTAGGGGTGGTATTGTCCACAAGGGGATTTAGTGTAAAATCCCAAAGGTTCAGAATCCAAGCAGAGGAATCCTTATATAAATTATTTGGGTTAGGTGCTAGTGGGAGGGTACGGCTTTAGAAGAGGAAGATTAGGAATCCCCCCCCCCCCCAGCTTCGGGTGAACTTTATGGTTGTGCCGCACCCCCCCTCCCCCACTTTCTCTTCCCCAACCTCACTGACTGATTCTTCCCCCCCACCACCACCCACACTGGCTCTCCCTACAGGAATATGGCCTGTTGAGCCCTTCAAGATGGTGCCGCAAATGGCTGTCTAGGAACTATGCATAACTGTACTGTCTCTGCGGTAACTTTACTGTCTCTGTGCTCTCTGCATCTATATCACCCAGGGTACTTCTAGCGTATTCCTGTATGTGTTCATATATCTGTCACTGTTTAACTGTACATAACTGGCTGTTGCACAGCAATCCAATCTAATTCATGGTCAATAAGGTTTATTCTGATTCTGTGTGAGAAGTGGGTTAGGGTTACAATATTTACCAAAATCCACTGGGATGATGCTGCTAGGATTCTGACCTTTGTCATGCTAAGAGTGTGTACACACGGTTCGATGTTCTGTGCGATCCGATGTACGATTCGATGTTTTGTCCGATTTTTACTTTTCCCTTTTTTTTTTTTTTCTCTACTCCTTAAGATATGCCTTAAGATATTCTTAAGATTTTGACTTTTTACCATACAATTTGCTATGTGATTTCCTATTTGATTTACTATGCGATTTCCTATGTGCCTTAAGATTTGCTTAAGATTTTGACTAAGCGATTTTGACTTAACAACAGGATGACTGACAGGGCCCTCGAAATCGTATAGCACATCGCATCTTAAGCATATCGCAAGGCACATACGATGCATGCGATATGCTTGCGATTTGTGCTAGATAGAGTGTGCTGCCCACTCTATCTCCCCTCCGATCTCTCCTTAAACGGGAGCGCGCATCGGGCTAGGAAGCCCTTACAATGCATACAATCAGTATGCGATATGTATGCGATATGGCTTCCGATGTTGACGATATCGTCAACATCGGAAGCCATATCGAACCGTGTGTACACACTATTAGCATCGGGATATTCTACCTTACAACGCCACTAGGACAGTAAGATTTGGTTACATATTTAATGTTTTGTTAAAATGTCAATATTCTTTTGTTCATGCTATTTTTTTATATACTGATGTCAAAGCCTGCTTATTTTCTCTCTCTCTCTCTCTCTCTCTCTCTCTCTCTCTCTCTCTCTCTCTCTCTCTCTCTCTCTTTCTTTTCTCGGCCTTATTCTAGTTCACTCTTTCTGACAAAATCCTTCTTAGATGGACAAAACCATGTGCACTGCAGGTGGGGGCGGGGCAGATGTTACTTGTGCAGAGAGAATTAGATTTGGGTGGGGTTTTACTTCGAAGTGAGATCTATATTGCAGTGTAAAAATAAAGCAGCCAGTATTTACCCTGCACAGAAACAAAATAACTCACCCAAATCTAATTCTCTCTGCACAAGTTACATCTCCCCCCCTGCAGTGCACATGGTTTTGTCCATCCAAGAAGGATTTTGTCAGAAAGAGTGAACTGGAATAAGGCCCATGGTTTTGTCCATCTAAGAAGGATTTTGTCAGAAAGAGTGAACTAGAATAAGGCCCTGTGTGTCTGTCTCTGTTTTTATTTATTTTTTTCCTCTACATCTATTCCCTACTTTCCATCTCCTTCCATCTCCAAATTTGTTTCTCTTCCCCATACAACATTTCATACTTCTCCATTTTCAACTTCTCCATATAACATTTCTATTTTGATATACAGGTGATTGGTCTTATGCTCCATAGGCGGCCTTATCCAAGACGCAAGATTCATTTTCATTTTGATCATTGACAATGTCTGCTGTAAGTAACCTACATTTAGTCTAGTATTCCTATTGCAGTGTTAAGTCTGTTAACAAGAGAACAAGGAAATGGAATGTGTACACTACCAGTTCGATGGTGTTAAATCAGTCTCTTTTTTTATTGCCATTTGGTAAAAATTTACAGATTTACAGACGAGCAACATATTCAGACTAAATTCTAACCCTCAGAGGCTACAAACAGGTTATATTGAAAGTATGACTTAAATATCAAACTGTAGAGGACATAAGGAAATGGAGGATGTAATTTATTTAATTATTTATTTACAGTTTCTTATATATCGCAGCAAATTCCATTGTGGTTTAACCTCTTCAGTGGCAATCCCGAGAATTTTCCGGGCTGTGCCTCAGTGCCCAGTCTGGCAAGCCCGGAAAATTCTTGGGATTGCCACTGTTTGGAGTCGGGCAGCGCTGCTGAGTTCACTCTGATCTCAGGCAGCGTCGCGCTGCCCAGCTCCCTCCCCTCTGCGGCATCGCCTCCTCCTCCCTCCTCCTCCCCCCTCCCCTCCGGGTTTTCAATAGAAGTCCCCGGCGCCGGCTTATGACAAGCCGGCTGCCGGGGACAGCGATGCGGTGGGGGGGTGACAGTTCAGCGGCGCTGCCCGGACCCAGGGGGGTAGTGGTGGTTTTTTTTAAAGGGAGCGCTCCCCATAAAAAACTCGCCCAGTGGGGAGCGCTCCCAAAAAACCCCCCACCACTGAAGGGGTTAATGATGACAACACTAAAAGAACAAACTGGGTAAAACAGACAGGCATAAGGGTGGGGGGCCCTGCTGCAAGAATGTAGAGCAGTTCTCCAACAATTATAAGTAGAACGGTGCCCTTCTAGTTGCTCCTAGCAGGTAGCACAATCATACCACTACACTGAGGATGGCACTCGGAGTAAAACAATCAGCAAGGCAACTTTGCTGATTGTTTGAATAGTGTGTGTGTGTGTATGTATGTATGTATGTATGTATGTATGTATGCACATGTACAGTATGTATATGTAGGTACTTGGTCACCCAGCAACGTATGAGGAAAACTGGCATGGCATCTTTTTTCACTCTGAGGCAAAAAAAAGTTGACGTTTAAAAAGTTCTGCAGTGCCATGCCAGTTTACCTCAAACATTGCCAGAAACTGGATGACCAAGCTATACTATAATGACAAAGGCACTCAGCCTGTTGAAACAGTTGATTGCACCCTACCCTGCAATAAAGGACAGGATGGCTCCTGTCTGGTACCACTCAACCTGTGCTGAAGCAAGTGACGTGCACCTGCGGCTGTTGCTGGTCTGTGAGATGGGATGCACCTGTGAATGCTTATTCTGAATGTTTTTGAGTTTGACCCACTGGCCATTCTCAAACATCATAGCTGGAGCCCTTTAATTTTCTCCGGGCAATTGGGATGAACTTACACCTCTGGCTGGGAGTTATCCACTGTGATACACTTCTATCTCTCGCTGCTTGGCAGAGGCCCATGGGGGAGATTCTCTAAGCTAGAAATGCGGTAAAAACCCCGTTATCAGGGTTTTTACCGCATTTTGGGATGCTGTAAGCCGGCGGGGGGCATCGCCAGAAAAATCTGGCGATGCCCCGTAGAAGCCAATGGGCTTCTAACGCAAGCCACCGCCGCCCCGCAACGACCCCCCGCCGCCCCGGACAGACCCCCGCCGCCCCCTCACCTGTGTCCGGGCAGCACAGAGCTATGCTGCCCGGACCTGTGACCTCCTCCCTGCACTGATCCTCTTCCGTGTGCAGGGAGGAGGAGAGCCTGGCGCAGCAGCAGCAGCACCGGGTGTGGGAGGGAGGGGGGAGCTGCCGGGACCGCAAAGGACAGCTCTTAATGCAAGAGCTGTCCTTTGCTATAATTATCGCATATGTTAGAACATATGCGATAATTATAATTGCGATGGGCTGCGAAGGGGGGCGGAGATTCTTAGAGAATATCCCCCCATGTGTGAGAGCTCTCCCCAACTTCACAGTCACTGCACATACTGTATGTCTGGCACCCTTTCCTCCCTCTGTACCTGTGTAAGAGCAATGGACTTTGCTATGATTGTGTGGGTCACCCATAATCACAGGTAGCTCCAGTAATAATTTGTATGTAAGGCAATAACTATCTCCACATTGCCTCTATTACAACTTTGCTATAATAGTGCATAGTGTATTAATCGTCAGCTGTATTGTTATTAATAAAACTTTGTTGAACCTTTTAACTAATGTATTTACCTCTCTTAAGAGAGATTTTAATGGGACAAGAGTATTACAATAATACTTACCTGAAAAGAAAAGAACTGACAAGCTTTTTCCTGGTTATTACACATGTGTAAGGGGACGTATAATGGGGTCCAGTATTTTGTTGCATAATGTGTAGAAGTTATATATGGTGTGGTACACTACACTCAAGGACATGCCCCCTTTTGCGTGGCCACACCCCTTTTCCAGAGCGTGCACAACTACATCCTTTACTTTTGTCACCAAGGTGGGCCCGTGTACTTTAAATGCCAGGGCCTATTTTTAATTCCATTCCTGCCCTCTCTCTGCTGTCCTCTCTCTTGGCGCTCTCTTAGCATGTACACTGGCACCACTAACACCTCCCCTCCCCCTCTCATCCCCTCTCCTATCATGGTGCCCTCTTGTAATTTTTTCCTGGATCCGCCCCTGGCGGCAGTGGGGCACAAAATGCATCTAAATCTATTTCTCACTGCCAAAATCTATAAAGCTTCTCTGGGCCTAGGTGGCCCCAAGCCATCTACTTTAAAATTACAATACCTGCCCTTCTACTTACTAACGTCAATGCTCAAAAGTGATGATAATTTGGCACAACAGGTGATGTATTGGGAGCCAATATTAGCGGGCAGGAAAAAGTCGCATTATAATGTCTGATTTTTTTTTCAGAAATCGAGCAATGACATCTTTAATGTGTCTTTAATACTAAAATTGCAAGTTAGATCTGACTTCTTACAGGTTATTTAGACCAGGAAGTGTCTTACAGTACATACTGTATACTGTACATGCCATTGTTGAATATTTCCCCCCAAAAATGCATCTAATTTGCATATATGCGAATAGGAAGCAAAAAGCAGCTCCTGCTGATTAAAATGCATTAAATAATAATATGCATCTGTATCGGCATACAAAAGGTTATTCTACACTGTAACCTAATTTGGTATAAAGATACAGCTGTAATTAGACATGCTGCGGCTGTATCTGCATACCAAAGTATATTAGGTTTTTTTACGGTTACAAATAATTTTTTTATGTTTATTTGTCGCAAATGTGCTATAATTGTTTACTTGTTATTGATTTACAACTTTGACGAATACAACTCACTGCTGTAATTATGTCCAACTTTCTAATTTGGATCAGTTGCATGCTAAACATAGGCAAAACTTCTGAATCCAACTTTTTACTGATTCAGAGCTGAAAACATCCAACTTAATCAGTTTCTGCTGATTAAAATTATATGCAGTATGCCTTTATTTTGTGTGCAACTGGTGCTGTATCTGCTATCTGCTGTAAAAATGCTATGTTATGTCCAATTTTTTGCAGTAATGTAACTATCATAGGTGCAGAAAGTGCAGCTGCTATGGGGCCCAGAGCTGAAAGGGGCCACCTTCCCTGTCACAGTTACATGCGTTGGTACTTATGTAGTATCTGGGCTGCCGATTTTGTGATTGTATGCCTTACCTTAAGGCATACAATCAGATGCGATGCGATGCGATTCGATGCGATTTTGCATAGGATTCAATGTTAAGAAGGTCCTGTTCATTTCCCCACTATCCAAGTGGGCATAGAGTTGATTTTCTATAGCGTGGCGAGCGCAGCGAGCCACCGAGCCCGAAGCGTGGCGAGGGGACGCATATTTCGTAAAAAGTATTCTGTGTCCCCTCGCGGGGCTCGCTACGCTCGCCACGCTTCGGGCTCGGTGGCTCGCTACGCTCGCCACAGGTTTATATCCAACTCCATGCCCACTTGGATAGTGGGGAAAGGAAAAGGACCCCCTTTTCCCATTGAATTCTATGTTAAAATGGACTCAGACCATTTTAACATTGAATCCTATGGAAAAATCTTGACCATCGCATCGCATACGATTTGGTCGCATGCGATGCGATACGATGCGATGCGATCCGATCCGATTTCTAAATCGGAAGCCCAGATACTACATAAGTACCCATGCGTTATATACAGGGGTGTAACTACCATAGGTGCAGGGAGTGCAGCTGCTATGGGGCTCAGAGCTGAAAGGGTCCCACATTATCTGTCAACATAACATGTGCTATATAGATTTTTCACCATTGGGTGAAACAAACAAACTTTGCTGTGAGGCCTACAAATTATCTATTTACACTACTGTGAAGACTCATCTATAATAGCATACTTCACCTACATAGTGAATGGTCCTAAAATAAATCATTAAAGTGTGCACATTCCACTGCCACCAGCCACGTTTTCAGTATGAAAGCTCGGGGGAAATTTACTAAGATCTAATGGGTAGGAATGGTTGAAATATGTACAAATTCAATTTTTTTATTTTTTAAACTCTTTATTTTTACAGTGGCAAACGACACAGCAAGAAAAATCAAACAACAGTACAGTGCTAAACCCGACTTTCTAGTGTGATCAGATACTGATATATTTTGCACTAAACTAGGTCAAACTGATGTGTCAACCACTGTCATTTTTTGTTTTTATAATATGTTTACAAACAATTGGTGAATCAATATTAATGGAGCGTGTAAGAGGGGTAAAGAACAGAGGGGGAAAAGCAAGGAGAGTTAGCAAGATGGGGAAGGGGAGGGGGGGGTGTTTCACTAACATGCGTATGTAACAGATTCCTTTTGTCGAGGGTCAATAACAGAGCGGCGGACTAGAACCAGCGATCACACCCCACCTGGGATCTGCCTCTGAAAGTGTGCCTACCAAGGGGTCCAGGTTGACACGAATTTCCCTACCGAATCATGTAGCAGCGCAGTGATATACTCCATGGAGGCTGCAAACCAAACTTTGTTAATTACAGACTGAATGGAAGGAGCAGCGGTTTGTTTCCAGTTTGTTGCAATCAACAATCTGGCGGAGTTAAGAATTTGGCCACATAGCTTGCTTTTATGGTTTACAGACCCCTCCACTGGTCTGCAAAGCAGAGCCGACAGGGGGCATTTAGGGATCGAGGAATCGAATATCGTACCCATGAGAGAGAAAATTTCGTCCCAGTAGGAGCTAATTTGGGGGCATTCCCACCACGTGTGTATAAATGTACCTTGTGAACCACAGTTCTGCCAACACTGATTTGAGCTGGAAGGGAATATACGGTGTATTACTGTGGGAACCATGTACCATCTAGAATAGACTTTGTAGGCGTTTTCCTTGATGTTTGAGTTAATTGAGGATTTAGCTACTTGTGTTTTTATTTCTGACCATTCTTCTTCCTCCAGAGTTACGCCTAGATCTTTTTCCCATGCGATTTCAAAAGGTTCTTTAGCTAGGGGTTTGTCTGCCAGAAGGAAGTCTAGTAATGAAATAGCTCCTCTTCTTTCTGGGTTGTACATACAAAACCGTTCGAAGGGAAGCGGTGATCTAGGTTTGGTAGTTTTGAGGAGGGAGTTGACAAAGCTTGATATCTGGAGGTAGTCGAAATGCCTAAGGTGCTGGTTGTCATATTTTTCACAAAGTGCTGCAAAGTTTTGGGGGGCAAATTCCCCTGTTATATGTGAGAGTCGGGTGATACCTGCCGAGATCCAGGGTTGTGAGTATGGTGACATGCATCCTAGGGGGAAGTCTGGGTGTCGCCATAGGGGGGTGAGAGGGGATGGGTAAGGTGCCAACTGAAGTTTCTTATTTAGGTGGTCCCATGTCTTTAACACAGAGTGGACACCGGGAGTGTCTAGTACCGAGGCTGGTCTAAGTTTCGGCGGTAGCCAGGGGAGGAAGCAAACAGAATGATAATCCACCATTTCACTTTCCAAGGCCACCCATTTCTTGCCACCCGCCCGCGCATGCCATGCTACCACGTGGAGCAGTTGCGTAGCCTGGAAATAGCGTTCAAACATAGGGAGGCCTAGACCTCCATTGGACGAGGACTTCGCAAGGCAGGTTCTATTTAGTCTGGGAGATTTGTTTGACCATATAAATTTGCCGCATAGAGACTGAATGGTTCGGAGGAAGGAAGTGGGGACCGTCACTGGGATAGTTTGGAATAGGTATAACAACCGGGGTAGTATGTTCATTTTGATCGTATTTATCCGGCCCGTCCAGGATATGCATAAGGGGGTCCAATTTATAAGGTCTTTTTTTATGGAGTTTAAAAGGGGAATATAATTAGCTTTAAAAAGTTGACCAAAATGTTTTGTTATCTGTATTCCCAGGTATTTAATCGATTGGGGACGCCAAATGTAATTGAAGTTTGATTCTAGTGTTTCCATAGTGGAGCTAGATAAATGAAGAGCCAGTGCTTCTGACTTTGAATTATTCACTTTGTGACCTGATAGATTACTGTATTGTGTTAGTGCGGCCTGTAAGTTTGGGAGTGAAGTCAGTGGGGAAGATATGGATAACAGGACGTCGTCTGCGAATAGGGATATTTTGTATTGGGAGCCCCGTACATTTATCCCCTGAATGTCTTGTTTTTTTCTGATGTGGGCTGCTAGTGGTTCGATACTGAGGGCATATAGCAGGGGGGATAAAGGGCAACCTAGTCTGGTGCCGTTTCCCAGATTGAAGGGTTGGGAGGTGATGCCGTTAGTAGAGACCACTGCTCTCGGTCCGTGATACAGAGCTTGTATGGCAGAAAGAAAGCTTCCCCCGAAGCCATATGTCCTCAGTGCATGGAACATAAAAGGCCAGGAAAGACGATCAAAGGCCTTCTCTGCATCTAAGGAAAGCATGATCGCTGGGGATTTAGTCTTGTTGATGTATAAGATCAAGTCAATAGCTCGTCTTGTGTTGTCTAGAGCTTGTCTTGTGGGGACAAAGCCCACTTGATCTGCGTCTATCAACGAGGTAAGATAGGAGTTTAGTCTTGTGGCCAAAACTTTTGCGAAAAGCTTTATGTCGGCATTGATGAGTGATATTGGCCTATAGCTTGTGCAACAAGTTGGATCCTTGCCTGGTTTTGGCAGTACTATGATTGCGGATTTCATTGAGTCAGTGTGGAACCTCTCCCCCTGCATGATTTTGTTGAATAACACCGCTAGTTGTGGAGTCAGTGAGCCTGAGAAAGACTTGTAATAGGTCATAGGAAACCCATCGGGGCCTGGGGCCTTCGACGACTTCTGTGTTTGTAATGCCCTAGTTAATTCATCTGGTGATATGGGGGAGTTGAGTGATTCGATGGCTGATTCCGAGAGTTTGGGGAGGTGACATGTGTCCAAGTATTCCTGTGCTAATGCTGATGGTAAAGAAGGGCCAGAAGCCGGTTCTTTCAAGTTGTAAAGGGATTTGTAGTATTTATAGAAGGAATCATTTATGTGGCCAGGGTCGTAACTAAGCGTGTGTTGGTCATTACGTATTGCATAGATAGTTTGGGATGCTCTCTGTGCTCTAAGTTTTGCTGCCAGGAGTGAGTCTGACTTGTTATTTTTCTCATAAAATCTTTGGCTTAAATACCTAAGAGACTTCTCTGTGCGTTCTGCTAAGATGGATTGCAGTTCCCCCCTGACCCCTTGGATCTGTGTAAGAACGGTGGGGGAGTGGGATTGTTTGTGTGTCTGTTCCAGTTGGGAGAGTTGAGAGGTGAGAGAGGAGATCTTTTCGAGTTTTTTTCCTGTGAGTGGCATATTTAATTATTGCTCCCCTGATCACCGCCTTGTGTGCTTCCCATACTGTGGGCATGGGGATGTCGTCTGTGATGTTAGATTGAAAGTAATCTTGAATCTGGGTGTTAATTTGATCTTTAAATTGGGGTATGCGAAGGAGGGTTTCATTCAGCCTCCAAGTCTGAAAGCCTTTTTGAGTACCCAGTGGGTCTATAGTAGCTAAGATGCTCGAGTGGTCTGACCAGACATTGGGAAGAATGTCCACTTTTAGCAGTGACTGCAATATACTACTACAACCCATAATCATGTCTATGCGCGAGTAAGTCCTGTAGGGGTTCGAGAAGAAAGTGTAATCTTTGGAGGTCGGATAGTGGGCCCGCCATGTGCCAAAGAGACCAGCCTCGGACATGTGTTTCCTAATGTTGCCCGGGGGGTGGCTGTGTTGATGCTGGCTCGTGGGGTTACTTTTGTCTAGGTCTGATGATATAACCGTATTAAAATCCCCGCCAATCAATAGTGTGCCTTTGCGGATCGTTTGAAGTTCTAAGAAAAGTTTTCGAAAAAAGAGCCCCTGTCCAGTATTTGGTGCATATAAATTCACCAGAGTCATGAAATGGGGACCTAACTGGCAAACCAGGATGATATACCGTCCCTCTCTATCTATTTTAGTGGTATTAATCTGCAGCGGTATTGTAGAGCGAATCATTATTGCAACTCCATTTTTTTGGGTGCAGTGGGAGGAGTATATCACTGTGGGGAACTGTCTGGAAACTAGTGAGGGATGTGCGTTATGCTTGAAGTGCGTTTCTTGTATGAACGCAATGTCGCCATGCAGTGAGTTGAGTGTGCGATATAGTAGGGATCTCTTGTGTGGGGTGTTTAACCCCTTGACATTTTGAGAGATCACGTTAATGGGCATGTTGGTGGGGTGCAAGTCGCCGGTCGACCGTCCTGCGGAGACTGACAACCAAGGGAGGGTAGATGAGAGGGGTGGAAGTGGGATAGAGAGGAAAACGTGAGAAAGAAATAGAAATGAGAGAGTGGAAAAGGGTGTAGGATGGTAGAATGAAGAAGAGAATCCTGGGGACCTCAGATGGGGGCCCGAGGATCTCCTTGAGCGGGTCCTTAGGGATAACAGGTAAGCCTAACCTGGTAAGCGAACCTAGTGGACCCGCTAATAGGGAGTGCTCACTAACTGTGAACTAAATAAATTTAGAGAAGGCAGGAAAGAGAATCCCAACCTTTGCAGTAGTCCCTAATAATGGAGGAGGGTGGCCGAACAGAGACAGTGCCTCAGCCCGTCCACCCGGAGCCAAAATACAGCGAGGCCTGCAATTGTTAACATTTAAAGAACTTGTGTAACATTTCAAAAGTAACATAGACCGCACAGATTACTAGTGAGAAACATCTATAACTGTGTGGATAAGGATCGGAAGGGTGCTTGTCCACTGCACCTAGGCGCAGGGGACAAGCCTTGTAGAGGACAACGTCCCCCACCCCAGAGGTAGTCTGTCAAGGAAAGTGTCAGCAGAAGGTCATCTGGTTACTCCTGTGAGAAACCCTAGTCCCTAGAATAAGTAGGAAAGCAAAAGACTACGAACTGGGGGACGCAGCCCATTAATACTTTACGTCAACTTTTGGAGGAGTCGTGCCAGTCTGGCTCAGGAACTCCCGGGGCCGCTGGCGGTCATACTGGTGTCTGCTTCGTAAAGATTGAGTCTGTGGAGCAGTTCTTTCCCCTCCTTGGGGTCCCTTACTGTGACTTGTCGACCATTCACCTCGACTATTAGACGGAATGGGAATCCCCATTTGTATTTATATCCATTATCACGGAGGGCCTTGGTGGTGTCTCTCATTTCTCTCCTTTTGATAATAGTAGATGGGGCCAGATCTTGGAAAATCTGTAGGTGGGAGTCCTCGAATAAGATATGGGGCAGCGATCTACAGGAGAAAGAAATCTGGTCCTTGACTTTGAATGAAAGGAATTTTAAAACGACATCTCGAGGGGGTTCCCCATCTTTTAGTTTTGGGCGTAGTGCTCTGTGTGCCCGTTCGATGTTTAGGGGCTGATCCTTTAGAGTGGGGACCAATTTGTAAAATAGACGGTGTAGATATGGATCGAGATCTTTGGGTGCGACGGATTCCGGGATGTTGCGGATGCGGAGGTTGGATCGTCTTTCCCTATTTTCAAGATCTTAATTTTTGTCGCGTAGGAATTTCACTTCACGGTACAGATAGTTTATATCCTGAGAGAAAACTTGTAAATGCTTGGCGTGTGATTCTACCCTGGTTTCCAGACCAGTCATGCGGGTGGAAAGGGAAGATATGTCTTTTCTCAAGTCAGTGAACATTTGTTGGAAGCTATTCGTGATGGTTTTACTAAACTCCGACATTATCGCCTGGATATCTTCTTTGGTGGCGAAGGAGGCGTCTGGTGAGATTGAGTGACCATTTGCGTTCATTGGTGAGGAGGGGGGAGAGTCTGATGTTGGGCCAGAGGCCGTGCGGGATAGATGTTGCATGATGCCCTGTTGGGCGTTTTTTTTGTTTTATTCTGCTGCTGCCTGGACATGGTGGTGAGAACAATATACAGGCGGTAAACTGGTATTAATTTGCAGAAGCTCCAGGTGGACAAGCATGGAGGTGGATTAGAACATCACTGGGGTTTGCATGCTCCTACAGGAGCTGTGACAAATTTGGGAGGACACTTTACAATGTAGAAAGTGTGAGAGCTCAAAAGCTGATTTTAAAGGGTGTTGCAGAGAAAGGCCTCTGGGTGGCAGTATTGTACTATCTATGAAGCAGTTGTGTTCGTGGGCACTTGGAAGTGATTACATTTTGTTAATATGTCCAGGTGTGTAATATTAACTCCTGAATCAGGCCCTTCACTGATTGTGTCAGAAAGTGAGTTTATACTTTGTCTTCTCCTGTGGCCCTTGGAGGGGGGGACCCCAACCCTTATTTGGTTACAGTTCTCTTAGGCAGTATAACCTTTCTTGAAGGGTGACAGCTCTAATCAGCCGTATAGTGGGGCAGGTGAATTTTGGCCAGTTGGGGGCCTTGGGGGTGCAGATTCCTGATATTCCGGGCCGCAGTCTCGGGCACCGGGTCTGTGGGCTACCCGGTCCCGATGCTGCGTGGTATGGCCGGGGGTGAATCACAGGATCTGATATATGGATTTGTGCGGCTGTGCCCAGAGGGAGCTCAGGAGGGGCCAGGTGTCACCTCTACCCAGGAAGGTGGTGCCCTGGGGATGGTCCCAATCCCAGGGGACTCAGATATCTGGGCTGGGGGAACTGGGGCACTCAGTACCTTTCACTTGGATGTGCAGGGAGGTCCGGCTCCAACCCTCCCGCAGTTACTGCGCCTTCCACACGCTGCCAGGCTGCCAGGCTGTCAGGCAGCTGCCGGCCGGATCCAAAATGGCCGCCGCGGCTGGAGAGATGAATGACGGCGGAGCCCCGGGCTCTCCCCAGGCAGCCTGCCAGGCAGGGTGATGGGGGTGCTCCGTCCCTGGTGTAGAGGGGGGCTCCGCTTGTCTCTGGATGCCCGCCGATGCGCTCCCGGTCCGGGGCGCGCCACGCGCGGGCAGTGGAGCTCGACCGCCGGAGGGCAGCCTGAAATTGAGGCCGCTGCTTCTCCTGGACTCCAGGCCGCAACCTGCGAGGCAGGATCTCTCCGGCCCCCGGCTCCGCAGCGCTGCGAGTCTCCTTACTGGGGGTCCCCGCCGGGTAAACAAGGTGGGTGCCTGGCAAGGGGTGAATTAGAATAGCCACAGGGTGCCTTTTTGTGGATATTTTTTTTGGGAGCTCTGCAGAATGGCGTCCTCTCTGCTCCTCCGTCAGGCCACGCCCCGGCCTCAAGTATCCGTACAAATTCAATTTTTTATGTACATATGTTATGAAAACTACAAAAGAATACACCATTCACATCAGCCTGACATCAGCCTGACCCAGCTTTGTAAATTTGTCCTATTCTCCATTCCTATTTTGGGGTCATATACAGCCGATCTGTTTGGTACCCATTCATACAGGGATCCGCCTTATACAGCTGGATTAGTAAATTTACCCCTGGAGTTGAAGTCCAATGTCTGGAAGACCACAATGAAAACCATCTCACAGAAGATTAGCAAGGAGATGGTCCGGTACTTGTTTCCTATCTGGGCGCCCGCTACGTTAATTGCGCACCATGCTATTCTCCGTATAAAAATCGGATCGCATCGCATCGGATACCACAAATGCACATACACGATATTGAACGATGCGATGCGATGCGATCCGATTTCGTTCCCGCTTTTATGGTTGGCCCATAGGATGGCCCATCTGTAACACTACTGTATTTATTTACCCTTCAAAGCCCTCCCCTTGTCACATCTGCACAGAAACACAGTATTGACGTCAACCCGAAGCGTGGCGAGCGCAGCGAGCCCCGCGAGGGGCGGCGGTACGCGTCCTCCGACTTTTTCATACCCCCACTATCCATGTCGGCGTTTAGTTGAGAATAGAAAGTGTGGCGAGCGCAGCGAGCCACCGAGCCGAAGCGTGGCGAGCGCAGCGAGCCCCGCGAGGGGACGCGGACACTTCACAGGTATCCGTGTCCCCTCGCGGGCTTCACAGGTATCCGCGTCCCCTCGCGGGGCTCGCTGCGCTCCGGGTTGTACATACAAAACCGTTCGAAGGGAAGCGGTGATCTAGGTTTGGTAGTTTTGAGGAGGGAGTTGACAAAGCTTGATATCTGGAGGTAGTCGAAATGCCTAAGGTGCTGGTTGTCATATTTTTCACAAAGTGCTGCAAAGTTTTGGGGGGCAAATTCCCCTGTTATATGTGAGAGTCGGGTGATACCTGCCGAGATCCAGGGTTGTGAGTATGGTGACATGCATCCTAGGGGGAAGTCTGGGTGTCGCCATAGGGGGGTGAGAGGGGATGGGTAAGGTGCCAACTGAAGTTTCTTATTTAGGTGGTCCCATGTCTTTAACACAGAGTGGACACCGGGAGTGTCTAGTACCGAGGCTGGTCTAAGTTTCGGCGGTAGCCAGGGGAGGAAGCAAACAGAATGATAATCCACCATTTCACTTTCCAAGGCCACCCATTTCTTGCCACCCGCCCGCGCGTGCCATGCTACCACGTGGCTCAGTTGCGTAGCCTGGAAATAGCGTTCAAACATAGGGAGGCCTAGACCTCCATTGGACGAGGACTTCGCAAGGCAGGTTCTATTTAGTCTGGGAGATTTGTTTGACCATATAAATTTGCCGCATAGAGACTGAATGGTTCGGAGGAAGGAAGTGGGGACCGTCACTGGGATAGTTTGGAATAGGTATAACAACCGGGGTAGTATGTTCATTTTGATCGTATTTATCCGGCCCGTCCAGGATATGCATAAGGGGGTCCAATTTATAAGGTCTTTTTTTATGGAGTTTAAAAGGGGAATATAATTAGCTTTAAAAAGTTGACCAAAATGTTTTGTTATCTGTATTCCCAGGTATTTAATCGATTGGGGACGCCAAATGTAATTGAAGTTTGATTCTAGTGTTTCCATAGTGGAGCTAGATAAATGAAGAGCCAGTGCTTCTGACTTTGAATTATTCACTTTGTGACCTGATAGATTACTGTATTGTGTTAGTGCGGCCTGTAAGTTTGGGAGTTAAGTCAGTGGGGAAGATATGGATAACAGGACGTCGTCTGCGAATAGGGATATTTTGTATTGGGAGCCCCGTACATTTATCCCCTGAATGTCTTGTTTTTTTCTGATGTGGGCTGCTAGTGGTTCGATACTGAGGGCATATAGCAGGGGGGATAAAGGGCAACCTAGTCTGGTGCCGTTTCCCAGATTGAAGGGTTGGGAGGTGATGCCGTTAGTAGAGACCACTGCTCTCGGTCCGTGATACAGAGCTTGTATGGCAGAAAGAAAGCTTCCCCCGAAGCCATATGTCCTCAGTGCATGGAACATAAAAGGCCAGGAAAGACGATCAAAGGCCTTCTCTGCATCTAAGGAAAGCATGATCGCTGGGGATTTAGTCTTGTTGATGTATAAGATCAAGTCAATAGCTCGTCTTGTGTTGTCTAGAGCTTGTCTTGTGGGGACAAAGCCCACTTGATCTGCGTCTATCAACGAGGTAAGATAGGAGTTTAGTCTTGTGGCCAAAACTTTTGCGAAAAGCTTTATGTCGGCATTGATGAGTGATATTGGCCTATAGCTTGTGCAACAAGTTGGATCCTTGCCTGGTTTTGGCAGTACTATGATTGCGGATTTCATTGAGTCAGTGTGGAACCTCTCCCCCTGCATGATTTTGTTGAATAACACCGCTAGTTGTGGAGTCAGTGAGCCTGAGAAAGACTTGTAATAGGTCATAGGAAACCCATCGGGGCCTGGGGCCTTCGACGACTTCTGTGTTTGTAATGCCCTAGTTAATTCATCTGGTGATATGGGGGAGTTGAGTGATTCGATGGCTGATTCCGAGAGTTTGGGGAGGTGACATGTGTCCAAGTATTCCTGTGCTAATGCTGATGGTAAAGAAGGGCCAGAAGCCGGTTCTTTCAAGTTGTAAAGGGATTTGTAGTATTTATAGAAGGAATCATTTATGTGGCCAGGGTCGTAACTAAGGGTGTGTTGGTCGTTATGTATTGCATAGATAGTTTGGGATGCTCTCTGTGCTCTAAGTTTTGCTGCCAGGAGTGAGTCTGACTTGTTATTTTTCTCATAAAATCTTTGGCTTAAATACCTAAGAGACTTCTCTGTGCGTTCCGCTAAGATGGATTGCAGTTCCCCCCTGACCCCTTGGATCTGTGTAAGAACGGTGGGGGAGTGGGATTGTTTGTGTGTCTGTTCCAGTTGGGAGAGTTGAGAGGTGAGAGAGGAGATCTTTTCGAGTTTTTTTCCTGTGAGTGGCATATTTAATTATTGCTCCCCTGATCACCGCCTTGTGTGCTTCCCATACTGTGGGCATGGGGATGTCGTCTGTGATGTTAGATTGAAAGTAATCTTGAATCTGGGTGTTAATTTGATCTTTAAATTGGGGTATGCGAAGGAGGGTTTCATTCAGCCTCCAAGTCTGAAGGCCTTTTTGAGTACCCAGTGGGTCTATAGTAGCTAAGATGCTCGAGTGGTCTGACCAGACATTGGGAAGAATGTCCACTTTTAGCAGTGACTGCAATATACTACTACAACCCATAATCATGTCTATGCGACAGTAAGTCCTGTGGGGGTTCGAGAAGAAAGTGTAATCTTTGGAGGTCGGATAGTGGGCCCGCCATGTGCCAAAGAGACCAGCCTCGGACATGTGTTTCCTAAGGTTGCCCGGGATGTGGCTGTGTTGATGCTGGCTCGTGGGGTTACTTTTGTCTGGGTCTGATGATATAACCGTATTAAAATCCCCGCCAATCAATAGTGTGCCTTTGCGGATCGTTTGAAGTTCTAAGAAAAGTTTTCGAAAAAAGAGCCCCTGTCCAGTATTTGGTGCATATAAATTCACCAGAGTCATGAAATGGGGACCTAACTGGCAAACCAGGATGATGTACCGTCCCTCTCTATCTATTTTAGTGGTATTAATCTGCAGCGGTATTGTAGAGCGAATCATTATTGCAACTCCATTTTTTTGGGTGCAGTGGGAGGAGTATATCACTGTGGGGAACCGTCTGGAAACTAGTGAGGGATGTGCGTTATGCTTGAAGTGCGTTTCTTGTATGAACGCAATGTCGCCATGCAGTGAGTTGAGTGTGCGATATAGTAGGGATCTCTTGTGTGGGGTGTTTAACCCCTTGACATTTTGAGAGATCACGTTAATGGGCATGTTGGTGGGGTGCAAGTCGCCGGTCGACCGTCCTGCGGAGACTGACAACCAAGGGAGGGTAGATGAGAGGGGTGGAAGTGGGATAGAGAGGAAAACGTGAGAAAGAAATAGAAATGAGAGAGTGGAAAAGGGTGTAGGATGGTAGAATGAAGAAGAGAATCCTGGGGACCTCAGATGGGGGCCCGAGGATCTCCTTGAGCGGGTCCTTAGGGATAACAGGTAAGCCTAACCTGGTAAGCGAACCTAGTGGACCCGCTAATAGGGAGTGCTCACTAACTGTGAACTAAATAAATTTAGAGAAGGCAGGAAAGAGAATCCCAACCTTTGCAGTAGTCCCTAATAATGGAGGAGGGTGGCCGAACAGAGACCGTGCCTCAGCCCGTCCACCCGGAGCCAAAATACAGTGAGGCCTGCAATTGTTAACATTTAAAGAACTTGTGTAACATTTCAAAAGTAACATAGACCGCACAGATTACTAGTGAGAAACATCTATAACTGTGTGGATAAGGATCGGAAGGGTGCTTGTCCACTGCACCTAGGCGCAGGGGACAAGCCTTGTAGAGGACAACATCCCCCACCCCAGAGGTAGTCTGTCAAGGAAAGTGTCAGCAGAAGGTCATCTGGTTACTCCTGTGAGAAACCCTAGTCCCTAGAATAAGTAGGAAAGCAAAAGACTACGAACTGGGGGACGCAGCCCATTAATACTTTACGTCAACTTTTGGAGGAGTCGTGCCAGTCTGGCTCAGGAACTCCCGGGGCCGCTGGCGGTCATACTGGTGTCTGCTTCGTAAAGATTGAGTCTGTGGAGCAGTTCTTTCCCCTCCTTGGGGTCCCTTACTGTGACTTGTCGACCATTCACCTCGACTATTAGACGGAATGGGAATCCCCATTTGTATTTATATCGATTATCACGGAGGGCCTTGGTGGTGTCTCTCATTTCTCTCCTTTTGATAATAGTAGATGGGGCCAGATCTTGGAAAATCTGTAGGTGGGAGTCCTCGAATAAGATATGGGGCAGCGATCTACAGGAGAAAGAAATCTGGTCCTTGACTTTGAATGAAAGGAATTTTAAAACGACATCTCGAGGGGGTTCCCCATCTTTTAGTTTTGGGCGTAGTGCTCTGTGTGCCCGTTCGATGTTTAGGGGCTGATCCTTTAGAGTGGGGACCAATTTGTAAAATAGACGGTGTAGATATGGATCGAGATCTTTGGGTGCGACGGATTCCGGGATGTTGCGGATGCGGAGGTTGGATCGTCTTTCCCTATTTTCAAGATCTTAATTTTTGTCGCGTAGGAATTTCACTTCACGGTACAGATAGTTTATATCCTGAGAGAAAACTTGTAAATCCTTGGCGTGTGATTCTACCCTGGTTTCCAGACCAGTCATGCGGGTGGAAAGGGAAGATATGTCTTTTCTCAAGTCAGTGAACATTTGTTGGAAGCTATTCGTGATGGTTTTACTAAACTCCGACATTATCGCCTGGATATCTTCTTTGGTGGCGAAGGAGGCGTCTGGTGAGATTGAGTGACCATTTGCGTTCATTGGTGAGGAGGGGGGAGAGTCTGATGTTGGGCCAGAGGCCGTGCGGGATAGATGTTGCATGATGCCCTGTTGGGCGTTTTTTTTTTGTTTTATTCTGCTGCTGCCTGGACATGGTGGTGAGAACAATATACAGGCGGTAAACTGGTATTAATTTGCAGAAGCTCCAGGTGGACAAGCATGGAGGTGGATTAGAACATCACTGGGGTTTGCATGCTCCTACAGGAGCTGTGACAAATTTGGGAGGACACTTTACAATGTAGAAAGTGTGAGAGCTCAAAAGCTGATTTTAAAGGGTGTTGCAGAGAAAGGCCTCTGGGTGGCAGTATTGTACTATCTATGAAGCAGTTGTGTTCATGGGCACTTGGAAGTGATTACATTTTGTTAATATGTCCAGGTGTGTAATATTAACTCCTGAATCAGGCCCTTCACTGATTGTGTCAGAAAGTGAGTTTATACTTTGTCTTCTCCTGTGGCCCTTGGAGGGGGGGACCCCAACCCTTATTTGGTTACAGTTCTCTTAGGCAGTATAACCTTTCTTGAAGGGTGACAGCTCTAATCAGCCGTATAGTGGGGCAGGTGAATTTTGGCCAGTTGGGGGCCTTGGGGGTGCAGATTCCTGATATTCCGGGCCGCAGTCTCGGGCACCGGGTCTGTGGGCTACCCGGTCCCGATGCTGCGTGGTATGGCCGGGGGTGAATCACAGGATCTGATATATGGATTTGTGCGGCTGTGCCCAGAGGGAGCTCAGGAGGGGCCAGGTGTCACCTCTACCCAGGAAGGTGGTGCCCTGGGGATGGTCCCAATCCCAGGGGACTCAGATATCTGGGCTGGGGGAACTGGGGCACTCAGTACCTTTCACTTGGATGTGCAGGGAGGTCCGGCTCCAACCCTCCCGCAGTTACTGCGCCTTCCACACGCTGCCAGGCTGCCAGGCAGCTGCCGGCCGGATCCAAAATGGCCGCCGCGGCTGGAGAGATGAATGACGGCGGAGCCCCGGGCTCTCCCCAGGCAGCCTGCCAGGCAGGGTGATGGGGGTGCTCCGTCCCTGGTGTAGAGGGGGGCTCCGCTTGTCTCTGGATGCCCGCCGATGCGCTCCCGGTCCGGGGCGCGCCACGCGCGGGCAGTGGAGCTCGACCGCCGGAGGGCAGCCTGAAATTGAGGCCGCTGCTTCTCCTGGACTCCAGGCCGCAACCTGCGAGGCAGGATCTCTCCGGCCCCCGGCTCCGCAGCGCTGCGAGTCTCCTCACTGGGGGTCCCCGCCGGGTAAACAAGGTGGGTGCCTGGCAAGGGGTGAATTAGAATAGCCACAGGGTGCCTTTTTGTGGATATTTTTTTTGGGAGCTCTGCAGAATGGCGTCCTCTCTGCTCCTCCGTCAGGCCACGCCCCGGCCTCAAGTATCCGTACAAATTCAATTTTTTATGTACATATGTTATGAAAACTACAAAAGAATACACCATTCACATCAGCCTGACATCAGCCTGACCCAGCTTTGTAAATTTGTCCTATTCTCCATTCCTATTTTGGGGTCATATACAGCCGATCTGTTTGGTACCCATTCATACAGGGATCCGCCTTATACAGCTGGATTAGTAAATTTACCCCTGGAGTTGAAGTCCAATGTCTGGAAGACCACAATGAAAACCATCTCACAGAAGATTAGCAAGGAGATGGTCCGGTACTTGTTTCCTATCTGGGCGCCCGCTACGTTAATTGCGCACCATGCTATTCTCCGTATAAAAATCGGATCGCATCGCATCGGATACCACAAATGCACATACACGATATTGAACGATGCGATGCGATGCGATCCGATTTCGTTCCCGCTTTTATGGTTGGCCCATAGGATGGCCCATCTGTAACACTACTGTATTTATTTACCCTTCAAAGCCCTCCCCTTGTCACATCTGCACAGAAACACAGTATTGACGTCAACCCGAAGTGTGGCGAGCGCAGCGAGCCCCGCGAGGGGCGGCGGTACGCGTCCTCCGACTTTTTCATACCCCCACTATCCATGTCGGCGTTTAGTTGAGAATTGAAAGTGTGGCGAGCGCAGCGAGCCAATGAGCCGAAGCGTGGCGAGCGCAGCGAGCCCCGCGAGGGGACGCGGACACTTCACAGGTATCCGTGTCCCCTCGCGGGCTTCACAGGTATCCGCGTCCCCTCGCGGGGCTCGCTGAGCTCGCCACGCTTCGGGCACTTTCTATTCTCAACTCCACGCCGACGTGGATAGTGGGGGTATGAAAAAGTCGGAGGACGCGTACCGCTGCGCTCGCCACGCTTCGGGTTGACATCAATACTGGGGTGGCGTTAACAATGGAGGTGCATTTTAAACCATCAGGGGGGGTTTCCTATACAAATCGTGGGTTTGCGGGGTTATTACATTGAAATCAATGTAAAATCGGGTCTCAGGGACCATTTTACATTGATTCCAATGTAAAAATCAGGTTGATCGCGTCACCGCATGCGATGCGATCCGATTTAAAATGAAATCGGATCGGATAGCATCGTATGCCATCGTACATCATCGAGTACCGAATCCGATGCGATGCGATCCGATTTCATTACGGTGCCGTACGTAGAAAACCTGGGCGCCCAGATAGGAAACAAGTACCGATGGTCCTTTATGGTTATGCCATAACAGTGCACCTACACTGCTCCCCCATCCCCTTATATCTTTGTATACTACTAGGAATGGGGTAATTAACAAGTTTGCGGTCCCTGCAATTGCTAATGTACTAACAAAGTAAAAGAAAAAACTCAACAATACACAATTCTGCTGTAAATAATATTAAAATATAAAAATTAAATGGTTCATCTTAGTATGAATTAGAAATACCATTTTTGTCTTTTTTGAACTGTCCAAATGAAAGAAAAAAAAGTGTAGTTTTCGGTACTCCCTTTCAATAGCAGAAAGTCACAGGTAGGTTAATGCTTACAGGCAGTACTATTTTTCTGAAAAATAGGTCAAGGAACTCCAGGTCTGGGGGTGGATCGATTAACCCCTTCACTGGTACTCACTAGAATTTTCCGGGCTGTGCTCCAGTGCCCAGACTGGCAAACCCAGAAAATTCTTGGGAGTACCAGGGACTACGCTAACTAGAGCCGGGCAGTGCCGCTGAGCTGAGCTCAGCTTCAGCCTCTGCCCAGCTCCGGCCGGCCGCCCCCCGCCTCCTTCCCCCCGGCTGGGTTGCCGGGGGCAGTGCCGGGCAGCGGCTGATGTAGTGCTCAGTAGTGCTGCCCGGCCCCAGGAGAGACGGTGGTGGTTTTTTTAAGGGAGCGCTCCCTAAAAACAAACCACCACTGAAGGGGTTATATAAAAAAAAAGAGAGAAAGAGAGAGATATTTATATTGGATTTAGAAACAAAAAGTAAATTTTTGCCCAGAACAGGTTCAGGAACCCAGTTCTGATTATGTCGTATTTAATTAGAGTTTCAGGAACTGAGGGCCTTATTCTGGTTGGTGCGGTCCGTTCCGAATTCTTTCGGAGCTGACCGAATGCCACGCTGTGCGGACATTGTAAGAACAAACGCCCACAGGTCGTCCGCATTCGGTCGGACTCACTCTCTAAGAAGAGGGTGTGTTTTCGGACAACATCTAAACCGTGCGTGTGCGGTGGGAACACAAAGATTCTGCACGGTCTTACAGCGTCCGAACGGACGGGAAGCTGCCCGTACGCACCGATTCGGTGTATTTCCGCAAACAACACTACTCTATTCGGAACTCATACATCTGTCACATGACACACTTATGCAATTAGGCAACCTCATAAAAAATGGATTAATTTTAATTGTAATCAATTAATTCCTAATTGATACATAAACACCTTACTAGCACTTTAGATTAATCTTTTATTTTGCTGTGTGTGTGTCAGCTTCATGTGTGCAACCCAATCCCGTGCAAACCCTTTGTGGTGCCTTCGGTTGGAATGTTTTGGTTGGTTCCCCAGTTGCCCTCTTTCTGCTATCATTACTGGCTGCTGGTCCTTTACTTTTCTTGTGAAGCCACCTGATGTGTTCCTAATAATTCTGCTGTGGCTATGTATGAAATGTTAAAAATTTGTAAATTTTTTAAATTATTTTTTCGTTATTATTATGTTCCCTTAATTTTTAGCCATGTGCCAAATAACATGGTAAAAAGTTCTTATGTTTTTGTAAAATGTAATACATTTTTATTTTACCCCCACATGTGTGCTGTTATCGCTGAATATAAAAGTGAAATGTAAATTTATATTAGTGTTACACATTTCTGTCCATTCCTTGCTGTATAAATGTGTGTAAAATAGCAACAATGCAGTCGTGTTTGCAGCATATATTTGTGCATTTAGTAATGGGCCATTTAGCCAGCAATGCTTCCAATTGAAGCTATGAAAAGAGTGTAATTAATCACTAATGAGTAAAGGAGTGGATTGTATTGTGTTCAGCTGAGAGTGCTTCAGGTGCGGGCGTACTAATTGGGCGAACCGAATGCCTAGCGCATGAACAAGTGCTCTCCGCAAAGTGAAACTTGCTTATGAAGACCGCATATTTCAGGCATGTTGGTTCGTTTGCAGTCGGTGTCTTGTCCGAATGCACGCCTACCACAATTTGTGCGTTCCCTCGTGTACGCCCAGATTTACGCCCAGTTTTGCCCACTTTGAAACCACACCCTTGTGTAGGGCCGAATGACGCCCATATTACGCCCATATTTCCCGAGTCGATTCGGTGCACATTTCTGGACGGTATTAGTGAGAACGAGTACGGAGACCATGCGTGGCACCTGCACATTGCGTTGCCTATGCATGCGCAGACGGCTAAAAATCGCCCTCCAAAAGAATTTGGAACGGACCGCACCAACCAGAATATTTGTTCTTAGTTTATTACTATACATTAATTGTAATCTGTCTGTTCAAGTTCTATATTATTTTATTACATGCTACAATGATTTTTATAATGGCACCCATTTTTTATTTCTTCACTGCAGAGAAGCCTAACGCCTGGAATGCAATGCATCATAAAGAATGACAATACCAAGCCTAAACCACAAGAACTTGCATATCATAAAGGTGACCTAGTGACTATAGTCAGTACATGCCAGGTGAGCTCTGAATGGATGTATTTTAACATGATTAAATGTAGAATATGTCTATTTCCCTATATATATATATATATATATATATATATATATATATATATATATATATATATATATATAACAATGCCTTACTTAATCTAACATACATTTTAAAATAATGTGCTGTTCTGCAGAACAATATTTAAGGGCATGTACTGTGATGCACTTAACACCAAATGATTCATGACCATAGTATGTGAGGGAATATTGCAGCATTTTTACTGTTGGGGTATGGAACAAGTTTTTGAATGTGCAGTTCATAGGTAAAGTAGACACAACCTGTCTGGTTGTGAATGAAAAGTTGACTAAAGTTCTATGCAGGATTTTCAGAAGGGGGTTTCCAGAGGGGCGGAGCAAAGCATGGAGATGGACACTTAGGTGACCAGGTATATGCCGGGTCAGTTAAAGTATTATAGATAGACCAAATGTATATAAATAATAATAATAATAATAATAATAATATATATATATATGTATACATACATATATATATATACATATATATATATGTATACATATATATATATATATATATATGTATACATATATATATATATATATATATATATATATATATATTCAAAGAAGAATAGAGGAGGAGCGCTCCATAGTGTAAAACAGTAAGATTTTATTAACCAATATTGCACAAGAACGAGACTCAAGATAGGACTCGTACCAAAATTGAAACAGCAGTGGACTGGTTACCACATGATACGAATCGTAAAAGCCTGGCAATACTCCTACCGCCGTCCGGGGCTCTGTAGTAGGCACATGATCTCCCGCTGCAGCGCAGCGTGTCGGGACCACAGTCAGGAACAGACGCCGGAGGGAGCAGCTCAGGTAGGTAGCGGCACACGTCACCAGGTCACGCCCTAACGCGTTTCGTCAGGAGACTTCGTCAGAGGGCGTGCCTGGTGACGCTAGGCCGCTCAAATATATGGGAGAGAGCAAACACAGATCCAGCCCCTTACGCAACAGAATGTCAAATGGATCAAATGCTGACATCAACGGTTGCTATAGCTGCATACCGTCCACAATCAAAACAGAACAAAGTAGACAGGAAAATACGGAACATACATTTCATCAATACGGGGATACTACATTCCGTAAAAGACCATAAATACATAAAACCATATCCATATACATTTGTGCAACAAAATATATATTACAAATAGTTTAACTATTATATTGTTTTTTTTATAAAATTAATGCGTGTTATAAAACCAGATGGTTAATATAAGCCAAACTACGGAGAGTTTTTATATGAGAATCTAATATGGAACATTTTTCTTATTAAAAATTATATATAAAAACCAGTGTATAAAAAGGTTATCCAATCAACGATTTATAAAGGGTGTAATTTAATACCCCTCATTGAGGCCATTAGGAGTTTGCGTATTCAAGGTCAAAATCCAATAGGTTTCCCTTCTTAGAAGGGCACAGTCCCTGTCACCGCTCCTTTTACCTACTGGAACAATTTCTATACCGATGACTTTTAATCCAGAGGGATCACAATTATGTACATTCTTAAAATGTCGAGGTACACTGTGGTTTTGAATACCATGCTTGATGTTTCTAATGTGTTCCAGGGTGCGCACTTTCAAAGTGTGTTTAGTCTTTCCAATATACTTGGATCCACACGGACAAATCAACAGATATATTACATACATTGTATTGCAATTAATAAATTGCTTGATATTAAAATTAATATTTGCAGCTGAGGTATATGTGTCACAGGTGGAGGATTAGTTTGGATCGTGTGGTGCGTAGGAATCACTTTAGGACCAGACGGAGTAGGGTTAAAGCGAGCTGGCTTTATTATGGATGGTTTCATAAAGGAAAGCAAACTTCTTAATCTAATCAGGGCTAGAAAAGGCAAACGAAGAGTCCCAAATAAAGTCTTTGGCAAGTCTTGAGTTTAAACAATAATAGTCAGAGTCTTGTGTCAACTCACGGAGATTTCGACCAATGCAGAGGGATATCCCAGACACAGTAAAGAGATGGATGATGAGCCAGAGGATAAGAGAAAGACTGGAACTGGATGCTCTTCACAGGAGGCTGAGAGTAGCTGAAGTCCTGGAGACCAATGGGATCCCACGGGCTGGCAATACCAGGTCCACAGGTAACTACTTGGAAGGCAGCGAGAGGTCAGGGTTCCTGGAGTCAGTAACAGGGAGGACTGAGGAATAGGCTGCAGAAGACAGGAGTGAGCCAGGAGTCTTCAACTGCACAAGGCTAGGAAACCTTTGCACTGACACCAGTTCACCAAGACAGATTCCCTAAATACATAGTGGGCGGCTGTCATTGGCTAGTGTGGTCAGAAAGGGAGGAAACCTTAACCTGGCATCCAATCTGCACTTTGCCCATAACCAAGATGGCGGCGCCGGCCTCCCGGTGCCGCCCCAAACACAACTCCCTCAGGACTGTCAGGGAACCGCCCCTGTATGCCACACTTCCCAGGCGACCCAGGACCAGCAGGATGCTCAGACCAGAGCCCCAGAACGGACAGGCGGCGACGGGCACGGAGGGGTGAGTACCGGACCCGCCGTGTGCCGGCGTGGCCGTCCGTGACAGTACCCCCCCCCCTTTTTGGGAGCAAGCAAGGTACCTTCGAGCTTTGAGTGGATTCTTCCGGTGGAATTGCTTGACCAGGTTTGGAGCATGAAGATCGGTGGCGTCAACCCAAGAATTTCCTTCTGGCTCATATCCGGACCACTCCACCAGGTACTGTAGACGTGAATGTTGACGACGGCAGTCAAGGACCCTCTACCTCATACTCAGCATCTTTCTCAGTGGAGATTGGGGGTGTCTTGGGTGGTTTAGGATGATACAGATTCAGTCGTAATGGTGTTAAAAGAGAGACGTGAAATGAGTTGGAGATTTTCATTGTAGTTGGTAGTTTCAGCTTATACGCTACTGGGTTGATGACTCGGATAATTGGAAAGGGCCCGATAAATCGTGGTGCTAGTTTCATGGAGGGTAGTCGAAGACGGAGGTTACGAGTGGAAAGCCAGACTAAATCTCCAACCTTCAGGCGAGGGACTGCTTTCCTTTTCTTGTCTGCGAATCTCTTATAACGGATTGAAGCTTTTCGGAGGGATTGATGGGTGTCTGCCCAGATTTTCGCAAACTGATGAAGAGAGGAGTCTGCAGCTGGAACCTCCACTATTGGCAAACTTGTGAATTCAGGAGAACGGGGATGCTGACCAAAAACAGTAAAGAAGGGAGTGGTTCCAGCAGAAGAATGATACGAGTTATTATGGGCAAACTCTGCCCACGGGAGCAGATCTACCCAGTCATCTTGTGCGGAGGAGATGTAAAGACGGAGGAAAGCTTCTAGGTCTTGATTGACACGTTCTGTCTGTCCATTGGTTTGTGGGTGGTAGGCTGAAGAAAACTTTAACTTAATTTGCAAAGAAGAACACAAAGACCTCAAAAACTTGGTGACGAATTGCACACCCCGATCTGATATTATCTCTGTGGGAAGGTCATGTAATCTGAAGATGTGACGAATGAAGAGTTGGGCCAGTACTGGAGCGGATGGAAGGGACTTTAGAGGAATGAAGTGTGCCATCTTCGAAAAGCGATCGACCACTACCCAGATCACAGTATGTCCTCGGGAAGGTGGCAGCTCGGAGATAAAATCCATGGACAGGTGTGTCCAAGGACGTTTAGGAATGGGTAGTGGCCGCAGGATCCCTGCTGGAGCTGTTCTGGATGCTTTATGCTGTGCACATTGAGGACAGGAGGAGATAAAATCACTGACGTCCGTCCGCATGGAGGGCCACCAGTAGGACCTTTGAAGGAAAGAAAGCGTCTTTTGAGTACCTGGGTGACCTTGGAGACGTGAAGAATGAGCCCATGTCAGGATTTTCTCTCGTAGTTCAGAAGGAACAAAAGTCTTCCCGGGAGGTGGTGCAGGATGGGAGTTGGATTGGGCAAAAATAACCGGGTTCAATATTGCCCGAGGATTGGAGGAATCTTCGGAGATGGAGTCAAAAGACCAGGACAGCGCATCCGCCTTTCGATTCTGAGCACCGGGACGGTAGCTGATTTGAAAGTTAAAACGCTTGAAGAACATAGCCCAGCGGGCCTGTCGGGAGGTGAGACACTGTACATTGCGAAGAAATGCGAGATTCTTGTGGTCGGAGTACACTGTGACTTTATGCCTTGCCCCCTCAAGCAGATACCGCCATTGCTCGAAGGCTAATTTAATAGCTAAAAGTTCTTGTTCTCCGATTGCATAGTTTCTCTCTGCTGGAAGAAAATTTTTGGAGAAATACGCACATGGCAGAAGTTCCTGGTTTTCTCCTTTCTGGGAGAGAATGGCACCAACACCATCGGCAGAAGCATTGACTTCCAGAAAGAAGGGTTTGGCGATGTCTGGTTGCAGGAGAATGGGTGCTGTGATAAATGCATGTTTTAACAGCTGGAAGGACTGTACTGCAGCTGGGGGCCAGCAAGATGGATCTGCACCTTTTTGAGTGAGCGCCATAAGGGGAGCAGCAATGGAGGAGAAGTCCCAAATAAATCGAAGATAGTAATTCGAGAAGCCTAGGAAACGTTGGATTCCTTTTAGCGTGGTTGGCATGGTCCAATCTTGGATAGCTTTGACTTTAACGGGGTCCATTTCGATGCCGGTACTGGAAAGAATATGACCCAAAAAAGGAATTGTCGGTACCTCAAAGACGCATTTTTCGAGCTTGCAGAAGAGATGGTTCTTTCGGAGACGGGATAGGACCTCCTTCACGGTTTGTCGATGGGCAGAAAGATCGGATGAAAAGATGAGGATGTCGTCAAGATATACAACGAGAGAGTGATACAACATGTCCCGAAATATGTTGTTGACAAACTGTTGGAATACCGCGGGTGCATTACAGAGTCCAAACGGCATCACCATGTATTCGTAATGCCCGTCGCGGGTATTGAATGCCGTCTTCCATTCATCCCCTGGACATATTCGGATGAGGTTATAGGCCCCACGAAGGTCTAGCTTGGTAAATACTACAGCCCCTTTGACTTTATCGAACAGTTCGGTGATCAGGGGGAGAGGGTACCGATTCTTGATCGTGATGTCTTTCTTTTTTACAAAGAAGAAACCTGCACCAGCAGGGGAGGTAGATGGACGGATGAAGCCCTTTTGTAGGTTCTCTTGGGTACTTGTTTCCTATCTGGGCGCCCAGGTTTTCTACGTACGGCACCGTAATGAAATCGGATCGCATCGCATCGTACACATACACGATATTGAACGATGCGATGCGATGCGATGCGATCCGATTCGATTTCCCATAGGAAACAATGTGAAATGGCTCAATTTAGCCAAATTATCATAGGAACAATAGTAAATGGGCCAAAAACACCCCTGAACATTGAAATGTCCCCCCAAAAGTAGTTGACGCCACCCCGCCATCAACGTGAACCCGAAGCGTGGCGAGCGCAGCGAGCCCGCGAGGGGCGGCGGTACGCGTCCTCCGACCTTTTCATGCCCTACTATCCACTAGGGCGTGGAGTGAGAATAGAATAGTGTGGCGAGCGCAGCGAGCCACCGAGCCCGAAGCGTGGCGAGCGCAGCGAGCCCCGCGAGGGGACGCGGATACCTTCACAGTTATACGCGTCCCCTCGCGGGCTTCCCAGGTGTCCATGGCGACGCGGACACCTGGGAAGCCCGCAAAGGGACGCGTTTACCTGTGAAGGTATCCGCGTCCCCTCGCGGGGCTCGCTGCGCTCGCCACGCTTCGGGCTCGGTGGCTCGCTGCGCTCGCCACACTATTCTATTCTCACTCCACGCCCTAGTGGATAGTAGGGCATGAAAAGGTCGGAGGACGCGTACCGCCGCCCCTCGCGGGCTCGCTGCGCTCGCCACGCTTCGGGTTCACGTTGATGGCGGGGTGGCGTCAACTACTTTTGGGGGGACATTTCAATGTTCAGGGGTGTTTTTGGCCCATTTACTATTGTTCCTATGATAATTTGGCTAAATTGAGCCATTTAACATTGTTTCCTATGGGAAATCGAATCGGATCGCATCGCATCGCATCGCATCGTTCAATATCATGTATGTGTACGATGCGATGCGATCAGATTTCTCTACGGAGAATAGCATGGTGCGCAATTAACTTAGTGGGCGCCCAGATAGGAAACAAGTACCTTCTCTTGAATATATGTAGACATTGCCTCGGTCTCAGGAATGGACAGTGGATATGTGCGTCCCCTGGGGGGTGTTTTGCCGGGAATTAGCTCGATGGGGCAATCCCAACTGCGGTGAGGAGGGAGAGAATCCGCACCTCCTTTACTAAAGACGTCCTTAAACAAGGAGTATTGTGGAGGCAATGAAGTGATGGGGTCATCAGGTCGAGTCTGTTGGAGAGGAAGTACTCGAGGAAGGCAGGATGAGAACCAAGTGGTACCCCAGGCCTTGATCTCCATGGTACCCCAGTCGATGTGCGGATTATGTTTGGATAACCATGGCATTCCCAACACGAGGTCATGGGAGGTATTTGTGATGATAAGGAACTCGAGAGTCTCTTTATGGAGCAGCCCTACTTGAAGAGATAACGGACCCGTTTGATGGGTAATCTGTCCCTTGGGGATCCGGCTGCCATCGACTGCAGTTAAATATAATGGTTGCTCCAATGGAAAAACAGGAAGGGGAAACTGGGCGATGAAATTGGCCGAGAGGAAGTTGCCAGCTGCCCCGGAATCCAGAAATGCTTTTATGGGAACCAGGTCATGCGGAAGGGCGAGCTGGACCAGGATTATAGATTCGGATGCTGTAGGAGAGGTATGCAATACTCCCAACCTGGCCTCTCCTTTGCCGATTAGGACAGATCGTTTCCCGGCCGCCGTGGACAGTAAGAGACCAGATTAGCAGGGGAGTCACAGTACATACATAGGTTCTCTTTACGTCGTCGGGCTCTTTCTTCAGGAGACAGTCGAAACTGATTAACTTGCATGGGTTCCTCCGGGGGAAGCCCAGGAGAGGAATTGGACTTGGGTGTTGGTAGATTGGAAGAAGAACGAAATCTGAGACGATCCGACCGGCTTCTCTCCATCTGCCGTTCTTGGAGGTGGAGATCCACCTTGTTGCATAAGGATATCAGCTCCTGCAAGGTGGTAGGAGTATCACGGGTGGTGAGTTCGTCCTTAAATCGACCCGAGAAGCCGTTCCAGAAGGCTGATAGAAGTGCCTCCTCATTCCAGCTTAACTCGGAAGCCAGGGTCTGAAATTGTATCACGAATTGACTTACTGGGCAGTTACCCTGCCGGATTCTTAAGATCTCAGAGGCTGCGGAGGAGACTCTGCCGGGCTCGTGAAATATTCGACGAAAGGTGGCAATAAACCCTGGGTAATCGGACAATAGAAGGTCTGATCTCTCCCACAGGGGTGATACCCAGTCCAAGGCGGAGCCTGTCAGGAGGGAGACAATATAAGCCACTTGCGACTTATGTGTGGGGAAGTAGGCCGGCTGAAGGGTGAAGTGGACGTCACATTGGTTAAGTAATCCCCTGCATGCCTTTGGGGATCCATCGAATTTTTTGGGTGTAGGTAGGTGGAGATGGCCAGATGAGACCACAACCGGAGCAACAGCCAAGGAGGCAGCCTGAGGGGCTGTTGTAGCGACAGCTGGGGAAGCAGGTGCTGCAGGTCGAGGAGGTGTGAATGTCTGCAGGAATTGCTGCTGGGATGCTTCCAGTTGTTCCAGACGACCCATAATTCCTTGCAGAAGGTCTGCCGGTGATCCCAAATCGACACTCGAATACATTGGGTCAGTGCAAACTGTCACAGGTGGAGGACTAGTTTGGATCGTGTGGTGCGTAGGAATCACTTTAGGACCAGACGGAGTAGGGTTAAAGCGAGCTGGCTTTATTATGGATGGTTTCATAAAGGAAAGCAAACTTCTTAATCTAATCAGGGCTAGAAAAGGCAAACAAAGAGTCCCAAATAAAGTCTTTGGCAAGTCTTGAGTTTAAACAATAATAGTCAGAGTCTTGTGTCAACTCACGGAGATGTCGACCAATGCAGAGGGATATCCCAGACACAGTAAAGAGATGGATGATGAGCCAGAGGATAAGAGAAAGACTGGAACTGGATGCTCTTCACAGGACTGGGGGTACCAGGAGGCTGATAGTAGCTGAAGTCCTGGAGACCAATGGGATCCCACGGGCTGGCAATACCGGGTCCACAGGTAACTACCTGGAAGGCAGCGAGAGGTCAGGGTTCCTGGAGTCAGTAACAGGGAGGACTGAGGAATAGGCTGCAGAAGACAGGAGTGAGCCAGGAGTCTCCAACTGCACAAGGCTAGGAAACCTTTGCACTGACACCAGTTCACCAAGACAGATCCCCTAAATACATAGTGGGCGGCTGTCATTGGCTAGTGTGGTCAGAAAGGGAGGAAACCTTAACCTGGCATCCAATCTGCACTTTGCCCATAACCAAGATGGCGGCACCGGCCTCCCGGTGCCGCCCCAAACACAACTCCCTCAGGACTCTCAGGGAACCACCCCTGTATGCCACACTTCCCAGGTGACCCAGGACCAGCAGGATGCCCGGACCAGAGCCCCAGAACGGACAGGCGGCGACGGGCACGGAGGGGTGAGTAACGGACCCGCCGTGTGCCGGCGTGGCCGTCCGTGACAATATGTCTGAGACTTTACAACAAAAGGACAGACTTTGCAGCGGCCACAGGAGAAGCAACCCTTTACACTCAGAAACGAAGACATATTAACAGACGGTTTGTCAATCAGAGGTTCTAACTGGCTTTTGGATACCCAAGCGTTAATGGTTTTAGCTTTTCTGTATACTACCTTTGGCTTATCGCCAATATGTGGACCCAAAATCGGGTCACATTTGAGAATATGCCAGTGTTTTGCCAGCATGTTAGCAATTTTCCTTTCACCTGTATTGTACTTAGTAATAAAGAGACAGTCAGCATTATTTTCATTTTCCACAACCTGCTGTCTATCTTTATATTGAAGAATGCTATCTAGGTCGGACATCCTAGCTCTGTTAAGAGCAGAGTCTATGATTTGTGCTGGATAACCCCGTTCCTTAAACCTCTCAACATAGATATCTGACTGATTATTAAATGTCTCGAAATCAGTACAGTTACGACGCAAACTTAAACATTGAGAAAATGGAATGTTATCTTTCCATTCTTTATAGTGGCAGCTTTCATAACTCAGGTAGCTATTACTATCAACGCTTTTAAAGTAAGTCTGGGTCTCAACATGGGGAACTTGGGGAAAGTTTTCAACACTGAGTATAAGGTCTAAAAATTCGATTTTCTTTGAGTTAAAATTGGAAGTGAATTTCAGGTTATAAGAATTCACATTTATGTCTTGCATGAAGTGGTCAAAAGTATCCTCATTACCTCGCCAAATAATGATAATATCGTCTATGTAGCAGCGAAAAAATTGGATATTGGGGTGCCATGGACCTGTTAGCAAGTTCGCTTCCCACTCCCCCATATAGAGGTTAGTGAGACTTGGGCAGGGCCGGCGCTACCCACTCAGCAGCTCCTGCAAAGCAGGGAGGCGCCATGCTGAAAAGGCGCTGTCTCCCTCCCTGCTCTGCTACAGCTGCCTCAGCCCTCACTGTCACTGCCTCCTGCAAGCCGCCTGCAGCACCTGTCTGACAGCGGGCGGGCGGCAGTAAAAACAGCTGCTTCCTGCACCATGAGTGCACACAGCCTGCAAACCGCCTGCAGTGCCTGTCTGGCAGCGGGCGGCAGTATGGAGAAGCTGGGCAGCTCCCTGCATCGTGCACACACTGTCCTCCTGCGACCTGCCCCCTCTTACTCACAGACACTTGCGCTGAGGCATGTAGCACTGTATGTGAATGCCTGGATGACATGTCAATCAAATGACGAACAGACAGCAGCGCCGCCTCCCCTTCCTTCCCTCTTTAATTGAACTGTGCCAGTGCCACTGCCAGTCCTCAACACTCCACCCCCTCTATCGCCTCCCCTCTTCTTCCATCTCCTCCTTCTCTCCCCTCCTTTCCCCCTCAGTCAGGAGAGGGGTGTAATGACATCCTCAGCATCCTGCCTACGCAGATAGAAGGGGAGGGACTGCACAAGAGTTAAACAGCAAAAGAACAGTGAGTCTTTTATTATACATGTTTGTAACAATTTTTTAAATAATTGTAGATATTTTTATATTAATTTAGATCCTTTTTAAATAATGGGCTGGGTTATGTGCCTAAAGGTGTCCATACACGCTGTAATAGCAGCATGCGATGCGATGTGCGCTCCCGTGGGCATCGCATGGCACAGTACAAAAAGTATGTGCTGCACATACTTTTTGTACTGCTTTCGGATCGCATCGCACACACATTGCATGCATGACGTGCGATGCGATCTAGCCCATAACGTATGCGATTCTCGCAGCGTGTATGGGCACCTTTAGTGCCTGCAACATTTTGCGGACACAGCACTGAGATGGTGTATGCATACATGTACATGCACCCGAGATCCTCCATAGGATCGCATGTTGCATACGCTCCCACAATCGGGCTGCAGCTTGTTGCAATGGCAATGTGAAAGTTGTATGGTTTGCAGGAGGGCGCCGGACACCCTAGCACCGGCCCTGGACTTGGGGCACAGATTGTGCCCATCGCCGTGCCTCATACTTGCAAGAACCACTCGCCAAGAAATTCAAAGTAGTTGTGAGACAGTACAAACTCCAAACAATCACACACAAAATATTTAGTGGTATCAGGTATAAGGGGATCTGTAGCCAGAACTGAGCTAATTGCAGAGATAGCTCCACTGTGGGGAATTGCAGTGTACAAGCATTGGACGTCAATAGTAGCCCAATTTAAATCCTCGTCCCACTTAATATTCTTAACCATTTGAAGCATGTGAGTGGAATCTCGCACATGAGATTCTAATTTTGGTACATAGTTTTTTATAACTGAATCCACAAATTCGGATATTCTAGATGTTAGTACCTTTTTTAGCGCTATTGACTCACAAACTTTCTCTTTGTCACCCATTGTGCTTGGACTCAACTGTGTTTCTAGCTGCTTTTTTGGGTACTCATTATTTTGTTGCTTTGTTGGAACAACTTCTTATATTATTGTACTCCCCATAATTATCTAATATGTTTAGGGGCAGTGATTTGAATGACAGGAGGTTACTTGAATGTAACCGGATTTTTGATGAAAAAATTGTTACTCGGGAAAGAACTGACCCAGCACCAGATAATGTTAATATAACTGCTACATTGGAAGAAACTCCTCATCCGGGAAACCAAGACTTGGTGGGATATAAAAAGCCTGGATAATTATCTGTCCTGTGGACGTGTTCCATGTGGGCTCAGGCTTAATAAACCACCCTCGTTTGGTCAGGATGATGAGAGATTTATGAAGGAATGGAACCGTATACTAGATGATTGTTCCTTCCAACTTATGCGGTTTCTTGTATCAGAAAAAAAGAAAACCCTTAAAGATGTCGAAAAGCAACTAAATGAACTCAAAATAGACCTTGAGAAAATCAAAGATGATGAAAATTTTAAAAAGAGGAAAGGGGAGATCGATACAAAGGTACTAAATATTGAGAATAAAGTAATTGACACAAAACAAAAAAAATATCATCGTGATAAACTTGATTATGAGACAAACCAAAACAGGACTTGGAACCTTAACAATAAATCTGAAAAGCCCAGAACTAAAGTTCAGTATACTAGGGATAGTCAAATACGACAATTTGATGTACGATCTATACGGCAAAATCAGAGTGAATACAACTGGAAACAAGTCCCATATAGAACTCCATACAGATACAGAAATGCCAGAAATAATCAGCATACCAATCAAATGCCTGCAAGAGAGAATAGAGGTTTTGTACATAACAATAGATTCGAGAGACTACGGTCAGTCCCTGACGAGGCTAATTTTGGAAATAATAATTTTTTAGACCAGGGTCTGTTGACACACGGCCATCGACCCAACCAAAGACTAGACTACACCCCTGACAGCCAAAAAAGAAGACGAGGGGAAAGAGAGGAGCAGGACACAACCGAAAGGCAACCCAAAATGAGAACCATGCATTAGCCCCAGATACGCAAGGTATCTTTAACCTCTCAAAAAAGGTCCTTACCCCTATTGAAAACTCAGTCCTTAAAAAGGGCCTCTCCTTTGCACCCTCTGTAGGTCCCTCGAAATTCGATTTGTATATCGACTTGAATTTATACATACGAAAATTAACTTTAAAATGTCATTTCATAAAAAAATCAGACACCCCTGTAAAAAATTGGGAGAGCTCACAAATAGCTTCACAACAAAAAAAATGAATCATTAAGTAACCTTAAATTGAAGTCAACGTACTACCCTATCGAATCAAAGGGCCCGTTTCTGGATTTGTTCTCTGAACTGGCAAAGAAGGAGATAGATACTCTTAAAATTAAATAAAAATACAAACAAAAATTTGAATAGAAAAGAGTTTGAGGCCCTTAAAAACTTGTCTGCTGATACAGACGTTGTGATAAAGAATGCTGACAAGGGGGGTGGGATCGTCATTATGGACCGCCAGGACTATGTGACAGAGGAGCATAGATTACTTGGAGACACGGAGTCCTACCGCAGATTAGATGGCGATCCCACATCCCCCTTTTTGTCTAACTTGCAAAAGCTCCTTAAAACAGGACTTGACCTAAAAGTTATTTCCATGGATGAATATAGATATTTATATAATCCCTCTCCAAATCTTGCAACCTTTTATCACCTGCTGAAAATCCACAAAGGATTGGATAAACCCCCCGGTCGCCCAATTGTGGCAGGTATGGGTTCTATAACATCTAGAATATCCGAATTTGTGGATTCAGTTATAAAAAACTATGTACCAAAATTAGAATCTCATGTGCGAGATTCCACTCACATGCTTCAAATGGTTAAGAATATTAAGTGGGACAAGGATTTGAATTGGGCTACTATTGATGTCCAATCCTTGTACACTGCAATTCCCCACAGTGGAGCTATCTCTGCAATTAGCTCAGTTCTGGCTAGAGATCCCCTTATACCTGATACCACTAAAGATTTTGTGTGTGATTGTTTGGAGTTTGTACTGTCTCGCAACTACTTTGAATTTCTTGGCGAGTGGTTCTTGCAAGTATGGGGCACGGCGATGGGCACAATCTGTGCCCCAAGTCTCGCTAACCTCTATATGGGGGAGTGGGAAGCGAACATGCTAACAGGTCCATGGCGCCCCAATATCCAATTTTTTCGCCGCTACATAGACGATATTATCATTATTTGGCGAGGTAATGAGGATACTTTTGACCACTTCATGCAAGGCATAAATGTGAATTCTTATAACCTGAAATTCACTTCCAATTTTAACTCAAAGAAAATCGAATTTTTAGACCTTATACTCAGTGTTGAAAACTTTCCCCAAGTTCCCCATGTTGAGACCCGGACTTACTTCAAAAGCGTTGATAGTAATAGCTACCTGAGTTATGAAAGCTGCCACTATAAAAAATGGAAAGATAACATTCCATTTTCTCAATTTTTACGTTTGCGTCGTAACTGTACTGATTTAGAGACATTTAATAATCAGTCAGATATCTATGTTGAGAGGTCTAAGGAACGGGGTTATCCAGTACAAATCATAGACTCTGCTCTTAACAGAGCTAGGATGTCCAACCGAGATACCATTCTTCAATATAAAGATAGACAGCAGGTTGTGGAAAATGAAAATAATGCTGACTGTCTCTTTATTACTAAGTACAATACAGGTGAAAGGAAAATTGCTAACATGCTGGTAAAACACTGGCATATTCTCAAATGTGACCCGATTTTGGGTCCACATATTGGCGATAAGCCAAAGGTAGTATACAGAAAAGCTAAAACCATTAACGCTTGGGTTTTCAAAAGCCAGTTAGAACCTCTGATTGACAAACCGTCTGTTAATATGTCTTCGTTTCTGAGTGTAAAGGGTTGCTTCTCCTGTGGCCGCTGCAAAGTCTGTCCTTTTGTTTTAATTTCTCAGACATATACCTCAGCTGCAAATATTAATTTTAATATCAAGTAATTTATTAATTGCAATTCAATGTATGTAATATATCTGTTGATTTGCCCGTGTGGATCCAGGTATATTGGAAAGACTAAACGCACGTTGAAAGTGCGCACCCTGGAACACATTAGAAACATCAAGCATGGTATTCAAAACCACAGTGTACCTCGACATTTTAAGAATGTACATAATTGCGATCCCTCTGGATTAAAAGTCATCGGTATAGAAATTGTTCCAGTAGGTAAAAGGGGCGGTGACAGGGACCGTGCCCTTCTAAGAAGGGAAACCTATTGGATTTTGACCTTGAATACGCAAACTCCTAATGGCCTCAATGAGGGGTATGAAATTACACCCTTTATAAATCGTTGATTGGATAACCTTTTTATACACTGGTTTTTATATATAATTTTTATAAGAAAAATGTTCCATATTAGATTCTCATATAAAAACTCTCCGTTTTAGTTTGGCTTATATCAACCATCTGGTTTTATAACACGCATTAATTTTATAAAAAAATCAATATAATAGTTAAACTATTTTTAATATATATTTTGTTGCACAAATGTATATGGATATGGTTTTATGTATTTATGGTCTTTTACGGAATGTAGTATCCCCTTATTGATGAAATGTATGCCCCATATAAAAAACATTCAAAAACCTCCTACAGCTACACTTATCTCTTTCTCTCCTGCTTCTATTAGCTGGTAACATTTCACCAAATCTAGGCCCCAACTTACAGACACCACATATAATACTATCTACCACTTCTATAGTAATGCCATCGATACTGCTTAACAAACATACAGAATTTCCAAACTCTCATCTTTGCACATCCCAACCCTCCCACACCCAAGCCAACAGCCACTATCGGTGCACAAGCTCTTGCTTCCTACTTCTAGGACAAGATTGATTACATCAAAGATGAAATGGTATGCTCCTCCTCAGTCAGCGACCTTCTCAATTCCCTACCTGAATCCTCTGGCACATTCTCTTTTCTTACATTTTTCTTTTCCTCCTACTCTACTACCTCTTCTCTTGACACAATGGGCGGGATGTTCTAACATCCACTGCCCTGTATCGCTGGGCATTGCATTCTTAATAACCGCATATGCTTGAACATATGCGGTTATTAATGCAAGGGACAGCACATGCACAGAGCACAGCACCGGCCGTGGGGCATGCTGTGAGGGATCCCTCATACAGCGCTGCGGTAAGAAGCCCATAGGCTTCTTCAAGGAATCGCCAGCTTTTGCAATCTTTAATCCAATCACAATAAATATCCTGGGATCAATCCACCTCAATTTGTCTCCGGCCCAGGTTATATCAATCTAATCAAACCTCTGCCTCCTGTGAGATCGCAAAGAACAGGGTTTCATCATTAGCCACTACACAAAGCTTGGGTAGGAACAGCATAACTTATGGCAGGCCTAACTCACAAAGGCTTGTTTTTATAGAAAGGAATTGTTCCCTCTCCTTCTGGACATCCATCACAAAATTGCAGATTGCAAGACATCTGCGTCATCAGGGAGGCGACCAGTACTTTTAAAAGAGAGTGAGAATCTTCCAGTATGGAAATGCGTTTCTCAGCTTCACCACCCAGCTCCAGAACTCTCTGAAAAGATTGTGGCGTATTAGCAAGAGCTCCAATTATACCTTCTGCATATTATCAGATAGACACTGGAAGAGACAGGACTCTATATCATCACATATAGCACCACTGCCCCAGAGCTCCAATGGGACAGCCAACATGCAAGGAGAGTGGGATCAGCACACTCAGCATGGCTCCCTGACCAGATGGGGGAGATCAGCAGTATACTATAGCCCCAAACACAGCCCGGAGCACACAGCATGCAGAAGTCTGCTGCAGCATATTAATGGAATAGAGGACACCGGGTACTGCAATCACTGTGTACTGTCACATGAGGAAGTAGAGCATCACAGGTATGCATCAGCACTGGTCATACTGTCTCAGCTGTACGGATCAGTGAGGGAGCCGTAGCAGGATGTCAGCAAGCCACACAGTGAAGATGGCACCAGCAGGACATTGTGAACAGGGGAGGTGCACACGCCGGTAAGGAAACCGCAGGGCTGCACAGCATCGCCACATTGCAGAAGCCTTTTCCAGACACCACAGCTTCTGCTGGATAGGACAAAGCTGCTGCTCACCAAAACATTAGGCAGGTACCGAACATAGGATGGTCAGATTGGATAATAGCACAAGGAGCTCTTAACAGCAGTGTCCATCTACATTGCCACAGTGGTGACTACTGTATAAGACAGTTGACAGATTGTGGGGATGAAGCACTGTCCAAAACCATTATGTTTGAGTGGTTTGCAGAATTTTGGTGCAGAAGTTGAGGAGCCCTAACCGTGTTTGCCATTACTGAGAACAGCATTGCTGCTGTGCAGGCCATAGTTTATTTAGCCACCAGGGTTACCATGGCCAGTTAGAGAAGAAGATAGACATCTTATCAGGATCCATCAGCCTGATAATCCACAAAAAGTTTGGCATGCTGGGTGCCTAATCAGCTGATAAGAGAGCAGAAGGAGGCTCAGGACACATAACATGCTGGACAGGTTTAATGGTGCTCTATCAAACTCTGGAAGATCATCTATAGTTTCATCCTTATGTCCAAACAACAGTCGGCACAGTGGAGGTGCGCCACCATAGATGTTTCAATAAAAGTGCAGCGTGGCAAGCAGATAGTGGCTGTTTTTGGTCAAGACTGGACATATAGCTTCCGTACCACTCATTCAGCAATGCACTGGTAAACAAATAAATGCCTGCTGCAAATGCTGGAAGTCATTTCCAGACACCATTCAAGAACTTTCACCCATGGTGCCCTTCTTCATCACAATGCAACTGCCCACAAGTTTGGTGAATTTTCTGGCCCATGAACGGATTAAGGAATTTCTTCATCCACTGTGCAGTCCAGACCTGGCCTCCTGCAAGTTTTCGTTGTTCACACAAAACAAGCGCAAGATGCGTGCGATTAAATTTGAGTCGCTAGGAGCTGCAATGGTGGCCTTTATCTAACATGTAGAAGACATAACTACTTCAGACTGTCCAGCATCTTCACCAAGTGGTTTGAGTGCATGCAACTGGTGATTAATGTTTACTTTGTTATTAAAATACATTTTGTGCACCTGGAAACATACTGTACAGTACTAAATACTTCATGTGCTGTACATTGTTTGCTTCTCTAACACAGGAAAGTCATACTTAACTGTGACGTAAAGGAAAATACTTATATATACTGTGTGTGTGTGTGTGTGTGTGTGTGTGTGTGTGTGTGTGTGTGTGTGTATGTATGTATGTATGTATGTGCATATATAAATGCTGTGTGTATATATAAGATTTCAATGTACATTACCACACTGTTATCCTAAATTATTTTAAGGCTAGAGGTTGGTACCGTGCCCATCACCATTCCAGTGGCTTGGAGGGACTTGTGTGTGCCAGTAATTTACGTGAGCGCCCACCCATCAAAATTGATCCACAGCTTAGCCTAATGCCGTGAGTTTATCTTTTGCAACTTTATACTCTCTTTTCTATTCAAATATGATACTTTTTTTCCTTTTGTTAAATCATGTTCATTGATTGTTCTTGATTAATCTCTGTTTTTAATTCATAGTTGGTTCCATGGACCTATTTCTGGGCTACAGGCTGTTCAACAGCTTCAGACTAGAGAAGAAGGATTATTCTTGGTGCGAGAGTCTGCCCGTTACTCTGGGGACTATGTATTATGTGTGTCTCATCAAGGCAAAGCCATACACTACCGTATCTGCTACCTGGATGGCAAACTAACAATTGATCTCATACAGAAATTTGACAACCTTATGGACATGATTGAGGTGATGATTTTTATGGAATTGATTTAAGGTGTCTATTTACTAAGAGAGAGATAAAGGGGTTATTCTGGTTCACACCTTCTGGCAATTTCCTTCTTAAATGGACAAACCGTGTGCACTGCAGGGGGCAGATGTAAATTGTGCAGAGATTATTAGATTTGGGAGAGTTATTTTGTTTCTACGCAGGGAAAATACTGACTGCTTTATTTTTCCACTGCAATATAGATCTCACTTTGAAATAAAATCCCACCCAAATATAACTCTCTATGCACAAGTAACATCTACCCCACCTGCAGTGCACATGGTTTTGTCCATTTGAGAAGGAATTTGCCAGAAGGAGTGAACCAGAATAACCCCCAAAATACTGTACAATCCGCTCCTGATTACCATGTTATAGGCTTTGTTTGAAAAATTACAGTTATGAGCTGGTTGAGCTGGTTGGCTAGCACTTCTTTGTTCATTTTCTCTCTCCACCTTATGGAGAGAGAAAGTGAACAAAGTGAACTGAAGCTGGGTACACAATAAACAAGATTTCTCAACGATATGCACAATAACAATATCATTAACAGTGTGTACACTGTACAGTATGCAAGGGATGCAGTCATTAGGTCCACTCAATGAAGCAATGAATGGAGGCAATGATGGACATTCAGAGAAGGGGGCAGGCTGTGGGACATAGTGAATGGGATTCTCCATGGATGGAACACCGGAGCTCTCCTGTATGTGACCATACCCGGCCCTACCGAAAGTACTCTATCTTTTAGAAGGTGCTGCGACCCCGCAGCCACCAGCCACGCATGAGTTCTCCCAGGGCGATCATAACCATCGGACATCAGTGTGCAATAAAAGGTCATTGTGTGGTGCTTCATTATCTTTAAGTTGTGATCAGAAGAGACGCCTCTGAAGACTTCTTGCTCGAATTGAATTCACAATTTGAAATGCAATATCCATGACATCAGCCATATTTAGCATTTAACCGCACAAAGCTTGCTGATGCATTATGCAATGATAATTTAGGAAGTCAGGAAATGTTTCATCATGTTTGCACAGGACAATGAACCTATTGGTCCTTCCGGTGCTCCATCAGTGGTTCTGTAAACAAGTTTGTATATTGGTAGTTGTGTGTCCATAATATAATACTTGAAGGCCTGAAAAAAGTCTTCCCCTCTAGTTTTTCCCTTTAGTGGCAGGATTTTAAGCAGACATATCTTCAAAAACTATTCCAGAGAATATGCAAAGTTGTGATGTGTCTGTCAGGTCTGTTGACTCGTCAAATTGCAGAGAAAAGAAGACACACTCTTTTTGGTCTTTTTGTAGCTGCTCCACTAAATTGTCAGCCATACTGTAACTTTCGCAGCGTCGCATCACAGAATTTCTGGAAACCTGGATATCCTTAATAGATGACATAATCTCAGATTTGTTTTTAAAATACTGGAATAATACATCTGCTGCCTCTAAAAAAAGCCTCTTTGACTATTTCTCCATCTTGAATTTTTTTTTTTGCGCTTTGCAAGTATGTGGTTGACACGCAATGATGCAATAGGCCTTTGATTTAGCACTGGGTCTTGTAAAGACTGATTGCTGAATGTTAAGGTGCAGTTTCAGCAGGTGAACTTTCTTCTTCCGTAATTCACTTTTAGGAGCATAATCTGTGTCAATCTTTCTGTGCATGGTTTTAAAATGCCGTTCCAGATTCCCTCTTTTTGCAATTGCAACTTTAGAATGGCAGATCAGACATACACATTTTGAGTTTGACATTGTGAAAAAAAAGTAATTCTCCCATTCAGAGTGGAAATAGTATGTTTTTGGCTTCTTGGCATTATGTGCAGTACTCATGCTGACAGCAGGCACCTAGGAAACAAAAACATCATGATAAATATCAGTCCCCACTGGTGTGTTCACATCACATTAGCCACCATAGCAGTGCACTCAGTGAATATGCTTACCAATAGTTTGACTGTTCTTCCCTGAAGACTCTTGTGGACCCTATAAAATGCTCCTACACTGTGACCGCTCAGACTTGCAGACAATGGCTTGCCTTGTGTCACGGCTGGTGCTGGGGCTCACCTGTTCACCTCCAGCGGCGGGGTCTGCTGGCTGTCCATCTGGGTGCAGGGCGGGGTGCGCGAGTTCTCCTGGCCGCAACCATCTTCCTGGAGTCTCCAGTGTACGCTCCCAGCAGGGGAACCTGTAGTAAGTGTTTGTCTCCAGATCGGGCACCGCCATCTTGTTGTAGCTGGCCAATAGCGCCGGTCCTCAGTTCTGCCCCACCAATCTCCCTTCAACCAATGAACTTTCCTTCTGACCAAACCAAAGTGGCCTATATCCCTGTTGTCAGGTTCTGCATTAGATTGGGTCTTCACCACTCTGGGAAAGAAATTACCCTTTGCTCTCAAAGTATACAGACATTATCTCTCAGTTTAGGAGAATTTTTGACGAACCTGAGGAGTGACCTCTGCAGCATCCAAAATCCTGCAGATTCATCAAGGCTCCCGTTCTGTGGCCCAATACGTCATCCATTTTCAAACGTTGGCATCCGAATATAAATGGAATGAGGAGCCTCTCATTTCCACCTTCCTGGTAGGGTTGTCTGAGCCCATGAAAGATGAACTGGCTACTTGAGATCTCCCTACCTCATTGGACCTTCGTTTTCGGGAGTGTCAGCTGGAGAGATCTCGTCAAGATAGGAGCAAGCTATACTCCACTTCTCGCCCATCTACTTCTCCTCCTACAACTTCTTCTGATGAGCTGATGCAGATTAATTGCACCCAATCTAAGCCAATCTAGGACGAGATAATAATTCTCCAAGTCGGACTCTTTACTCTCAATACAAATGTTTTTGCCTGGTGGTCCGCTTACAGTATTTGCTGGACTCTGGGGCAGCGGCCAATTTAATTTCGGCACAGTTCGCATCCAATAATCGTTTGAGCTCTCAAGAACTTTCTCAGTCGCTTCAGTTATCTGCCGTTAATGGGAGTCTTATCCCTCAAGCTTCCATTACTAGCCAGACCACGCCCATCAAAAGAGTTGTCTTTTTTAATTATTCCCAAAGCTACCCATTCCATTGTTTTGAGGTTCCCATGGCTCCAACAAAACTCCCCAAACATCGATTGGGGTACAATGGAAATCCTCTCCTTGGGTACGAACTACCACCATACTTGTCTTCCAAAACTGTTGCCAGTCCAGTCCATTTCTTCTATGTCTTCTTCCGGGAAACGGTCATCTGTCAGATCAGACTTAGGTCGACAGTCATTAGGTCGACCCCAGAAGGTCAACTGGTCCCAAGGTCGACAGGGTTAAAGGTCGACATGGGCCAAGGTCGACATGGGTTTAGGTCAACAGTCATTAGGTCAACATGAGTTTTTCACTGTTTTTTTGAGCCGACATGTGCTGACAGGCGGTATTTCATGCCCTACCATCCACTAGGGTGTGGTGGGAGAATAAAATAGTGTGCCGAGTGTAGCATCGCGAGCTGCGCTTCAACTCCAACTGTGTCCATGTCGACTGTGCCGACATTCGGGTAAAAAAACAGTGAAAAACCTAATGACTGTCGACCTAAACCCATGTTGACCTTGGCCCATGTCGACCTTGACCCATGTTGACCTTTAACCCTGTCGACCTTGGGGCCATTCGACCTTCCGGGGTCGACCTAATGACTGTAGACCTAAGTCTGTTCTGACAGATGTACCGATTCCCTTTTTCCTCAAGCCTACAAAGCCTTTTCCAATGTCTTCTGTAAAGGTTCTGCTGACAAGTTGAATTTGAGAAAACTCAGTTCCCTTCTTAGGTTACATCATCTCTGGAACCGGGCTAAGCATGGATCACTCAAAAGTCCAAGCAGTTCTTGATTGGCCACAGCCCACTACTCTGAAATCTGTTCAACGCTTCATCGGCTTTTCCAATTATTATAGGAAATTCATCAAGAACTTTTCTTCCATTATATGTCCCATCACTGCTTTAACTCACAAAGGAACCAATCCAGCCAAGTGGCCTCCCGAAGCGGTAACAGTATTTTAGCAGTTAAAACAGGTCTTCACTTCCACGCCAGTTCTTCTTCAGCCTGATTGTTCACGTCCTTTCATTTTGGAGGTAGATGCCTCTTCTGTTTGGGTTGGAGCCATGCTTTCACAGAAGTCTGAGGATGGCCGCCTACACCCTTGCAGGTTCTTCTTCAGGAAGTTTCTTCCGGCTGAAGAAAACTATCCTATTGGTGAACAAGAACTGCTAGCCATCAAACTGGCCTTTGAAGAATGTCGTTACCTGTTGGAGGGGGCCAAGTTTCCTATATCCGTTATTACAGATCACAAGAACTTGCTATATTTACAGAATGCCCAATGTCTGAAACCAAGGCTAACTCGATGGGCTTTATTTTTTACTAGATTTGAGTTTGTCTTGTCTTTTGTCCCGGATCTCAAAATGGCAAAGCGGATGCGCTTTCCAGGTCATTCGCATCATCCACAGCAGATCACACTATAAGTCCTGTCCGAAGTCCTACAGTGTTTGCAAAGACCTCTGTGCTGTCCATTCCTCCAGGGAAGACGTTTGTTGATGTTGGTCTCAGGCCATCCTTATTACAGTGGGCTCACGCATCGCGTTTTTCTGGCCATTGTGGAATAAAGAAATCCCTAGAGTTTATCAAGAGAGCATATTGGTGGCCTTCCATGAAAACAGATGTCACTGACTTCATCTCATCCTGCATTAAAATGTTCTCGTCACAAGTCTTCCCGTCAAACTCCTGCTGGTCTCCGTCAGCAATTATCTATATCCAAGTCACCATGGTCACACGTGTCGATGGACTTCATCACAAGGGTTTAACACAATCTCGGTCGTTGTTGACCGCTCGTCAAAGATGGCCCATTTTGTTCTTCTAAAAGGACTTCCCTCTGCTCCTAAACTGGCTCAAATATTCATTACTGAAGTATTCCGGTTACATGGACTTCTGAGAGAGATTGTGTCTGACCGGGGGATACATTTTGTGTCAAACTTTTGGAGGGCGTTGTGTAGTGCTCTACAAGTGAAGCTGAACTTCTCTTGGTCTTATCATCCGCAATCCAACGGCCAAACTGAAAGGGTAAATCAGGATTTGGAGGCCTTTCTGCGTTTGTACCTTTCCTCTTCTCAAGATAATTGGAAGGAGCTTCTGCCATGGGCAGAATTCGCACATAACAACTCTTACCACTCTTCTACTGAAAAGACTCTGTTCTTCATTGTATATGATCGCAATCCAGATGTTCCAGAGTTTCAAAGTCTTCCTGTTTTTGATATGCTGGCAGTTAATTCTTCAATTCAGTTCTTCTTAAATGTCTGGAGGAATGTCCATGCTTTTTTAAGAAAATCCGCGGTTTCAAAAATTTTCTGATCATCACAGACTGGCAGTCCTAAGACTCAAAGTGGGTGACAGAGTTTGGCTCTCCACCAAAAATATTAGACTCCTTATCCTGTCTATGAAGTTTGCACCTCGATTCATTGGTCCATATACAATGATATCTCCTCGTTCTTTGAAGATTTCAGATACATTCCACATTTCCTTATTAAGACCATTGGTGTTGAATCTGTTCCAGAATAAAGGACCCAAGTCTCTGCTGCCTCAGGCTCATCACGATGTAGCCTTTGAAATGAAAAAAGTGGTGGACTCAAGGATTCGTTCCAGACAAGTTCAATATCTGGTAGATTGGAAAGGCTATGGTCCAGAGGAGCGTTCTTGGGTGGATGCCGCTTGCTTTGATGCTCCCATACTTGTCCGAAATGCCTAAAATTAGCACATTATCGCACTTAATCGCACTTTTCATTCCGGAATATGCACCTTATTAAATATGCGAATTCGAGGCAAAAATGCGATGTCAAAAAAGTGGGATAATGGGCGATTTTTATTAAATGTCACCCTACATCTCTTTCTCACACATGAACAAACACAGAAGGTAGCAGACTAGCTTTCGAAGCTTTTGCTTCTAGAGTCATTACTAGTAACAATCATATCCAGACACATGGCAATGTCATACTATACATATAATGTAACAATACAAGGCATTATCCAAAAGCCGTACCATCCATAATGCAAAAAAAAAGCAGCAATTTAATGGCATAAGTGTGAAAAAAAGACATTGTGCAAAAAGTTCAAAATAGCAGCATAAAGGGATAGTACTTAATCATCAGGAGAAAAGTACAGATTCTAAAACATTCCTTCATGATGGCAGTTATTTATTATTATTATTATTATTATTATTATTATTATTATTTACAGTTTTTTATATAGCGCAGCATATTCCGTTGTGCTTTACAATTGGAAACAACAGTGATTAAACAAACTAGGTAGATACAAACCGACATGGAGGTAGGAGGGCCCTGCTCACAAGCTTACATTCTATAATATATATATATATATATATATATATATTATATATACATACATACATACATACACATATATATATATACATACACATATATATATATATATATATAAACATACACACATATATATATATATATATATATATATACATACATACACATACATACATACATTATTATTATTTTTCCCCCCGCACTATATGATATTGTTATAGGCACCATGGCTATAGAGTGAGAGAGAGATTCACCGGGCAGGGCACTTTTTTCCAAACAGGAGGGCACATTTTATATTAGAAGTTTAGAAACATGACAATTATATATATATATATATATATATATATATATATTGAACACTGCACTAGGATTACGCCTATTAAACAAGCAATCCCCTGCAATGGCCATAAAAATATTCTGTCCCTCTTACACATTATACCGCACACGATAATACCCATTACACATGATGGTATACACACCGTAATACTCCTTTCACACCGAAGGTTCTCAGTGGCATGTCATAAAGGCACCCCTGGACTGATATGGGACACATGCGGGTCCCCCCTGGTATTATACGGCACACATGCGAACACCCTTGGACTGATAGGGGACACATGGGGGCACCCATGGAATTATACGGCGAACATGCAGGCACCCCTGGACTGATATGGGACACATGGGGACACCCATGGAATTATACGGCAAACATGCGGACACCCCTGGCCTGGTATGGCACACATGGAGGCACCCATGGAATTATACGGCACACATGTGGGCACCACTGGAATTATACAGCACACATGCGGGCACCCCTAGAGTTATATGGCACCCATGCGGGCCCCCCTGGATTGATAGGGGACACATGCATGCACCCCTGGACTGAAAGGGGACACATGGGGGCACCCCTGGACTGATAGGGGACACATGGGGGCACCCCAGGACTGATAGGGGACACATGGGGGCACCCCTGGAATTATACAGCACACATGCAAACACCCTTGGACTGATAGGGAACACATGGGGGCACCCATGGAATTATACGGCACACATGGGGGCACCCCTGGACTGATATGGGACACATGGGGTCACCCCTGGAATTATACAGCACACATGCGGGCACCCCTGGACTGATATGGCACCCATGCGGGCACCCCTGGATTTATAGGGGACACATGGGGGCACCCCTGGACTGAAAGGGTACACAAGGGGGCACCCCTAAACTAATAGGGTACACATGGGGCACCCCTAAACTAATAGGGTACACATGGGGGCACCCATGGAATTACACAGCACACATGTGGGCCCCCCTGGAATGATATTGCACATATGCGGGCCAGGCACTCCTGAACTGATAAGGGACAAATTATTTCAACCAATGACATCTGCTTACTAACCTTCTGGTGATAACAATAAAAGTGCTATGTAAAACTCCATTCCCTTAGACAGTGCACCCTCAGTACTGCTGCCTGCCCCCCCCCCCCCCCCCCCCCCCCCAAAATAACAGCAGATAACCATTTTTTAAAATGTGGGGCCATAAAACAATGACCAAGAGTCCCTGTCCCCCCCCCCCTATCCCATGCCACCATAAATACAAAAAGCACCTCAGAAAAAAAATCCTCACTTTTTTTGAGATGGTGGCTCACTTCAGCCGTTCTGCCCACTCTGCTGCTCCACACTTCAGTCGCTCGACACTGCAGCCGCTCAGCCTGCTCCAAACTGAAGCTGCACTGCCCGCTCTGCTTGCTCTGCAGCCTCTCTCAGCTCCTGCCTTCGCTTCCTGACTCAAGCCCTGAGAGGCTTCAGAAGAAAATGTGTACTAATGGGGACTGTTAAATTGAAACAATGATCGCCCTCTACTGGTGGAAGGTCTGCGATCGACCGGTAGATCGCGATCGACCTTCTGTCCACCTCTGCTATAGGCCATCTGTACTGTTAAATATTTAATACTCTATTCAATGTATAAAAAAAAAAAATTCTGGGCTGTTACTGCTCCCCCAGACTACTTACTCCAATGCGCTGCAGAGTGAGATATTTTTGGGTTACATTTACTGCACAGGTACAAATTGCCTGGAAAGTGTCTACTACCTCGACATTTTCCTGGTGATTTGTGCAGCGCTGCAGATACTAGTCACTGGAGAGATAAGTACAGTATTGTAGGACATGGGAGCAGGTTTCATGGTGAGGGTTCCCCTGGGTCACACACCCTTCACCCATTATAGGGGCAAATTCAGCATAGATTGCTAATGTGAGAATTCACAAAGGACTGCAAGGAGTGACACCTAGACAGAAAGAGAAACTGTCTCTTGCTAAATTGCGAGTTTAAACTAATTGCTAATAGCTAGCCACTTGCAAATACATATGCAATTTCCAAACCATCTAAATGATTTTACTGTCTGTGCAAATGTGAGTAGGTCTAATGCTCCGTACACACAGAGCAATGCTCAGTGTCCTGTTTTCATCAGCAACCAAAGATGTCGCTTATACTGTAAAAAGGAGACTCTCTGCTGGGGGAAATAGCTAATTGCAGGAGCATTCTCGTCCGACCAGTGACCACCCCAGGGCAGGTCGTGGGAATATGCTTCAAGCGACATACACACAGGTCATTTAGCAACCATATCCCCAGCTATATAGGCTAGAATCACCCCATGTGTACTGGGCTTTAGGCTTCCACCAATCTGTGACAGACAGGTTGGGAATGGCCATCCCTGATGTCACCGACTCTCCTCAAAAATTTCTGGACACATCTACGTTTTTACTGGCACACCCAGAAAATGGAAGGCTTCCACCCCTAAATGCCAGCTTCCTGACAGACTGTGAGAGGATTACTTTTACAATTCAAACACATTTTCTGTCACTAATTCACTTATTCCGCTTGTGCACGTGTGATGCGTGCGGAATGCATGCGCAGTCATTCAATAATAGCGCAATTTGCAAGTTCTATAATTAGCAATCCATGCTGTACTAGCCCCATAGATACACAACATATGTGTGTGTGATGTACTTGATTATATAGATGGATGCGCGCTCATCTCAGTGGCTTCCATAGTCAGAATCAGCTTTATTAGCCAGGTATACTTGCGTATACTAGGAATTGGATTTGGATTGCTATATATATCATATTGCGTATACTAGGAATTGGATTTGGATTGCTATATATATATCATACGTAGAGATATACATTGGACATATCCAGATGAGGGACATGGACATTGGGAACATATATTTACTGATCTGTTATCACTATACCCTGCCCCCCTCCATCGGCAATGGATGCGCAAGTGCATACTTCCCAACATTTCTTGTAAGGGAAGTGGGGCACTCGCCCAAAAAGGGGTGTGACCTATGGGGACGGGGCACGGACTCATGGGGCAGTCACACCAGCAGACCACGCCCCCATTTCCCATCACTAAAAAGACATGGTCATGCTCCCAGGCCCTCTGCCTTTCTGAATAGATGCTGTGTGCATGCGTCTATTCCCGGCTGCAGGGACTCCTAACTGCCGCCCCCCACCGAGGGACACTGCCAGCACAGGGCGGGTCTATCCCCAAAATAGTGTCAGTTTCTTTGAGAACATTTTTTTATAATTTTTTTGTTTATTTATGCCAGATTCATGTTAGATAAACAACGCATTCAGGTTCTTTATCATGCACATTTTTCCAATTGCAATGCACTAGTGGAAAAGTAAGGGCCTAATTTTGGCATCTGCCGTTCAGACTGAAAGTTGCCAGCCAGCGCCTGGTATAGATCGATGCTTGGCATGCTGGCTGAGCTATGATAGGGGTGAAATCTTAAGACTGTTCATAGAGAGCACAAGGAGAAATTTGTGTCTGTAAAATGCTTGTCATCATGCCAAATAGACTGACAGGAGAGTGTCACAATTCTGTAGTAAATTTAGAATCTAGAATCCTCTGGTAAACATAATTGACAACGATATACAGTATGTTAACTTTATTGTCTTCTTTATTTTGTCTATATTCACTTTATTTATTTTATTTGCAGTACTACACACTGTACCAGGGAGTTCTTTGTACGAAGCTAAAGAAACCCAAACTCAAACATGGGACCAAATCAGCAGAGGAGGAACTTGAAAAAAGTGTGTATTCTCAAACAAAATGTTAAGGCTGGGTACACACTATGCAGAGGGATCTACCCACTGCCAGAGTGACCGATTTGATAAGCATACACACTTATAATCAGTTCTTATGATATGTCTGGCCATCACAACTGGGTTGGCATTTGGGGATCGACCATACACAACCAGGTCATTCACAGGCATATTGGGTGTACCCACCTGATGATTGACTCAGCGGCATCAATACGGTCTGTGTCACACCCCCCCTCCCCCATTGGGCCTCCTCCCGTCAGGCCCCAGAGTGCATTGCATTTGCCCTTTGCATTACTAATCACATATGTTAGTACATATGCAATCAGTATCGGCGCAAACGGTGCCGGTGTATATTGTCATATATATATATATATATATATATATATATATATATATATATACACATATATAGATAGATAGATAGATAGATAGATAGATAGATAGATAGATAGATAGAGGTGAGAGAAAGCGCCTCCTAGTGTAATATGTCACTAATGTTCAAAGTTCAGAACCCTTCACCGTATAGAAAGGAGCACCACCAAAAATAAAGGACTACCATAGTCAGTGGTATCCCACTACTGTGATTTGAGCTTATATTCAGTATTCTGGGTTTATCAGGTGCATTCAGAGTCTCTCAGATGTCTTTATTTCTCTCCACGGACATTCCACATTCAATGTATAGGAATTTTTAGAAAAGATATAAAGGAGATAATGGTGTAATACAGTAACACAAGTTTGTTTACACAAAACGATGACAACTCAGTTGCCCTTACAGTGTCAAAATAGAATAAAAGCTTATCTGGTGTGTGCTTTGCCAGCACCCATGAAGTTAGTCACTGTCCAGCAGATATAGTCCTCACTATACTAGGACTATATTTGGTGGACAGTGACTGGTGCTTGGTGCATAAATTAAGCAATACAGTACACTTACCCCCCACGACATGGAAGGAGTCAGAACCGGCACTCAAGTATGAAGAAATCCTTTTATTTCATAAAGGTAGAAACAGGTAGCAGCAGGCAGCAGCTGTCCTGACAGCTCTTTCAACTGAACAATGTCAGTTTTCATCAGGGGTCCCTGATAGAGATCCCTCAGAGGACTGATCGTTGTGAGGATAAGGAAATTGGTTACCATATGCATAGCAGAAATACCCAACGTGTTTCATCCGTAAAGGACTTCGTCAGGGTCATAACATCTACAAGCATGCATGAATATTTCTCAGTTACAAAAAAATAGTTAATTAAAAGGAGTGAAGTCCTGCTACAACAATAATTATTTACAACATATAGTGAATTTCACAAATAGTAAGAACACAAGAAAAGAAGGGAAGGTGATGGTGAGCACATACAGTGAAATAAGTGGTATAAAAATGATTCATGCCTCCAAAGGGTACTTTAAGGGACACACAAATCCAGCCTCATGCAGAGAAAGGTATTAAATCATGTAAAACCTATTTTGAAGAATTAAGGCATACAATAAATTCTGTGAGAAAAAATGTGAACAATATAGAAAGTGGAAAAATGGACTACATACCAATATTCGATTAAAATAAGGGGAATTTGACCCTTTAGAACCATAAACTATGTTCCTAAAATAAACATAAAAGATAGGGGGATTTACTAAGGGAAATTCGTAAAAAAAAAAAAAAGGTGTATTCGTATCTAGAAATACACCTTTTTTTTTACAAATTTGTATTTTCGGGATTTACTATCCCGAAAATACGTCAATTCGTATTCATGGCACATTCATATTTGTCTTTACAAATACGAATGTATGCGCCATCGATAGACTAGGAGATATTTTCTAAGATGTGTATTCTACTTTACATGTGATGTTGCTATGGGTAACCACTCACATCCTGTCTACTATCTTCTAGAGGGTGCTAAATAAATAATAAGTCAATTCTGATTGGTTGCCCATAGCAACATCACATGTGAAGTAGAATACACATCTTAGTAAATTCCCCCCTTTTTGTGAGATACTACAGATTCACTAATTAAAGTGAGGGACCTTCCACCGTCACGGGTACTGGCGACAGTCAATGTTATCAGCTTGTATACAAACATTCTGCATGGTAAAGGCTTGGCTGCAGTACAAACATTAATCAGTGGGAACCCACTATATACAGGCCCAGATGTGAAACTTTTCATCAAATTATTTGAGCAAACTCTCACCAAAAATTTCTTCCTGTTTAATGGTAAACATTATGTTCAACGAATTGGGTGTGCCATGGGGTCAAACATGGCACCAAGTTTTTCAAATGCGTATATGTTCGCCATCGAAAAATCTTTAATTTTGGAAAATCACTCATTTGCAGATCGGTTGGAATTTTTTACGCAATATATAATAATCACCTGCTCATTATTTGGGCAGGGTCTAAAGAAGAATTCTGCATTCAAATGAATTATATTAATCAGATGGATGAGGACATTCATTTCACATATACATGTGATGATACAACTGTACACTACGTTGATGATACCATCTGTAAGGAAGGACAGGGTCTTAACACAAATGTTTATTGCAAGCCCATAGATAAAAATATAACATGTGAGCAGCCAGCACCCGACTGCTGTCAAAAAAGGGTTTACCATATTTGCAGTTTTTACACATCAGAATGGTTGCGAGCAGTATCAAGCCTGCATCTTAACAAATGGATGACTTGGTACAAAAATTCTTGAACAGGGGTTACTATAAAAAAGACCTTGAGATAGCCAAACAAAAGGCCCTTCTCAAGTCTAGAGATGAATGTTTGACTATAGGTCCTCGTTCAAAAACTCTGGTGAGTAAATTTACCCCAGTTAGTAAAAAAGTAATTTCTACATCCAAGAAATTCTGGCATCTTATATCCTCAGATACACAAATACCCGCTTTACAGAATACCCACCTCCTTAATTGTCACAAACATGGCAGGTATTTACGTGACTGGTTGGTTAAAGGAGATATTATGATGGACATCCAAGATAACTCTCATTATTTGACACGACCACTTGGAACATACAAGTGCATTGGTTGCGTAATCTGCCATTATCTTGAAACTAGTAGCTATATTCTACACCCCCATTCAGCTAAAATATTGCCATCCATCATGTACTCACGTGTAGAAGTTGCTGGGTGACATTTAATAGGATGCTTTTTTTCGAAAATCTGCAAGTTAATGTGATGCAAAATGTGGCAAAAAACGTGCATTTTGCAGCGATTTCTGAAGTGCAGATTTTTAGTAATGCCGGAACTCGCATCCAGATGTTTTCCCATTATAAAGTTTACTAATCGCATATTTAATGGGATGTGAAATTGGGAAAAAGTTACTAAAAATCACTTGCCCATGTTGAAGTCCAGGGCTGTCCCCGATGCCCTGGGCGTCTGTCCGCAGCTTTTTTTCTGTAATTTATTTATACTCTGTTAACCCCAAGCTTGTCTTTTTCTTGCAGGTGGGTGGTTGCTGCATTTTGAACGCCTGACTCTTGGAAAGAAGATTGGAGAGGGAGAGTTTGGAGGTGAAGCTGAAAAGCTAAAAACTGTTATGCATTTGTTGCTAAGGCAGTATTAATGCTAAATGAGTTTGTGTAATTACTGAGTGTTCCCTTTCCCCATATCTGCTGCTATCTTCCAACATAGTTGGTGGAATGAATGCTGGCCCAAGTGCAAAAATATAATTTGGGCCTGTCCCCACACAATAGAGAGCTAGATGGTTAGTACCTGCAGCAACATGCAACATTACCAAAGAGTGATGTCATATGTCACATTGATGGGGAGGAATGGAAGGGGTGGTTCTAAGCATTTGCTGATAGGTGGATCTCACTAGTGCCTTTGATCAGCTTCTTATGAGGCCTTCAGAGGCACGGAGCTTGCAAGAATGCTCTGTCCCTGATGATACTCTTCCCGCAGTTGTCAGGGTATTTTGTACAAAAAATATAATGAGATTGTGATCACACAAGCACCACTTGCTACCCTGCCCCCTGTGGCCCCCCATGATACTCCCTTCATCCCCTCTTAGGGGGTAGGTATTATGGGGGTAGGTATTCAATTTTTTTGCCTTTTGGCAATTCTTAATTTAAGCTTATACTCCGACCCCTGAAGGACGAGTTGTTGTTATTTTTCTGGTGGATAAGTATTTTTTGTGAGCTGTGACTCACAGCACATATATTTGGACTAAGCCTTTCCCTGTTACTCTGCAGTATACCTTTATTGCACCTAGCACTTTGTGCTTGGACTTAACACATTTTCTTTATCTTTGTATTACAGCAAGTTTTTGCGCTATTGGTAGGGTCACACAATATATATATATATATATATATATATATATATATATATATATATATATATATATAGCAGTGCGGTACGGCACTCACTCCAATGTGTCATCTGCCCCGGTGCCCATCCAGTGGAAATGGTTAGTCAATAAAGGAGACTGGCACTCGAAGGTCTTGTAAAAACGTGTATTCAAAACAAGTGGAAAGACAACCTTTCCCTGGGGCGCTGTGTATTAATCTGGCGGGGTCTTGGAAACAACTAGACTTGTGACTTGGAAACAACTAGCGTTATCCGCCGGGCAGCAGCGCGGGAAGTGCTTCTGATTTTGAAAACACTGGCCGCATGCTGATCGGCTGAATCTCAGCCAATCAGCATGCGGCCAGTGTTTTTACACCCAGCAGCACTTCCTGCGCCGCCGCCCAGCAGTTATTTCCAAGACACTGCAGGGACCCCGCCAGCTTAATACACAGCGCCGCAGTTACCCCTCTGACCGCGGCTTGCAGACAGCACCACAGGTAATCCCGCACCGCACGGATCCCCCTGCCAGCTCTAGTCTTAGTCTGCATTTCCGCTCACCTCCAACCGGGGGGGGGGGGTGAACTGCCGCCTCCAGTGGCCGGCACCCTAGGCAAATGCCTAAAGCTGCCTAGTGGTGGCGCCGGCCCTGGTGCTGCCTCAAACTTTGTACTCAACCTAAGTTTTGTATAACGCCCTGGAACTTCATACCTAGTTCCTACCTCCAACGGGACTCCTAAGTTTGGTTGTAATGCCCTGGTTCCTTGGGCCTATTGCACAGTGAAGTTACCCCTCAATGCTGGTCTTCTATGGGCATAAGGTTAGGGTTATAGGTTGTTTGTTCCCCAGTGGGGCCCTACCTACTCATTGATCTTCAGCTGGACCTGCAGCCATCACATTCATTGGCAAGCTCTTCTGATCACTTTTCACCTGAAATGCTGGCCTTCTGTGCTCTCTGTGATTATGTCAACTTCTGTCCCAGGCTTCACCTAACAATTCATTATACTGTAAATGGAAGAACTTTCCTGCTCTCAGAACATGTAATTCCTTTCGGTTCAGTCTCATATTTCCTATTCTGATCCGTTCAGTGAAATAGAGAACAAGCACAATTCTTTGAAGACTTACAGTAAGTGATGGGAGAAGATGAATATTTATGCATACTCCAACTCAAGGAAATGCTGGGCATAGACAAATATTAAACAGTTTTCTTTCAAATAAATAAAATATGATGGGTTGTCATATTTTATTTAGTCTAAAGTCTGATATAATGCAAGAAGATCACAATTATCTGTAGCTTTTGTGTTAGTAATTTAGGTTTAAAATAGGATCTAACCTTCAAAGATGCAGCAGAATATCAAATTTGATGCATATGTTGGTGTATCATCTGTTAAACTTGCTCTATTCTTTTTATTTTCAGATGTTCTAGAAGGACAGTATATGGGACGACCTGTGGCCATTAAGAACATCAAGTGTGATGTCACAGCAAATAACTTTTTGGCAGAAACCACCATAATGACGTGAGTGTACTAACTGAGAATCCATTGTTTGATGGAGACAGGCAGCGTCTGATTAGAGCAGGCATTCCCAACCACGGTCCTCAAGGCACACCAACAGTGCAGGTTTTAGTGATATCCAGGCTTCAGCACATATGGTTTAATCAGAATCACTCAGGTACTAATTAATTCACCTGTGCTCAAGCCTGGACATCACTAAAACCTGCACTTTGAGGACAGTGGTTGGGAATGCCTGGATTAGAGGATCCAGGTGCCCTATGCTAATACATGTGTAGCTCCCCTTATAATGCTACTAAACACATGTGTATGAACGCTCAGAAACTCACCATTCATACTGCCCATGTGCATGTAACAAAGGTTATGCAACTGACATGTATGATCAAATGCTTGCGGCCTGACAAGGAAGCTTTGGCTTTAGGCTGTCCAGCTGGCGCTGTAGCACAATGTAAAGAAATACTTTTATTTCTCATCTCTTAGACACACACAAGCAATCCCCATCTGCCTCTCTTGTCTCTCAGATTGAGAATCCAAAGAACAGCAGTTACCCTTAACAAATGTCACCAATGCTATTATGACAAAGTCAATAAAATGAAGGGGATGCGGTCATTTGGTCTACTGCATTATGGTAGAAAGTCATTAGGTCGAATCCATTAGGTTGACATGCTAAAAGGTCGACATGACTCTAGGTCGACATGGGAAAAGGTCGACATGATTCTAGTTCGAAAGGTCATTAGTTCGACAGGTCATTAGTTCGACAAGGTCATTAGTTCGACATTGTCTATGTCGACATTCACAAGGTCGACATGGAGTTTTTCACTGTTTTTTGAGCCAACATGTGCCGACAGGCGGTATTTCATGCCCTACCATCCACTAGGGCGTGGTGGGAGAATAAAATAGTGTGCCGAGCGTAGCGAGGCACCGTGCCCGACGCATAGCGAGCGCAGCGAGCGATGTGAGGGGATGCAGTGCACTTTAAACTGTGTCCATGTCGACTGTGTTGACATTCAGGTAAAAAACAGTGAAAAACCCCATGTCGACCTTGTGAATGTCGACATAGACAATGTCGAACTAATGACCTTGTCGAACTAATGACCTGTCGAACTAATGACCTTTCGACCTAGAATCATGTCGACCTTTTCCCATGTCGACCTAGAATCATGTCGACCTTTTAGCATGTCGACCTAATGGATTCGACCTAATGACTTTCTACCATAATGCAATAGACCAAATGATCCCAACCCACATAGGACCCCAAAACAATGGTATTGGAGCTTAACATTTTTTATAGTTCCCTTCTCTGTGTAATACTAGACCTTTATGTAGGAGCTTGCCTCACCTGTTTTTAATAAAAAATTTGAGTGTGGCATTTTTTGAATTGCCTCACCCTTGGTTAATATAGTAAAGATTCCAAAACACGAACTTATTTCTCTAATTACAACAATTTAAACAACTGTTTGGGTCCCATGCTTTCTCATCTCATCCACCTACATCAGTGGGATTTATTCCAATAAGAAAGACTACATATAACAGTAGAATAGATTAAGATCTGGACTGATCACCTCACACTTTTGAAATGCTGCACCTATAAAGCAACCTGTACTGCTGCCAAAACACACTTATAATCCATTCATACATAAAAATACTATAGTAACAGATAAGAGCCCATATATACCCAAATGTACAGTATAACAAATGAAAAACATGCATACAACACTAGGAAGGCTGTACAGAGCCGGACCTAGGCAAGATTTTGGCTGGTGCCCCCTAGCACCGCCACAAGTACCGCCTCTGACCCTGCTCCCCTTTCCCAGCACCATCAACCCTCATCATAGCAGTCATCATTTTGGTGCTCCTACCCGCAATATTTTAAATAGAAACAGTGCACACATGCAGTGCGCAGCCCAAACAGGGGTGTGTTCTTGCTGGGAAGGGGCATGGCCACACAATAGTACCCCAATTCAAATTATGCTACACAGTAGTGCCACTTTATTCACATTATATCATGCGATGGTGTCCCTTATTCACGTTACATCACACAGTAGTACCACTTTACCTTATGTACATTACTCCTCACGTTATTCACATTATACCCTTAGAAAAAAATCCTGAGAAAATATTGTATTTTAAGCACCTCCATGGCCACACTGCAACCCAGCACAAAGCAGTGTGTGCTGGGCAGAGGAGAAGAGCTGCAGCTGCTGCTTTCACTTAAGGGGAGGGGGCCCGGGGCCCCCACTGGGCCCTTCCATCAGACTTTGGCCTGGGTAATTTGTACCCCCTACCCCTTTCTCTCTGTACCCCTGATAATACCACACAGTAATGCCCCTTACACATGACACATTATTAATGTACTTATAACCATAATGCCCCTTACACATTATGCCAACCTTTATTAATGTCCTTCATACATATAATGACACACATAATGCCCCTTACACATATGTTGCACATTATTAATGCCCTTATACACATGACACACATAATGCCCATTACATATATGTTGCACATTATTAATACCCTTATACACATGACACACATAATGCCTGTCACACATATGTTGCACATTATTAATGCATTTATACATGACACACATAATGCCCATTACACATATGCCGAACATTGCACAAGCAACCCACCCGCAGACAGCACTCTCACAGCCGCTAACACTGTGACCTCTGCCTCTGCTTGGATACAGATGTTTCCTCATACATCTTGACTCAATAAGCCATGCAGCTCCTGGCCAGTTCTGCTAATGTTGGGTGCATTTTTTGCTGAAAATTCATCTTATTTGCATTGTTATGACCAGCACACACAAGGAGCTTCCAATGATTAAAATGATATGCGGCATGCCTATATTCTGTGTGTGACTGTGGCTGTAAAAAAAGGAAATTGCTCTACCAGAGAGCAGTAAGGGCGCCTGTAGTATGTGGTGCTTCTCCAAGCGGCTGCCGGGGTGCAGGGGAAGTCACTCCCTGCGGGTTTTTACAAGGGTTTGTAAACAAAGAGAAGTCGGGAAAGCAGCGCTGGGTTTACAGTGAAAAAAATTGACCAATTTGCAGTGAAAAATTATTTTATATAGCAAATAGAAATAAATATAAACAGTACATATAATCACATATAATATGACATAATAAAAAAATATATAAAAAAAAGGTATTTAAAATTCTCACTCTTAGATTGGATGGGTATCTGGAGGGACCAATGCCCAGTTGGATGTCAGTCCGAATGGAAAGTGCACTTAACCATTATTCGTTCTGCTGTATAGGGAAAAAGCTGGAATGAAGGTATTGTAGAAAGGAAGTCCACCGGTCCTCTCTATTGGTGCGGATAGGTGTTTGTACCGCTGGAGGAGTCGATGGAGAGATATCCGTGCTGTAACCCTCAGGAGTTCCTCTAAAGATTAGATGGAAGGCTTCTTATGGCTCGGTGCCCAATTTAAGTACCTCCTCTTGATGGTGAGATGTCACTTAGAGGTAGTGACAGAAGGTGGGCGTCTGATCTCCAGTCTGGACTTGAAATTTTTTTTTGGGGGGGGGGCAGGACTCTCTAACAGGTGGCTGGGATGGTTGTCTGCTCACCCGGAGGGATACACTGCCAATAACCCCAGTCGCTTGTAGTGGAGACGGCCAAGCTCTTGGTGCAGGGACACTGATCTCAGACAGGCGGCAATGGATGGCGTGGCTCACCTGGAGTTAAGTGTGCTGAGTGGAATCCTGGGGGGGGGGAAATCAAGATAAAAAGTTCCCAGTTTGGAGCAGCAGTGGACTGAAGGTAGTTGAAGGTCCAATCAATAAGAGTGAGGGGCTGCACCTGCATACGGAATGCCATGTTACAGTGATTTCCATGTATACACTATTTCATATGCAGATACAGCCTCATTCACACACAGAATATAGGCATGCTGCATATCATTCCAAATGCCCTAGGCAATTGCCTAGTTTGCCTATGCCTAAGGCCGGCTCTGAGGCTGTATACCTGATTCATTCCAAACTCCTCTTACACAGAAAAGCCATTCAAACGTGTTTCTTGTTAATTTGCATTTCATTCACTTAAAGCTGTTGGTTTTCTGTTGGTTTTCTAGCAAACTTCTAGATAGTATAATAGCGATGTATCATTCACCATAGGCCACAGTCACAGGTTAACCAAATTCTGGCTTTTCCCTTAATTTTTTTCTCTTATCATAAAACCCAAGACAGCGAGTATTTGAGGTAATACTATACTAACATTTCTTAAATAAGAGTTGGTTCTTCCAAAATCTAATTTTTTTTATTAAGGCACTGTATGTTAGACAATAAAATACAGCTTATAGGTATGGAGGTTGTACAGTGTCGTCATTTTCAGTGAAACAAAACTGATGTCAAAGATACATACATAGATATGATTTTGTGTTTAACCTTAACCCCTTCCCGACATTTGACGTACATTTACGTCATGGTCGGGAAGTACTTCCCGACACATGGCGTAAATGTACGTCATGGCTTGTAACTGTCACCGCGTCTATAGACGCGGTGACAGTTTCAACATGTCTGCTGTCCCTGACAGCAGACATGTCCCTGCATGCCCAGGGGGGGCTGCGATGCCGCCCCCCCGTCGGCGATCGCTGTGATTGGCTGTTCAGTGTGAACAGCCATTCACAGCGTTTTCTGTGTCACCGGCGAATAACGTTCGCCGGTGACACGCGATCGGAGGTGATTGGTGCTGTAAAGTACAGCACCAATCACCGCGGGGTGTAAGGGTGACACTGGTGTCACCCCACCTCACCCCGCCCGCCCCCAAAGGCCGTGATTGGTTCGTCGGACCGACGGACCAATCACAGCCAAGGAGGGGGATTTAAACTAACGGTGACTGCACTGCAGACACCATTCCGGTCTGGAATTGCGTGCAGTGCGGTCACCGTGCCTAGCTGCCGCAGTATACTGACCTGAACCGAGCAAAATACTTACCTGATCACTGCTTCATCACTGCTTGTAGTGTGCTGGATGCTTCCTGGATCCTGTTACTACTTGTGACTTCCTGTGTTGTGAACTTGTGCTGCTGCAGTGTAATAGCGTTAGATAGAGAGAGATAGATAGAGAGAGATAGAGAGAGATAGTGTCAGAGAGTGCTATATTTTGTGCTGCTGCAGTGTGATATAGTTATAGATAGAGAGATAGAGAGAGAGAGATAGAGAGAGATAGAGAGATAGTGACAGATTGTGCTATATATTTTTTATATAACTGACTGCTGCCCCCCCTTTTGTGCTGATCAGTATAAATTAACTGATCAGCAACTTTTTGGGGGCGCAGGTTTTTTTTTATATATATATATATACCTGTCAGTGCTGCTGCTGCAGTGTTATAGAGTGATAGATAGTGAGAGATAGAGAGATAGAGAGAGATAGTGACAGAGAGTGATAGAGACTGCTATATTTTGTGCACCCACAGCAACTTTTTGGGGGTGCAGGGGTTATTTTTCATATATATAACTGTCAGTGCTGCTGCTGCAGTGTCATAGAGTGATAGATAGTGAGAGATAGAGAGATAGAGAGAGATAGTGACAGAGAGTGATAGAGAGTGCTAAATTTTGTGTCTGCTGCCCCCGCCTTTTGTGCTGATCACTATATCTGAGGTGATCAGCAACTTTTTGGGGGTGCAGAGGTTTTTTTTTTTTATATATACCTGCCAGCAGCTTTTTTTCTGTAATTTATTTATACTCTGTTAACCCCAAGCTTGTCTTTTTCTTGCAGGTGGGTGGTTGCTGCATTTTGAACGCCTGACTCTTGGAAAGAAGATTGGAGAGGGAGAGTTTGGAGGTGAAGCTGAAAAGCTAAAAACTGTTATGCATTTGTTGCTAAGGCAGTATTAATGCTAAATGAGTTTGTGTAATTACTGAGTGTTCCCTTTCCCCATATCTGCTGCTATCTTCCAACATAGTTGGTGGAATGAATGCTGGCCCAAGTGCAAAAATATAATTTGGGCCTGTCCCCACACAATAGAGAGCTAGATGGTTAGTACCTGCAGCAACATGCAACATTACCAAAGAGTGATGTCATATGTCACATTGATGGGGAGGAATGGAAGGGGTGGTTCTAAGCATTTGCTGATAGGTGGATCTCACTAGTGCCTTTGATCAGCTTCTTATGAGGCCTTCAGAGGCACGGAGCTTGCAAGAATGCTCTGTCCCTGATGATACTCTTCCCGCAGTTGTCAGGGTATTTTGTACAAAAAATATAATGAGATTGTGATCACACAAGCACCACTTGCTACCCTGCCCCCTGTGGCCCCCCATGATACTCCCTTCATCCCCTCTTAGGGGGTAGGTATTATGGGGGTAGGTATTCAATTTTTTTGCCTTTTGGCAATTCTTAATTTAAGCTTATACTCCGACCCCTGAAGGACGAGTTGTTGTTATTTTTCTGGTGGATAAGTATTTTTTGTGAGCTGTGACTCACAGCACATATATTTGGACTAAGCCTTTCCCTGTTACTCTGCAGTATACCTTTATTGCACCTAGCACTTTGTGCTTGGACTTAACACATTTTCTTTATCTTTGTATTACAGCAAGTTTTTGCGCTATTGGTAGGGTCACACAATATATATATATATATATATATATATATATATATATATATATATATATATATAGCAGTGCGGTACGGCACTCACTCCAATGTGTCATCTGCCCCGGTGCCCATCCAGTGGAAATGGTTAGTCAATAAAGGAGACTGGCACTCGAAGGTCTTGTAAAAACGTGTATTCAAAACAAGTGGAAAGACAACCTTTCCCTGGGGCGCTGTGTATTAATCTGGCGGGGTCTTGGAAACAACTAGACTTGTGACTTGGAAACAACTAGCGTTATCCGCCGGGCAGCAGCGCGGGAAGTGCTTCTGATTTTGAAAACACTGGCCGCATGCTGATCGGCTGAATCTCAGCCAATCAGCATGCGGCCAGTGTTTTTACACCCAGCAGCACTTCCTGCGCCGCCGCCCAGCAGTTATTTCCAAGACACTGCAGGGACCCCGCCAGCTTAATACACAGCGCCGCAGTTACCCCTCTGACCGCGGCTTGCAGACAGCACCACAGGTAATCCCGCACCGCACGGATCCCCCTGCCAGCTCTAGTCTTAGTCTGCATTTCCGCTCACCTCCAACCGGGGGGGGGGGGTGAACTGCCGCCTCCAGTGGCCGGCACCCTAGGCAAATGCCTAAAGCTGCCTAGTGGTGGCGCCGGCCCTGGTGCTGCCTCAAACTTTGTACTCAACCTAAGTTTTGTATAACGCCCTGGAACTTCATACCTAGTTCCTACCTCCAACGGGACTCCTAAGTTTGGTTGTAATGCCCTGGTTCCTTGGGCCTATTGCACAGTGAAGTTACCCCTCAATGCTGGTCTTCTATGGGCATAAGGTTAGGGTTATAGGTTGTTTGTTCCCCAGTGGGGCCCTACCTACTCATTGATCTTCAGCTGGACCTGCAGCCATCACATTCATTGGCAAGCTCTTCTGATCACTTTTCACCTGAAATGCTGGCCTTCTGTGCTCTCTGTGATTATGTCAACTTCTGTCCCAGGCTTCACCTAACAATTCATTATACTGTAAATGGAAGAACTTTCCTGCTCTCAGAACATGTAATTCCTTTCGGTTCAGTCTCATATTTCCTATTCTGATCCGTTCAGTGAAATAGAGAACAAGCACAATTCTTTGAAGACTTACAGTAAGTGATGGGAGAAGATGAATATTTATGCATACTCCAACTCAAGGAAATGCTGGGCATAGACAAATATTAAACAGTTTTCTTTCAAATAAATAAAATATGATGGGTTGTCATATTTTATTTAGTCTAAAGTCTGATATAATGCAAGAAGATCACAATTATCTGTAGCTTTTGTGTTAGTAATTTAGGTTTAAAATAGGATCTAACCTTCAAAGATGCAGCAGAATATCAAATTTGATGCATATGTTGGTGTATCATCTGTTAAACTTGCTCTATTCTTTTTATTTTCAGATGTTCTAGAAGGACAGTATATGGGACGACCTGTGGCCATTAAGAACATCAAGTGTGATGTCACAGCAAATAACTTTTTGGCAGAAACCACCATAATGACGTGAGTGTACTAACTGAGAATCCATTGTTTGATGGAGACAGGCAGCGTCTGATTAGAGCAGGCATTCCCAACCACGGTCCTCAAGGCACACCAACAGTGCAGGTTTTAGTGATATCCAGGCTTCAGCACATATGGTTTAATCAGAATCACTCAGGTACTAATTAATTCACCTGTGCTCAAGCCTGGACATCACTAAAACCTGCACTTTGAGGACAGTGGTTGGGAATGCCTGGATTAGAGGATCCAGGTGCCCTATGCTAATACATGTGTAGCTCCCCTTATAATGCTACTAAACACATGTGTATGAACGCTCAGAAACTCACCATTCATACTGCCCATGTGCATGTAACAAAGGTTATGCAACTGACATGTATGATCAAATGCTTGCGGCCTGACAAGGAAGCTTTGGCTTTAGGCTGTCCAGCTGGCGCTGTAGCACAATGTAAAGAAATACTTTTATTTCTCATCTCTTAGACACACACAAGCAATCCCCATCTGCCTCTCTTGTCTCTCAGATTGAGAATCCAAAGAACAGCAGTTACCCTTAACAAATGTCACCAATGCTATTATGACAAAGTCAATAAAATGAAGGGGATGCGGTCATTTGGTCTACTGCATTATGGTAGAAAGTCATTAGGTCGAATCCATTAGGTTGACATGCTAAAAGGTCGACATGACTCTAGGTCGACATGGGAAAAGGTCGACATGATTCTAGTTCGAAAGGTCATTAGTTCGACAGGTCATTAGTTCGACAAGGTCATTAGTTCGACATTGTCTATGTCGACATTCACAAGGTCGACATGGAGTTTTTCACTGTTTTTTGAGCCAACATGTGCCGACAGGCGGTATTTCATGCCCTACCATCCACTAGGGCGTGGTGGGAGAATAAAATAGTGTGCCGAGCGTAGCGAGGCACCGTGCCCGACGCATAGCGAGCGCAGCGAGCGATGCGAGGGGATGCAGTGCACTTTAAACTGTGTCCATGTCGACTGTGTTGACATTCAGGTAAAAAACAGTGAAAAACCCCATGTCGACCTTGTGAATGTCGACATAGACAATGTCGAACTAATGACCTTGTCGAACTAATGACCTGTCGAACTAATGACCTTTCGACCTAGAATCATGTCGACCTTTTCCCATGTCGACCTAGAATCATGTCGACCTTTTAGCATGTCGACCTAATGGATTCGACCTAATGACTTTCTACCATAATGCAATAGACCAAATGATCCCAACCCACATAGGACCCCAAAACAATGGTATTGGAGCTTAACATTTTTTATAGTTCCCTTCTCTGTGTAATACTAGACCTTTATGTAGGAGCTTGCCTCACCTGTTTTTAATAAAAAATTTGAGTGTGGCATTTTTTGAATTGCCTCACCCTTGGTTAATATAGTAAAGATTCCAAAACACGAACTTATTTCTCTAATTACAACAATTTAAACAACTGTTTGGGTCCCATGCTTTCTCATCTCATCCACCTACATCAGTGGGATTTATTCCAATAAGAAAGACTACATATAACAGTAGAATAGATTAAGATCTGGACTGATCACCTCACACTTTTGAAATGCTGCACCTATAAAGCAACCTGTACTGCTGCCAAAACACACTTATAATCCATTCATACATAAAAATACTATAGTAACAGATAAGAGCCCATATATACCCAAATGTACAGTATAACAAATGAAAAACATGCATACAACACTAGGAAGGCTGTACAGAGCCGGACCTAGGCAAGATTTTGGCTGGTGCCCCCTAGCACCGCCACAAGTACCGCCTCTGACCCTGCTCCCCTTTCCCAGCACCATCAACCCTCATCATAGCAGTCATCATTTTGGTGCTCCTACCCGCAATATTTTAAATAGAAACAGTGCACACATGCAGTGCGCAGCCCAAACAGGGGTGTGTTCTTGCTGGGAAGGGGCATGGCCACACAATAGTACCCCAATTCAAATTATGCTACACAGTAGTGCCACTTTATTCACATTATATCATGCGATGGTGTCCCTTATTCACGTTACATCACACAGTAGTACCACTTTACCTTATGTACATTACTCCTCACGTTATTCACATTATACCCTTAGAAAAAAATCCTGAGAAAATATTGTATTTTAAGCACCTCCATGGCCACACTGCAACCCAGCACAAAGCAGTGTGTGCTGGGCAGAGGAGAAGAGCTGCAGCTGCTGCTTTCACTTAAGGGGAGGGGGCCCGGGGCCCCCACTGGGCCCTTCCATCAGACTTTGGCCTGGGTAATTTGTACCCCCTACCCCTTTCTCTCTGTACCCCTGATAATACCACACAGTAATGCCCCTTACACATGACACATTATTAATGTACTTATAACCATAATGCCCCTTACACATTATGCCAACCTTTATTAATGTCCTTCATACATATAATGACACACATAATGCCCCTTACACATATGTTGCACATTATTAATGCCCTTATACACATGACACACATAATGCCCATTACATATATGTTGCACATTATTAATACCCTTATACACATGACACACATAATGCCTGTCACACATATGTTGCACATTATTAATGCATTTATACATGACACACATAATGCCCATTACACATATGCCGAACATTGCACAAGCAACCCACCCGCAGACAGCACTCTCACAGCCGCTAACACTGTGACCTCTGCCTCTGCTTGGATACAGATGTTTCCTCATACATCTTGACTCAATAAGCCATGCAGCTCCTGGCCAGTTCTGCTAATGTTGGGTGCATTTTTTGCTGAAAATTCATCTTATTTGCATTGTTATGACCAGCACACACAAGGAGCTTCCAATGATTAAAATGATATGCGGCATGCCTATATTCTGTGTGTGACTGTGGCTGTAAAAAAAGGAAATTGCTCTACCAGAGAGCAGTAAGGGCGCCTGTAGTATGTGGTGCTTCTCCAAGCGGCTGCCGGGGTGCAGGGGAAGTCACTCCCTGCGGGTTTTTACAAGGGTTTGTAAACAAAGAGAAGTCGGGAAAGCAGCGCTGGGTTTACAGTGAAAAAAATTGACCAATTTGCAGTGAAAAATTATTTTATATAGCAAATAGAAATAAATATAAACAGTACATATAATCACATATAATATGACATAATAAAAAAATATATAAAAAAAAGGTATTTAAAATTCTCACTCTTAGATTGGATGGGTATCTGGAGGGACCAATGCCCAGTTGGATGTCAGTCCGAATGGAAAGTGCACTTAACCATTATTCGTTCTGCTGTATAGGGAAAAAGCTGGAATGAAGGTATTGTAGAAAGGAAGTCCACCGGTCCTCTCTATTGGTGCGGATAGGTGTTTGTACCGCTGGAGGAGTCGATGGAGAGATATCCGTGCTGTAACCCTCAGGAGTTCCTCTAAAGATTAGATGGAAGGCTTCTTATGGCTCGGTGCCCAATTTAAGTACCTCCTCTTGATGGTGAGATGTCACTTAGAGGTAGTGACAGAAGGTGGGCGTCTGATCTCCAGTCTGGACTTGAAATTTTTTTTTGGGGGGGGGGCAGGACTCTCTAACAGGTGGCTGGGATGGTTGTCTGCTCACCCGGAGGGATACACTGCCAATAACCCCAGTCGCTTGTAGTGGAGACGGCCAAGCTCTTGGTGCAGGGACACTGATCTCAGACAGGCGGCAATGGATGGCGTGGCTCACCTGGAGTTAAGTGTGCTGAGTGGAATCCTGGGGGGGGGGAAATCAAGATAAAAAGTTCCCAGTTTGGAGCAGCAGTGGACTGAAGGTAGTTGAAGGTCCAATCAATAAGAGTGAGGGGCTGCACCTGCATACGGAATGCCATGTTACAGTGATTTCCATGTATACACTATTTCATATGCAGATACAGCCTCATTCACACACAGAATATAGGCATGCTGCATATCATTCCAAATGCCCTAGGCAATTGCCTAGTTTGCCTATGCCTAAGGCCGGCTCTGAGGCTGTATACCTGATTCATTCCAAACTCCTCTTACACAGAAAAGCCATTCAAACGTGTTTCTTGTTAATTTGCATTTCATTCACTTAAAGCTGTTGGTTTTCTGTTGGTTTTCTAGCAAACTTCTAGATAGTATAATAGCGATGTATCATTCACCATAGGCCACAGTCACAGGTTAACCAAATTCTGGCTTTTCCCTTAATTTTTTTCTCTTATCATAAAACCCAAGACAGCGAGTATTTGAGGTAATACTATACTAACATTTCTTAAATAAGAGTTGGTTCTTCCAAAATCTAATTTTTTTTATTAAGGCACTGTATGTTAGACAATAAAATACAGCTTATAGGTATGGAGGTTGTACAGTGTCGTCATTTTCAGTGAAACAAAACTGATGTCAAAGATACATACATAGATATGATTTTGTGTTTAACCTTAACCCCTTCCCGACATTTGACGTACATTTACGTCATGGTCGGGAAGTACTTCCCGACACATGGCGTAAATGTACGTCATGGCTTGTAACTGTCACCGCGTCTATAGACGCGGTGACAGTTTCAACATGTCTGCTGTCCCTGACAGCAGACATGTCCCTGCATGCCCAGGGGGGGCTGCGATGCCGCCCCCCCGTCGGCGATCGCTGTGATTGGCTGTTCAGTGTGAACAGCCATTCACAGCGTTTTCTGTGTCACCGGCGAATAACGTTCGCCGGTGACACGCGATCGGAGGTGATTGGTGCTGTAAAGTACAGCACCAATCACCGCGGGGTGTAAGGGTGACACTGGTGTCACCCCACCTCACCCCGCCCGCCCCCAAAGGCCGTGATTGGTTCGTCGGACCGACGGACCAATCACAGCCAAGGAGGGGGATTTAAACTAACGGTGACTGCACTGCAGACACCATTCCGGTCTGGAATTGCGTGCAGTGCGGTCACCGTGCCTAGCTGCCGCAGTATACTGACCTGAACCGAGCAAAATACTTACCTGATCACTGCTTCATCACTGCTTGTAGTGTGCTGGATGCTTCCTGGATCCTGTTACTACTTGTGACTTCCTGTGTTGTGAACTTGTGCTGCTGCAGTGTAATAGCGTTAGATAGAGAGAGATAGATAGAGAGAGATAGAGAGAGATAGTGTCAGAGAGTGCTATATTTTGTGCTGCTGCAGTGTGATATAGTTATAGATAGAGAGATAGAGAGAGAGAGATAGAGAGAGATAGAGAGATAGTGACAGATTGTGCTATATATTTTTTATATAACTGACTGCTGCCCCCCCTTTTGTGCTGATCAGTATAAATTAACTGATCAGCAACTTTTTGGGGGCGCAGGTTTTTTTTTATATATATATATATACCTGTCAGTGCTGCTGCTGCAGTGTTATAGAGTGATAGATAGTGAGAGATAGAGAGATAGAGAGAGATAGTGACAGAGAGTGATAGAGACTGCTATATTTTGTGCACCCACAGCAACTTTTTGGGGGTGCAGGGGTTATTTTTCATATATATAACTGTCAGTGCTGCTGCTGCAGTGTCATAGAGTGATAGATAGTGAGAGATAGAGAGATAGAGAGAGATAGTGACAGAGAGTGATAGAGAGTGCTAAATTTTGTGTCTGCTGCCCCCGCCTTTTGTGCTGATCACTATATCTGAGGTGATCAGCAACTTTTTGGGGGTGCAGAGGTTTTTTTTTTTTATATATACCTGCCAGTTGCACTGTCAGTTGCACCAAAGGTTGTGCACCTGCTGCCCCTCACTGGTAATCAGTGTCGCATCACTGATCACCTTTTTTTTTTTTTGAGGCTGCTGTGGGGTCTTTTTTTAATTTTTTGTTTACACACACTGTGATTTTGTGGGTGTCCTGTGGCCACTGTGCGCTGATCAGTGACGTACATCACTGATCAGCTTTTTCGGCACAGGGTTGATCCTTTTTTTTTTTTTTTTATCAAATTCCTGTTGCCTTTGAGCGCTGTTCAGTGACGGACGTTACTGACCAACATCTGTGCTCAATTTTTGGCGCAGGACCTTTTTTTTTTTTTTTTAACCCCTTCAATTTTTTTTTTTTAACCCCTTCAATTTTTTTTTTTTTTTAACCCCTTCAATTTTTTTTTTTTGTATAAAGTATTTTTTTTTTTTCTGCACTACATACACACTACACACTACATACCCCCCGGGTTGAAATAAAGTTTGTACCCCCCCCTACACTATACACGTGTTGAAACATTTCACTACCAGTAACGCAAAAATAAAAATGGCATCCCAAATGTCATCCCAAATGTCATCCCAGTCATCCAGAAGAATGTATTCAGCGGAGGAGGCATATGCCATGCTTGCCTCTGACTCTGACACAGCCAGTGATGCAAGCGGGGAATTTGAAGGCTTCGTCTTAAGCTCCTTTTCCTCCTCTAGTGATGAGGGACCCCCTCAAAGACGCCCCCGTAGAGCAGCTGAGACCCCCCCCCCAATAATTGATCTCGTATGGACCCCACCACCAGACAATTTTGAGCCCCAGGTTCCTGAGTTTTTGGCCATGCCAGGAATCCAATTTGATTCCACAGGTCTCAGAGAAATTGACTTTTTCAAATTATTTTTCTCTGATGATTTTATAAATTTAATGGTGGACCAAAGTAATGTATATGCCCAGCAGTTTATTGCTCAAAACCCAACGTCATCATTTGCTAGGTGGACCCCTGTAGATGCAGTAGAGATGATGACGTTTTGGGGTCTGGTGTTTCATATGGGCATAGTAAAAAAGCCAGAAATTAGGCAATATTGGAGTACAGATGTTCTGTACAGCACCCCATTTTACCGTATGGCCATGCCCCGGGCTCGATTTGAGACGATCCTTAAATTTTTGCATTACAACGATAATGCACAGTGCCCACCCAGAGATGATCCCACCTTTGACCGGCTATTCAAAGTCAGGCCGGTCATTGATCATTTCAGTGCCAAATTTGAAGAGATGTACATCCCAGATAAATTCATTTGCATAGACGAGTCCCTTATACATTTTAAAGGAAGGGTTAAATTCCGCCAGTACCTTCCCAGTAAGAGGGCAAGGTATGGCATAAAAATGTATAAGCTGTGTGAAAGCACCTCAGGGTACACCCACAGGTTTAGGGTATATGAAGGGAAGGATTCAAGAATTGAACCGCCAGAATGCCCCTCCTCCCTCGTAGGTGTTAGTGGAAAAATTGTCTGGGATTTAGTGCACCCCTTCCTGGATAAAGGTTATCACCTCTATGTGGATAACTTTTACACCAGCATCCCCCTGTTTAAGGCCCTTGGTTCAAGAGGTACAGCAGCTTGCGGTACTGTGCGCAAGAACCAAAGAGGCCTCCCAAAAACGCACATTGCCCAAGTAATGAGAAGGGGTGAAAGCAGGGGAATATGCACCGAAAATATGTTGTTGGTCAAATATAAGGACAAGAGGGATGTCCTTATACTGACAACAATTCACGGAGACAGTACCACCTCCGTCCCTGTACGAGGTACCAGTACCCACACCTCAAAACCTAATTGTACCCTGGATTACAATAGGTACATGGGCGGAGTGGATCTTTCAGATCAGGTACTGAAGCCGTACAGTGCCCTGCGGAAAACAAAAATCTGGTACAAGAAGCTGGCCGTGTATATCATCCAGATGGCACTGTATAACGCATACGTGCTATTCCGTTCTACCGGCCAGAGGGGGACATTTATGCACTTTCAAGAGGAAGTCATAAAGGGCCTAGTATTTGGGAACCAGCAGGCAGAGGGCCCCAGTACTTCTAGTACTGGCCCCCGTATTGTACCAGGGCAGCATTTTCCTGATGAAATCCCCTCCACTGGAAAAAAGGGCAGGACACAAAAAAGGTGCAAAGTTTGCTATAAAAAGGGAATAAGAAAGCAAACTATTTTCCAGTGTGACACTTGCCCCGACAAACCCGGCCTATGTATAAAGGAGTGTTTTAAAATATACCACACATCTATGGATTTTTAGGTTCATCATTTCACCGTGCTTCGGGGGTCTTGCTAATGCCACATAGCACCCACCATTCATTCCACCAGAATCTGAGCCGCAAAATCCAAAAATCACTCCTTCCCTTCTGAGTCCTGCCATGCACCCAACTGGTATTTTTTGGTCACATGTGAGGCATTGCCGTACTCGGGAGAAATTGGGGCACAGATTTTGGGGTGCTTTTTCTCCTTCATACCTTCTGAAAATGAAAAATTTTGAGCCAGAACTGCATTTTTGTGTAAAAAAATGTAATTTTTCATTTTCACTGCCCAGTTGTATCAAAATTGGTGAAACCCCTGGGGGTTTGAAATGTACACTATACCCCTAGATGAATTCCCTGAGGGGTGTAGTTTGCAAAATGGGGTCACTTGTGGGGGGGGTTCCACTGTATTGGTGCTTTGGGGGTCCTGCTAATGCGACATAGCACCCACCAACATTCCACCAGAATTTGTGCTGCAAAATCCAAATATCACTCCTTCCCTTCTGAGTCCTGCCACTTTTTGGTCACACATGAGGCATTGCCGTACTCGGGAGAAATTGGGGCACAGATTTTGGGGTGCTTTTTCTCCTTCATACCTTCTGAAAATGAAAAATTTTGAGCCAGAACTGCATTTTTGTGTAAAAAAATGTAATTTTTCATTTTCACTGCCCAGTTGTATCAAAATTGGTGAAACCCCTGGGGGTTTGAAATGTACACTATACCCCTAGATGAATTCCCTGAGGGGTGTAGTTTGCAAAATGGGGTCACTTGTGGGGGGGTTCCACTGTATTGGTGCTTTGGGGGTCTTGCTAATGCGACATAGCACCCACCAACATTCCACCAGAATTTGTGCTGCAAAATCCAAATATCACTCCTTCCCTTCTGAGTCCTGACACTTTTTGGTCACACATGAGGCATTGCCGTACTCGGGAGAAATTGGGGCACAGATTTTGGGGTGCTTTTTCTCCTTCATACCTTCTGAAAATGAAAAATTTTGAGCCAGAACTGCATTTTTGTGTAAAAAAATGTAATTTTTTCATTTTCACTGCCCAGTTGTATCAAAATTGGTGAAACCCCTGGGGGTTTGAAATGTACACTATACCCCTAGATGAATTCCCTGAGGGGTGTAGTTTGCAAAATGGGGTCACTTGTGGGGGGGTTCCACTGTATTGGTGCTTTGGGGGTCTTGCTAATGCGACATAGCACCCACCAACATTCCACCACCAAAAATCACTCCTTCCCTTCTGAGTCCTGCCATGCACCCAACTGGTATTTTTTGGTCACATATGAGGCATTGCCATACTCGGGAGAAATTGGGGCACAGATTTTGGGGTGCTTTTTCTCCTTCATACCTTATGAAAATGAAAAATTTTGAGCCAGAACTGCATTTTTGTGTAAAAAAATGTAATTTTTCATTTTCACTGCCCAGTTGTATCAAAATTGGTGAAACCCCTGGGGGTTTGAAATGTACACTATACCCCTAGATGAATTCCCTGAGGGGTGTAGTTTGCAAAATGGGGTCACTTGTGGGGGGGTTCCACTGTATTGGTGCTTGGGGGGTCTTGCTAATGCAACATAGCACCCACCAACATTCCACCAGAATCTGAGCTGCAAAATCCAAAAATCACTCCTTCCTTTCTGAGTCCTGCCATGCACCCAAATGGTATTTTTTGGTCACATGTGAGGCATTGCCGTACTCGGGAGAAATTGGGGCACAGATTTTGGGGTGCTTTGTCTCCTTCATTCCTTGTGAAAATGAAAAATTTTGAGCCAGAACTGCATTTTTGTGTAAAAAATTTAATTTTGCATTTGCACAGCCCAGTTGTATCAAAATTGGTGAAACCCCTGGGGGTTTGAAATGTACACTATACCCCTAGATGAATTCCCTGAGGGGTGTAGTTTGCAAAATGGGGTCACTTGTGGGGGGGTTCCACTGTATTGGTGCTTGGGGGGTCTTGCTAATGCGACATAGCACCCACCAAAATTCCACCAGAATCTGAGCTGCAAAATCCAAAAATCACTCCTTCCCTTCTGAGTCCTGCCATGCGCCCAAATGGTATTTTTTGGTCACATGTGAGGCATTGCCGTACTCGGGAGAAATTGGGGCACAGATTTTGGGGTGCTTTTTCTCCTTCATACCTTCTGAAAATGAAAAATTTTGAGCCAGAACTGCATTTTTGTGTAAAAAAATGTAATTTTTCATTTTCACTGCCCAGTTGTATCAAAATTGGTGAAACCCCTGGGGGTTTGAAATGTACACTATACCCCTAGATGAATTCCCTGAGGGGTGTAGTTTGCAAAATGGGGTCACTTGTGGGGGGTTTCCACTGTATTGGTGCTTTGGGGGTCTTGCTAATGCGACATAGCACCCACCAACATTCCACCACCAAAAATCACTCCTTCCCTTCTGAGTCCTGCCATGCACCCAACTGGTATTTTTTGGTCACATATGAGGCATTGCCATACTCGGGAGAAATTGGGGCACAGATTTTGGGGTGCTTTTTCTCCTTCATACCTTATGAAAATGAAAAATTTTGAGCCAGAACTGCATTTTTGTGTAAAAAAATGTAATTTTTCATTTTCACTGCCCAGTTGTATCAAAATTGGTGAAACCCCTGGGGGTTTGAAATGTACACTATACCCCTAGATGAATTCCCTGAGGGGTGTAGTTTGCAAAATGGGGTCACTTGTGGGGGGGTTCCACTGTATTGGTGCTTGGGGGGTCTTGCTAATGCAACATAGCACCCACCAACATTCCACCAGAATCTGAGCTGCAAAATCCAAAAATCACTCCTTCCTTTCTGAGTCCTGCCATGCACCCAAATGGTATTTTTTGGTCACATGTGAGGCATTGCCGTACTCGGGAGAAATTGGGGCACAGATTTTGGGGTGCTTTGTCTCCTTCATTCCTTGTGAAAATGAAAAATATTGAGCCAGAACTGCATTTTTGTGTAAAAAATGTAATTTTGCATTTGCACAGCCCAGTTGTATCAAAATTGGTGAAACCCCTGGGGGTTTGAAATGTACACTATACCCCTAGATGAATTCCCTGAGGGGTGTAGTTTGCAAAATGGGGTCACTTGTGGGGGGTTCCACTGTATTGGTGCTTGGGGGGTCTTGCTAATGCGACATAGCACCCACCAAAATTCCACCAGAATCTGAGCTGCAAAATCCAAAAATCACTCCTTCCCTTCTGAGTCCTGTCATGCACCCAAATGGTATTTTTTGGTAACATGTGAGGCATTGCCGTACTCGGGAGAAATTGGGGCACAGATTTTGGGGTGCTTTTTCTCCTTCATACCTTCTGAAAATGAAAAATTTTGAGCCAGAACTGCATTTTTGTGTAAAAAAATGTAATTTTTCATTTTCACTGCCCAGTTGTATCAAAATTGGTGAAACCCCTGGGGGTTTGAAATGTACACTATACCCATAGATGAATTCCCTGAGGGGTGTAGTTTGCAAAATGGGGTCACTTGTGGGGGGGTTCCACTGTATTGGTGCTTTGGGGGTCTTGCTAATGCGACATAGCACCCACCAACATTCCACCACCAAAAATCACTCCTTCCCTTCTGAGTCCTGCCATGCACCCAACTGGTATTTTTTGGTCACATATGAGGCATTGCCATACTCGGGAGAAATTGGGGCACAGATTTTGGGGGGCTTTTTCTCCTTCATACCTTCTGAAAATGAAAAATTTTGAGCCAGAACTGCATTTCTGTGTAAAAAAATGTAATTTTTCATTTTCACTGCCCAGTTGTATCAAAATTGGTGAAACCCCTGGGGGTTTGAAATGTACACTATACCCCTAGATGAATTCCCTGAGGGGTGTAGTTTGCAAAATGGGGTCACTTGTGGGGGGGTTCCACTGTATTGGTGCTTGGGGGGTCTTGCTAATGCAACATAGCACCCACCAACATTCCACCAGAATCTGAGCTGCAAAATCCAAAAATCACTCCTTCCTTTCTGAGTCCTGCCATGCACCCAAATGGTATTTTTTGGTCACATGTGAGGCATTGCCGTACTCGGGAGAAATTGGGGCACAGATTTTGGGGTGCTTTTTCTCCTTCATACCTTCTGAAAATGAAAAATTTTGAGCCAGAACTGCATTTTTGTGTAAAAAATTAAATTTTTAATTTTCACTGCCCAGTTGTACCACAATTGGTGAAACCCCTGGGGGTTTGAAATGTACACTATACCCCTAGATGAATTCCCTGAGGGGTGTAGTTTGCAAAATGGGGTCACTTGTTGGGGGGTTCCTAAATTTTAGCATCTTATGGTGCCTAGAAACCTACATGGTGCCTAAAAAATAATCTCATAAAAAGGAGGCTCCAAAATCAAGTAGGTGCTCCTTCTATTATGAAGCCTGTGGTTTGGTCAACGTGCACACTAGGGCCACATATAGGATATTTATGAAAACAAAAGAATTGGGGGAATCAATTTTTCGTCACATTTCTCTAGTAAAATGTACTGTGTTCCTTAAAAAAATGTATTAAAATTGCAAATCTGCAAAAAAAATGAAATTTTGAAATTTCACCTACACTTTGTTTTAATTCCTGTGAAACACCTAAAGGGTTAACAAACTTCCAAAATGCTGTTTTGAATACTGTGAGGGGTGCAGTTTTTGAAATGGTATCATTTATGGGGGTGTCTCACATACAAGTCCCTCAAAGTCACATCAGAACTGAACTGGTCCCTAAAAAAATCAGTGTTTGAAATTTTCTTGAAAATTTGAGAATTTGCTATTCATATTGTAAGCCTCCTAGTGTCCAAAAAAACTAAAAGGAAGTTGAAATAATGATGGAAACATAAAGTAGACATATGGTCTATGTTAGTTCTTAACTATTTTGAGTGGTATGATTATTTGTCTCACAAGCAGAAAATTTAACATTTTGCAAATTGCTAAATTTTCCATTTTTTACGACATTTTGGTATTTTTCACAAAAAAACACAGACTGTATCGACCCAAATTTACCACTAATTTGAAGTACAATGTGTCACGAAAAAACAATCTCAAAATCACTGGGATAAGTAAAAGCAAAAAAAAGTTATCCCCACTTAAGTGATACATGTCAGATTTGAAAAAAAGGGCTCTGTCAGGAACGCAAAAACTGGCTCTGTCAGGAAGGGGTTAATATTGTGGTATATCATCCATAAGTTTAACAATAAAGAATTAAGTATTCAAGATAATGAACGATATAAAATATGAGTGAAGATTAAGATAGGATCCATTGTTGTACAATAACAACCTGTGTCCATGGTAGAAACATATTAAACGAGATATTATAATAAAATATTTCACAAAAATAAAGACAAATATGTTAATAAATAATTGAAATTAAAGTGTGACTCTCTTTCATCTCATGACTCAATATTTAAATAGTGAAATTATGACGTTATCTCATCAAATGTGATGGGAGGGTCATTAGCCACTAGGCGTTGTAGATACCAAGATGTGTTCAGTAAGCTTTGGTGAATTTGTTGTCTCCTATCCACCGACAACCGACAATGTGGCAATATAGCTTTCCCATACTGTAAAGAATTTATTAATTTTGTGTTCCTTGTCCAGACTTACTTCAATCCAGTCCATCCTGAACACGTGAAATAATTTGCATTTGAATAAAGAAAATGTTGGAGGTGAACGAGAAATCCATTCACGAAGAATAGTTTTTCGGGCCGCTGCGCTAATTGCCAGTAGGAGATGCCTGCCTCCCTTAGATATTCTCATGGAGGTTGAGACAATACCAACAATAGCCCAGTCTGGTGTGAATGGGATATAGTTAACTAATGATGATTCCGCCTATTGTTTGACTTGTAGCCAGAATGTCCGGACTATCGCGCAGGACGAAAAACTGTGGTACAAATCCGCATAAGGTTGACTATGGAACAAACAAAAATTTTGACTTCAGCAAATCCTTACCAACTTGTTTTGATTTTTCAAAATCCTGTCTTATCCCCCAGGTATGTTCAGCAATTCACTCATTGGTCATAGGGCCAGGGCCGGTGCAAGGCATCTAGGCGCCCTAGGCAAACCTACAGGATACCGCCGCCCCCCCCTCCCCCATAGAGGGAGGAAGCACCACCTTGTAAGAAAATTACTTCCAGTGACACCACCACCCCCCCCCCCCATAGAGGGGGGAAGCACCACCTTGTAAAAAAATATCTGCCACCATCCAGAGGATGACCCCTCCCCCCATAGACGGAGGAAGCGCTACCTTGTAAAAAAAATTACTGCCACCATACAGATGACTGGCAGCTCGGACTGTGTCAGTAAGTAGCTGGGTGGGAGGGGGCGCGCGGCGGCTCCTCCACCCGCCCAAGATTTAGAATAAAGCATTGCTTACTGTGCCGGACGGTGTTGAGTCAAGCGCATCGGGTGGGGGCAGTGGATTGACGCTTCCCGGCGGGGGCAGGGGCTTCCGCCGCCCTCCGCCGAAGTTTCCCTCTGGCTGCTGTAGGCCTGATGACCAGGCGCCTGACTGACTACTGTCTGTCAGCGGCTGTCAGCGCAGCAGGGTACACGGGCGGGCTTTGGCGGGGGGAGAAATAATTACTCACATAATACAGTAGCTGCACTTGTTGCTGTAGAGTCTGCAGTGCAGGCAGCTTCTTCTAGTTGTTCCTCTCCTCTGCGGTAGCGTGCGTAGTAGCTTCCTGCTGCTGCTGGCCAGCTCACTACAGCCCTCCAGTGGCCGGCGCCCTAGGCAAATGCCTAACCTTGCCTAGTGGTGGCGCCGGACCTGCATAGGGCGGAATCAGATATTTAAACTGTCTCATTCAGAATGGTGACTTTACTTCAATTTTAAAACCCTCATTTAAGCTGCCCATACCTTCAAGGAATTTGTATCAATTCCTTCTGCATAGACCAGTGATTCCCAAACTTTTTGAATCATGGAATCCTAGAGTATCAGAATTCTTTTCATGGTATTGCTAGGTCAAAAGTACATTAAGTAAATTATACTTATATGTCATCTTTAGGTTTGCTTGTGTTTGTGCACATATCTTATTATTGGCAGTCACCATTGCTAATTTTAGAGAAGATTTTCCCCTTAAGGGGTATTATAGGTGCCGAAGTGGGTTCCTAATTTAAGCAGCTGTGAGAAAGTTGGGCAAGTGACTCCCACAATAAGCAGAAAACTACAACAGTAATTTCACAGTGCTAGTTTGAGGAAGAGTTGATAATAATGATATCTAAGGGCTGAAATAGCATTTATTAAAAAAAACACACAACAAAACTGTAAACAAAATAAATATAATCGTAATAGTAAAAATAGTGTTAAAATGTGGTCTGTCTTTCATGCCTTATATTCATTAAGCAGTGAAAAGTCCTGTTACTATATTGACCTCGTCTTGAGACACAGTGTTTTTGAATAATGTTCAGTCCAGATATCAACATTTCGACACTCACTATGAAAGGATCCCACATGGTGTTAAACTCGCACTGAGTAGGCGGATGTCCCTGGAGTGGAGGATGTTTGCTGGTAGATTGGTAGCTTGCACTGTAAACTCCTGAGGCCTGGTCCAGGTAAATGTGAGCACTGCTGGAAGGTTATTGTGTTGGAGAATGGTGAAAGGTTGTCAATCTTTGAGAAGAGAAACTGCTGTATGGGGCGCAATTGACGCATTGCGCTGGGATACCCAGCTTTTTCAAAGGTCCAACCATCGCTAGTTTTGCCTATTACATTGACCATGAATAATTTGAATTGGTCCTCTACCTCCAAACCAAGGCACACCTGTAAATGTTTCTAGGCAACACAGGGTGTCATAGCACACAGTATAGGGGCTACTGACATTAGCTGGGCTGCTGTTCGCAAGGTAAATGAAAGCTAGCAGACATTTTTGGGTAGCACGCCTGCGTTTTCTGGGAGTGCCCTGGAAAATGCATGCATTGCACGGCCATTGGGAGGGAGGGCCGCTGACAACAGCATCAGCCTTCTTCTCCACATGGCCATCGCAGCGCTGAGTAAGTCTAGACTTACTCGGCGCTACAAACATGGGGTAAACCATTGGATGGTGAGTTATTACGAAAAGTTTCTGCTACCAGTTGTCAGATAGCCACTAGCTCTTCCTTTGTTACCTTCAACTGTATATTGAATTTTTTATACATAACCAGTATTTCATTTAAGTTAGGATGAGATTCTTCTCCTAGGTTTGTATGAACCATTTAGGTTTATCTAGGTCTATCTACATCTTTGTCTGTCTGACTGTCCTTTTCATCGTCTTCTCATGGTCTACTACACAATTCCAAATTTTAGCTTCTTCTTTCCCTTGTTCTCTTCCTTTAGCAATAAAACTGGTCACTTTATTTGAATCTATATTTTTATTGCTATAGACTGTGCTACGTTCCTGCTTATTGTGTTTTCTTATATGTGTAAATATATTTATTCTTTGTCAGTTTTCAATAAACTTTATATTTAAAAAAAAATTACCATTCACCCATATATGCTAATATACCCATGTGTTGATCACATTAGGGATCACTTCACTCCTTCTCTATAGGGGTCCTGCTGGAAATACTCTGCACGCACGTGATCTACTGATCTACTGACCACTAATGTGTAGTCGCCATTGATGGGGAGGATTGTACAGGCTACAGACGTTTTGCCATCTCAAGAGCTTAACTTAAAACCATTGTCATTTCAGAAAACTCCATCATAAGAATCTGGTGAACCTGCTGGGAGTTGTCCTACACAATGGCCTTTATCTTGTAATGGAACTATTGAGTAAGGTAAGGTAGATGGAGACATTGGGGTCTGATCCTGAGTTGGACCTTTGTCAATCTTAAATACTAAACAATGATTACTTCTCATCCCAGGCAATTTTCATTCTGGTATATTTTGTGCTAAATGGTAATTCCATGGTGGGAACTGAGTGTCAAAACTGTGGTTGAATGCTCAAGACCTGTGTCATGGGAGTTTCGTGGATATGTAGTGTGGCAGAGTCAGCATTCCCCCACATGAAAGTAATGTGGAAGATCCAGACCAGGTTTTGTTAGCAGTAGCAGAATCCCAGGTGTAATCAGCAGCACCTGGGTTGTCCTGATTTAAGGCTTCCCATGGCAGCGTCTCCTTTCTCTCGATGGTGGACAATCTACCCGAGTGATAGGTCAGGGGTGTGGGTTAGACTAGGGACAATTGGAGCCTTTTAGGAGTCTGCTATGCCCGTATGCTACTGTCTGTGATACCAGCTGTATATGAATGTCACCTGCTATGCTGGACCTGCTGATGAGAATAAACTACCAAGTCATCATCATCTGAGACCCTGTGTTTGTGATGTTTGTCATGGCAGCTACATTTCCACATTATTCTGTGCTATTCTGTTATGTTCATATGGAGAATGCAAGCCTCTTTCTGACAGATCACTTGGACTCAGCGTTGGACTTGTGCTGCAATATGTTTGAATTGTGCCATCTGTGGACCTTAAATAGGGGAGACATAGGGTAGGGGGTGAATACAGAGTTTACAGCCCTCACTGCGATAGCTTCTACAGCCCTGCCAAGCCTTACAGGAGAATTAATGGACTGGCAGCTGAAGGACACGATGTTAGCACACAATGACTGCATTGCAGGACGTGATTCCCCAAGCAGGGCGGAATAAATAATGGAATGTATCTACAGGCCCTCCATTGAAAATAGGCTATTACAGTGACCAGGAATAATATGAATTGGTCCTCTACCTCCAAACCGAGGCACACCTGTAAGTGTTTCTAGGCAACACAGGGTGTCACAGCACACAGTTTATGGGCTACTGACTCAGACACCATCATTCTGGGCCTGATTCAGGCCCACTCGCTGGGCTGCTGTTAGCAAGGTGTCAGAAACCGTGGTGCGTGTTCGCATCTGCACACGCGTCCGCATCTGCGCACGCATCCGCATTCCTTACCTGCTCGCTGGTGTGTCTTTATCCCAAGGTACTCTCCATGGCAGGATCTGAGTGGCATTACCCTGAACTCTTGCCAGCTTCCCACGCTGGTTCCGGGTCGGGCCCAAGGGCGCCGCCATGACACCTGCAATCACATGTATCTGTTGTCCAATGCTTTTCCTGTGACGTTGATGCTCTGACCTGTGCACTGACCCATGTGACCAAAGGTATGCACATATACTTCCTGGACTTAATTGCTGCTGCGGCTTGCAGCAAATCACAGGCCAGCAGGGGGGAATATAGCTGAGGCCTTTGGCCCATTACCCCTGCCTTGAACAACTTGTCTGATCCCTGTTTGTATCCAGTCCTCAGCATTCCAAGGCTCCAGGATCATGTTGAGACCCTGTGGTTACCCTGTGCAAAACCCTGTGCAATCTGCTGCTGTCATCTGCTGCTTATAATCAAGCTTCCTGGCTCTCCTCACCTGCCAGGTTACCTTCCTCGCTGTCTACCATCACCAGATCCCAAGGGAAGAGGATAGAGCACTCCAGCATCTTCCAGCAGAGTTTGCTATTGCCCTTAAAGGGCCATACCACCTTTTGACTCCCAAGTCAACACAGGCGTCAACTCTCCAGTTTTCTATCAACCGCCCTTGTCGGCTCCCAGGCCTTCAACAGCCGTCTCGGCTCCCAGGCAGTCAACTCCCGTGTCAACTCCCAGGTTCATCAACAAGCTCCTGTTGACTCCCAGGCTGTCAACTTCCCTCCAGCTCCCAGGCCATCTACAGTACCGTGTTGACTCCCAGGTCGTTAACACTCCGTCCGGCTCCTAGGCTGTCTACAGTCCCGTGTCAGCTCCCAGGCCGTCAAACCCTCCGTGTCGACTACCCATCAGCTCCCAAGCCACTGTTATCTCTCCGGCCTCCCAGGCCAGCCAGGGCCGGATTAAGCCTTTGGAGGGCCCGGGGGCACTTTACACAGAGGGTGGATTAATATAAACATAAATATATTTAGAAAATACCACATGAAAAGCCTGTGCTCGTCCCTCTGTACCTTACTCTGTAGAAGTCCTGACAGTGCTGCCTCTAATTAAAAACCCTCCCATGACAAGGCCACTGCTGCTGTCCTCCATGGGCCTGAGAAGCATATGATGAGCTCCACCAAGCAGAGCTCAGCAAAGCCTCTCAGCCTCTGACCTCTTGTGCAAAGTCTCATGGGACTTAGTCAACTCGCTGTAATGCACTGCACACTTGTGCAGACAGTGTGCCTTGGCTCCTGATGCTTTGCACCATTAATCAATGTGACACTCCTGGAGATTTTACTCAGCAAATGCACAAGAGGGTTACCTTAATTGTCCAGACTTGCTATTTCCTACTTCTCATGAGTCTACTCCGGATATAGTTGCATCTAAAAGGTTAATCAGCACCAGCGACTGGGAGAACTGAGAGGAAGAAGACATCTATAAGGTACCTCTGTACACTGTCTGGCCAGACATAAAAACTGGACATTTTAAATCCGTAATATTACATATCATTTTTGTTAATTGAAATTATCAAGGCTAAACCTGCAAGTTCAATGAATACTAACAACTAATGTCGATTCATATGGGACAAAAATGGCCTACTAATAAGCGGATATGAACTAATTGATTCTGCCTTATGCTAACAAATTACATTTATAGTGCATGCTGCTTTTTAACCAGCATTATATGCCCATTTTAGCTACATTTCTTGGGGGGGAGATATATGTAGTCACAACCGGTTGTGCATTTTTTCTTATACTTTGTCTGTATGTTGTATATGATTTTTAGATTATTGTGTCATTTATTGTAGCAAAAGTTATGAATAAATGTCATATTATTGTTGAAACATATTCCTGATATTGCGCAGCTCTGTGCTTCTTTTTAGTATAATGAATTTGTTACACATGACCAGCATTCCTAAGCAGGGATGTGCAGTGAGGTAAATGGCTGAGGTGTCCCTGGCAAGTACCAGAGCCAGATTTGCACAGAATTTATGAGCCATGGGGTACATGTGGGCATTATACACAAATGCAGCAGTAAATACTGCTGGAGATTCGCTGAGTTTTAATATGAGATGTGCAGAAAAGGTAGCCAGGTGAGGCACTGCCTCACCTGCCATAGACTTTTTTTTTTTACTATAAAAATAAGATTTGTTTTATACATTCTTTGTATTTTTGACATACTTTGTAAACTCAAAACTCCGGCGTATATGCTGGCATGACAGAAAAGGCTGTGCCTCACCTGCCTCACCCCACTGTTCCTAAGAATTCCTCCAAATCCTGATTTGGCGTGGATCGCAGAACCAGGACTTTTTTACATGTTAAATAGCCATGATTTCCCAATGGATCGCCAATCATCACTGCCCACTGACCGGCCTAGAAAACAGATTTGTTTAAATGAACTATCATGGGTTGCCAGTTCTCATCTATTGGGATATAATTGAACTTAGTAGGAAATGGAATCCAAGTTTCTAAAGGAATATTGCTATATGAAGTTGTTCATCCCATGTATTATTTTTGAGTGATGTTATTAACTTGTTAAAGCCTTAAGGTGCCCATACATGGTGCGTTTGCACCATGCGATGCGCACTCCCTTGGATATCTCATCGCACAGTACAAAAAATATGTACTGCACATACTTTTTGTACTGCCTTCTGATCGCATCGCATGCAAAATGAGTGTGTTGCAATGCTATACAATCTAGTCCATAACGGGTGCGATCATTGCACCGTGTATGGGCACCTTTAGATAAATTAATATTTAATGTGATGTTTTATAATGTACTGCAATAAAAAGTCATATTGCATGTTGTTAAAAGTAAAGCTTAGTAGTGGGAAGGATGGCATATCTGTGATAAATAATAAAAAAAACAATGAAAGTACATTGAAGGAATAAGTACCTCATGAAAGTTCTTCTACTAACCACCGATCTTCTACTGGTCCCAGGTACATTACAGAGACAAATTGGGGTGCCAGAACATTTTTAGGTTGGGGAGGCAAGATATAATCTCTGTTTGGCTCCACCTAAATTTTAATTTTAGATGTGTGGGCTCCCCCTTTTGGCAATCCCAATCAAAATCGCCAATCGATTGCTTAATCAGGTTTTTAAACATGCTTAATAATCTGGTATTATCTGCAGATCTTTTTTATATGTGTGGGCATTCCCAATTTGTCTTCTTCATCTATTTACATTATGAACAGCAATCGATTGGGCAATTTCCAGATATGAAGATGCAATCTTTAGATGGAAAAATCTGCCGATCACTGAAATAAATCTGTAATGTGTGGGCAAAGTCAGATAGATTGTAAAATCCATTTATCTGGCCAAAATATCCCTATATCTGAAAATCCATAAATTGTGATTGCTGATGTATGGGGCCCATTAAGGATTATTCGGAGAAGGTATGGGTGAAACAGAGAGGGTAAGGGTGATGCGGAGCGGGTAAAGGTAACACAGAGATAGGAGGAAAAAGGAGAGACGGAGATAAAAAGGGAGATAGTTGGTGAGACAGTGAGAGTAAGGGTGACATGGAGAGGGTGAAGGTGTCACGGAGAGGGTGATGGTCACATAGAGATATGGGTAACATGGAGAGGGAAATGGTAATACAGAGATGATAAGGGTGACATGGAGAGGGTAAGGGTGACAGGGAGAGGGAAAGGGTATTTTACAAGTTCTCCCACGACCCCAACCCACACCTCTGCTCCTTACTGCACCCCCTTCTCTCCTCAGCAGCACACACCATCCTTCTTGTGGCCAGCCTGGCTGGGAGTTTCTTGGACAGCCAGCTATCAGCAGCAGCAGTACTGTGACAGGCGTACAGCAGCGGGGATGCAGAGTTGGTAGAGGAGAGCTCTTCCCTGCACTGCATCCTCTGGTGCCTCTCTTGCCGCCACCCCCTTGATACTAATGTTGAGGACAACAGTAGCTGCTGTGAAAAATAGCAGGTGGTGTGACTTGCTACTGGAAGTCATACGGATCCTCGTATTAGCCCTATCTATATTTGCATTGGAATCAGGAATTCAGTGCATCAAGCCCAGAGTCAGTGTATACATATCTCCCTGTAAATCACATTTTCTCTGCTAACTAATATCCATTGCAGGGAAACCTAGTAAACTATCTGCGGACAAGAGGTCGGAGTATGGTGCCTCCCAAGCAGCTTCTGCATTTCTCTTTGTGAGTAGAGACCACAGTTAAAATTTTATACCATATCAAATATATAAACAAAAAAATATGGTACTTGTGTAGTTTCACGGCGCCAGCATGCTACTTCCGGGTGTACGCTCGCCACGAAATATGTCCAAAAAAGTAACTTAACTCCATGCCAACATGGATAGTTCATACCTCCACTATCCATGTTGGCATGGAGTTGATTTTAAATAGCGTGGCGAGCGTAGCGAGCCACCGTGCCCGCAGCGTGGGCAAGTGAAGCGAGCCCCGCAAGGGGACTCAGACGCACGGCGCCATGCTGGCGCCGTGAAACTACACAAGTACCAAAAATATTTGTTTGCATGGTAGCAGCATGTTATTGAAATACTTTATACTAAAGATGTGTTCATGATTGAATAGTAATGTTTTGTATTTGAATGATACCTAAATTTATAGATTTGGTGCATGCCTAACTTCAAGGCTGTTCTTTCTAGACAATTTGGGGGGTATGCAATCTGCCGCCGCTATTTCCGACATGGGAAATAGCGGCAGCTCCCTATTCAATGCCGTCATTAATGACAGCATACATGCGGGATCACGGCAGAATGGGCCCGACTTCAGAAGCTGTTGGGCCCGTTCTGCCGATAACGGCCGGGGATTGTCGTTATCCGGGCCACGCCCCCTTTGCACCCATTGGCAGGCGGGACATTGAATCCCGTCTGTCATTATGCTGTCGATCTGACCGCAAACGGGCCTGGATCACAGCCGTGATCCCACATTGCATACCCCCTTTGTCTCCTAGTGCGAACAAATAAAAATGCCCACACATTATGCTACACACCATAATGCCCATTACACATTATGCCCCACAGGAGAATGCCCATTACACATTATGCCCCACACCGTAATACCCATTACACAATATGCCCCACACCATAATGGCCTTTACACATTTAATGGGCATTATGTACACATGCTGTAGCAAAAAATCAGCATTGCATATATTCAGAATCAGGACCAAAAGAGGCCATGCAATTGAAGTATTTAAATGGCTATTAACATATTTACTGTAAAACATCAGATCCATAGACATATTAATGAATGGTATGTTGAGGCATTATCTTGCTGTGAACGTACCTCAGTCAAAGGAATGTTGTAGTAATAACAAGTACATTTAGATGGAAATAAACACAGTACTTTACATTGTAATCCACAGCTTAATGCCCATAACACATTATGCCCCACATCATTGTGCCCATTACCCATTATGCCCATTATGCCCATTATGCCACACACCGTAATGCCCATTACACATTATGTCCACATAAGTGCCACTTACCTACATGGTAGTTGCCAGAAGTTACATGCTCATTGCCAGCACGGATTTCCCACTTGTTGCCATGTGGGGGGTGATTACGTGCTCATTGCACAGGGGGTATTTCAATCCCCGGTGGAAGGGTTTACATGCTCATTGTCCAGCACCAGGGGGTTACCGGTGCACTGCATGCCCACTGCTTAAATTAAAAAAGATTAAAGCTCCTGGCAGCAGAGAATAGACAGCGGAAGTGAAGGCTTCCCCCTTCCCTCCAGGATTAAGCAGATTGGGCAGCAAAATAGAAGACGAGATAGAATATTGATAAATGTAAGATTATGCATTTTACGTCCAGAAATGTCAAGGTGCAGCAGCAAAAACCAATAAGGTATTAGCATGCATAAAAAGGGGCATAGAGGCAAGGGAATGGTAGTGTAATCATGCCAATGTAAAAAAGCCTTTTTTTTTTACATAATCACCTGGCAGACCCGTTTTTGGAAACTTTTCAAATACATGGTCAAAGCTAGTGCTCCCCAGCTGCAGCATCTGATCCCGGCTCCCCTGTCCACAGCGAGGCATGGACACAAGTTGCCTGGATTACAGGCTGGCTGTCCAGGTATCGGGGGGCTGCCTTGGACCGAGCTGCCCAGGTAGCAGAGGAGGGGGGGACCAGTGTGGGGTCCTAAATACCATTTTAGACCCGTTCAGACCGCAAAAAAATGGGTCTGAAACGGGTAGGACCCTGCTTTTTTACCGTTTCCAAAAAACGTTTTTTGGGGGAAACGGTAAAATCACTCTGCACCTTTCAGACTGCACAGATTACCGTTTTAAAACATTAGAGGGCATTAGAGAAGTGAAACTGAATTTATTAAGGGTTAAGGGTCATTACGTTATGAGGAAAGGCTAGCAAGGTTAGGTATGTTTACGTTAGAAAAAAGACATCTAAAAGGGATATAATCAATATAAACAAATACATACAGTGAACTATCGGGTGATCTGTTTACCATGAGGACTGTACATAGAACATGTGGGGAGCCCCTAAGGTTAGAGAGCGAAGGAAGGATTTCTTTACAGTATGGTTAAGATATGGAATACTCTGCCAGAGAAAGATGTTATCACAGACTCAATGGTTATGTTTAAAAAAAAAAAAGGGCATCGCATCGCATCGCACAGTACAAAAAGCATGTGCTGCACATACTTTTTGTACTGCGTGCGGATCACACTGCATCACATCGCACGCAAATCACATGCAAAATGCACGCGTGCGATCCGATTTGATGCAATAACACTTTGCATTGCATGCTGCTTATCGCAACGTGTATGGGCACCTCTAGTGCGTACACATGGTAAGATATGGCTTCCGATGTTCCCGGTATAGTGAACATTGGAAGCCATATCGCATGCAAATCGCATGCTTTTTAAGGGCTTGCGAGCCCGATGCGCTGCCAATGCGTGCTCCAGTGTGAGCGCAAATCGGCAGCCTGATAGAGAAGGCAGGCAAGACTATATAGTGCAGATCTGCACTATATAGTGTAAATTGTGCCCCTCTAGCATGCCGTACGATTCGAGTCCAGATGCGATCTGATCGCATCGAGACTCGCATCTCACGGCAGGATCTGACTTGTCTACACACCTTTAGACACATTTTTAGCAGAAACAATTATAATGTACTATAGTGAACTAAGAAGTAAATTGAACAGCAATTTGGGGTATTTTGGGATTCTACTTTACAACAGATAGATAGTAACCTCACCCGGGTCCTTTGCACCACAGGAGATTATATATATATATATATATATATATATATATATATATATATATATATATATACATACTGTAGGTTAAACTTGATGGACTAATGTCTTTTTTCATCCTTAACTGTATGTTACTATGTTGTAACATCAACAATTATTTCTGGTGGTAACACTATATAGGGAGACATTTACTAACATGGGAGTTCTATTTCACATTGGACGTTGCTTTGGGCAACCAATCAGAATCTGTTCCTTATTTATTTAGCTTTATTCTAGAAGATAACAGATAGTGGGCCAGATGCGCTAAGCTTCAAAAGTAATAAAATGGCAAATGATAAACAACCAACCAATCAGCTCCTGCCTGACATTTTTCAAACACAGCCTGTGACATGGAAGCTAGGAGGTGATTGGCTGGCTGTTTATCACTCTACATTCTATCACCTTTTTAAGCTTAGTGCATCTGGCCATTGGTGGATTCGGGGGGGGGGGGGGGGCGCAGTACCAGGGCTTTCCAACAAGCCCAGTCCCGTGTCTCTAGCCCCTCGGGAACCGGAGATATCGCCTGGCAAAGCTATAACGTTTTCCACATAGGTTAATATGGGATCCGTTAATTCCCATATGGGACCCGTTAATTCTGACTCCCACCCAGTTCCGACGGCGGCCAGTCCCCCCCCCCCCCCCCCTGGCATCACAGAAGCTCATCTCATTCAATTCCAAATCGCTGGGCCCTAATATGATACCAGGCTGGTCCATATCGGTCAATCGGTTCCAGAGATATTGCGAGTAAACCAATTTTTTAAATTTTTTTATGCAACAAGCATGGAAGCTCTGGCAATGAGCATGGAACCCTTGGCAATGAGCATGTAGATAAGCAGCACTTATGTAGCATCATTTTTAATAGGCATTATGGTGTTTGGCATAATACGTAATGGACATAATGGGGGAAATTTACTAAAGGAAATTTGTAAAAAATAGGTGTATTTTGTATCCAGAGATACACTTATTTTGGTACTCTTTACCTAGCACGGCGCCCGCGATTAGCATCGCGGTCATCGGGGGTAAAAAATCGCAGGCATCGCGGCCATCGCATGCACTAAAAACGGGTGAGACGCGATGCCCGCGATTTCCCATAGGGATCAATGTTAAAAGTGTCAATGGACGCGATTTTTGTGTTCAATGCCTCAATGCCCGCGATTTGTCCATAGAAAACAATGTTAAATGGGCCACAGAGCCCTAATAGTCCCCCTGAAGTCTGAAATGGCCCCCACAATTGTTAACGCCACCCCACGATCAACATGAACCCGAAGCGTGGCGAGCGCAGCGAGCCCGCTAGGGGCGGCGGTACGTGTCCTCCGACCTTTTCATACCCCCACTATCCACGTCGGCGTGGAGTTGAGAATAGAATAGTGTGGCGAGCACAGAGCGCCACCGAGCCCGAAGCGTGGCGAGCGCAGCGAGCCCCGCGAGGGGACGCGGACACCTGTGAAGCCCGCGAAGGGACGCGTTTACCTGTGAAGGTATCCGCGGCCCCTCGCGGGGCGCGCTGCGCTCGCCACGCTTCGGGCTCGGTGGCTCGCTGCGCTCGCCACGCTATTCTATTCTCAACTCCACGCCGACGTGGATAGTGGGGGTATGAAAAGGTCGGAGGACGCGTATGGACCTGTTTCCTATGGACAAATCGTGGGCATTGAGGCATTGAACACTAAAATCGCGTCCATTGACACTTTTAACATTGTTCCCTATGGGAAATCGCGGGCATCGCGGCCATCGCGTCGCACCCGTTTTTTAGTGCATGCGATGGCCGCGATGCCCGCGATGGGCGCCATGCTAGGTAAAGAGTACCCTTATTTTTTACATTTATTATCCCGAAAATACAGCAATTCGTATTCATATTGATAGCACATCAATACGAATACGAATTGCCGTATTTTCGGGATAGTAAATGTCAAAAATAAGTGTATTTCTGGATAGAAATATACCTATTTTTTTTACAAATTTCCTTTAGTAAATTTCCCCCAATGCGTGTAACTTAACGTGTAATTGATATTATGGTGTAAATGTTTAATGCGCACCTTTGGAGTCCCTGTTTATGAAGCGTATTGTGAATTTTGGCTTAATCTGTGTGGCATTATGTGAATTCTGGCTCAACCCGTGTGGCATTATGTGAATTTTGGCTCAATCCGTGTGGCATTATGTGAATTTTGGCTCAATCCATTTGGCATTATGTGGATTTTGGCTCAATCCGTGTGTTAATATGTGTAAGGGGCAAGTATAATGGGGTCTAGTATTTTGTTGCGTAATGTGTAGAAGTTGTATATGGTGTGGTATACTACATTCAAGGACACGCTCCCTGTTGAGTGGCCACACCCCCTTCTCCGGAGCGCGCCTTCGCCGCTGGCACAACTACATCCTTCACTTTTGTCACCATGGTGGGCCTGCGAACTTTAAATGCCAGGGCCTATTTTTAATCCCATTCCCACCCTGTCTCTGTCACTCTTTTAGCATGTACACTGGCACCACTAACACCAATTCCCTCCCCCACCCAAACCCTCTTTTATCATGGTGCCCCCCCAGTCATTTTATCCTGGATCCGCTTCTGCATCTGGCCCAGTAACTTATTGGATACCTATAGCAACATCCCATGTGAAATAGAACTCCTGTCTAAGTAAATATCCCCTGTGACTTTGTTGCATTTTATAAATATACCTTGATGGTCATCTTTTGTGTTTGAAATAGTGTATTTTACTAGTATTATTACTATTATCTATTTAATCTCTTCAGCTTCATTTTATATTCTCAGGGATGTTGCTCAAGGTATGCAGTATCTGGAAGAAAAGCGACTCATCCATCGGGATCTAGCTGCACGGAACATTCTTGTGTCTGAGAATGCAGAGGCCAAAATCAGTGACTTTGGTCTTTCCAAGTCAAAGTTCCTGCCAGAGGACCAAAGCAGACTTCCTATCAAGTGGACTGCTCCTGAAGCACTGCGCCATAATGTGAGGAGCTTAATTGTCTTAATGACAGCACTGGACAGGGGCAAATTCAGAATGTGTGTGTGTGTGTGTGTATAATACATACGCAATCCCATAAGTACCCTAACCCTCTCCCCTTAACCCATAACCCTATGTGTTTGCAGCATAACCCTATCCTTAATGGCTCACCCTCCCACCCACCACCACCTGACCCTAACCCCCTAACAACCCTGCAGCCTAACTCAAACCCCATCCATCGCTATCCCTAAATATGAAAATTACCCCCTTACACACCCACACATGCGCACAGCGTCTATTCCCGCAGCCAGGGGGCTGGGGGAATGGCTAGAGGCTCACAGAGCCTCTGGGTCATGCCCCCATAGCATCAATACGGTGCGTGGCCTCGCGGGTGAGCCGCGAGTATAGGCCACACCCCCGAAATTTTCCAACGCTCCGGCGCGCAGTCCCCTGTCCCTCCTCCGGCTCACGAGAAGTTGGGAGGTATGGGACTGCATATTCCCCCACCCCTATACACACACACACTGTCACAAACTTGGGGTGCACTACCACTCGGGGATTGGCTAGACCTGACACAGGGGCGCGGAGTCTAACCGTGCCGGGGGTTTTCTGCCAGTGACCCCTCCAAGCGGGATATGGGCTTCTGCGGCACCCGACATGTCGGTCGCGGCCCCCTGGTCAGGTTCCCCGTATGAGTGGCGGTAGCTTGTGAAATATGGAATCGTGGTCGTCTAGCCGAGTTGGTATCAGTGCGGGCAAGTAGGAACACAAGGGAAATGCAAAGGAGTATCCAAGGACAGGCCGGATCATACACTGGAAGCACAGTTCGCGGTACACTGGGATAAGGCTGAAGAATAGTCAAACGGCAAGCTGGGTCATACACAGAGTCACTGGATACGGTACCAAAGGATCAGGCAGGAGAATAGTCAGGAACAAGCCGGGGTCAAATATGGTAATCAGGAAACTGGAAATATACTAAGCACAAGGATGTTGGAGCTGGTGTGAACCTATACTCTGGCAGCTTCTGTCTCCCAGAGGCTGCCCTTTATAGGAAGCACAGGGAACCCACAGGTGAACTAATCAATGGGCTGAGCATGCTCAGTTACACTGAACTCTCCTGCAGGAGAGAGTTACCCAGGTGTAACTAATTAGCTGAGCTCAGATCTCACAGCACAGTTCAGCTATACAGAGATTGTCAGCAGCAAGGACTCCTCCAGGTGCTGTAATTAGCAAAGCTCAGGCCACACAGAACTTCCTTGCAGCATGGAGCAGGCTGAACAGACTGGAGAAGCCACAAACCAGGTAAGAAACAATACAATAACTGAATGTTGTGACATTACCCTCCCCTCTAGGGGTGGGCTCCGAACACCCCACATGGATACTTTCAAGGTCGTCTGCGGTGCTTCGTCTTTTTGGAAGATCGTTTGGATTTGGTTGATTGAGATGTGGCCTTTGGTTCTACAAAACGGGCAGTAGAGAATATTTGACGTCCCAACAAAGCAGTGACATCATGATCTGAACCACACTCTGAACTTGAATCCTTGTCCATGATCAGTGTAGGGAGTTCATGAGGATCCACCACCAACTTGGAAGAACCTACACATATAACTCCACCTCTTAAATTCAAGGAATCGGGTCTCAAAAAATTTTTGGGAGATGCTCTGGGAATTTTAGAATGTAGTCTAGCTGACTCACCACTCTGACTGACCTCAGGTGCGGCAAGGATAGACCTCTCACCAGGAGTCTTGGGTCCAAATCTTTCAATCACAGCCCTGGAAAAAGAAATTAGGTCTTTTAGCCTGGGATCATGAGTCTCAATGAGTGGACTAACCCACTCCATGGCTTCTCCCTTGAATGACAAGACTAAGTACTTGACAATGTTTGCCAAATTAACCCCAGAGGATGGATCAGAGTTCATAGCATCTAAATAATAGTCTGCTAGGGCTTGGAAATGGGTGAGATCTCCATCAAACTGGACGAACCGAGGCTCTTTAGATGGATCTAATTGAACTGGATTCCCCTGAAGAATGGACTGGGAGGACAGTTCGGGTAGGGTATGGACTTCCAGCACGGCAGGTAAAGACCCGGAGACCTTGGAGGCAGGCCCGTAGGCCGTGGAGACTGGCCCGGAGGCCGTGGAAACTGGCCCGGAGGCCGTGGAAACTGGCCCGGAGGCTGTGGAGACTGGCCCGGAGGCTGTGGAGACTGGCCCGGAGGCAAGGGCAGATGGATCTCTACTGGGAGTGACACACTCGGAACTCCCGTCTGGAGTGAAGGACTCGGAACCCCCATCTGGGGTGATTAACTCGGAACCCCCATCTGGGGTGATTAACTCGGAATCCCCATCTGGGGTGATTAACTGGGGACACCCTTCTTGGGTGCTTAACACGGAACCCCCTCCTGGGGTAACGGACTCGGAACCCCCACCTGGGGTGACGGACTCGGAACCCCCACTTGGGGTGACAGACTCGGAACCCCCACTTGGGGTGACAGACTCGGAACCCCCACTTGGGGTGACAGACTCGGAACCCCCACTTGGGGTGACAGACTCGGAACCCCCACTTGGGGTGACAGACTCGGAACCCCCACTTGGGGTGACAGACTCGGAACCCCCACTTGGGGTGACAGACTCGGAACCCCCACTTGGGGTGACAGACTCGGAACCCCCACTTGGGGTGACAGACTCGGAACCCCCACTTGGGGTGACAGACTCGGAACCCCCACTTGGGGTGACAGACTCGGAACCCCCACTTGGGGTGATAGATTTGGAACCCCTACTTGGGGTGACATACAGAGCCCCTTCTTGAGGCAAAGTGCTCGGTGGCCCTACTTGGGAAGCCACACTCAGAGACTCCTCTTTGGGTGTGACGTCCAGAGGGTCCTTTTGGGGTGCAACACTCGGAGATTCCTCTTTGGGTAATGAATTCAGAAGCCCTTTTTGGGGTACCACCTTCAGAGACACCTCTTGGGGTGCAGTGCTCAGGAAACTCACCTGGGGCGCAATGCTCAGAGACCCTGTTTGGGGTGTGGTACTCTGAGACCCTGCTTGGAGCCTGACAGTCTGAGACCCCTCCTGGTGCACGACACTCTGAACCCCTTTCTGTGGCTTGAAGCTTTGAGAACCCTCCTGGGAAATTACCCTCCGAGACCTCTTCTGAGGTGAAGTACTCTGTATCCCTTCTTGGGACTCACTATTCTGAGATTCCTCTAGGAACTCGACGCTGTGAGGATCCACTTGGGGTGTAGTACTTTGATGCCCCTTCTGGAACACAACACTTGGAAACCCTTCTTGGGGCAAAATGCTTGGGAATACCCCCGTTGGGGTTGGAGACTTTGGGCATCTGGATGTGTGCAGACCCCCACTTGGGGCTGGGACCGACAGGATCTCCTCTTGTGGCTTGCCCAAAATTTTACTGTCTTTATGTAAAACGATCTTAGTTCTGGGACCCCAGTGATAACCACGGAACTTTTCCGGAGTGAGCGTAGAAGCAGTACTCTTAATCCTGGCCTCACGGAGGGAACAATCCTGGATAAAATGGTTCTGGGCTCCACAATAGAAGCACAAGTTCAAGGAGTTCTTTCTGTGACAAACCACTAGCGGACTCCATATTCCAGTTGGGCCAGAGTATTCTGTCACAAACTTGGGGTGCACTACCACTCGGGGATTGGCTAGACCTGACACAGGGGCGCGGAGTCTAACCGTGCCGGGGGTTTTCTGCCAGTGACCCCTCCAAGCGGGATATGGGCTTCTGCGGCACCCGACACGTCGGTCGCGGCCCCCTGGTCAGGTTCCCCATATGAGTGGCGGTAGCTTGTGAAATATGGAATCGTGGTCGTCTAGCCGAGTTGGTATCAGTGCGGGCAAGTAGGAACACAAGGGAAATGCAAAGGAGTATCCAAGGACAGGCCGGATCATACACTGGAAGCACAGTTCGCGGTACACTGGGATAAGGCTGAAGAATAGTCAAACGGCAAGCTGGGTCATACTCGGAGTCACTGGATACGGTACCAAAGGATCAGGCAGGAGAATAGTCAGGAACAAGCCGGGGTCAAATATGGTAATCAGGAAACTGGAAATATACTAAGCACAAGGACGCTGGAGCTGGTGTGAACCTATACTCTGGCAGCTTCTGTCTCCCAGAGGCTGCCCTTTATAGGAAGCACAGGGAACCCACAGGTGAACTAATCAATGGGCTGAGCATGCTCAGTTACACTGAACTCTCCTGCAGGAGAGAGTTACCCAGGTGTAACTAATTAGCTGAGCTCAGATCTCACAGCACAGTTCAGCTATACAGAGATTGTCAGCAGCAAGGACTCCTCCAGGTGCTGTAATTAGCAAAGCTCAGGCCACACAGAACTTCCTTGCAGCATGGAGCAGGCTGAACAGACTGGAGAAGCCACAAACCAGGTAAGAAACAATACAATAACTGAATGTTGTGACACACACATTTGCACTCCAGCTAGAGACTGTCACTTCCTACATAGACTCAGACTGTACCCTCCCTCACACAAACACTTGGACTGCAGTCCCTACACCACATATACACACTAACTGAAGACTGTCACTTTCCCAACACTCTTGTACTGTAAATTACACTACTATACACAAACATACACAAATTTGTACAGCTGGATCACTCCCCCTCCCCACACAAAATCACACTGCAGACTGTCTCCCCCTACACATACAAACTTGGATCACTCCTGCCCACACACAGGCTACTAGTAGTAGTAAGTAAGTAAGTTTAATTTATATAGCGCAATTTCTCCAACAGGACTCAAGGCGCTTTACAGACATTAAAAACAATGCACATAATCAGGGCTATTTTTTCAGCAGGCTCCAGCAGGAACTGAGGCCCTTATTCTAGTTCACTCTTTCTGACAAAATATTTCTTAGATGGACAAAACCATGTGCACTGCAGGTGAGGCAGGTGCAAAAACCCCACCCAAATCTAATTATCTCTGCACAAGTAACACCTGCCTCACCTGCAGTGCACATGGTTTTGTCCATCTAAGAAATATTTTGTCAGAAAGAGTAAACTAGAATAAGGGCCTCAGTTCCTGCTGGAGCCTGCTGAAAAATAGCCCTGCACATAATACAGAGGATGTTGGTGGTACAGTAACAGACAAGTCACAGACAAAAGAAACCCAGTAAGCATAATGCAGGAGTGGTGCAGCATTTTGGATAACTTCCATGGGTTGTGTACTCCACCCTGACAAGGTACCAGGTGAGACAGCCCTTTTAGGCGCTCTGCGTAGGATTACCCAGGGTGGCATTTATTACCCCTAAAAGAAATTACCCAAAATGGGTGATTTCAATGTACTGTATACTCATGTCCCATCCACAAGTGCACCAGATGAGGCAGCCATGGTGGGCGCACTACGAAGGAGGCGAGCCATACAAGGACCCAATGCACATATTGGAAAGCAAATACTTGTGTAGTAGTATGATAAACCCTGCACAGAAACAGCCACGTGACCCACATCCTGCCCGCAGAAATACCCTCTGAGGCAACCAGCTTGGTGCACTGCATAGGTCAGAGCTAGCAGGGTGTGCAATCTGCGGAGGTATACATTACAGGAAAGGCACATGGTGGGGTAGATGCATGCTGCAGGGGGGGGGGGGGGGAGAAAAAATTTGAACACACCTTTGCAGGGGACCGGCACCTTTACAAGGGACTGATGGGGAATGTACACACATTCTGACTTTAATTAGATGTCCCACCACATTGCCCGACCCACCGCTGACTGTGACTCCTCTGTGCAGTACTTAGAGGAGGGAAGACTGGACAGCAGCCCCAGGACCGGCGACAGGGGGGGTCAAGGGGGACATGTGTGATGGGCCTCGGCGATCTGAAGGGCCCCAGAGCCCAGCCACGGCCTGTCTGTAAGCTGTATAGCTTTTATGTGTGTATTGTGTATCCCCACGGCCAAGCCGTCTACTGTGCGCCTTGCCCCTGCCTGTATCTGCGTGCCTTTTTGCAGCGCCATGTCTCTCCTGCGTGTGTCCTCTGTCCGCTTACAGTGCTGCAGCCGCTCAGCACTTGGAGGCTGAGTTGGCTGTCTCCTGTGTGCACTGCGCATGGGCCACAGACAGCCTTACCCGCGTACTGAGCATGTGTGTCACCCTGGTGCTCTGCTCCGCGCTTTGTGGCTACCTCCTGCCCTGCCTTCTCGATCTTGTCGCAGCAGCCAACAGCAGGGCCGGCTATTGTGCGTGCCACCCCTCCCCTGTCTTTTTTTCCGTCTGTCTTCCCAGCCTTACTGCAGCACACCACCGGGTCTCTCCAACAGTTTGACTCGTGTAACTCCGCCCAATCACCCAGCAAGCACTGTTGCTCGTTGCTGTGCAGGGAGGATGGGGGATCTTCCGGCAGCGCAACCTGGGCCCCGATAGCAAGTGGGTGGAGTTGGACTGCAGCTGCTGCTTGAGGAGAAGCTCATGATGATACTGCTTGGAGGTGGTCTTGGCTCATCCCTAGTACCAGAGCTGCAAAATGCGGTGGTCAGTAGTGCATGGGTTGATGTTGCTGTACATGATGGGGCACCAGGGTGTGTCCCCTCATTGTGGGGGTGGGGGTTGGTTGTTCTCAGTGATGGGTAGCCTAACCCCCACCTGACAGATAACCCTACTCCCCAGAGCCCCCTTAGCCTTCCTTGTGCCACCATTAGCTGTTTCTGTGCCCCAATTAGCTGTTTCTGTGCCCACTTCACCCCTCCTTGTGCCCCCCGCAACCTACCATTCTCTGTCCCCACCTTATCTCTTCCTTTTCCCCTCTCAATTCACCATCAACTCATTACTGTTACTGACTGCTGCTGGGCCCCAAACCCTGTGCTGCAGCAATCATTAAAAATAACTATGGCCCTTATTCTGGTTGGTGCGGATATGTCCGCATGCGTTCGTTCCGCCGATGTTTTGTGTCTGCGCATGTGCAGAGGCATATCTGCGCATGTGTGAAAGGGACATATGTCCAAATTCCGCATGAATTGTTTACACTACGAACAGGTGGAGGAGAGGGGCGTGAAGGGCTGTTTGGCCTCATTAACATATGCATACGCCCCGCATTTCATGGGCGTTCCCATGAAAACGCTGGGCGTACGTATGGTAATGCGGCCGTGACGCACGTGTAGGGGGCGGACATATGACATTGCCGGATGTCAGCTGCCCGCCCAGATCCCTGCTTTTGCACGGAGAAATGCCTGAGTGGTCTGAGCTCGCGGGAGCTGCCTGACCGCTCGGTCCTGCATTCGATGGTATGCGACCATCGAATGATGGGGGAGGTTCCCTTGAGATGGAGGAGGTGTATACATGAGAAATCCACTCGTGCTCCGTGCGGTCAGCGGCTTACCGCATTCGGACGGAGTGAGCGATCCATACGGAAGGCGGGGTTTAGGACGCACGGTCCTGGCCGCATATTCGGCTCCGGCCACACAGACCAGAATAAGGCCCTATATGTTTTGAGAGGGTGTAGTGAGATTGCTTTTGGGACTCCCCCTAATCTATCAGGCCCTATAGCAGCTGCACACTCATAGTTAGAGGGTCCAGGCACTTCTCTGTCCATATGTGCCCCCTCCCATCCATCTATCTATGCCACCTTCTGTCCATCTACATACCCATATAATGTCTTTTTATCGCCCAGCATAGAAGCTGCAGATCACTGCGGATCCAGAGGCGCCATAACAGTAAGGGAAAGTTAGCGTGCACTCTCTGTACCACCACTATACAAAACCCGGCTACTGCAACAAATAAAAAATAGCTGTAAAGCCCCATACACACTGGGCGATTTCAGCCATAAACGCCAGGGATATGGTCGCTGTGCAACCATATCCACGTGTATAGGGGGAAACTGTCCCCATGAGCATGCTCCTGCGACCAGTGCTTCCACCAGCAGAGTCTCATTTTTATCAGCAACCATCTCTGGTGGCTGTTGAAATTGGGAAACTGAGCAATATATTGCTCAGAGATCTAGTACTCTGTGTGTATGGAGCTTAACATTACAATCTCTTTGATTTATTTATTTACATTTTTATTGGTATTGCATGTTTATTTTGAGCACTGTTAGACTGGGGGCCCCAGAAATATTAGTGTACAGGGCCCCAAGATTTTTGTTGCCGGCCCTGAGCAGTCCTGCAATCACAGCTGCTGGAGAGGTGCTGTTGCTGTTTTATATGTGCAACAGCTCCCCCTATCATCCTCTTATACTGCAGGAAGAGCTCTGACTGACAATCCTGCATAGTCATTTTAGTTTTGTAAACTATAAACTATCTAAAAACATATTAACTTTAATTTAAATATTTATTATTATTATTATTATTAAATTCCCAGAAATTCTCATCTCGGTCAGATGTGTGGAGTTTTGGGATTCTGTTATGGGAAATTTATTCCTATGGACGAGCACCATATCCCAAAATGGTAAGAGCGGATTTCCATGTATCATTTCAAAATGTACATACTGTATCTCTTTTGTAAATACACTCTGGGGGAAATTTACTAAGATGTGTATTCTATTTCACATGTGATGTTGCTATGGGCAACCAATCAGGATCTACTTATTTATTTAGCTCCCTCTAGAAGATAATAGACAGGATCTGATTGGTTGCCCAAAGCAACATCACGGGTGAAATGTAATAGGATGAGAGATTTCAGAAAGTGAGAGATTTGGTCAGAAATCTCCAGTTTTTTTAAAGTGTCAATCATTTATCCTGCACAACCAGTTTGATTTTGAAGTGTAAATGATTGCCGCTTTAAAAAAACTGGATACTTCTGACCAAATCTCTCACTTTCTGAATATCTCATCCTATTAAATTTCATCCCACATGTGAAGTAGAATACACATCTTAGTAAATTTCCCTCTCTATGTCATCTCCCGATCCTTTTTTGCAGTCTGTGAAAGAGGTGGTTGATGGGGTGCAGAATGGTTATCGCATGGAGAGCCCTGAAAATTGTCCTCTTGATATATACACATTAATGAGAAACTGCTGGGAGGAAGATCCAGGAAAACGTCCTCCATTCAAAAAACTGAAAGAAAAATTGGAGAAGATAATAACTGCAGAGTAGAAATGTCTTTCTATTTGTCATTGTAATATGCTCAGCTATACTAAAAATACCTGTAGATACAGTAGATCAGACAATTTTTTTCTTTGAAGAACTTCATACTATATAACCATTTATATATTAAATACAATTTTATTATGTAACCCTTAGTTCACTTGCTTAGCTAATATCTTGTGCCTTCACCCAAGCTTTTGTTATAAAGACCCTATGGGTAACTAAATTACGTTAGTTAGGGATAATCTCTAATGATAATTTTAATATTATTAATAATAATTATTAATTTAGAAGAAAAAAGATTTCATTCAGCTAGTAGAAAGAATTTCTTTACGGTCAGAACAGTCAAACTCTGGAACTCTCTAACCAGAGAGGTGGTAACGGCTGGCTCATTAAATGCATTCAAGGCAAAGTTGGACAAACATTTACTGGAGAAAAACATCCATGGGTACAAATAAGAAATATAATTTGTCTGTAAAATACCAGAACCTACCAAATCAGCAATGGATATCTATACCAGGTTGAACTAGATGGACGCAAGTCTTTTTTCAGCCTTACCTACTATGTAACTATGTAACTATGTAATAGATTAATGCAGGGGTTCTCAAACTATTTTGCTCTGGGACCCCATTAGACAATAAAAATAATGACAGGACCCCAGCAAGTTACTACAGAAGGTCTTCACATCACATGTGTAGTCAGCAGACAGCACATACATGGCAGCATTGTGGAAGCACAAACTGATGTGAGAAGTCTAAAATAACAGACTTCTCAACAGATCTTTCAGTGACTTTGAATCACTGACTGAGATTAGAAAAGTCATTAGCCTGATGGTCAGCAACATGGAGTCACGACCCCATGCTGAGAAGGTCGGGACCCACTTTGGGGTCAGGACCCACAGTTTGAGAACCACTGGATTAATGGATAATATAAAAATTAGTCATGCAATCCATATTAGTTTTCAACACCAGTTATAAAGAAAACATGTCTATTTATTATTTACAATATGTTAACAACACTTAAGATATATTAGCATGCGATAACAATTATTATACCAAAGTGAAATAGAAGGTATTGCAGCGCTCATAAACATAGGCAAATCTAAAAATATGGTAATGGATGATCCCAGACTAGAGACAATGGATTTGCGTGCAGTGAAGCCGCGTGCGGAAAAAAATAAGGGGCGTGGCCTAAAAGGGTTGTGGCATCATTTCAGGGGTGTGGATTAACAGGGGCAAGTCACTTCTCCATTTTTTCACCGCTGTGGGGGTGTGTGCCATGTCGGGACAGGCCGATCACGTAGTGCACACACGTGACCGGCGCACAGCTGACAGATGAGGACGGACCAGCACGGCGGCTGCCCGTGGCTCCCAGCTCAAACAAAGATCTCCGGTAGCAAGGTAACCGCTGGACACGTCCAGCGGACCCCTATTTTTGAATACCTACATTCTTAGATCTTGTCTGCTATTTAAGCTCATATTAACTACTCAATACCGGAGGCCTGGGAGACTGGGGATTACCCCAATACCCGCCTGCACTTCTGGTCATACCTGTCTAGGAAAGAGAATCTTAATTGTTGATGAAATATTTTTTTCATTCCCTATTTTTTCATTTTTTTACTTTATCATCCTTTGTGTGATTCCTATGCACGTGACCAATGATTATTATTCCCAAATTCATTACCAACACAGTGGTAGAAACTATGGGATGTATGAGGATCACAACAGGTCCAGGTGCATAAAATCACTCTCTCTTTCCACAGCCCCCAGACATTAAAAGTCTGACAGACACTACACACCATAATTTTTGCACAGCGCTGTAAGGAGCAGAAATATAAAATCATGGTTCATAATTTTTTATAATGATATCAATAATAAAAGCTATATTTTAACTGAAGCAATAAAAGCCATTTTGCTGTCTGTGAGATAAGAGTGCCCCCACCAAGAGTATATCTTTCTTTCTCCTTTCCTCCCTTGGAATCTGTGTTGATACAGTATGTGCCATGTCCACAGATTCATTGGGATGCCCAGTGCACAGCAATGGCTTCTATTTTTTAAAAAAAGGTACTTGTTTCCTAGCACGGCCACAATCACGGGCATCGTGTACCTTAAAGTTAAGGTACACGATGCCCGCGATGGACCCGATTTCCTTTGAAATCAGGTCCATTTTGCCGGCAAAGGCAAAATCGGGGGCATCGCGTCGGTCGTGTGCATTAACATGGCCCCCGACGCGACCGACGCGATGCCCGCGATTTTGCCATAGGCTTCAATGTTAAAATATTTTTAACATTGAAATCGGGAGCATCGCGTCGGTCTTGTGCCATTATAATGGCACAAGATGAGATGGACTTGATTAAGTCCATCTTACATAGGGAACAATGTGAAATGGGCCAATATGACCCATTTCACATTGTATATGGCCCCGTCATGGGTTACGCAACCCTATTGTGAGCGTCACCCCACGATTGACGCCAACCCGAAGTGTGGCGAGCGCAGCGAGCCCGCGAGGGGCGGCAGTGCGTGTCCTCCGACCTTTTCATAACCCTACTATCCACGTCGGCGTGGACTTGCGAATATAAAGTGTGGCGAGCGCAGCGAGCCCCTTGAGGGGACGCATATACCTGTGAAGTTATACGCGTCCCCTCGCGGGGCGCGCTGCGCTCACAACGCTTCGGGCTCGGTGGCTCGCTGCGCTCGCCACACTTTATATTCTCAATTCCTCGCCGATGTGGATAGTAGGGGTATGAAAAGGTCGGAGGACGCGCACCGCCGCCGCTCGCCACGCTTCGGGTTGGCGTCAATCGTGGGGTGGCATTGAGGGGGTAAAATTGGGGGTTTGGGGAATACTTTACATTGAATCCAATGTAAAATAGGGTCCCAGGGGCCCTATTCACATTTGATTCAATGTAAAAATCGGGTCAATCGCATCGCATGCGATTTGGTCGCATGCGATGTGACCGACGAGATTTTTCCGACACGATCACCCCGATGCAAATCGGTGTGGCCGTGCTAGGAAACAAGTACCAAAAAAAATGCTGTAATCTTTCCCAGTGCCCTGCCGCAGGACACTGAGAAAGATTACAGCATTATTTTTTTTTTTTTATAAAAGCCATTGCTGTGACCTGCAGTGGCAGAAGAAAACTCGGTACTTGTTTGCTAGCACGGCGCCACCGATTTTAATTGTATGAAATCGGGTCGCAAACATCGGGTCGATCGCATCGCATGCGACCGACTCGATTTTTACATTGGAACCAATGTTAAATGGTCCCTGAGACCCAATTTTACATTGGCCCCAATGTTAAATGGCCCCCAGACCCCATTTTTCATTGTATGCCCCCCCATTGTTAACACCATGATCAACGTAAACCTGAAGCATGGCGAGCGCAGCATGCGTCCATTGACCTTTTCATACCCCCACTATCCACGTCGGCGTGGAGTTGATTTTATATAGTGTGGCGGGCTCAGCGAGCCACCGAGCCCGAAACGTGGTGAGCACAGCGAGCCCCGTGAGGGGACGCGCATTACTTCAGACATATGCTGCGCTCGTCACACTATATAAAATCAACTCCACGCCGACGTAGATAGTGGGGGTATGAAAAGGTCGGAGGACGCGTACCGCTGCCCCTCGTGGGCTCGCTGTGCTCCGCACGCTTCGGGTTCACGTTGACCGTGGCATGTCGTTAACAATGTGGGGGCATTTGACATAATTCACCATCAGGGTGGGTTTACAATAAAAAATCGGGTCTGGGGGCCATTAAACATTGGGTCCAATGTAAAATCGGGTCTCAGGGACCCTTTTTACATTGGTTTCAATGTAAAGTGCATTAAAAACGTGTTTAAAGCCCGAAAATTGGGTCGGTCGGGTCCCATCGCATACCTTAAGTTAAGGTATGCGATGGGACCTGACGGGCGCCGGGCTAGGAAACAAGTACCGAAAACTCTGACACAAGGAACGTGGCCAAATTTCACATTCTGACACAGGGAATGAGCCAAAATTCACATTCTGACACAGGAAATTAGCCCAAAATTCCCATTCTGATGCACAGGGAATGTGACCGAAATTCACATTCTGACACAGGGAATGAGCAAAAAAATATACATTTTGACACACAGAATGAGCCGAAATTCATATTCCGACACACAGTATGAGCCAAAATTCACATTCCGACACAGCGAATGAGCCGAAATTCACATTGGGACACACAGGGAATGTGCCACGAAATTCACATTTTGACACACGGAATGAGCAAAAAAAAAATCACATTCTGACACAGGGAATGAGCCGAAATTCATGTTCTGACACAGGGAATTCTGTTATGCAAATAGCGCTAATGGGAAAGATGGTGGCCGGGTGGCGGTAGCTAGGAGCCCAAAGCGGTGAAGCACTATTTGTCGGCGGGGGCGGGAAGCGCTGTTGAATTTGAAAAGACTGGCCGGATGCTGATTGGCTGAATTCTGCTAATGGGAAAGATGGCGGCCGGGTGAAGGGGATCAGGGCGGCGGCGACAATAGCTAGGAGCCCGAACCGGCGAAGCACTATTTGTCGGCAGGGGGCGATAAGCGCTGTTGAATTTGAAAAGACTGGCTGGATGCTGATTGGCTGAATTCAGCCAATCAGCGTTAGGCCAGTCTTTTTAAATGCAGCAGAGCTTCCCGCCCCCCGCCGGCAAATAGTGCTTCGCCGCTTCGGGCTCCTAGCTACTGTCGCCGCCGCCCTGACCCCCCCTGCCCGGATCCCCCAGTGAGGGTGATCTGATCCCCGGCACCCGGACCCCCAAAACTAATTCAATGGTAGGTAGGAGGCGAAGCGCTATTTGCCGGCGGGGTGGGAAGTGCTGCTGCACTTGAAAAGACTGGCTGGATGCTGATTGGTTGAATTCAGCCAATCAGCGTCTGCCCAGTCTTTTCAAATGGAACAGCGCTCCCCACCCCGCCGGCAAATAGCGCTTCGCCGATTCAGGCTTCTAGCTACCGCCGCCGCCCACTTGTGCAGTGATCAGCACCATTAATCACTGTCACATTGGCAGATAGGTGAAGCTGCAGCACTACCCCCCCCCCCAGGGGGCCCCTAGCTAGAGGGGGCCCAGGGGTACTGAGGGGAGCATCATGAGGGGCTACTTGTTTGGGGGCAGGGGCCCTGATGTGCAATGCCATTTTTTTCAGGCATTGCACTGCGAAGGGCGGGACTAAAATAACACACTTCGCGTAAATTCACCCACGGGCCCACACAGAGGGGGGGGGGGTGCGGGAGCCTGGCAGCTCCCCAGGAGGGTTGCCCCCCTTTCCGGGGGTCAGGAGGGGGACCTGATTTATGGGACTCTCCAGGCCATCGCATGAGGGTAGACAACCCTGCTTTAAAGTTTTTTGTACATGTGTGATGGTAGTGATTTCTATATCAATACATCATACTGTATGTACAATCATGGGGCTGAGTGTTTTTCACCTGATTTAGTGATTTTCCCCAGGGTGGATGGCTTTCCATAGCCGGACGCTATAGATGCTTCTTTTTAACATCTATTACAATGCAAGACCATGTGTTTTGGTCTATGTGCCCTTTAAGGGACAAACCCACGTGGTGGGGGACACCATCGCTTAATCCAACTGTTTAGTAGAGCTGTCCCAAACTCATCACTTGATCCAACTGGTTATTGAGGTCAAAAATATCAAGAAGACAAGGGATCAGGAGCACCTAGCACAGATCAAGTCAAGTTTGGTGGAGTAGTGAGGCCCCTGTGTACTGTTTATGCTGTTATAGGTGTCTGTCTTGATACAGCAAGAGGCAGTGTGGGCAGTGAATTCACTTGGTGTCAACTGGAGCACTACAGTTCTGGAAGACCTGATGGCCCAGCTATTAAAAGTACTATGGCCCTTATTCTAGTTGATTCGGACGGATGCTTATTTCGGACAGGAATCGAGTGATCGCTCACACTGTCCCAATGCGGTAAGACACCAAGCGTACGGACCGCGAGTGGATGTTTCATGTGAACACCTCCTACATCTGTGGGAACCTCCCCCATTCTCTGACATTTTTCCGTATGAAAGCAGGGATATGGGCGGGCAGGTGACATCCGGCTACGATAGTTGTCTCCCCCCACACGTGCATCACGGCGGCATTACCATACGTATGCCCAGAGTTGTCATGGGAGTGCCCATGAACCGTGGGGCGTACACATATGGTAATGAGCCCAAACAGCCCTGCACACCCCTCTCCACCCCCTGCTTGGATGGTTCCATACGATCATTTTCTGCACGGACCTCACTCCGTGTTCAGACATGCGAGGCGTTCGCATATGCGCAGATACGCCTCTGCACATGCGCAAACATCGGCCGTCCGACCGCACACTGAGCCATCCGACTCAATCAGAATAAGGGCCTATGTGTCTACAGGGCACTGAAGAGTATGAGATTGTCTTCTCACCATAACAGGAAGGGAAACAAGGAGTGCAAGTAGTGGCAGCGGTACTTATGTAATATCTGGGCTCCCATTTTTCTTATGAGACCGCGGCCACTCGCCACGCTTCGGGTACGGTGGCTCGCTACGCTCGCCACACTATATAAAATCAACTCCATGTGTAGTTGGATAGTAGGTTTATGAAAAAATGGGGTGCATTTAACATGGGAGCCCAGATAATACATAAGTACCATGGCAGCAGTTTCCCCAAAGCTGCCACATGCTACGTATATAAGGTAGCAGTGGTAATCAGTTCTTGGTGTCATACTGTATGTATAGGTACTATAAGTATTGGCAGCAGGGCCAGTGTAAGACTTCTCGACACCCTGGGCAAAACTCAACCTACTGCCCCACCAACCCCACAATGCCAACAGTACCCACTTTGTAGCCCCTCAAGTGAAGCGTGGAGGTGTCATCTTAGAATTCCATCAAAGGTCACCTGCATTTAGTACAAGGATGTCTTCATCATAGACATCCCTAATTTTGTTATAGGAAGATTAAATTTAAACCTGGAGAACCCAGCATCCTATGCAGTTGCCTAACTCTGCCTAATGATAGAGCCATCCCTAATTGGCAGCAGCCCATATACACCATAAGGGATGGCATTTTGGACAGAAGTACTGTAATATCTCAAATAGGTGCTGCAGTGCTTATTATGGCAGTCAAGGGATACTGTCAAGCCTGCACATTCTGCCAATGGACTGTTCATGAACCCAATAACCGAGGTTCCTGGGTACTTCTTCAGAGCTCCATTAAGGAGGCAGGCATCAACAGAAGCACATGGATGGCAATATATAGTTTATGATACCTGAGCTACCACATATATATATATATATATATATATATATATATTTTTTTTTTTATAAAGTTGATTTTTATTGACAAAAATGATTTTGGTACAGCGTGATCATTTCTGCGCAAATTTTGAGAATACATATATATCGAGGTTACAGATGTGAGGGCATATCAAAACCAAGATTAACTTACTCGTGTAGTACATTGCTAGAAGAGATGAGCTTATTACAACCATAAAATACGTATTGAGCAAAGATAAAGAAATATGTGTAGCTGAGAGGCAATTGCCACCATACCACACTTTGGTACAGTATGGAAAAATATGCACGTGCACTTATATATATCATTGCAGTTTTCTTTTCTCCCCCCTCCCCCCACACAAAAAACAAACAAACAAAACATTAGAGAATTAACATTATCATTATCACCCCCACCCTCCCCTTCCCTTACCAGTCCCCAATATTAATTTTAATACTATAACCAATTGGATGTCTTGATGCATTGAACTCAGATGTGCCACCCAACTATTTGTCATATCCCGAGTGCCTATTATTGCCTACTTTCATAAGCCTCTGGTTGCTTGTTAAGATATGGTCTGCACTCCTAAACCGCTCCCTCTCATGGAAAATAAGTAGATTCCATCCACTTAACCCAAATCTTTTCAAATTTAACACTGGCCTTTCTGCTCATGTAGACATATTGTTAATGATCGATTGTGGAATTGATCAAAGCCTGTAGGATGGAGAATTCGGGGCCGGTGAAGGCCATCCAGGAGCAGGCAATAATGACCTTAGCCAGTGCACACACATTTATAACGTACTGTAATTCCACCGAAGCAAAGCCCCCTCATCAGCAGCTCCCATAACGCATAGTTTAGGTGTCAATATATTAGAGGCTATACATGTGGAGTCCAAAGCTTGCTGTACCTTAGTCCAAAAGACCTTAACTAGCGGGCAGTCCCATAGCAGATGCCAGAAGGTACCCACCCCAGCCAAACATGAGGGACAAGCAGAGGAAGAGCGAGCACCAAACCTGGCTAGTCTCACCAGCGTCAAGTATGTGCGATGCAGAATAAATAGTTGTATTTGTTGAAACCTAACACCAGTGGTCGCCAGGCGAGGCAATTCCCTAGCGTCTATCCAGTCATAATCATTTATAGGGCCCAGGTCGAGCACCCACTGGCTTCTGAGTGTAGCAAGGGGGTCTAAATAATGGTTGAATAGCAGAAGGGAGTAGGTCAAGGAAACTGTTTTCCGTCCACTCAGAGTAGCTAAGAAAGACCTAACGGGGGAAGGAGATAAGGTAGGAGGGAAGTCTTTCAACTGTGCCTGTAGGGCGTGCCTTAATTGCAAGTATCGAAAGAAGAAATATTGTGGTAAATCAAATTCCTCTTTTAGTTGCTGAAAAGATTTGAACACCCCATTCAGGTATAATTGGCCAAGCGATATAACTCCCTTGGAGGTCCATAATCGCTTCCCTGCAAGAGTTTGCAACTCAGACAGCTGAGTAGAGCGCCACAGGGAAGTCTCAGGATCAGTATCTGAGAACCTAACCAGGGCCTGGATGTTCTGCCATACTTTAAGTGCCTGGGACAATATAGGGGGGCAGCGAGGAGGCAATTTGGCCCCGAAGAGCAGCTGCACTGGAGTACATCTAGGGATCACTTGACGAATAAATGCAGAATGTAATGAATCCGCACTGGCATCTTGAACCCACAGCATAAGATGGGCGAGCTGTGCGGCATAGTAGTAATACCTAAAGTGTGGTAGGGCTAGGCCACCAGGGACCCTAGGTCTAGTCAGTGTACCCATTTTTATCCTGGGTCGCTTGTTGGCCCAAATCAGTGAGCTTAGCATGCTGTTTAGCTTTCTGAAAAAAGCAATAGGGATATACACAGAGGACTGTTGGCAACACCACCATTTTTATCAAATTAACCCTCCCGGTCACCGTGAGAGGTAGCTTGCACCAGGGGCCAGATCTATCCTTGATATATGCCAAGATTGGAGCTAGATTAAGAGGTACAAAGTCAGAGGGAGTACTGTTAATGACAATACCTAAATATCTGAATTGGGACACCCAACACAAGGGAAGAGGAATCACCGGGCAAGCTGGTGGGGCACCCTGCAGTGGCATTATAGCGGACTTACCCCAGTTGATCGTAAGGCCTGAGTAAGTGCTAAAGGTAGCAAACGTGGAGAGAACCAGGGGCATGGCAACACTGTAATCCTTCAAATAGAGAACATCATCAGCATACAGGGCTATAGTATCAGTCCTTGTATCCAGCTCCAGGGACTGTAAACCCGGGTGATTCTGTATCAGGCAGGCCAGTGGCTCAATAGCAAGTGCAGGAGATAAGGGGCAACTCTGTCTTGTGCCTCTAGCCAAGGGAAAAGGAGGGGAAACAAAGCCATTGACAGCAATTATAGCTCGGGGGTGGTGGTACAGCAACTGCACCCACTTAACAAAGGACAGGCCAAACCCCATACTCCTCAGGACTTCCCACAGAAAGGACCACTCCACGGAGTCTAACGCCTTAGCGGCATCCAGGGACACCAGTACCTTTGGGGAGGAGTGCCTTCCTCCCCGTGGGGAGCCTGAAGATGAGTATACACCCGTCGGAGGTTGCCACAAGTTGACATTCCAGGCATAAAGCCAGTTTGGTCTGGGTGTACAACGGATGAGATAACAGAATTAAGTCAGATAGCCAGGACCTTAGCTAGTATTTTAGCGTCAGCAGGGATCAGGGAGATAGGTCTATATGAGTCTGGTAATTGAGGATCCTTCCCAGGTTTGGACAGCACAACAATGATGGCCTCCGACAAAGAAGAAGGTAAAACACCCTCCTCAAACAGTTTGTTAAATAGAGCAAGCAGTATAGTGGCAAAGACCTCCAGAAAGGTAGCGAGGGCCCCCTCCACCTCCCCAAACATGAACGGTGCTTCCAATATCTCTCTAGCTGTTAATATTACCGGCGGCAAGTGAGCTGACTTCACAAATGTCTGTAGAGCTTCCAGGGTACAGTCTAGTCGGGATTTATAGAGAGTTTTATAGAAGGATAGAAAAACTTCGGCTGTATCTGGGGTAGTAACTACCAAGTTTCCACTGTCATCTAGCAGTTCCATAATTGTCGCCCCAGGTCTATCTGCGTGTACCAAGTGGGCAAGAACCCGGCCTGTCAGAGTGCATAAAATATTTATGGGAACTAAACAGCAAACTGCACAAATTGCAATTAGATTGGAACTGCAGCCAGTTAGTCTGTGCAGCAAGCCAGTGAGCCCTGGAGCTCGCTAACCCATCAACCAAATACCGGCACCGGGCCTCCAACTCCTCCCCCTTCCATCTACTTAAGGCCTTCAAGGCAGCTACCCGTCAAAGTGCCCTGCATAAAAGCCTTGAAAGCATCCCACACCACAGCCACCAAAGCAGAGCCTTCATTATCTTTAAAGTAATCCTCCCATGAGGCTTCTAGTTCTAAGCCCGCCCCCATCTGCAAGAGCCGAGCTTCCCTTCAAATGGGTCTCCACCAGGCACATCACATCAGAGTTATACCGCCTGAGCAGTTTAAACAACAGAGACCATTTAATCTTCAAACCATGGACATCTTCAAACCATGGATATTCCACGTCAAACAGGTGAGCTGAGACATTCTGAGGTTTTGGTAATAGTGCTCTGAGCAGTAAGACGGCCGGATCATATCCTAACATATAACCTCCAGCGGGCAACCGAGAAACATATCTCAAGTACACAATTCCATAAGTTGAGCAGCAGCAAGAAAGGGGTGCACAGTTAGCATCACATCCAGAAAAAAAAAATAGTAAATGAAATAAATTTAACAGAACAAAACAGTGAAACATATAGTCTTGACCCCACCCAACCACCCCTCATACCATCCCTAACCATGGTATATTTTATCCCTAACAACAACTGAGAGAGGAAGGGTTAAAAGAACCCTACCCAAAAAAGAAATTAACCCAAAGAAACAGCTAGCACAGGTGGAATAACCCGACTAGTAGTAAGGTTGAAGGCAATCTATGTACCAGCCACCAAAATGAGGGAGCCCCCTGATCCTTGATAGCCAGATATGACTCTCGCCCTCCCACACAATCCTCCCCCCATCAATTTAACTGTTGCATATATAAAACATACATTTGCCCAATAAACCTACAAACCCCAGAAATAGATATGAGCATAAGAAACAAACGGCAGTATCAATGAACAAGCTCAACAAACAGTAAAACATCCCGCATCTCCCGTAGGGGCCATCCCCCAATGCAGAGGCAGCATTTCTGATAACAGTTGCAATAATGGCCCAGGTGCGGAGCCAAATTACTTTCAAATGGGTATAAGGATATCACCGTTAAATAAGACAGTGTTATCACTCAGGGGCCATCTGTCTGGCCGCAGGTGCAAAGTGGTCCAGCCAGGTGGTAGCCTCCCGAGGGGTGCTAAAGAACTTAGTCTCGCCATTTGCAACCACGCGAAGCCTGGAAGGGAAGATCATTGCATAATTTAAATCCAGATCATGGAGTCTCCATTTGACAGGAGCAAATTGTGCCCTGTCCTTCTGGACCTTCGCCGCAAAGTCCGGGAATGCTGAGACCCTCACCCCATTACGCATCAGCGACCCTTTAGTGGAACAGCGTCCCTGTCCTTGTAATGTAGTAGTTTAGCAATGAACGTGCGGGGCTGTGCGCCTGGGAGCAATGAACGAGAGGGGACCCTATGAGCCCGTTCCACTGCAAACTGGGGAGAAGAGGCGTCTCTGCCATACGTAAGTCATAGAGGCTATATCTGTGGACTGTGATGTGATATTGTGTTATCTCCTTTCATTACAGGTAACTACATTGATACATTGATCCCTGCTATACTTCTATAATGGCCTGTTTGCTCCTGCAGTTTATCAAATATACTGATTTGAGTAATTAAAGACAGTGCTAATATTTTTTTTTAATTTTAGTTGTCTTTACTAAGTTTAAATATAATTTAACCTTCAAGTGCGTGCACTCTGCTATTTAATTGTTTGTTTATATTAGAGTTTTATTGCCTGCCTTGTAATTGGGGAGGGGTGGATTGCTCAGCCTTTGATTAGTGGTATTGAGTTCACATGGACAGGATCCATCATTCATAAAGGCCCCCATACACTATACGATTTTGGTACGATTTCATCCGATTTCGGCACTTTGGGCCGATAACCGGATGAAATCGCCCCAAAATCGCAGGTGTGTGATATATGATCCGATCCGATGCACGGTCCCGTGCGCATCGGACCAGATCAGGGAGGTCGGACGGTCAGCACATAAGATCATCCGACCTCCCTGTATGCTATGCATATGCCTGCCCACCTGTCAGGCATATGCATGCAGACACCGGGGGGCGGGGGAGCACGGCGGGCAGACACACTGACCTGGCCGGCATGCTGTGATAACAAATAGCAGCGGCAGTAGTGGGGGCGGGCGGCGGCAGTAGTGGGGGCGGGCGGCGGCTCACAAATGAGTTCCCGGCGGGTGCCGGGTGCGGCGAGTGATGCTGACCTGGCCGGCATGCTGTGATCACAAATAGCAGCGCTGCCGCTGCGGGACGGGACGCACAGTGGCGGCTATTAGATTTTCAAAATACCTGTCAAATGACCGGCCGTTCTGTGATTGGCTGAGAGCTCTCTCAGCCAATCACAGAACGGCCGGTCATTTGACAGGTATTTTGAAAATCTAATAGCCGCCACTGTGCGTCCCGTCCCGCAGCGGCAGCGCTGCTATTTGTGATCACAGCATGCCGGCCAGGCACTACTGCCGCCGCCCGCCCCCACTACTGCCGCCGCCCGCCCCCACTACTGCCGCTGCCCGCCCCACTGCTCCTCACCGCCCTGCAGCTCCCCATTTGTTTTACATGTGATAAATCGCAAGCGATTTATCACATGTAAAAACTGGCTCATCAAGTGCCAAATTGTATGTGAGCCTCCCGGGGAGCTGCCGGGCGGCTCACAGGAGAATTGGGTCCGACTTGTCCTAAGGACAATTCGGCCTAATGTATGGGGGCCTTAAGGGAGCTTCACTGGGCTGTTGGGTTATATTAGAAGGGTTTATTTAAAAGGGGTATATAATTAAACAACAAATTCAGAACTTAAGGCCCCCATACAGGATGAGGTTTATTTATCTGACCTGTAAAATTGCATCTGATTGTGGCACCCCACTGCAGGTTGGTTGCAAGAGCTGCCCAGTAAAACCCCTTCCCTGTAATCAGGGCTGCAAGGGGTTAAACTAACCTGGCCAGCACTAGGACCCTGCTGGCTGCTCTGATCATGTCCTGCAGAGAGAAGCCTGCTGGGATGCAGGAAGGAGAGGTGAGAGGTCAGCCAGGCAGGCAGCACGTGTAGGAGAGAGAGAGAGAAGCAGCAGCATGGTGTGACAGAGAGCCCATGTGAGATACTGGAAGGATCACAGAAGCCAGGACTGGTGATGCATGTGGGGTCAGTGTTGAGACATCCCCAGACAGAGTGCTGATAGCAGTGTCACTGCAGCCATCTGCTTACAGCCCTAAAGAAGCATGGAAAGCAATTCGGGAGAAACCCCTGTCACGGCGTGTATCTAACAGCCAGTGCAGAGTGGGAAGTCCTGTTCACAGAGAGGAATCCTGCAGCCGGACACAGTGTTGTGTGGGAGACTGAGTGAGTACTATCAATAGATGTCTGTGATCCCTGATCAAGCCATTTAAAGGGAGTGTTTGGGCCAGCTACCAACCTATCTCAAACTAAAAGAACACTTGCACAAGTTTGTGGAGGGGAGATTGCCATTCAGAGAGAAAAGTGTGTGACTATTGCCCAAGATTCTAAATGACATTGTTTATTTCTACACGTGACCTTAAACTTTGGATGCATATATATATATATATTTCTTCAGCCATTTTCTACACACATTGGTGAGAGCTGTTATTGCAAAGCGCCCTCAATTGGTAGGAACTGTCATTGCCTACATCCAATGCGCTCTCTATTGGTGACTCTGATATGACATGCATGATCTACAGCGCCCCCTATTTGTGGATTACAAACAATCGTGCACAGTTCCAATTAAACTCTTCATTATCCTTGGAGGACATTTAAGAACAGGACAGTTCATGCTCTGAATAACTTTAATGGTATAGATAGCATAGTAGTATAGTGACTGTTTGCCTGAATGATTAATTGTTATCATATTTACCACCAAAGCCTTATTAATTGCATTGCCTTTAATTGTATATCTTGTAACGTGATGCTTGTTGCATTTACCTAACTTTTTAATGCCTAAATTGACTTGCAGCGGCGACCAGTTCCCTAGTTAATAAATATTATTGTCACCGCCTTTGTGTATGTTAGTTATTGTGTGTATTGCTTGGGGTGTTCATCCTTCTGCCACAGGCTCCTGCTAAGGAAGAAGAAGTTACTGAGTGCTGAACCCACCCATCATCTGGAAACCAGGTACAACACCACACCGTGTCAGTCAGCCTGTCACAATATTCCCCTGAACTTCCCCGGCAGCTTCCCAGGAGGCCTACATATAATTTGACACTTGATGTGCCATTTTTTACATACAATTTGCGTCAAATAAATCACATGTGATTTATCACATGTGATTAATCACGCGATTTATCTGACGCAAATTGGATGTGCCATGAGATTTATCTGATGGGATGGCTCTAGGGAGTGGCCTGAACAGTGCTATACCTTGCATGTATTACTGTTCTGAGAAAATGAGAATGGCGGTATATGTATATGTAGTTCGGGGGGTGTTGGCACTCGTACAAAAAGACACCAGGCATGGTGCCACGGCAGGAGACACAAACAAATCACTCAGGTATTTATATCAGAGAGGTTTGATTTTCTCTGCACCTTGATAAAGGGGTCACTTGGCTCTGAAACGTTGGCTTATACTCCATGCCTGGTGTCTTTTTGTACATTGATGCCCCCTCCCTAACTCTACATAGCGACAGCGCTGCTGTCTGGAGGGAACTGTTTTGTTTGTTAACATTTTTTTCCCAGGTTGTCAGCTCCCCGCAGCGTGTCCAAGTCCAATGATGTCACCATTCAGCGACGCATACTGGCCGGTATGGATGGTGAGGTCAATGGACTCGGACACGCAGCGGGGAGCGGACGACCTGGGCACGGTGTTGGTGGAGATTATTTAGGTATGTACCATTTACTGTTTGTGTGAGCTTGAAAATGGTCATTCAATAGACCGAAACGTTGCTTTCAGACCCCTGTGTTGTCTGTGTCGTTTGTGCGATACAGACCTACTGTAGGAGTGCCTCCACCGTATATACAGTATATATATATATATATATATATATATATATATATATATATATATATATATATAATGTACAAGGTCCGGCACTCCTCACTGGCCCCTGCTGCACTGTGTACCTCGGCCTGGGTGCCCGCTGTTCACTGGCGGTGCCAGCGCTTGTAGATAGTTTGCAAAATATAACGTCACTCCAGGTACTTTTTCAATAATGATTTACTGCTGGTCTACAGTGTTTCGGGCCAGAGCCCGTCTTCAGGTTTTATGTCCTGAAGACGGGCTCCGGCCCGAAACACTGTAGACCAGCAGTAAATCATTATTGAAAAAGTACCTGGAGTGACGTTATATTTTGCAAACGAGATATATATATATATATATATATATATATATATATATATATATATATATATATATATATATATATATATATATATATATATATAACAAAGTTAAGCAGGGCGGCACTCCATTCAAACGAATCTGGTGCAAGGTCCATAAAGTCAGTAAATAGAAAGCACTTACCCCCCACACTGTATGTGAAGGATCCAGACCAGCACTCAACGTAGGTGAAGAAAAAAGGTATTTATTCCATGCTGTGCAGTACAATAAACAGCTAACTGGCCCGACGGCCGTTTCAACTGGACTCAGCCAGTCTTCGTCAGGGGACCCCTGACGAAGACTGGCTGAGTCCAGTTGAAACGGCCGTCGGGCCAGGTAGCTGTTTATTGTACTGCACAGCATGGAATAAATACCTTTTTTCTTCACCTACGTTGAGTGCTGGTCTGGATCCTTCACATACAGTGTGGGGGGTAAGTGATATATATATATATATATATATATATATATATATATATATATATATATATATATTGCGATGTCCCAGCACCCAATAAGAAATCCTTTGCAGCAGCGGTGCTGGTATAAGTAAAAATATACAAGTCCAATCAATACCGCACCCATCGGTCTTTTTATATATGAATAAAGATCACCACGACTATGCCTTTAAAGCGACGTTTCGGGACTTCTTTATTTTCCCTTCCTCAGGCTAGACAGACAATCACGTGTTTGCAGAGCTATTTTACAGTAGGCTCCAGCAGGAACTGAGGCCCTTATTCTAGTTCACTCTTTCTGCCAAAATATTTCTTAGATGGACAAAACCATGTGCACTGCAGGTGAAAAACCCCACCCAAATCTAATTATCTCTGCAGAAGTAACACCTGCCTCACCTGCAGTGCACATGGTTTTGTCCATCTAAGAAATATTTTGTCAGAAAGAGTGAACTAGAATAACGGCCTCAGTTCCTGCTGGAGCCTACTGAAAAATAGCCCTGCGTGTTTGTCTGTCTAGCCCAGTGGTAGCCAACCCTAGCCCTCGGGAGCTACCAACAGTTCACATTTTCCAGACAACCTAGCTGCTGCACAGCTGCACTCATTAATCACTGACACATTTTAAAAGATACACAGATGGAGCTAACTAGCTCACTTGTGATTCTGTGAATAGACCTGCAAAACATGCACTGTTGGTAGCTCTCGAGGACTAGGGTTGGCTACCCCAGGTCTAGCCTGAGGAAGGGAAAATAAAGAAGTCCCGAAACGTCGCTTTAAAGGCATAGTCGTGGTGATCTTTATTCATATATAAAACGACAGACGGGTGCAGTATTGATTGGACACATATAGATATATATGCCCCCCTCAAACCCCCAGGATCACACTCACCGCTCTACTCTGCACACACGCTGGCACCATTTCCTGCAGCCAGACGCAAAGCAAACCCCATCCCCCCTCCATAAGACTTTTCCACTCACCCCCTCGCCAGTTCCCCTGTAACCAGATGCAGTCCAACCAACGCCAGACACTGCATGGCAGGTTGGAGAGCCCTGACACGCTACCTGTAGGGAAAAACCAGAGACTGGATAACTGTTGTTCACTCAAAATAGAAATATAAGCCCTGCTGTAATCATCACCACTAGTTGCATACTAAGTGGTCTGATCCAATATCTGCATTTTGTATTTATTATTTTATTAGCCTTTAACAGCACGTTTGACTATTAAAGCTGATTACCAACACGGATTCAGTATTGAATCCCGGCGTTCAGAATCCCGACGCCGGAATCCCGACAGCCGAAATGCCGACAAGGGGGGGACGTGGATCGCCCCCCCCCCCCCCCTTGCGGGCTCGCTACGCTCGCCACGCAGCGGGCCAGGTGCCTCGCTACGCTCGGCACACTAATTTATTCTCCCTCCAGGGGTGTCGTGGACACCCCAGGAGGGAGAATGTGTCGGCATTTCGGCGGTCGGGATTCCGGCGTCGGGATTCTGAACGCCGGGATCCCGACCGCCGGGATTTTAACTGCATCCCACCAACACAACCCTCTCTGTCATCCATTAGCTGACCATTCTGTGTGATTCTGTGTGCGCTCTACACCTATTATGTGTGACTGGATGTAACAACACAGGTGTGGATTACACCTGTGTTGTTACATCCAGTCACACATAATTGCCACTATAATATATATGCGCTGTAGGATTGGGCTGAGGATGAGGTTTATCCCCCGAAACATCCCCAATACACTGGGTCTTTTTTGATGCATTAATACTGTCTCCTGAGTGCTGTTTATTCCCCTATGGGATTTTGGACTGTTGCATTCTATTATATTCTGGCACCAGGGGCAGCTGATTGGATTTATCTTTGGAGTGCCGGCAGACTTTGGAATTGTGTGTGTGTGTATATATATATATATATATATATATATATATATATATATATATATATATCTATATCTATATCTATATATCTATATATCTGGGCTCTGCTGACCGAGCTGAAAATCAGCAGCAGGGGAGAGGGGGGTTCGGAGCTCTGCTGCCCATGCTATCATCTAGGATAGGGAGAGTCCGTGCTCTGCTGACAATCAGCAGCAGGGGAGGGGGGGGGTTGTCCGGGCTCTGCTGCCCGTGCTGTCTTAGCAGAGGAGAGGGTGGGGGTCCGGGCGGTACTTGTTTCCTAGCACGGCCACAAATCTTGGCCATCGGGTGTAATTTTAGTGGCCTGCGACGCGACCGACGCGATGCCCCCGATTTTTCCATTGAAAACAGTGAAAAATCGGGTCAGTCGCGTCGTGTGCGCCTAAAAATGCTTAAATGGTCCACCCGCGATGGCCGCGATTTCCCCATAGGCCTCAATTTACCCGCGATTACCCCGATTTCCCATAGGAAACAATGTTAAATGGGTCAATTTACCCAAATCATCATAGGGAAGAATGGTAAATGGGCCAGAAAGCCCAAAAAACCCCCCTGACCAGTGAAATGTCCCCCCAAAAGTAGTTCACGCCACCCCGCAATGAACGTGAACCCGAAGCGTGGCGATCGCAGCGAGTCCGCGAGGGGCGGCGGTACGCGTCCTCCGACCTTTTCATACCCCCACTATCCACTAGGGCGTGGAGTTGAGAATAGAATAGTGTGGCGAGCGCAGCGAGCCACCGAGCCCGAAGCGTGGCGAGCGCAGCGGATACCTTCACAGGTAAACGCGTCCCTTCGCGGGCTTCACAGGTATCCGCGTGCGCTCGCCACGCTTCGGGCTCCGTGGCTCGCTGCGCTCGCCACACTATTCTATTCTCAACTCCACGCCCTAGTGGATAGTAGGGGTATGAAAAGGTCGGAGGACGCGTACCACCGCCCCTCGCGGGCTTGCTGCGCTCGCCACGCTTCGGGTTCACGTTGATCACGTGGAGGCGTAAACTACTTTTGAGGGGACATTTCAATGTTCAGGGGTGTTTTTGGCCCATTTACCATTGTTCCTATGATAATTTGGGTAAATTGAGCCATTTCACATTGTTTCCTATGGGAAATCGTGGTCATCGCGGGTAAATTGAGGCATTTAACATTGTTCTCTATGGGGAAATCGCGGGCATCGCGTCTGGCCCATCGCACCCGATTTTTTTGCGCATGCGATGCCCGCGATGGCCCCGATGACCGCGATTATGATCGTTGTGGCCGTGCTAGGAAACAGTACCGTCCGGGCTTTTCTGCCTGTGCTTTCATCTGCTGCCCGTGCTGTCTTCTAGCAGCGCATGCTAAGCTGTCATCTAGCAGCAGCCACCACAGAGAAGACTCTCACTGCCGCCCTCTTCTCTCCCGTGGTGCCTGTCACTTCCTGTGACATAAGTTCCAGCTGCTGCTGCTTCTACACTGGGGGCTGGAGGAGGTCCACAGCGCCGGAAGGAGGTACCCGGAGATATACCGGATCTGAAACATCGTGGGTGCTATAAAGCACCCATGATGGGTCAGATTCCGATATATCTTATGTTCAGCAGGTCCGACGCCCTGATCCGATCCGATGCGCACGGGACCGCGCATCAGATCAGATGTCAAACACATGCGATTTTGGGCCGATTTCACCCGATTTATCAGCCCAAAGTGCCGACATCGGGTGAAATCGGCCGAAAATCGCATAGTGTATGGGGGCCTTTATTCAGGACTTAAACAGGATAGTAAAGTATGACCTTTTTCATATCGACCTTTTTCCATGTTGACTTAATGCTTGTGTCAACCTAATGACCATATCAACCTCATAGGTGTGCGCACATTAAGTGTTAGGGGTGCACAGGCACCCCCTAATTCTGTGCCCACCCTTATGAACCCCTGCTGCCGCTAGCAATACCAGTAATACCTTTTACCAAAGATGTTTGCTTTTTACAACTGTATTCCATTAAAAGAAGCGCCTATAGATCAATTATGTGTGTTTTGCTTTGATAATTGTTCTAGACCATTGTCATATCACTACAAACCTGCGTCGTCCATATATACAGTATTTTGGATTTTATTTGCATGTACTGTTACACAGTGTAATTGGAAGATAAAACTGAAATAGGTAGGAGATTATGGTGTGTCTGGGAGACATTTTATACTGTAGCGAGTGCCAAAAGATGACGGTAGACATGCTTGATTGGCGGTGTTAAGGTGGGCATACATCAGAAAGATATTGTACCCAATCATACAATCTCAATTGATTAAGATGGATTGTATGCAGATTGTGTGCACATCTTGTGTGCACATCTTGTGTACACAATCATACAATCATGCAGCAGATGGATTGTGTGACTGATTGTATGATGGATTGTATGCAGATTGTGTGCACATCTTGTGTACACAATCATACAGCAGATGGATTGTATGACTGATTGTATGATGGATTGTGAGTCCAAAAACCACCAAGGACTGCTGGGGAAATTGTATACAATCATGAGCGCAATCGATCTTAAGATCGATCTTTCTGATGTATGGCCAGCTTAATGCTAGTGTGACAGCCTACCCTAGTCACTATAAATGTTATATTATTATAGTTAGGTTTGGTAGATAGAGACTTTGTTGAAAGGGGACTTTATACCCTGCTTGCCGTGCCGGGTGCAGAGACTGGGGCACCGCTAGCAGCATTTCACCTTCAGGCTACCGGACCCCTTTTGAGCATTGTACGTTACAGGCTGAACTAATAAAGTTGCCTGGAGCTCGCTGGAGGGGCTGAACGGCGGCTAGGCACGAGAGAAAAGGTTTAACAGCGCTGACCGTTAACGGCTGTGGCGCAGTCGTCCCGGAGCAGTGAAAGGGAGAGGAGCTGCGTCTGAGGGAAAGCGCAGGATTAAGGCAACTAGAGAGTCGGTACTTACCTTGGTGCCGGTTCCGGAGCCGAGATCCCGGTGTGTGGAGAGGCATCTGAGAGAACGGTCGTCGCCGAGGGTCCAGTCGCGGGCTTCTGTGAAGGAGGCTGTGAGAGACCTGCGGTAGAAATCCTTACTGCATCATCAGGAAGGCCAGACTTGGCAGCGTCACCGCCTAGGAAAGAAACAGGGGAGTGGTGAGTGCAAATCCCACCCCGCCCAGCCAACCTTTGCCTTCATAAGTTCCCCCATATCCCTGTCACTCAAAGGGACTGCATTAGGGGAAGGGCGAAACCCGACCAATCGGGTCAGGGGAGGCCTTAGGGGAGAAACTATCTTCGTTGCAGTATAAAATTGGATAGAGTATCTAGACATACAGAAACAGTAGTAAGGAGCACAGGGCTAAACCCGATGGGAGAACATCAGGGGACGCCCCCTACTGGTCAGTGCTGACTATACAGAGCTACTAGATATATTCATGCCCAAACAGGAGCCGTATTAGTAACTGGAAGAGCAAGGAAAGGAGGGTTAAACCCGGCTAGGTGCCAGGGGAAGCCCAGAACAGTCTATCTTTCGCTAGGGAGTCAGTGAGTACTAAACAGTAAGAACAAGAATGTCTGATATATTATTATCCCAAAGCGGCAGGCAGTGAAGAGTTAATAGTATCTAGTGTAATAAGGACTCTACGCTAGAGAAATCAGGACACAGCAGAACTTACTATACTATTGCTATGCAGAGAGGTTTATAGCGATTCAGGGATAGAGAACTATTAATTCTGAGCCGGGTATGTCCACGGCTGTAACTGAAAGGTATATTGTACTAGATTCTATTGTTACCTTGTATATAATTGCAATGTTGTGTTTGGCAGCTTTATGATGTGTGCAACTTCAGGAGATAATCTGTAATAGAGTTAGACAGACCAGTTGAGTTCTTCATAAGAAGTCACATACATTATTGCACAATAATACTGCAGTAGGTTCCCGTAAACAAATAGTGAAAGGCCTATTATTTCTTAATACTGTTTAGTTAAGTAATTGTATTGTTTTGATGCATTGAAAACACTCAGGTAAGGTTGAGTACTGGTGTTGAATAAGGAGAAGGTGGAAGAGCAAAGGAGCAGTGCACGTTCCGGCATAATAAAATCCTGAGTGTGTTATTTGTTAAATCCGTTACTGTTGACTTGCATGTCTCATATTGTTTATATTCTTGGATCAGAGGTGATCCGCTAACCGCATGAAATAAAATTCAAGTATTTATTTCCTCTCCACGTGATTATACCTAGAAGAAGAACAAGGCGAAGGTAATTAAGTTATCTCACCTGTACTTACTTCAGTTAAGAAGGTGACATTTGGCGTCATTCGAACAGGATTAGGACAAAGCGTCAACAATGTCTTCGGAGGAGCAAGAAGAAGTGCTGGGGAACCAAGGAAATGGAGTGTCGTCTATTGTGCAGACCGAGGCCACGGAAACGGGCACGAACCCTCTCACTCTACCCTATTACTTTGGAGCACCATGGCTTCCCATGTACTCTGGAGAAGAAAAAGACGGAAATGGAAGTGTGTTTAAGGCGTTCAGAAAAAAAATTAGATCAATGTTTAAGTTACAGTATATAAGCCAGGAAGTGAACAACAAATAGAAATATTGTTGGGGCAACTAAAAGGAGCAGCTGCGAGGGAGGTGGCCTCATGGCCATGCAGACAAAAGCAAACGGCAGATCAAATTTTTCCAAAATTGGCCACGACATTTGATACTAGTACATTGCCGGAGCGCAAAAGTCGGTTCTATAGCAGGAAACAGAAGGCAGGAGAGACGCTCCGAGACTTTGCGTTAGGATTGCAAGAGGCCTTATGTGACATTGATGGAGAGGGTCATGTTGAAGGAAGAGCGGAGGACTACGACACATTGATCACTCAATTTATTGAGGGAGCATATCATGAAGGTATCAAAATACAGCTAAAAATGCTAAAACTGCAAAATGGACCCAAAACTTTCACAGAGTTCAAAGAAATAGCTATTAAAGTTTTGGGAACGGTAAAGACGAAGGAAGTAACATTCGCGGAGTGCACCGGGTACGCGGAGGGGAGCAGCGGTGAAATGGATGGAGCGGTGTCAGGAGAAGAGACCAAATTAAGGCCTGCAATTGCGCAAGGTGTACAGACACCCGCTGCAGATGTCAATTATACTTTGAAAGGGCAAGTGGAAGATCTGGCTGTCAGTGTGAATCAGATCAAACGGGATCTGCAGAGGTTAGCTCAGAGAAGTTTATCACCCTCTAGTAGAAATGGGGGAAGGATGAATGATAGACAGGGACGGAGCGAGTGGCGGGATAGTTTGTCTGGACGAGGACGCCGCTCCACGGATAGATTTGACCCACAGGGGTGTCCTACCTGTCGGAGATGTGGGCAGTGTGGTCACATCGAAAGATTCTGCAGGAGCGAGGAGGCGTTAAACCAGCGACCCCCAAGGACAGAGACCGATCCTCGGGGGAACTGAGTAACCAAGGTCCGGCACCAGAGGAATGGTCCCCACAATATATTGGGAATTGCCCTGTTATAACTATCAAGATTGAGGGGCAAGACATACCTGCTTTGTTAGACACGGGGTCACCTGTTACCAGCATACAGCAGGGACTGTTTAATCGTTACTGGATATCTAAAGGCCCTCTCTCGACTCCTCCGTCCTGGTTAAAATTGCTAGCCAGCAATGGACAAGACATTACATGTGTGGGCTACTGTGACTTGGACCTACAAGTGGGACAAGCAAAAATGTTCAAACAAGGCTGCTTAATTACTAATGTAAATGATCCTCTGGTACCTGCCGTCATTGTGGGCATGAACATTCTAAAATACTGCCCCAAGGATCTGTTTACAGCATTAAAGACTGAACTGTTAAACAATTCCCCCATGGTCCAAAGTGCCTTATGCAAGGCCATTAAAGTCATCCAAGGACAACAGCAGCTCATGAACAACAGTGGGCCTGTGGGTAGAGTAAAGGTGATGGATCGCAAGCCGATCGAGGTGGCACCGAACTCCGAGCTCATTATATGGGGAAAAACCAAGTGTGGCATTCTAGGAAAGCCGTACAATGCCATGGTAGAGTCCTACGCTCATCGGGTAAGGAAAGATATCTTAATAGCCCACGCGTTAGTTACCATTCAGAATGGTCGAGTACCCCTCCAAGTGATGAACCGGATGAATACTCCATCACGTTGTATCGAAATCAGGTAATTGCTACATTGGTCTGGGTTCCCATCATGAACGATAGTTGCAGTATCAGGGATTCCGAGTGTACAGATGAGACTGAACGGAGTGAGAGGAGGCTGGAAGGCAAGAAGGAGTGGCGGACAGAAATTAAAATTGGTGAAGACAGTACTCCAGAGGAGTTAAAGGCCAGAGTGCTTCGGGTGGTACAGCAGAATGCCGAGACCTTCAGTCAAGGAGCACTGGATATCGGAAGGGTCTCCCGGGTTCGACAGACGCCCATCCCATAAAACAAAGGTATCGGCCACTGGCTCCTAGTTTATACCAGCCAGTTCGGGACATGCTGGAAGAGATGGAGGCTGCAGGCGTAGCAAGAAAGAGTTATAGCCCGTGGGCCTCTCCCATCGTTCTAGTTAGGAAGAAAGACGGTACACTCCGGTTCTGTGTAGACTACAGACGGTTAAATCAAGTGACGCACCGGGATGCTTATCCACTTCCAGGAATAGAGGAGTCACTCACCGCTTTGAGACAGGCCACGTACTTCTCCACTCTCGACCTCACCAGTGGATACTGGCAGGTACAAGTAGATCCAGCGGACCAAGAGAAGACCGCTTTCACCACCCCGATGGGCTTGTACGAGTGTGAAAGGATGCCCTTCGGCTTGACTAATGCCCCGGCTACCTTTCAACGCGCCATGGAGCATTGCCTGGGCGATAAAAACTTTCATATTGTTCTCCTGTATCTGGACGATATAATTGTTTACTCCCAGACGTATCACGAACATTTAGAACATTTAAATGAAGTTTTCCAGAAATTGGCTGCCTACGGACTCAAGGTTAAACCTTCAAAATGCCACCTCCTGAAAACACAAGTGAAGTACCTAGGACATATAGTGGGGGCGGAAGGGGTACTCCCAGATCCAGAAAAGACATCTGCGGTACGAGACTGGCCTACTCCGAATAATTTGACAGAGATCCGAAAATTTCTGGGTTTTGTCGGGTACAACCGTCGCTTTATTAAGAATTTTGATCAACTGGCTGCCCCATTACACGAAACCCTTCGAGGGATTTCTAAGTCAAATATGAGAAAAAATTTGCCCGTAGTCTGGACTGAGAGCCAACAACAATCCTTTGAACTCCTTAAGCAGTCACTGATCCAAGCCCCTGTGCTGGCCTACCCCGACTACGACTGTCCTTTTGTATTGTATACCGATGCTAGTCATCAGGGTTTGGGAGCGGTCCTCTCACAGAACCAGCAAGGAACAGAGAGAGTCATCGCTTATGCGAGTCAAAGTTTAAGGAAATCGGAACGTAACAACTCGAATTACAGCTCTTTTAAGTTAGAATTTCTGGCACTCGTGTGGGCTATTACGGAGAGATTCAAAAATTATTTACTGGGGCATACATTCGTGGCTTATACGGATAACAACCCGTTGGCTCGTTTGGATACAGCGCAGTTAGGTGCCCTTGAACAAAGGTGGGCTTCCAGGCTGTCGAACTTTAACTTCCACATCAAATATTGCAGTGGGAATACAACACTAACGCCGATGCCTTGTCTCGTAGACCAGCCCTTGCGGAATGCGAGGAGGAAGTAGATGAGTGGGAGGAGGTGGAGATGCCGGTGTTCCAGGCAATTTTCGCAAGACGGTCCGAGCAGACGAAGGATCAACCGTTGTCCTATGCTAATGTAAGCCAAACCACACAACAGTTCGTGGAGCAAGAGCCAGAAGGCAAATGGAGGCAAATTCAGTCGGAAAGCTCAGTTATTACCGGTCTGAAGGAACTGTTAGTGGCTAATAAGGTGCTTACCAAGGAGGAACGGGGACAGTTCCCACCCAAGTTGATTAAGCTGCTTCGACAGAAACCGAAGTTAAGAATCCAGAAAGGATTACTAGTGCGCTGTAGCACGAACCCACAGACTCACAGTCCAACCACTCAGATAGTGGTACCCAGAGGTCATCAACATAGTCTTTTGCAAGCGTATCATAACGACTCGGGACATTTTGGAGTGCAGAGAACAGAGACCTTTCTGAGGAGACGCTTTTACTGGATCAGAATGTTGGCCGATATTGAGGACTGGTGTTCTCAGTGTTCTAACTGTGCGATGAAGGCACCACCCACGTCCCAACAGCGAGCTCCCTTACATTCTATTGTAACCACTCGACCTCTGGAACTAGTAACAATGGACCATGTGAAACTTGAACACAGCAGCTCAGGCTACCAATATGCACTCACTATAGTGACCACTTTTCAAAATTTATGGTGGCTTCTCCAGTTAAAGATGTGTCTGCACGAGTCGCCGCATTATGGAAGACGTTCATTCGACCGTATGGGTTCCCTGAACGCATACTCACGGACCAGGGTTCCGCCTTCGAATCTGGACTCTTTCAAGAACTTTGTAACCTGTATAAATGCAAAAAGATGAGGACCACTTCTTATCATCCGCAATGCAACGGACTCTGTGAACGAGAAGAAAAGAGGGGGGTCGACTGCGCTAAGATGGGTTTACAAAAAAAAAACATTTTATAACATATAATTCTTAAAAAGAATGGTCAGGTGTATAGTGAAAAGGGGGTTACAATTTATTAAAATAGACACAATTGAACATATAAAAACAACAAATGACAATGACTAAAATGAAATATATAGTCATACATAGTTACATAGTTACATAGTAGGTAAGGCTGAAAAAAGACTTGCGTCCATCTAGTTCAACCTGGTATAGATATCCATTGCTGATTTGGTAGGTTCTGGTATTTTACAGACAAATTATATTTCTTATTTGTACCCATGGATGTTTTTCTCCAGTAAATGTTTGTCCAACTTTGCCTTGAACGCATTTAATGAGCCAGCCGTTACCACCTCTCTGGGAAGAGAGTTCCAGAGTTTGACTGTTCTGACCGTAAAGAAATTCTTTCTACTAGCTGAATGAAATCTTTTTTCTTCTAATCTATACTCATGCCCTCGCGTCCTAGATTCCTTTCTAGTAGAAAAGAGGGTACGTGACAGTTCCTTATATTGGCCCTTGATATACTTGTACATGTTGAGCATGTCCCCCCTTAAACGTCTCTTTTCTAATGTAAATAGTCCCAAATTGCTTAATCTCTCCCCGTAGCTTAAATTCTCTATTCCCCTAATAAGCTTTGTTGCTCGCCTTTGGACTTTTTCTAATTCTATGATGTCCTTTTTATAGTGTGGGGCCCAGAACTGTACTCCGTACTCTAGGTAAGGTCTCACCAATGCTTTATATAGTGGCATAATTACCCTTGAGTCCCTATTTTCCATTCCCCTCTTAATACATGCCAGAATTTTGTTGGCCTTTTTTGTAGCTACATTACAATGGGCACTACATCCTAGTTTGCTGTCTATTTGGACTCCTAGATCCTTTTCAAGTATGGAATTACCCAGTTCCTCTCCGCTAAGGTTGTAACTTGCACACTGGTTGTGTCTCCCAAGGTGCATAACCTTACATTTATCTACATTGAACCTCATCTTCCATTTTTTTGCCCACTCATCTAGAATTGCAAGATCATTTTGAAGCATGGTGACATCTTCTGATTATTTGATGACTTTGCTAAGTTTTGTATCGTCCGCAAAGATGGATACATTGCTGAGTAACCCTATCCCAATATCGTTAATAAAAATGTTAAACAAAATGGGCCCCAAAACCGAACCCTGGGGCACTCCACTTAGTACCGGTATCATATCTTATACGGCACCATTCACAACCACTCTTTGTTCTCTATTACATAGCCAATTCCCTACCCATCTGCAGATATTTTCACCCAATCCTAGGTTCTCCATTTTATTAATCAATCTCTTGTGTGGGACAGTATCAAATGCTTTAGCGAAATCTAGGAAAATCACATCTACAGCATTTCCATTATCGAGGTTTTTACTAACCTCTTCATAGAACCCTAGTAGATTAGTTTGGCATGAACGATTTTTCACAAACCCATGTTGGTTAGCACTGAGTAGACTGTGATGATCTAAATATTTCTGGATACCATCCCTTAAAAATCCTTCAAATAGTTTACCCACAATTGATGTTAAACTAACGGGTCTGTAATTAGCGGGATCTTCATTTTTTCCTTTTTTGAATATTGGCACTACCTCTGCTATTCTCCAATCTTTTGGTACTATACCTGACGATAGTGACTTGCTAAAGATATAATGTAGGGGGGTAGCTAGTTCATCCCTTAATTCCATTAATACCCTTGGATGAATCCCATCTGGCCCTGGTGATTTATTTGTTTTGAGTTTGCTTAGCCTCAGTATTATTTCCTTCGGCGTGAAATCCATAATGAGATCTGGCTTATTTGTCCCGTTTGTGGTAAATGTTCGTTCCACAGTCTGCTCTCCCTTAGTAAATACTGATGAGAAGAACTCATTTAATAGTTTTGCTTTTCCCTTCTCCTCAGTAACACTTTTTCCACTAGTATCAGTTAGTGGGCCTATGTTTTCCTTAATTAAACGTTTACTATTTATGTATTTAAAAAACTTCTTTGGGTTGGTTTTGCTTTCAGTGGCTATGCACTCTTCATATAATATTTTAGCTGCTTTGATTACCCCTTTACAAGTTTTGTTTGATTCTTTGTATTTTGCGAACGCCTCCTCATTCAAGTTATTTTTATAGAATTTAAAGGCTCTGGTTTTATTGTTGATAGCTGACCTTACTTCTTTGTCCAACCATGGTGGCTTTTTTTTGTTGAATTTACCTTTAGTTACTTTAGGAATGTATTCAATAGTTAGTGAATCAAGCACCTTTTTTAGAGTATCCCACATTTCCTCTGCATTTTTTCCCTCCATAACCGTTTTCCACCCAATTCCTGTTAGGGCTTCCCTGAATAATTCAAAGTTCGCTTTTCTGAAGTTTAGTATTTTTGCAGATCCTTTTTTATGTAATTTACTGAAGTTGATTTCCAGTGAAACCATATTGTGATCACTGTTCCCTAATTGTTCAATTACTTTTGTGTTTGAAACTAAGTCTGTGTTATTTGTTAAAACTAAGTCCAAGAGTGCCTCATCACGAGTTGGAGTTTCCACCGTTTGTGTAATAAACTGGTCTTTAAGTATGCTTAAGAACCCATTGCTTCTTGCGGATTTACCTGTTTCGTTTTCCCAATCAATGTCGGGTAAATTAAAATCCCCCATAATTAATGCCTGACCCTGATTTGATGCTTGTTTGATTTGGTTTAAAAGAAGAGACTCTTCCCTTTCGTTTATATTTGGTGGTCTATAGCATACCCCTATTATAAATTTGTTGTTTGTTTTTTTATTATTGTCGGTTATCTCTGCCCACACTGTCTCCGAGTTGTCGTCTTCCAGGTCTGTGCTCATATTTTTCTCACATGATGTTAAGTTATTATTTACATATAGGCACACACCCCCGCCCCTTCTATTTTCCCTGTCTTTCCTGTAGAGTGTATATCCCTCCATGTTTAATGCCCAGTCATGCGACTCATTACACCATGTTTCTGTAATACCAATGATGTCGTAGTCGTCCCTACTGATCACCGTTTCTAGCTCCCCGAGTCACCCTTGGATTTGCGACTGTCCAGTCCACTGGATTATTTGTGGAAAAAAGGACTTAGATTTGTAATCCACTCAAGCAATTTATGAAGAAGGATGATTTTACATCGAATGATGGTGTCGAACTGCAGTGGAACCGGTGGGAGGGAAGGTACCTCAGAATTTGTGGGGGGCCAATTCACTTTATCTGAGGGAAATTCAGATGGATGGTAGCCTTCTCATTGTTGGAAAATAATTTTTCACTCACAAGGAGCACTGAGTGCCTTCCTTGATATTACCGGGCTGTTATTAGGGGGTAGCGTACCTCCAAAAGATTGTTTTCGCCTCGGATAGGTGGAAGGTCCAGGTGTTAATTCCTGTTGGTGGAAGTATAACTTGAGGAAGGCAGTAGTCCCACTGGAAGATGGAATGATTTTTTCCGGCTGCAGGTAGTAATAATGAATGGGGTTCGATGTTGGTAGTAGCAAATCTGTAGGGTGACTGGGGTCATCTGTTTGCACCTACGCGTTTCGCTGCTACACAGCAGCTTTTTCAAGGTGACTTGCACTGTAAAGTACCTGGGTTTAAATACCCTATACACTAATTAGCATCACATACACCTGACTGTAATTACAAACCTAAACAGTACGGTTATTTAAAAAACACATTGCACACATAAAGATTACATTATAAGGAGACAGACCTATTATCATAGACATTTTATATCATAAAATTCAGCGCATTACCACCGGAGAAGGTATACTTTGGCTCCGATGTGGGGATCGTAAATCCGGAAGTATGGATAAAGCCATACTTCCGGCAGTTGGAACGCAAGCCACCGGATGTTACACGGGGCTAAGTTTTACGCTAGCGTCTTCTTCATGTCAGCGCTTGTATAGCGCATCATGGACGGAGACCGGGGGTTACGTGTCCCCGGATGTTTGGGACGGAAGCAGTTTCATATGGAACGCACAGTTACTAAGCTTCCTGTATATTGACACGCATACATTGCGTTAGTGACAATTTCGGAAAATCCTTAATCAGAGATTCAAAAGAAACCAAATTCAGTGGTTTACACTCGTTTTTTTAAAAGTATATGGGGAAACATTCTTGGAAAGATTACTATTATCTCTTTCTTCTTTGTATTTTTCCGTATCTTTCATTTATTCCATAGCAACCAGACTTGTATATACACTTAATAGTGTTTGCACCGATAGAAAGCAGAATAGTAAGAATATATAGAAAAAATATATATGTATAATGATGGAAAATGTATATTTATGTATACATATATGTAAAATACAATAAAAAAATGTTAAAAACACAACAATCAATTTGTGGTAATGAGAGTACAATAGTGTACCATACTGTGATAGATTGATTATGGGCTAACGTTTGACAGTACCAAGAATTACATATATAGAGAATTCATATATTATAACACAATACACATTGTTTTTGTATTCATTTTAGTTTTTATACTGAAAAATGATGTTAAGTTATATACGCTGTTGTGGAGGAAAATCATATATAGAACAGAGGATATAAGATATTATATTAAGGAGGATTTTACATCATAATGTTAGGATTAGGGAACTACAAGTAACAGAATCTTTTAGGGTATGATAAGGAAGGAGAGAGAGGGGGGGGAGGGGGGAGGGAAGGAATGAACGAATAACTAATTTCAGATAATTATATTTAATTCAATAGCTTCATTTAGACCTTCTGGGTGGACCGATTGCATCTTAAACATCCAGTATACTTCTTGTTTACATAGTTTCTTAAACCGATCACCCCCCCTGATGGTATGGGGGATATGTTCTATGCCTATCAAGCTGATTCCTTTCGGATTGCCCTGATGTTTTTCCGAAAAATGTCTAGAGACGCTATGTGTAGATATTTGCTTTAGAATGTTGCGTCTATGTTCACAGAATCTGATCTTAAGTTTTCTGGTTGTTCGCCCAATATATTTCAGGCCGCATGGGCAGGTCAACATGTAGATAGTGAAGTCTGAGTTACAGTTTATATCATTTTTTATTGGATGTGTGTTCCCGTCACTGTCTGTTATTTGTGTATTTGATTTGTGAGGTATGTATGCACAGGTTGTGCATCTCGTGCTCCCACATCTGAAGAATCCCTTAGGGAAAGGGTTTAGCCACATCTCAGGTGTTTCTTTTTTTGTTTTTATTATTAAAGATTTTTCCTCGTCAGTTTTCATGATAAAACTGGGTGCCAGGAAGTTCTTTAAGGTTCTATTTCTTTTGAAAACAAACATGGGTTTTTCTGGCAATAGGTCTGATAAAAGAGGTTCTTGTTTTAATATGCTATAGTTTTTTCGTATTATTTTTTGTATTTTGGAAGAATGGTTATTGTATGTTGATACAAAAGCCATTTTGTACTTGTTTTGTTCGTTGTTAATTGTAAGGGTTTTGGGTAACTGGCAAGGGCAGGGTGTCTGTTTTTTCTCTAGGATTTTACTTCTGTCTAGAGATCTGACTTCTTTAAGTGCCTTTTCTAGTAAAGGCTTTGGGTAACCTCGAGATTCAAAAGACTTCATCATTTCTCTCGCCTGATTTTCAAAGATGTTTATGTCTGAGCAGTTATGAAACAGGCGGAGAAACTGGCCCCTTGGAATTCCTTTTTTCCAAGGAATGTGGTGGGCACTCTTATAGTGCAAGTAGGCCGCTGAGCCTACTTCTTTTGTATAATTGGAAGTGGTAATAGTATCACCACAAGCTTCCAGAGTCACATCCAGGTAGGAAATGCGGTTAGGGTGAAGGGTGTGGGTGAAGTGGAGGTTATAAGAATTATTATTAAGGTGATCAACAAAATTAAGTGCTGTTTGTGAATCACCATCCCAAATAATAAACAGATCATCTATATAACGGCCATAGAGGACCAGGTTTGCTGAGAAGTGGCTATTCCATATTAGTTCTTGTTCCACCTCGCCCATGTACAAATTAGCATAACTGGGCGCGAACCTGGTCCCCATGGCCGTCCCCATCACCTGTAAAAAGAAAGTATTCTGAAACAAAAAATAATTGTGCTGTAAAATATAAAGAATGGAATCAGTGAGAAACCTCTTGTGTCTGGCACCCAGGTCTCCATCATTATCTAAACGTCTTGCAATAACTTGAGTTCCCAGTTCATGGGGAATATTTGAATATAAGCTAGTGATATCCAAAGTTAGGAACGAATATGATTCCCTCCATTGGATATCTTGTATAAGTTGGAGAAAATGGGTTGTGTCTTTGATGTGGGACCTGAGGGTAGACACTCGAGGTTGTAAGTAAGAGTCAACGTAGAAAGAAAGATTAGAAGAAAGAGAATTGATACCTGAGATAATGGGACGCCCTGGGTGTGCAGTGAGGGACTTGTGTATTTTTGACTCTGTGAACGAGCCAATCAGACACTCATTCGGATGCTTCGAGCACTTCCGTCGACAGACCGGAATGGATGGCCTGCTGTGCTGCCAGAGCTTGTATACTTGTACAACAACTCCGTGCACAGTTCCACCGGATATACTCCCTTCTATCTAATGTTTGGACGGGAAGGGAGGTTACCAGCAGACATACAGGTAGAGCTTCCCTGGGATATGATGACGGAGGAGGTAGGCCAAAGTCCATGGGTACAGGCACACAAAGAGCGGTTACAGGTGGCTTATCGGGCAGTGCGGGACAATATGAAACAAGCTCAGCAGAGACAAACGGAACAATATAATGCTGACGCCAAAGCTGAACCCTTACAAATCGGGGATTTTGTCTGGAGGAGGAAGAATCGCCGCCAGACTAAATTGGAACCCTTCTGGGAGCGTGAGCCATACCAAGTTGTTAGCATACCATATCCAGAAGTGGATACATACGAAATATCCAGACCCGGGGTGAGAGGAGTCTGGATGGTACATCGCAGCCAACTAAAGAAGTATTCTGGGTGTCTGACTTCGATGGGAGAAGTACCACCAACCGAGGAAAGTACAGAAGAACCTGCAACAACCATGTCAGGTGCTGTCCAACAACCATGGGCCACCTTTGATCACCTGATGATGTTATTTTGGCCTATGCGGGGTGGAGTTCATACGATTAAGGACTCCGATTCGGCTATGGTAGTCAAAGAAGTTGAAGGTGACGTTCAGATTCGAACATGTGAGGGCCATAAGACAGAAAAGGGAACGACAAGTGTAGAATCTGGTCCAAAAGGGGGCCCTGAACTCCGCCACTCCGAAAGAAGTACTAAGGGAGTTGTACTCGTTAGGTACCGGGACTAAAATTAGAGTCTCATTAACGTGTAAAGTATGTAGTCATGCATGAGGACATGTTCTGTTTAAGAGGGGAAGAATGTGACAGCCTACCCTAGTCACTATAAATGTTATATTATTATAGTTAGGTTTGGTAGATAGAGACTTTGTTGAAAGGGGACTTTATACCCTGCTTGCCGTGCCAGGTGCAGAGACTGGGGCACCGCTAGCAGCATTTCACCTTCAGGCTACCGGACCCCTTTTGAGCATTGTACGTTACAGGCTGAACTAATAAAGTTGCCTGGAGCGCGCTGGAGGGGCTGAACGACGGCTAGGCACGAGAGAAAAGGTTTAACAGCGCTGACCATTAAAGGCTGTGGCGCAGTCGTCCCGGAGCAGTGAAAGGGAGAGGAGCTGAGGGAAAGCGCAGGATTAAGAGAACTAGAGAGTCGGTACTTACCTTGGTGCCGGTGCCGGTTCCGGAGCCGAGATCCCGGTGTGTGGAGAGGCATCTGAGAGAACGGTCGTCGCCGAGGGTCCAGTCGCGGGCTTCTGTGAAGGAGGCTGTGAGAGACCTGCAGTAGAAATCCTTACTGCATCATCAGGAAGGCCGGACTTGGCAGCGTCACCGCCTAGGAAAGAAACAGGGGAGTGGTGAGTGCAAATCCCACCCCGCCCAGCCAACCTTTGCCTTCATAAGTTCCCCCATATCCCTGTCACTCAAAGTGACTGTATTAGGGGAAGGGCGAAACCCAACCAATCGGGTCAGGGGAGGCCTTAGGGGAGAAACTATCTTCATTGCAGTATAAAATTGGATAGAGTATCTAGACATACAGAAACAGTAGTAAGGAGCACAGGGCTAAACCCGATGGGAGAACATCAGGGGACGCCCCCTACTGGTCAGTGCTGACTATACAGAGCTACTAGATATATTCATGTCCAAACAGGAGCCGTATTAGTAACTGGAAGAGCAAGGAAAGGAGGGTTAAACCCGGCTAGGTGCCAGGGGAAGCCCAGAACAGTCTATCTTTCGCTAGGGAGTCAGTGAGTACTAAACAGTAAGAACAAGAGTGTCTGATATATTATTATCCCAAAGCGGCAGGCAGTGAAGAGTTAATAGTATCTAGTGTAATAAGGACTCTACGCTAGAGAAATCAGGACACAGCAGAACTTACTATACTATTGCTATGCAGAGAGGTTTATAGCAATTCAGGGATAGAGAACTATTAATTCTGAGCCGGGTATGTCCACGGCTGTAACTGAAAGGTATATTGTTCTAGATTCTAGTGTTACCTTGTATATAATTGCAATGTTGTGTTTGGCAGCTTTATGATGTGTGCAACTTCAGGAGATAATCTGTAATAGAGTTAGACAGACCAGTTGAGTTCTTCATAAGAAGTCACCTACATTATTGCGCAATAATACTGCAGTAGGTTCCCGTAAACAGATAGTGAAAGGCCTATTATTTCTTAATACTGTTTAGTTAAGTAATTGTATTGTTTTGATGCATTGAAAACACTCAGGTAAGGTTGAGTACTGGTGCTGAATAAGGAGAAGGTGGAAGAGGAAAGGAGCAGTGCACGTTCCGGCATAATAAAATCCTGAGTGTGTTATTTGTTAAATCCGTTACTGTTGACTTGCATGTCTCATATTGTTTATATTCTTGGATCAGAGGTGATCCGCTAACCGCATGAAATAAAATTCAAGTATTTATTTAGTCTCCATGTGATTATACCTAGAAGAAGAACAAGGCGAAGGTAATTAAGTTATCTCACCTGTACTTACTTCAGTTAAGAAGGTGACACTAGTAGACAGTCTGTGGGGACCTGCTGCATCTTGAGTCTTTGACGTTGCGGAGGTAAAACCTTTTTCTCTCAATAGTAGACCTTATATTTAACATCTAAATGATAGTTCTTGTTGATTTGGTTGTTTCATTGGTCAAAGCCTTATTTTGCATTGTTTTATTATTTTCCTAACAAATTTGAAAGTACCTTTTTTTGTATCACTTATCATTTTTGGTCCAAATATGGGCTTGGTATGTAAAAATATTTTTTTTTATCAAACATATTTGTTTGATACATTTTTCTTTCATTGTTGGGATATTTACTGCACATGTGTGTGTGAACTAACATAATACAAATAACAAGGATATTCAAGATAAAAGATATCTTTACATGAACATATCCAGTTTTCCTACCGTGAGTGTGGTATGCTACCAGTTTTTAGGAAAAACTTGGGAAAGATACCTTTTATGGGCCTTCATCCCTCAGTTTGAATGAGAGTGGGGGTATGCTAACCTTTGGTATATTTTTTTTATGCTAATCTTACCTTTCTCTAAAATTAATTGAAAAAGTGGGGTGCTTATTTTTCCTCCACTTAATAGAATTTAGAACCCTAAATTAGGAGTTTCTTAGTTTTCTTATACATAATTTCCCTTTTTTGGGGGGGGATATGATAAACCTGCTTTAAAATTATGAGACCCCTGGCAAAAAGTTGACACAATATAAAAGATACCTTTATGGGAGTTCTACAAAATTCCTGATAGTGAATGTAGTACGTTCTTCCTGCATTCTTGACTATTTTGCGCACCTAAAAGAAACCTTTACGTTCTTTGTTTCACTTTATGATATGTGAGGTATGTTCCCTGAAGCTCACCCTTGGTGGAGGTAAAAATATCTTTACAGAAGAGTAAAATAAGCATTTCAACACTTACTCTTTTTAATTAATGTGAGAGCTGGGCAGTGGCGTAACTACAATTGGGGTGCCCCCCTCGCCACTGAAATGTGTGCGCCCCATCCCCCCCCCTCCTACTCCCCACTCACTCGCACTTACCCCCTCTTATGCCACGACAATCCCTTGCGGTCCTGGGCCGGCTTCATGGACCTTCTGCTATCTTCAGTCCTGGTGCTCCTGCTCCTCTCTCTGATTATCACATCCATTACAGCAGACCGTTATTTAGGATGCAAGAGGAGGTCACTGCCTCCTCTAGCATCCTTAATAACTGTCTGCTGTGAATGGGGCAGTTATTTTACAGGACGAGCACCGGGACTCAGGCACTGCAGGCATCAGAGATTCGGCGGCAGCAATAGCTTCCTCAGACCCCGCGGCGCCGAAACTTCCCTAGCGCCTCCAAGCAACTGCGGGGTCTGCAAAGCTATTGCTACGCCACTGGAGCTGGGTACACCTCTTTTCACTTAAACACAAGAAAAACGAATACTTCTACAAGCTACCTTTCAATTGACTTTATTTTGTCTTATAACAATACAGTACTACACAATGTACAGTATGTCTTACATTTTATTTACATATTCCAGACCACTTTAACAGATTGCTCAATTTCATGCCAAGACTTGTTGGGACAACCAGCACTAATCAGATCTAACAAGGATGTAGTGACCTTTCTCTTGACATATGAAAGGAAAGTATCTGGATAACTTATTCACAAACTTTAGGGCACACATTTTTTTGCAACACGGTTTGTTACTCACTGTAATTGTGATCACCATTGATTGTTTAAGTCTAATGCTGATGATTGCTTTTCTTTTAAAAAAATCCTTCATTGCTTTTAGACCTAATGATGCAATGTGGTTTGTATAATATGCTCAAATGCGCCCTTCCCAGCAGTCTGTTTCCTCCTTCCTGCTAGTTCAATCCTCTAGCTGTGAAATATGGAAGCAAAAAGGGGGTATGGATGGGGGATCACAGATACAATGCCATACAATGCAATGTGATGCGATCAAAAATTGTATAAGCACCCTAATGGGTGCTTACAATGTGAAATGCCCCCCCACGCCACCCCCCCCCCACTATAAACGTGAAACCGAAGCGTGGCGAGCGCAGGGAGCCCGCGAGGGGTGGCGGTACGCGTCCTCCGACCTTTTCATATCCCCACTATCCACGTCGGCGTGGAGTTGAGAATAGAAAGTGTGGCGAGCGCAGCGAGCCACCGAGCCCGAAGCGTGGCGAGCGGACGCGGATACCTTCACAAGTATCGGCGTCCCCTCGCGGGCTTCACAGGTATCTGCGTCCCCTCGCGGGGCTCGCTGCGCTCGCCACGCTTCAGGCTTGGTGGCTCACTGCGCTCGCCACACTTTCTATTCTCAACTCCACACCGACGTGGATAGTGGGGATATGGAAAGGTCGGAGGACGCGTACCGCCGCCCCTCGCAGGCTCGCTGCGCTCGCCACGCTTCGGGTTCACGTTTATAGTGGGGGGGGTGGCGTGGGGGTGCATTTAACATTGTAATCACCCATTTGGGTGCTTAAAAGCACCCTTTAGGGTGCTTATACAATGTTTCATCCCATAGGGGGCAAAAATCGCATCGCATGCCATCGGGTGCATGGCATGCGATGCGATAAAAACATTGCGTGATGTATTGTACATCGGGGGCGCCGCTATAATACACAAGTACCGATAAAAAAATTAAAAGATAGGGTGACCACATCCACCCGCTGCCGCGAGCTTTCAGAAATTTGGCCTCTTTCTCCTTCTTCCTCTGCCGCTCTGTCTTGCGCTCTCTCTGCACGGCACTTTCCTCCTCTCCTGACCCTTCATGGTCAGACTCCTCCACCACCCCCTAACACAGCTCATGGAGTTCGCTTTCCTCTGTGGACATACATGATCGAGTAAAACACTGATCGATGGCTGGGTGCAGAATCGCCATTGATGGCAACCATCTGTGGTGTCTGCACCAATGGCCATCCCTAGCAGCAGCAGCCGCCTTGTTATTCTTTCACTTGCAGTCGCAGCACTGTACTCAGTCTCCAGAGTTAGTACATCTCAGCTGCCAGTGCTGAGATCAGACAAATGCATTGTCATTAAAACAAAACTGAAAGTAAAAGAACGACAGTTCACCTTTTTGGGACGGCGGCGGCTCCCTCTGTCTTTTATTGGATCCGTCCAAAAGACCCGCTTCGTTCGTGAACGACCCATCTCTAGACTGCACTGAAGCATGCTGTGAGAGCTAGTAGCTCTAAAGGCAGAGTCAGCAGTGTGCTGCTGAGAAAGTAAGTGAGCATGTTACAGCCGTGAGCAGCAGTGTGTAGAGTGATGCAGGACAGACCATGCGGAGCAGTGTTTGGCACCATACCAGCACAGAGGGCGAGATGTATCAAATTGAAAATGCGGTAAAACCTTGGTTTTACCGCATTTTCCAATGTATCAAAAATGATACCGCAGTGTAGGGTATCGCCACCTTTGGGTGGCGATACCCTATAGAAGCCTATGGGCTTCTTTTCGCCGCCCGCCGACGTCGACGCAAACCCGCCGCCTCGCCGACCCCCCCCTCTCGCTTACCTTGCCTGAAGGGTCCTCCTGGACCCTGGAAGGTAAACCCCTCCTCCCCCTAGTGACGCAGCCGGACTTCCTTCCGGCTGCAGGGGGGAGGAGGAGGCGGCTGGGAGGTGACGGAGACCCCTGCACACCACATTCCAGGTATCGCGGTGTCTGTATTACAGTGCCTGGGAATAGCCCCATCTAGTGAATGAACTTGGATATACAGCTCTCATTGCTTTGTGTACTGTAAACCATTGGAGTACAGTTAATTATTTCTTGTTGAGCTACAAAGACAGTTCATTTGCCTTCTATTACACCACAAGGATTATTTCACCACTACCTCGGCCAGGAATTCCTTTCATTGTTCACGGAACTAAACCTTATTAAACGTGGGTTTTATATATATTTGCATATATATCCCAATTCAATTACCCGTGACTAAACCATTGGGATTTGTTGCTAAACCTGGGCTCAGGCAAGACTGGGACAACTCAGTATTATGTTTGCCTTCTTGCAATGGTTAGATGTTATTAGCCAGAATAGAAATAGTTAATCTGGTACTTATGTAATATCTGGGCTCCCGTTTTTCTTATGAGACCGCGTCCCCTCGCGGGGCTCGCTGCGCTCGCCACGCTTCGGGCACGGTGGCTCGCTGCGCTCGCCACACTATATAAAATCATCTCCATGCGTAGTTGGATAGTAGGGGTATGAAAAAATGGGGTGCATTTAACATGGGAGCCCAGATAATACATAAGTACCGTTAATCTTTGTTTTACTTTGTCTAACTTTGCTGGGTTATCTGGTGTATTGGATATGCATCACAGTATATGTGAAATGTATAACTTGCTTTATCTGTGCACAATTGATTGACATTTATGAGTATCCACATTGCGGGTAGTGTCCTTTCCCCTTGTTAATAGTTCAATCAAACGGCTTCAAGTTGAGGTCTTTAACCCACAATATCGCAGACTTTGCCTGTATTCCGTTTACCTCTCTGATGACCAGCAAAGGATTCTCTGTGGGCAGAGTTGTCACGATCACCCAGGAGAAGGAGAGTTTCTGCATTAACGACCGGTTAGTACATTTCTATACACTTACCCCATACCGTAGTGAGGCGGATATTACACATCTCTAGACATCATGTACATTTAGACAAGGGGGTAGGGGAAGTTTTGTCTGGAATGGTCCAAACATTTGTGGACCAGTGCACCCATTTCCTTAATTCTTACCCTTCAGAGTCCCACATTGGCAGCAGCAGCACTGCAGAAACCACTGTAAAATGGAACTGCTAACATTTTCCTGGTATACTGCACATCACTGGGAAAATGGCCACTGCAACATTTTCCCACAGACCTGTGCATGCACACTAGACTGGGACAGTGCTATTATCTCTTACTGACAATAGTGCTAGAGTGAATTGCTCTGCCAACTAGAGAGGAGGGGCCTGTGGTTCAGGTGTACAATGTTTCTTAGTGCAATCCTAGAAATTAACTAGCATTTCTTCTGTTCCTCCCTTCTTCTTCATAAATAATATAAGGACTTAGGAAAGATAATATCCATATTAATACCAATACAGTTTTAGTCACATCTTTTCTGTGGTTTCATTACAAGCTGTACCTGCAGGGCTTATTTATTTTGCCAGTGTTTATACCTCATATAACTATAAGTAGGTGAGGTTAAGGTTACTACAAAGGGTTATGCAATGTTAGTGTCTTCAGAAGAAAATATAGGTGTCTCCACCTCTCTAATACCTAATGCGTTAAGCTGGTTAAGACTGTCTGTGCAGGGACACATTCACCTTGCACAGTGGCAGAAATGCTGATGGTAAAGAGAACATGAGCAACTGTATATTCTAAATGGAATGACTGAAAGAAAACATTATTGTCCTACTATCTAACATTTAAATATTTAGCAAATATCAACTCTAAGTGGGTCTTGCCTTCTGTTCTGTAAGCTACAGTAGGAAATATTATTTGGCAAACCCTTGAGGCATTCAGTAAGAAATACAGAAATGGCTTTCATGTTGAAAGCTATGATGGGATCTTCCATGAAGAATTTGGGGAATAATCTTGGGGGAGAAACAGAGGCAAATGAAAATTCAGATGGGAAAGAGACTGCACAGTCCAAGGGTATGACACGAGAAGAATTTGAGGAGTACCAGAGACAGCTGGTGGAAGAAAAGTAAGTGTTTCTCACTCACTAACAAAATGTGGAGGAAATATATAATCGGCTTATATTTGTTTTTATATATATTAATATATATATATATATATATATATATATATATATATATATTACCATTATATTGTGAAAAACTTCATTGTCCTAAATAATATAAAGCACATGATTATATAAACTGATGAGATGTTTGTGCATCACTTATATTTTGCATATAAAGTATCTGTTAAACAAGGCGAATAGGGATAAACAATATAATTTTAAGACACATTTCCCTTCAAACTTTGCAAAAAGTACAAAGTACAAAGTGGAAGTAAATACACACTTTATTATATCTAATAAGAAAAGCAAAAAAAGACAGAATATGACCAAAAATAAGTTCCATAGAGAAAATAAATAAGTTAGGGGGGGGGGGGGGTTACTGGGGTTCTAAGTAAGTATTCCTTAGAATAGTTTTAAAATACAATTAGCTTGAAATAGTGAGCTAAGGATTGCCAGCAAGGGATTTATATCTATAGAGTTTCAAAGAAAAGTAGCCATGGAGACCAGATCAGCGAGTCGGTCTGAAATCTATCAGGATATGATACATTTGCAACCTTTCAAACCAATTTTGTAGTAGTTTTGTAGTAGAAGTCGATTCCAACATACTTGTATACCAGCCTTTGTATAACGGTTTGTGCATTACTTTATAGTAACCAAATATGTGATGTCCTAGGAAAGTTTGTCTGCAGAGATATTAATATGTTATTTTTGCACTGATATCACAGTATTGTGTGCACATAGGATAGAACGGGATAATGCCTTTGCACACAAGAAAGCAGAGAGGGCATCAGTCAGAATGCACATGAGAGACAAGTACAGACTTCGACAGGTAGGAATATATATATGTGTCTGTCCATGCAAAACTGTGTGTTTAATGTAAAAACTAAATAAAAGATTATGGGCCATATGTGTCAATAATTGGTTGTCTTATCTCCGTTATTCACAGCATATGCCTTCCAATTTAATTTCAGAAACAGGAGCTCTAAAAGGAGCCCATGCCTATGATGCATTACAAGTTATTGCAATAAAGGTCCCTTCACTGTTCTATTGGGACCCATGTCCCATGCATGCTATTGAGAACATGCACTTGTGCCCTGTGGCCACACATGTGCAGCGGCCATTGCAAGGGAGTATTCCAGGAAGGTTTTTATGGGGTCTACGATACTGTCAGTCGGGAATGAAGGGACCATGTTAGATATATCAGCCCGTCGTTCATACATTGGGGTGATAAATAATATTTTTGAGTAACCTCTGAAAACAAGTGTTCTAGGGCAGTGGTTTCCAACCTTTGTCCTCAAGTACCCCTAACGGTTCAGGTTTTACAAGTCAACCAACCATGATTCACTGTGTATTACCAACTGTCACATTTTAAAAATCCACAGGTGACCTAGAAAATGTGAACTATTAGGGCTGGGGTCCTCAAACTATTTTGCCCTGGGACCCCATAAGACAATAAAAATTAATTACATGACCCCAGAAAGTTATTGCATCACATTTGTAGGCAGCAGACAGCACATACATGGCAGCATTGTGGAGGCACAAAATGATGGGAGGAGTCTAAAATAACAGACAATTCAACAGATTTTTCAGACTCCTTGAATCACTGACTGAGATTAGAAAAGTCTGAGAAGGACAGGACCCACTTTGGGAACAGGACCCACAGTTTGAGAACTTCTGTATAAAGGTACCCATACACGTTACAATTATTGTATAAAATATTGTATACAATATCGCATCTCAGCGCATCTCGGTTTTGCGATGAGATCAGATGAGATCTAGTACAAAAAGTATGTGCAGCACATACTTTTTGTACTAGATCTCATCTCATCTGATCTCATCGCAAAACCGAGATGCGATGAGATGCGATATTGTATACAATATTGTATACAATAATTATAACGTGTATGTACACCTTTAGGGGGTACTTGAGGACTGGAGTTGGGTATCCACTGATCTAATGCATCTATATACAGTATGCCTCATGTATTGAATGATAAATAGGTCCCTTTATTTGTTACAAGTTACAACAGAATGATTAAAAAGCTTGCAATCTATGTAATTATTTCTGAAATTCGGAAAGATACACTATTCTTAATGTGAACAAATTGGTATAACTACATTTGCAATTGTATCTTATTCTGCTGCCTACTTGTGTGAATACATCGATGGCATACTGCAGTGCTTTGAAGGTTTCCTTAGGAGTCTGTTGATACATTAGAGGACTTTTTTACTGAGGAAGAAGTGGATTTAGCATTTTCACAGTTCTCAAATGGTTAAGCCCATTAAGGTTTAGAAAAGTTTTTTCGTTCTGCAATTAAAGTCTACGTATATTGTAATAACTTTTTGGAAATAAGATTTATCTCCTTTCTTGTCTAAGTTCTTTACTGTAAGCTTGGGAATCTCATTACTAATTTCAAATGTAAAAATTCTTGATAAGTTCCATTCAGTGTGCCTCAGTATGAAAATAACTCAATGTATGCATCTAGATCAAACAGAGATTATGCTGTTAAATTGATCACCAGTCAGCTGGGGTGAGCTTCGGTAACTTCTTTCATTCCTGCCCACCTTTTCTCATCTCCTTTAATTTATTGTGCAGCAGCTGGATCTGCATTTGCTGTGCTTTACTTTGAGCTTGCTGCCCTTTATACAACACCTGAATCTGAGCTTGCTACCCCTGTATCTGGGATTACTGTTTATTAGCCAGATGCTGCTGTCCTGCAGCCATCTACTGCTGCCCATCTGCCAGTTCAGCAAACTTTTTCAGCACTTTCGCCATAGTACCCTGCGATTCTTCCTTGTTGGCAAACTTAGGAGGGTTAATATTGTCACGTCTGACGGGTGACTTTGAACTGAAGCTGGAGTGTAATGGAAGCTATTGTAGTTTCTTTGATGAGTTTAGACTACATATAGGACCACTAGGGAAAGTGGAGGCACCCCTTACAGGAGCATAGATGAATTCTCTGGAAAAGAGGATTGCGCGCACTCAGTGTTGGTCAGAAACCGGAGCGCTGCAGGATTGAAGGTGACAGCAAGCAGGGAGAAGCATCTAGATGGTAAATAAGTATTTCTCAAACCCTGAGTCATGACAAATATAATGTGCCAGATTCACACAAGAGATTCTAATTCTCTGGCCACTTAAACACATATCAACAATCTGTTTTGGTACGGTTGCACTAAGGCTGGCTATAAAGGCCCAGGGCCGTTTCTAGAGGCGGACAAGCCGTGCAGCAGCCCGGGGCGCCGCACGGCTTGTCCGCCTCTGTTTGACAGCCGGGGCGCCCTGCAGCTTCCCCAATGCCGCAGCTGCCGCAGCCGCCTCCTCCCCGGCGTCCACACACAAGCAGAGGGAGGGGAGGGGAACGCATCGCGCGTCTGTCCCTCCCCCTCGCTTAGTGTGTTACTGGGCTGTCAGCCTATCAGCGCTCGCGGGCTGGCAGCCAATAAGGAGCCAGCCCGCGGGGTATGAATGGCTGATGGGCGACGGCTCAGGACAGACAAGTACACACTACACTGAAGGGGAAGGAAAGAAGCGCAATGCGCTCCGCTCCCCTCCCCAAGGAATCAGCGCTGCAGCAGCAGAGGCAGAGGCGATGGCACAGGGGGAGACACAGAAACAGTGAGTTTGGCACTGTGGGGGCATAGATCTATGGCACTGTTGAGGCATATTTGGCACTGTGGGGGCATACATCTGTGGCACTGTGGGGGCATATTTGGCACTGTGGGGGCATATGTTTGGCACTGTGGGGGCATATGTTTGGCACTATGGGGGCATAAGTGTGGCACTGTGGGGGCATATGTGGCACTGTGGGGGCATATGTGGCGCTGTGGGGGCATATGTGGCGCTGTGGGGGCATATTTGGCGCTGTGGGGGCATATGTGGCGCTGTGGGGGCATATGTGTGGCACTGTGGGGGTATATATTTGTGGCGCTGTGGGGGCATATCTGGCACTGTGGGGGCATATTTGGCACTGGTGGCATATGTGTGGCACTGTGGGGGCATAGCTGTCACTGTGGGGGCATATATGTGTGGCGCTGTGGGGGCATATCTGGCACTGTGGGGGCATATTAGTAAACAGCATCAGTTGTGCGTCAGCAGCGCGTGGGGCATAATTTGTAATGGCCATTACGGTGTGGGGTCTAATGGGCATCACGGTGTGCGACATAATGTGTAATTGTCATCACGGTGTGTGTGACATAATGTGTAAATGTCATCACGGTGTGTGACATAATGTGTAATTGTCATCACGGTGTGCGGCGTAATGTGTAATTGTCATCACGGATAAATAGTGTATAATGATTTAAGTAGCCTGTCATTGTTTGGCCTTGATCTGTGAGGTGTACTAAGTCCCTGTGTGGCCTTCAGCCGGCCAATTTGAGTGCGGGAGGACAATGACAATTCCTGCGGTAACCAATGTCTGGTCATGCAGGATGCAAATGTGTGATGTAAGGTAATTGTTTTCCTGCTAGACCACGCCCTTATATTAAACCACACCCCCTTTTAAATTAAGCCACACCCCCTTTTAAATTAAGCGCGCGCAATTTACGCAGTACCATGTGATGTATTTCATTGGGGGGGGGCGCATTTTTTTTCCTTCGCCCTGGGAGCTAAATTGTCTAGAAACGGCCCTGTAAAGGCCCCATACACTAGTTTGCCCTTGAGAGCCCCCGGCAGCTCCCCACAAGTTCACTTACAATTTGGCACTTGTCACAGTTTCAAAACTGTAAATACTGTAGGTCGGATAGTGGGAATGGTGGGGAGGCCTGTAGAGAGTCTACTAAGGGGGAGGTGGGTACGAGGAAGTTAGTAAGGAATACAAAGAAGTCCAGAGGAGAAATTTAACACAATGTTAGGGACGCAAATAAAAATAAACATAAATTAAAATGCCTACTGGCTAATGCAAGAAGTTTAGCAGGTAAAATCAGGGAACTTGAAACAGTGGTCACTAGGGACGATTATGACATTATTGGTATTACAGAAACATGGTGTAACGAGTCGCACAATTGGGGATTATGCATGGAGGGATATACACTCTACAGAAAGACAGGGAAAATAGAAAGGGCGGGGGTGTGCCTATATGTAAAAAATAACTTAACATCGTGTGAGAAAGAAATGAGCAGAGGTACAGAGGAAGACTACACGGAGGCCGTGTGGGCAGAGATAACCGACAATAACAAAAAACCTAATAACAGAATTTTAATAAGGGTATGCTATAGACCACCGAACATAAACAAAGGGGATGAGTCTCTTCTTTTAAACCAAATCAAACAATCATCAGATCAGGGTCAGGTATTAATTATGGGTGATTTTAATTTACCAGATATTGATTGGAAAATCGAAACATGTAAAACAGCAAGAAGCAGTGGGTTCCTAAGCTTACTTAAAGACCAGTTTATCACACAAATGTTAGAAGCTTGAACTCGTAATAAGGCATTATTGGATTTGGTTTTAACAAATAACATAGATTTATTTTCAAACACAAAAGTAATTGAACACCTAGGGAACAGTGACCACAATATGGTTTCACTGGATATCAACTTCAGTAAATTACATCATAAAGGATCGACAAAAAAACTAAACTTCAGAAAAGCTAACTTCGAATTATTTAGAGAAGCCCTAAAAAGAATTGTGTGGGAAACAGTTTTTGAGGGGATAAATGCTGAGGAAATGTGGGATACTTTAAAAAATGTACTCGAATCATTAACTATTAAATACATTCCTAAAGTAACTAAGGGTAAATTCAATTAAAAAAAGCCACCATGGTTGGACAAAAAAGTTAGGTCAGCAATCAACAATAAAACAAGAGCATTTAAATTCTATAAAAATAACTTAAATGAGGAGGCGTTCACCAAATACAAAGACTCAAACAAAATTTGCAAAGGGGCAAATTAGTTAAAAGGGATTATGAAGAGCGCATAGCCAGTGAAAGTAAAACTAACCACAAGAAGTTTTTCAAATACATAAATAGAAAACGTATAATTAAAGACAACATAGGCCCACTAACCGATATCAATGGAAATAGTTTTATGGAGGACAAGGGAAAAGCAGAACTGTTAAATGAGTTCTTCTTATCAGTGTTTATTAATGGAGAGCAGACTGTGGAATGCACACATACCACAAATGGGATGAACAAGCCGGACCTCCATATTGAATTCTCTACCGAGGAAATAATATTGAGGCTCAGCAAAATCAAAACAAATAAATCACCTGGGCCAGATGGGATTCACCCTAGGGTACTAATGGAATTAAGGGAGGAATTAGCTTCCCCTCTACATTATATATTTGATAATTCCCTATCATCAGGAAAGGTACCAAACGACTGCAGAATAGCAGAGGTAGTGCCATTATTCAAAAAAGGAAAAAAGGAGGATCCCGCTAATTACAGACTGTTAGTTTAACATCACTATATCAACTATTTTAAGGATTTTTAAGAGATGCTATCCAGGAATATTTAGCCCTTCATAGTTTACTCAGTAATAACCAGCATGGGTTCGTGAAAAATCGTTCATGCCAATCTAATATATTTGGTTTCTATGAAGAGGTTAGCCAAAATCTTTATAATGGAAACACTGTAGATGTGGTTTTCCTAGATTTTGCTAAAGCCTTTGACACAGTACCACACAAGAGGTTGATAAATAAAATGGAGGACATGGGATTAGGGGCAAATATCTGTAGATGGGTAGGGAACTGGCTGTGTAATAGAGAACAAAGAGTGGTCGTGAACAGTTCCGTATCAACTATGATACCAGTACTAAGTGGAGTGCCACAGGGTTCGGTTCTTGGGCCCATTTTGTTTAACATTTTTATTAACGATATTGGGATGGGGCTACTCAGCAATGTATCCATCTTTGCGGACGATACAAAACTGAGCAGAGTTATTAAATCATCAGAAGATGTCACCACGCTTTAAAATGATCTTGACGATCTGGATGAGTGGGCAAAAAAATGGAAGATGAGGTTCAATGTGAACAAATGCAAGGTCATGCACCTTGGGAGACATAACCAGTGTACTAGTTATAACCTAAGCGGGGATGAATTGGATAAATCAGTACTCGAAAAGGATCTAGGAGTCCAAATAGCCAACAAACTGGGGTGTAGTGCTCAATGTAATATAGCAACAAAAAAGGCCAACAGAATTCTCGCATGTATTAAAAGGGGCATGGAAACTAGGGACTCAAAAGTAATTATGCCTCTGTACAAATCATTGGTTAGACCGCACCTCGAATACGCAGTGCAGTTCTGGGCCCCGCACTATAAAAAGGACATCATAGAATTAGAAAAAATCCAAAGAAGAGCAACAAAGCTTATTAGGGGAATGGAGAATTTAAGCTATGAGGAAAGATTAAACAATTTGGGACTATTTAACCTAGAGAAAAGACGTTTAATGGGGGATATGCTCAACATGTATAAATATATTCTGGGCCAATATAAGGAACTGTCAAACACCCTTTTTTCTACTAGAAAGGAATCTGGGACGCAAGGGCACGAGTTTATATTAGAAGAAAAAATTTCTTTACAGTCAGAGCAGTCAAACTTTGGAACTTTCTTCCTGGAGAAGTGGTGTCAGCAGACACTATAAATATGTTTAAAATAAGGTTGGATAAACATTTAATGGTTAAAAACATCCATGGTTTGAATAAGTAACATAATCTGTCTTTAAAATATCAGAACATACTATACAACAAGGGATAAGCTACTATAAACATAGGTTGAACTAGATGGACACAAGTCTTTATTCAGCCTCACCTACTATGTAACTATGGGCCTTATTCTGGTTACCCCACTTCATCACCCTTAATAAATTATTCACATCCTCTCAAGAATCAGACACGTGAATAACTATTTCTTATCACCAGATACTTCTATCTATCTTATTTGAATATTATATCATTCTTTCACACACTACCCACGTTTTTTCATTGAATTTGTTATCACATTGTTTTGTTTTTTTATTTGCACTAATCCTTCACATCTTTCTAAGTCAATAATCCAGAGAAAGAGAGGCCACAATTATTATTCATATTTATTCTCACATTTTATTTATCAATTTTCATTAACTAGTATACAAAAATCGTATACATGCACTATATGTAACATGTACAGGACACTTATAATGATTATTCACAAGATGATATATAGCAATACCTATATGAATCAGGATTATACTCCATACAGGGAACGGGGTTCTAACCCTGTATGATCATATCTAACAATATAAACTCATGACAGACCACATATTAAAGATTCAGACCCTGACAAAAAGGGAATGAATAATTAGATAATCGATCTTCTTTACAAAGTAATCAAGGATGACCATAATTAGAACTAAAAAGTTAAAATACCTGTATAAAATCTCAAACGTTATGTGATATGCTCAATACAGGGCACCACCCCGAACAGCATAGTCTGGGTTTATTTTAACAAGGAAGTCTCATTGGTCCGGAATGTATCACGTGACCGAAGACGCACATATACAGCATACAGATAACAGGGTTATAAACCTGGAACTAGATTGCCTGATAATATGAAATCATCAAGCATCTATTAAACGGGATCTCAAGACATTGATACTTAAGGGAGGAAGAGTCTGACTGACGATCCGCCCCCTACAACAAATAGAGGGAAATCTGACGAATATTGGAGCCAGTGTATTAACACAGAACTCTGAATGTTATTACCTATGCATAACACAGGGCTCAACCCTGTACAACAGAGTTCCGGGACCATATCACTAAAGACGCTCCCATTGGCGGAGCGCACATCACGTGACACGCGACGCAGGTCAGATGACCTGCGCAATGATGTCACGACGCTGCAACGTCATTGAAAGGGCGGAAACAAGCCCAAATGACGCTTGCACCTCCTGCGCATCCATTGGCTAAATACAGAGTGTGACCTGAACCAGGCCTATTGATTGGCGGCTCTAATTAATAAATAGCGCATGGATCATTCTCTGGTTAGCTTGAAGAAGCTAGTGCGAAACACGTGTTCTAACCTGTGTTTATAGTGTAGACACAGGACTGTATGTGTGTGAAGTAGGAATTATACCTAAGTTAAACTGCCAAAATAATTTTTGAGCTTATACTGTGTGACTGAAAAAAATTTTTTTTTTTTTTTTTTTTTGTGATTTCTTGGGCGCATAATCTGTCTCCCACCAGTAGGTGGCAGCATTTCACTGCATACTGGTTTAACAACACTAAATAATAAACCAGCAAAACGCCTAATAGCAGTCTAACCCAGTTGGCCACATTATAGTGCAATATATTCTGGTACAAACAAACTAATTAAAGATACTGTAGTGATATAATACACTCAGATACTTTTTAGTTTGTTAAAAAATCAAACCTGTTTTGAATTATAATAAAGCAAAAATTGCTATAGAGAGCACTACCTCTCCACAATAAAATAAAATATAGCAGCATCCACCAAATATGTAAAGTCACACACCAAATCTCACGCAAGAGAGTTCATCTGCATCTGAGGTGTTGACTATATGTTACAGGTTTTGCACAGAACGTAAATTACCATCTAACAATAAGGGCCAACGAAGGTCCAGTACTGATACTAAAACTCCTATATTTTGATGTGCCAGTATAGGCAATATACAAATTATTGACACCCACAAGGGGTTACATCGCATTAGTGAGTGTATCAGGGGATAGAAATCCCAAGCTCAAAAAGACAGGCTCCACACCATACAGATCCGGTCTACCTATATTTTAATACTATACACTTATTCTGATCTTTTTCACCAAATGTTTGTATTTGTTGTATGTAAGCAATTTTAACCTCTTGTATTTCGCCTAACTACTGTGGGTATATCCTGAATCCAGCTCATAATAAAGATTAAAAGGATTCCCCACATAAGATATAAAAAGTTGTAATCAATACTCATCAAGACCCAATAATTACTAAATACATGTGGTGTGCATCCGCCGTGACTACTTTTTCTTTCTCTTCTTTACTAAAACTGAGTAGCTGTGACCAGGGAGAGCTGCAGTGGAAGTAACCGTCAGGTGAGGAAAGGGTGATCCCCTTTGAGGGGCTAACCTTGTCCGGACCGTAGAGGCGGCAGCAGGGTTTTGCAGGTGGATGGTCTTCACAGCAGGCGAGCAGGAGTGGATTCAGTCTGGAGATAGCTGACAGGCAGCAGCGCTTTCAGCAGGAGAGGTAGTCAGATGCCTATGGAAAGGACATCATTGTACTGACTGCCTGTTTGGCCCAGCTGGTCAGTATTTAAAAGGAGAGCTGCACTGTAATTGGCTGAAGGTAATTGGTAGTGCAGGATGGTCGGGAAGGCGACTTGTTTCAGAACGAGGAAGTGTGTGCAGTACACTCCAGGCAGCGTGTCCAGCAAGGCCCAGGCAGAGTTCACAGCATCATGGCCAGGGACGGATTGGGGACAAAAAGTGGCCCTGGAAAATTTCAGGAAGTGGCCTCATGTGGGTGGCAGCAAAATCAATAATGGGCGGAGCAGTATAATAGTAGGCGGAGCCACACCCAGCAGCGCTGGGACTTATATTTACTGCAGTGTATGGGCAGAAGGAGGTGGTGCAGCAGCCAGCAGTGGCGAGAAAGGAGGACAGGGGATGGGAGAATGCAGGGCCGCATCCAGCAGGGGGCACCATAACAGGAAAGGGGGTGGGGTTATTTGCACATGTTTCCAAAACATTTGGCATTGCGTCAAAACAAGGGCATGGCCTCAAAGGCAATGAGGAGGAGAGGCAGTGGGTAACAGTGAACAGATGATGGAGAGAGGCAGAGGGTGATGTCCTGGAAAGGAGTGACAGGAGAGAGGAAAATGGGGAGATAGTAACACAGGGGAGAGGTAGATGGTGATGCAGTGGGTGATGGGGAGAGATAGAGATACAAATGTGGCTTCAGAAGAGACAGAGGGCGCTAGGGAAGATTCTCAGAAGGACGAGAGTGAGTGAGAGGTACAGGATAGAGGGGAGAGGAGTGAGTCAGTTTGGCACAGAGAGTGAGATAGAAGGAAGAGCGGGGGTAAGTGGAAGAGAGATAGGAGAGATGGGAAGAGCAATGGGCAGGGAGAGAGGGGGCGGGGAGTGTGTGAATGAGAGATAAAGAGAGTGGTGAGAGACATAGAAGTAGGGTGGAGAGTAAAGGCCTATACAAACTGGGTGACTTTGAGCTGAAAGTCACTCAAAGCAACAAGTTTGAGCGGCTTTCAGCTCAAAGTCGCCCAGTGTGTATGTCCCGGCAACGAGCGGTGAGCGGTGCTGCCTGCTCCCACATCATTGCCGGGAAAGCTGCTCATCTGCAGCCGCCTTTCTCTCCCCCCCCCCCCCCCCCACAATCATCGCTGTCCATAAATGCTGGGCATAGTCACCCAGTATGTATGGAACTTAAGAGAGGGAAGACTAAGAGAGAATGTAGAGAGCAAGAGGGGGTGCATTAGAGGGGGTGAGAGATGACAAGAGAAAGAGAGGGGGTGGGTGAGAGAAGGAGAAAGACAGGGGTTGAGTGACTGGAGATAATAGGGGGAAAGAAAAGTGAGAGAGAGGGTAATAGTGAGAAAGGGAAGAGTTTGTGAGAGAGGGTGCATGAGAGGGGTGAGTAAGTAAGAGGTAGTGAGAGAGAGTGGTGGCAAGAAAAAGAGGGGGTGGGTTAGAGGAGGAGTGAGAGAGAGGGGGAGAGAGAGATTGGGTGAGAGGGGAAAGTGAGTGACAGGGGGGATAGTATGGGGAGGGGAGAGTGAGAGATGGGAGAGAGAAATGGGAGAGTGAGAAAGGTAAGTAAGAGTGGGAGGGATAGTGTGCGAGAGGGGTGAGACAAGGAGAGGAGGGTAAGAGTGAGTGACGGGTAAAGAGAGTGGGTGAGAAACAGAGAAAGAGTGAAAGAGATGGGAGGAGAGAGGGAGGGGGAGCGAGGGGACGGGAGTGGGGGGGGAGGTAGGATGAATGAGACAGGAGAGTGGGAGGTAGGAGAGAGAAAGTGGAGGCAAGGGGATAGTGAGAGGTGGAAGAGAGTTAGTGGGGGAGGGTGAAGGGGATATATATATATATTACAGGCAATAACAGGCGTCACTCTGGGTCTTGTGTGGATAACAATTTTTGGTACTTATGTAGTAACTGGGCTGCCGATTTTGAAATCGGGTCCATCGCATCGCATCGCACCCGACCATATCGCATGCGATGCAATGGACCCGATTTTTCCATAGGATTCAATGTTAAAATGGACTGAGTCCATTTCAACATGGAATTCAATGGGAAAAGGGGTCCTTTTCATACCCCTACTATCCAAGTGGGCATGGAGTTGGATATAAAGCCCCGTGAGGGTAGCGAGCCCCGCGAGGGGACACAGAATACCGTTCGCTCGCCACGCTTCGGGCTCGGTGGCTCGCTACGCTCGCCACAGGTTTATATCCAACTCCATGCCCACTTGAATAGTAGGGGTATGAAAAGGACCCCTTTTTCCCATTGAATTCCATGTTAAAATGGACTCAGTCGGCAGCCCAGATACTACATAAGTACCCAATTTTTACTAGTGCATCAGTGTGAGTGTTGGTCCTGACGAAGGGCGCAAGGCCAAAACGGTATAGACCGCATGCACTAGTAAAAATTGTTATCCACACAAGACCCAGAGGGACACCTGTTATTGCCTGTATTATACAGTGGCTTGGTCACAGAGGAAGGCACCCAGGCAGGTTGGCTTAACATTGCACATATACACACACACACACATATATATATACATATATACATATTATATACAGTATATACATATTATAATATACTGTTGGTCCATTTAAATTAATACATTGGTGGCAGTGGGCATAAAAATATAAACATTGGTGGTCAGCTGTGCTGCTCCGTGTTGAGCAGGGCAGGGTTGTGGCCAGCAGTGTGTGTTGATGGGCAGGGGAGCAGTGCTATCTGTTCTGTGTTGAGCAGGGCGGGGGGGCCATCAAGCTGCTTAGCCGCCCAGGCAGCAGGAGAAGCAGCAGCTGGCCAGAAAGGTGATGAGCGGCGCGGCGTGGACCAGCTGGGTGAGTATGACAGGCGAGGGGGCGAGGGCAGTGGGAGGCAGCGGGGCGGTCCGCCAGGCTGAAAGTAGTTAATCTTTCAGCCCGGCAGGCGTACACACACGGCGATGATGGATGAAAAATCATCCATCATCGCCAGATCTGCTGGTAAAACCAGCAGATCAACCACTTTCCTAGCGATGATGCAGGAGCGCGCATCAACGCTAGACAGCAATCTCTGGGCCATACACACTAGGCGATTTCCAGCTGAAAATCATCAAGTGTGTATGGGCCTTTATTTTATGTTTGATTATACGTTGTCTACCCAACTATATCTTTAATAATTGTGTATATTTTAGGTTTTATTTCTATAAAAACATTTGAATCTTAAAGTGTGTCCTGTGTCATTGTGTCATACTGTCTTTATGCCTTACTATATGCCCATTTTGACAGCGCAGTGTTCCTCCATCTCCCTTTTTTTCTAGAAATTGCTGATTGGAGCTTAGCAAGCTCCATACTCCTGCAGCAGTCAATTGGGCCTAAACATCTGAATTCACATTATTAATTAACTGGACTTATCAAATTTTCCATTAACAGTAATTTGATCACTCTTATTGAGAAACTCTTTATTATCTCCTCACACAGTACAACTTCCCACGCCCACAGTACATTTTCCTTTTCACTATACAACTCCCCCCTCACACAGTACATCTTCCTCCTCACACAGTACATCTTCCTCCTCACACAGTACATCTTCCTCCTCACACAGTACATCTTCCTTCTCACACAGTACATCCCAATCATCTTGAGAAGAGGACACATGTAAACGTAAAAATGTTTCTAAATCCTGGTTGACTCTTTCCGGCCATTAGATTGTGGATGATAGGCTGAGTTGAATCTTGAGGACTTTACACAATGCTCTCCAGAATTTGGCCACAAACTGACCCCCTCGATCGGACACAATCTCTTCGGGTAGTCCATGGACTCTGAAGATCTCTTTTATAAACAAATCAGCAAGCTTGGGAGCTGAAGGTAACCACTTCATGTAACCCGAAATGCGCCATTTTTGAGAATCGATCGATAACCACCCATATAGTACTATAACCATCTGAGGATGGTAGATCTGTGAAGTCTGTCAACAAATGAGTCAACGGTCCCCGTGGGATCGAGATTGGCCTCTAGATTAGATGACTTATGTTGGGCACAATGAGGACAGGATGCAATATACTCTTGCACATCCTTTTTTAAAGCAGGCCACCAATATTTTCAGGACAATAATTCATAGGTCTTTTGAATCCCTAGGTGCCCGGAGAATTTTGAATCGTGGGCCCACCGCAAGACTTGACTCCATGAATTAGGTCTGACAAACGTTTTACCTGGAGGCACCGATACTTGCACTGTGGTAGCTGCAAAGGCACTTGGATCCAGAATTGGACTTCCTTTAAAGGATCTGGGCTCCTCCTCTGTTTCCCTTGACCTAGAAAGAGCATCTGCTTTGCGGTTCTTTACTCCTGGAGAGAAAGACAACTTATAATTAAATCTGGCAAAGAATAAAGCCCATCTGGCCTGCCGAGGATTAAGACATTGTGCATTTTTTAGATAAAGCAATTTTTTATGATCGGTAACAACATTAATAATATGGACTGACCCCTCCAATAAATAATGCCATTCTTCCACTGCCATCTTGATGGCCAATAATTCCTGATCCCCTATGGCATAATTTTGTTCAGCCGATGAGAATCTTTTTGAGAAAAACCCACAAGGGTGTAACTGTCCATCACTCTTTGCCTGGGAAAGTACAGCTCCTACACCGATGGAAGAGGCGTCAACCTCCAATGTAAAAGGCAAAGTGATGTCTGGTTGGGCCAGCACTGGTGCTATGATGAATTTTCTCTTGAGAGTGATAAAAGCCTTGGAAGCTTGAGGATTCCATTTAGAGGTTTTGGCACCTTTACGAGTGAGCGCAGTGATGGGGGCAACAATTGTAGAAAATCCTTTGATAAATTTTCTGTAATAGTTCGCAAATCCGAGGAACCTTTGGACCCCTCGGAGAGTATGAGGCTGAGGCCATGACTGAATTGCCTCTACTTTGGCTGGATCCATTTCTAGACCAGAGCCTGACACGATATATCCCAGGAAGGGTATAGAAGGCACCTTGAAAATGCATTTCTCCAACTTACAGAAGAGAAGATTTTTTCTAAGGCGTTACAGTACCTCTCTGACGAGTTCTTGATGCTCCTGACGACTGTTGGAAAATATAAGAATACAGGTATCGTCAAGATAAACCGCAACATGTTTATACAGAAGGTCTCTCTAAATAGCTCATTCATATAGGACTGGAAAACTGCGGGAGCATTACTCAACCCAAAAGGCATAACGAGATACTCATAATGTACCATCTCTAGTATTGAAGGCAGTTTTCCATTCATCTCCTTCCCGGATGCGGATAAGATTGTAGGCTCCGCGTAGATCTAGCTTCGTAAAGATGGTGGCTCCCTTAATACGATCAAACAATTCTGTTATAAGTGGCAGTGGGTAACGATTCTTAATGGTAATTTCATTCAGGCCACGGTAATCGATACAAGGCCGCAATCCTTTTTCTTAACGAAGGAAAACCCAGCCCTAGCAGGAGAGGATGAAGGATGAATGAACCCTTTGGCGAGGTTTTCTTTTATGTACTCTGACATTGCTTGTGTCTCTGGCACGGACAATGGGTACGTACAGCCTCGTGGAGGATTTTGCCTGGTAGCAATTCGATGGGACAGTCCCATGTACGATGAGGAGGTAATTGGTCAGTAGCTTTCTTGCAGAATACGTCAGCGAAGTCTCTATATGAGGTAGGTAACCCTTCTGGGATTTGGAGGGTGACTTGATGGGATGGTGTCACCGTTTTAAGGCAGGACTTGGTGCAGGATGCACCCCACGCCAAGACCTGGGACGAGGCCCAATCGATACTAGGGTTATGGGCATGTAACCAGGGGAGGCCCAAAACAATTGGGTATGTTGACTTGGGTATGACAAGAAACTGTATTTTTTCTACATGCAACAGACCGATTTGTAGGGTTAAAGGTTGGGTTTGCAAAGTAACAGTCTCACCTAATATACGACTCCCATCCACAGCTGTTAGATATACTAGACGCTGAAGGGGAACAGTAGGTAATTGCCAACGTTTGACGACATCAGCCGTGATGAAACTTTCCGCTGCTCCTGAGTCAAGGAGTGCTGGTAAATGTCGGAGCTGTTGTTTGACTTGTAGTGATACTTGAAAAATACAGTCTTTAGTATTTGGAGAGGTAGTAACAACTCCTAACCTGCCCTCTCTCTTACAGGTTAGGTTCTGGCGTTTCCCGGTCTCTTGGGACAAGAATCCACGGAATGCTGAAGATCAGCACAATAGAGACAGAGATGTTCATCATGCCAACGTCTTCGTTTGGCTGAGGACAACTTGAAACAGTTAACCTGCATAGGTAGTGGTAGTGGCGGAGTTTTGGGTATAGGTAGATGACGACTAGGAGATGCTCAACTTTTCTCTTGATGTCTCTCTCTGAGGGCCTTATTTTGGTTCATTCTTTCTGACAAAATCCTTCTTAGATGGACAAAACCATGTGCACTGCAGGGGGGCAGATGTAACATGTGCAGAGAGAATTAGATTTGGGTGAGTAATTTTGTTTCTGTGCAGGGAAAATACTGACTGCTTTATTTTTACACTGCAATATAGATCTCACTTTGAAGTAAAACCCCACCCAAATCTAATTCTCTCTGCACAAGTAACACCTGCCCTACCTGCAGTGCACATGGTTTTGCCCATCTAAGAAGGATTTTGTCAGAAAGAATGAACCAAAATAAGGCCCTGAGTCTTAAGTCGATCTTAGTGCATAAGGAGATTAGATCCTCCAACTTGGAAGGCAGGTCTCTAGCCACTAGTTCGTCTTTAATTTTGTCGGCAAGGCCATTCAGGAAGGCTGCGAGGAAAGCCTCCTCGTTCCATGCTAGCTCAGCTGCCAGAATTTTAAACTGGATAAGGTATTGACCCACTGTCCTGGAACCTTGACGTAGGCGTAGTATCTCAGTGGCAGCAGAACTAATTCGACCTGGCTCATCGAAGATAATTTTAAAAGTACTGATAAATCGAGCATAGTCTGACAGCAGTGGATCTGCTTTTTCCCATAAGGGAGATGCCCAATTGAGAGCTGGGCCGGTAAGTAGCGATATCACATAGGCAACCTTGGTCCGGTCTGTAGGGAAATACAAGGATTGGAGTTCAAAATGAATTTTGCATTGATTTATGAAACCCCTACAGTTTTTGGGATTGCCTTCGAATGGAATCGGGACATCTGTCAGAATGAACTTAGGTCTACAGTCATTAGGTTGACCCCACTAGGTCGACTGGCAGGAAGGTCGACCTGACTTAAGGTCGACATGGGCCAAGGTCTACATGACTTAAGGTCGAATTTGCATAAAGGTCGACATGAGGAAGGTCGACTGGTCATAAGGTCGACATGGGGTTTTCACTGTTTTTTTATCCGAATGTCGACACAGTCGACATGGACACAGTTGGAAATGAGAATCGGACGCTCGCAATGCTTCGGGCACGGTGCCTCGCTGCGCTCGGCACACTATTTTATTCTGCCACCACGCCCTAGTGGATGGTAGGGCATGAAATACCGCCTGTCGGCACATGTTGGCTCAAAAAACAGTGAAAAACCCATGTCGACCTTATGACCAGTCGACCTTCCTCATGTCGACCTTTATGCAAATTCGACCTTAAGTCATGTCTACCTTGGCCCATGTCGACCTTAAGTCAGGTCGACCTTCCTGCCAGTCGACCTAGTGGGGTCGACCTAATGACTGTAGACCTAAGTTCATTCTAATAGATGACCGCATCCCCTTCGAATTTGGTTGGAGTAGATAACTGGAGATGAGCTGTGACTCCTGTCGTTGAAACTATGGGTCTGGGCGATGGCGCTGGAGTTGACCCTTGATTCAAAGTGGTCTGTATATTGTCCAGTCTTTTAGACAGGTCCTGAAGGGCATGAAAGACCTGCTCCTGGGCAGCTTCCTGGTGATCCAGGCGGGCCGCAAGTTGTTGAACAGGGGCCGTTCCTCGCTCCTGACCTGATGCTGGATCCATGGAGTCAGTACAAACTGTCACACTAGCAGTAGCACCAGCTGGAGTGTAACGGAGGCTAGGTGCCTTGATGTAAGGTTTTTGCATAGACGACAGAAGGGAGGGATGCAATTGGATAAAAGAAAACCAGTTTTGGTACTTATGTAGTATCTGGGCGCCCAATTTTAAGATCGGGTCGGAAAATCGCATCGAAACCGCAGCGAGCCACCGCGCCCAAAGCGTGGCGAGCGCAGGGGCCGCGGATTACTTAAAATGTTTTCCGCTGCACTCGCCACGCTTCGGGCTCGGTGGCTCGCTGCGCTCGCCATGCTATATAAAGTCAACTCTATGCCCACTTGGATAGTGGGGAAATGAACAGGACCTTGTTAACATTGAATCCTATGCAAAATCGCATCGAATTGCATGCGATCTCGCATGCAATTTCGATGCGATTCGATGCGATTTTGCCGGAAAAATCGCGTAGAATCGCATCTGATTGTATGCCTTAAGGTAAGGCATACAATCACAAAATCAGGCGCCCAGATACTACATAAGTACCCCAGTTTTAATAAAGATACTGCGATACAGAAGATGAACTGTGGCACAAAGGTAATACTGAAGATATGAAATAACCAGAATCAATGATATATAAAACTTATTGTAAAGTTCGTAGTGGATGGATAATGAGGTTGAAAACTGAAGATGACTTGAAGTGTAGATTTGAAGAGTAAACGTAAACTTGAATAGTTGATTTGAAGGATTTACTTGAAGAGATGATTGAATTGAAGATTGAATGAAAGATTGGAGGATTGAATGGTTGAACGATTGGACGATTGGATGATTGAGTGATTGGAAGATTGAAAGATTGTATGGTTGATAGGATGAATCCGGGAAGTATTGCAGCAGGCCTGAGTAGCTGTGACCAGGGAGAGTTGCAGTGGAAGTAACCGGTGAGGAAAGGGTGATCCCCTTTGGGGGCTAACCTTGTCCGGACCGTAGAGGCGGCAGCAGGGTTCTGCAGGTGGATGGTCTTCACAGCAGGCGAGCAGGAGTGGATTCAGTCTGGAGATAGCTGACAGGCAGCAGCGCTTTCAGCAGGAGTGGGAGTCAGATGCCTAGGGAAAGGACATCATTGTACTGACTGACTGTTTGGCCCAGCTGGTCAGTATTTAAAAGGAGAGCTGCACTGTAATTGGCTGAAGGTAATTGGTAGTGCAGCCTGGTTGGAGAAACCAACAAGATGGCCGCCGCCAGGGAAGGCGACAGGTTTCAGAACCAGGAAGTGTGTGCAGTACACTCCAGGCAGCGTGTCCAGCAAGGCCCAGGCAGAGTTCACAGCATCATGGTGCCTCAGTGTGAGAGGCATGGGTGGCAGACATGGTGGTCGTGACACAGACTGTGAACCGGACTGATTACCAGAATAACTGGAAGCAGACTGTAACCGGGCAGGGTACCAGATTATGGCTTTGGAACGGCTGGATAACAAGAGCAGAAATTTACAGGAACCAGGGTAGTCAGTATTATTCTCACAGGAAGCTCAGATGATAAGCTCACACTTAGCTGTGCGACTTGAGGAACTGACAGTCTTTGAATCCCAGGTCTCTCTATTTATACCTCTGGGTCCTAGGTGATGGATGACTAGAGTCAGGTAATTCATTGAGACTCAGGCTGACACAGTATTGGATAGCATATGGTCAGATGATCAGACCCTGTGATGTCAATACTCTAGCCTTTGAAGTGGAGAGAGGCCTAGTAGGCCGTAAAACACTGAAGCCTCCTAGAATGCACAGGGAATGCTGGCTTTCAGATTCAGACTGCTGATTGCAGAGGAAAATCAAATGCTGCACCCAGGTTGTTGCTAATTACTCACAGAGGAATTACTATTTAGGAACCAGAACTTTTCTACCACTGGCAATACTTATATGCCCTGCTCCTCTACCAATAAAAGGAGCCTCCATTGCACCATCAACTGAATTCAGTTTCTAACACCCAATCTCACAAAAGGGTGTATTTTTTCATTATTTTAATATCCCAGGAATATTATACATTTTAATAGTGCATATTTGTTGTTGAATCAAGCTCGTATCACAGAGAGTACTGATATACACAATATATTGAGTAAATATATTTAATGAATACAAAATGTAAAAACAGAAAAAACATTCACACCGCCTGTGAATGTTTTTTCTGTTTTTACATTTTGTATTCATTAAATATATTTACTCAATATATTGTGTATATCAGTACTCTCTGTGAAACGCAGCGCTACTCACCCTTCTTTTTTTTTCTTGTTCATCTATATATATATATATATATATATATAGATAGATAGATAGATAGATAGATAGATAGATAGATATCTGTCCAATGGTCCCTGGAACTCTGGTGTAGCGCTCAGCAGGGCAATCCTGCTCCAGTTGCCGCTCCCCCAGGTCATAATTACCTCCCCTCCTGCATTCTGCAGGATACTCCCTGAAATAACAGCAATCTCCCTCTCCCCCTCATTAGTCTAGCAATTTCCCTCATTTCACCTAGCCCACATTACACTGTTACACATAGTTGCCTACCCTCCTGCATTCTGCAGGAGACTCCCTGAAATAGCAGCAATCTCCCTCTCTCCCTCATTAGTGAAGCAATCTCCCTCATTTCACTTAGCCCACATTACACTGTTACATCTTTGGAGAAAAAAAAGGAATGAGAGATAGATACATTTACGTTGAATCACCAGCACCATTTCCCAGCACTTAACCAAGTATAGTAGCTCTTACTAACTGCTTTGGGGATCATCTACATTTGGATATAAGTCATTTTAACAGATTTCTCTCAGATGTAGCAGTACACACCCACGCTCCTAGGCGCCATGTTCACAATCTGTTTTCACAATCTCTCCATATATGGAACTAGACACGCCCTTTGGGTGGAGCATGACACGCCCCCTCAATGGGGCGCTGTACAAAATTCTACTACCAACAATAATCTCCCTGAAACATGTTTTCAAAAGTAGGCAAGTATGCTGTTACATTTTTTGGGGAAAAAGGGAATGAGAGATAGATACATTTACATTGAATCATCAGCACCATTTCCTAGCACTTTAGCAAGTATAGTAACTCTTACTAACTGCTTTTGGGCACATCTACATTTGGATATAAGTCATTTTAAAAGATTCCTCAGAAGTTGCAGTACACAGCCACGCTTCTAAGGGCCACGTTCACAATCTCTCCTTTATATGGAACTAGACACACACTTTGGGTGGAGCATGACACACCCCTTCATAGTGACATACCTCCCAACATGACCCATTCCAGGAGGGACAAGATGCTCTGTTTTTTACTTAAATGCGAGTGCCAGTTGCAAAGTTGGAGGGCTGTAGCACAGTCCAAAATTCATATAGGGGAGCCTCACCAACTGCCATCCTAAACAGCACAGTCCGGACTCACTGGCAGGCGTAGCTCCCCTATTTGAATTTGTGACAGTGGTGCATTCCCACCTCTGCAACTGCAACTGCCAAGGATGTCCAGGAACAGAGCATTTTGTCCCTCCTGGAATGCAGGGACGTGCAGTCAGGGGAGGCAGGGGAGGCAGAGCCTCCCCTGTCATTAATGATTAATATAATAATACAAGTCAAAGAAAATACTAATGACACATATTATGTGTCATAAGTATATGCTTTGTATTATTATAATCATTTTTACTCTTTCTTTTTTTAATTAGCTAAGGAGGCATCAAGAGCGATGCCTCCCGCTGTCTATATTAAAGCAGCAGACACAGGGGCGGGCAGTGGGCAGGGCTGAGCTCCGGGCTGTAAAAGCCCATTAAAAAAAGCTGTAGATACGGCACCTGTGGCAGTGCCTCAGTGACAGGGACGTGCTTTCTGCCTATATGAAAGCACACCCCTGTCACTGAGGCAGAAGTGATTGGGCACATTGGTGCTGTCACAGTGACAAGGGCGTGCTTTCATATAGGCAGAAAGCACGTCCCTGACCGTCACCGTGGCACTGCTATTGGTGATGTGCCTGCCGTGTATTGCACAGTGCCATTATTAGAGGTGAGCGGCTCGTTCGCTCGTGACCCTGCACACTGGAGTGGGGACTGTCTGTCCCAGGCTGTACAATGTCCGAGTATTCGGCACTGGCAGCCTCAGCAGCAGCTTCCGCTTGTCTCACTGTGCTGCTGTCTGACTGACACTGCACACTCTGCTGTGGGGGGCTCTGGAAGGAGGAAGGAGAGTTTGCGTCATGTGTCCTCTAACTGCTCCAGCAGCACCGCATGATGTAACGGCCGATTTTGCAAGTGACTGACAGTCCCAGATCCGTGTGGCCAGCAGCACTAGAGCCCCTGCAGACATCCCCGCTGTGTCAAGGTGCTGATGCTGCGATTATTTGTGGTAATGTGTGTCTGGGGGCTGGTTTATTTTAAGTGGAACAGGTGTTTGTGTGTGTTTGTGTTGTAACAGAGGTGTGTATCTTTTTTTTGTGTAAAGTGACAGAGGTGTGTGTTTGTGTAAAATAAGTGTTTTTAAATGAAGTATATTTGCCCAACGTACTAGCCTCAGGATTTTTTAAAGAGTATTGGGCCAATATACTTAATTTAAAATCACACTTATTTTACACAATCATACAGAAACAGTACACACCTCTGTCACTTTACACAAATACACAGATACACAACACTGTCACAACACATACACAGACAAGTCTGCCCCTTAATAAGCTATTACATTTGGCCGCATTATTTTTTTTATTGAAAAATGTATGTGGGCAGGCGCCATGGCGGCTGGGTACAGGTTGCTTCTTTCAGCGCTGACAGGCAGGAGCTGTTCTTTATGGCCACTGCTGCTTATGCAGGGGGCAGCTACCGCACCTGCCTGTCAGCGCAGAAGCAACCTGGACCCAGAGCTCCCCACAGAGCCTGTCGGCGCTGGCTCCACCAAGCCAGTGCCTCACCAACCACAAACGTCACCGCACGTCCCTGCTGGAATGGGTCATGTTGGAAGGTATGAAGTGATGCTTTGCAAAATTCTATTACCAACTATAATCTCCCTGAAGCTAGTTTTCAAAAGTAGGTAAGTATTCCCCAGGTGTGAGCCTGAAGAATATATTTACAAAGCAAAGGATGGCACCCGGAAGACTTTGAAATAATGAAAAAGAATATGCTGTATTTACATGACAGCCAGTCTACATTTTGGGGAGTGTATCCCTTTCCTCAGGACTAACAGAAGTACAGTAATGTGCAGCAAATATATATACAAATACCTCCCAACTGTCCCGCTTACCGCTGGAACGTCCCGATAATCGGGGACGTTCCCGCGTCCCGCCCGGGGCCGCCATTGTCCCGTGGTGGGGGGGGACAGTTGGGAGCCCCCCCAGCCTGCCAAGAATAGACGCTGTGCGCATGCGCACAGCGTCTATTCAGCGCCGACCAGCGGCGAAAATGGGGGCATGGCCGGAGTTCGCGTCACCCCACGAGGCCACGCCCCCTTTTCTCGAGGTCACGCCCCTTTTCGTCCCGACCTCCCAACTTCAGAAGTTGGGAGGTATGTATACCATTGTAAACAATAAACTTACCCTATCCCCTGTTTCCCCTCACATGACATGACCCACGTCATACTGGAAGTGACATCATCCCGTCAGCAGCAGTGTCCTGCCAACTGCCAGATACTATTAAACTTTATTCAACAATCAACTGCAAACAAAGATAAAAATTAAAACTGCTGGAATCGATTACAAAATATCACAAACCTGTATATTGTAAAATAATAATAACAAATACAACCAAAATCAGCGTACACATAAATAGCATATTCTGTGATATATTTCTATAAATAATAATATATAACTTCCGTGAATATTATACGCACAAAGAAAAAAATAAAAATGACAAAATAGTCAAAAAGTAATGTTCTACTGCCATCAGCTGGTAAAAGGTAACATTACACTGATACCTAGTTTAAATTCTTTAGTATCATCTACCGACAATAATTCCCCCAATCTGGGTTTCTAAGGAAAACCATTTTTTAAAACCTTAAATACGGATATTTTTAGTAAACTTTAAAAATAATTAATTAAACTGAGGGATTATTTTAAACCTTAAAGGCGAGACAGTATCCAGACGGAAAATATCTATCTGATCTCAAGTTGCAACAATTTTTTACCCGTCCCCACCTCTGATAGATACTATGATCTATCATGCGATATTCACTTCCAGTATGACGTGGGTCACGTGACCGGAAATGGGTGGAGTTACCGGCCGGATGGACGGAGCAGGTTCTGCACACAGGGAAACGGGGATGGGGTAATTTTATTGTTTAATTTTATTAGAACACAGCAAACAGCAACGTTTCAATACTTAGTAGTATTTTCCTCAGGCTAGTGATAAAACCAAATGACTGACCTTTTATGTGTACCACACAGCGTCTGTCCAGCGGCGTGGACGACGGGACCAGTGACGCAACCCTGTGATGTCATTAGAATGCGGCCCGGTGTACGGCGTGCGCCATCACGCGCCGTTGCCATAGTAACGTGTAAATACCACTGTGCAAATATCCACAATTACAAATACCAATACAAATTTACAAATAATACATAACTGACTCAATATGTTTCATTTACATGTACTAACAATTAGCAGCATATGATGGTTATCTAAAACGTACTGAAAACTACTGAGCCTTTACAAATAATCTCTACTGTTCATACTATTATACAGTTTCACTTTTTATTTAATTCAAGTAAGAACACCTATCCCTGAGGCTTCATTTAGCCCCCCAGGGGCCAGAGTACCCAAATGCATGATCCACTTACTTTCTAATTGCAACAGGCGCAAGCCCCTGTTGCCCCCTCGTATCGAGGCTTCTACATGATCGATCATGCGGTACTTAATGCTGGTGGTACTGTGACTCATCTGTGCAAAATGACGAGCCACAGGTTGCGGACTAGAACCTGTTACTAGAGCAGCTTTGATGGCCGAACGATGTGCACTCATGCGCTCTTTAAAAGTGCACTCTGTCTTACCTATGTAGCTTTTTCCGCAAGGACACAAGGTTTGGTATACCACAAAATTAGAATTACAACTCAATGTATGTCTGATGTCTAGAGTTTTTCCAGATTGCGGATGGTAGAACGTATGGCCGGGGATCAGAAATTTACATGTAACACATGTGCACCTAATACACCCTAAAGCTTTTTTTCTCAGATTATTTTTTTCTGCCAGGGTATAGGTTTTAACCAGCATGTCACGTAGATTTTTAGAACGTTTATAGCATGATAATAATCTGCTATTAGATAACTTTAAATCTGGATCTGATTTAATTAGAGGCCAGTGCTTCTTAAGTGATTCTTCTTAACTTTTGTGATCTCAGGACTTGAGTTAGTGTAGGTGCTAACCCACGGCAATATTATTAGGTGCCCCTGTGGCTTACTATACGTGGGTAAGACCACCTGTACCCTTAAAGAAAGGATGGCCACACACAGGTCTACCATTAGACATTCTTTGGAAGGCAAAATCTCTGGCGTTGAACAACCCGTTCCCAGACATTTTAGGGAACAAGGTCATAATTTATCCACCTTACGCTATAAAATTATAGACCAAATACCCACCAACATCAGAGGTAGTGACCACAGTAAATTGTTACTGCAAAGGGAGACTCGCTGGATTCACCGACTTAACACGGTCCACCCAGCGGGCCTTAATGAATATTGCAGTTTCACATGCTTCTTATGATTTTTTCTTTTATTGGTTTTACCTCAGGAATGACTCCTCCGATCCTGTCTATTTCTCATTTGTCTTTTTCTTGTTGGCAACTTATATGTCTGATTTCTTGTTGACACTGCATGCTTTCTGTGTATTGTTATTGTTTTGATGACATGCTCATGCATATTGTTCTCATTCGTTCTGACTGTTTTAAACCTTTTTTTCACTTTTGTTTACAGGGGTTGCCTAGCAACCTCCCGTGAGTCCGGAGACACTGCTATGCGCCGCTGCCGGTGCGACGTCATAGGAGCTGGACGCCGGGACGGGAGCGTGGGATCCCCTGCACGGTGATGGTACTCTATTTAGGTGAGTGTATTACATTTGTTTTGTGAGCCAGAAGACGAGCATTAAAGCTCGAAACGTTGCTGAACAAAGCTTTGACTTGTTGCATTATTTATCAAAGTCCCGGGAGTGCCTATGCCCTTTGTCTTTCTATATGTCAGCTTGGATTCATCCCTGCCGATCTTAGTGCACCAGGGCACCTCATATCTATACCTACAAGGGAGTGCCGACCCTCTTCCTATTATATATATATATATATATATACAGTAGAAGCAAGGTGGCACTCGGAGACGGTAATTCAAACAGAATACTGCTTTATTGCAGAAATAGGTGTATGCACCAACACAGTGTTTCGAGCCTCAGCTCGTCGTCAGGGTACAACCAAACAGTAGTACATGTGCACAATAAATACCCCTTAGGGACCCACCCCTCAATACAATGATCATACTCACCTGTGTGTGTCCACCAGCCGCATCCACGCTGTGCACGCTGATTGCCTGATAGCATCAGTGCACTTCCGGGTCGCGTCATATGACGCGTCATTCATCCCGGGCGCTACTTCATGACATCAGCGCTGTCAGCCAATGCATAAGCGTGGGGCGCGTACGGGACTTACACACAGGGCGTCAGGTTTGCCATGGCAACTACAACAAAATGTAAACAAATAGTGAAAGAATGTGAATATAAAAGATCGACAATACATTTAAAATATACAGACAAAACAAAAAACATTTATACATTATGCTGCATCATCACAACAACATTAATACTGATATGATACATTACGTATTCTGTAAATGATAATGAACATTGAGAAGGCTACAAAAAACTATGCAGCCCATGCTGCTCATTAAGTCCCCTCGGTGAAAGGGTATCAAGAACAAATATCCAGCGGGCTTCCGCTTGAAGAAGGAGTCTCCCTCTATTACCACCCCGCGCTGGCAGAGGTATATGGTCAATAATTTTAGATCTCAGGCTAGCAACACTGTGCCCCATAAGGACACAGTGTCTAGCCACTGGCTGCTCACTAGTGCCACTAGACAAAGCTTGTCTAATGGCATAGCGGTGATTTGCCATTCTCTCCTTGAACTGGCATTCTGTCTTGCCCACATAGTAAAGACCACATGGACAAGACAGAACGTAGACAACGTATTTGGTGGAGCAGGTAACGGCAAATTTAATGGGTATTTTGCGACCAGTGTGGGGATGACTGATGAAGTTGCCCACAAGCAGAGCCCTGCAAGTGGTACATCCCACACATCTATAACAACCAGCCTGTCTGGTCAAAAAATGCACAGGTGCTGCCTTTTTGGTCAATTCACTTATATCTAGTTTTACTAGCATGTCACTCAAATTCCTCGATCTTTTATAAGCAGGCATAATCCGCATTTTATTCAAACCCACTAAAGTTTTATCTGACGTGATTAATGGCCAGTAGCTTTTAACTTGTTTTGTGACCTCTGGGCTATCAACTGCATATTGATTCACCCAGGGTAGCCTATCTTGTGCTTTGATGTTAGTTGCAATGGGATTTAAGACTACTTCCCTAGGGGTCTCCAAAACTCTCTTTTTCACCATGTCAAGATCTTTCCTTCTATAACCACGTTGCTCGAATCTATCCTGCATTGAATTGAGATCAGTCACAGTTTGTTCTGGGTCACTAGTGATGCGCCTTACTCTCAGCATTTGAGAGAAGGGCAAACCTTTACGGAGGGGCAACGGATGACAGCTCTCATGTCGCAACAGTGTGTTACGATCCGTCTCTTTTACATGGATGGATGTCGACAGTTTGTTGTCGACCAAATCCATCTTAACATCCAAAAAATTGACCGTATGTGTGCTGATGGAAAAAGTGAATTTAACCGGGCTGGCAGAGGCATTATGTTGTTCAAACAGCTGTATCAATGAACTTTCAGAGCCCCCCCAGAAGATCAAGAGGTCATCGATGTACCTTAAATAAAGTAACACTTCACCTTTCATTGGGCCATCCAAAAATAATTTGTTATCGATATCACACATGAAGGCATTGGCGTACGATGGAGCCACTGGGGACCCCATCGCACAGCCTAAGCGTTGTCTAAACATCTGATATAACATGTGATATCGATAACAAATTATTTTTGGATGGCCCAATGAAAGGTGAAGTGTTGCTTTATTTAAGGTACATCGATGACCTCTTGATCTTCTGGGGGGGCTCTGAAAGTTCATTGATACAGCTGTTTGAACAACATAATGCCTCTGCCAGCCCGGTTAAATTCACTTTTTCCATCAGCACACATACGGTCAATTTTTTAGATGTTAAGATGGATTTGGTCGACAACAAACTGTCGACATCCATCCATGTAAAAGAGACGGATCGTAACACACTGTTGCGACATGAGAGCTGTCATCCGTTGCCCCTCCGTAAAGGTTTGCCCTTCTCTCAAATGCTGAGAGTAAGGCGCATCACTAGTGACCCAGAACAAACTGTGACTGATCTCAATTCAATGCAGGATAGATTCGAGCAACGTGGTTATAGAAGGAAAGATCTTGACATGGTGAAAAAGAGAGTTTTGGAGACCCCTAGGGAAGTAGTCTTAAATCCCATTGCAACTAACATCAAAGCACAAGATAGGCTACCCTGGGTGAATCAATATGCAGTTGATAGCCCAGAGGTCACAAAACAAGTTAAAAGCTACTGGCCATTAATCACGTCAGATAAAACTTTAGTGGGTTTGAATAAAATGCGGATTATGCCTGCTTATAAAAGATCGAGGAATTTGAGTGACATGCTAGTAAAACTAGATATAAGTGAATTGACCAAAAAGGCAGCACCTGTGCATTTTTTGACCAGACAGGCTGGTTGTTATAGATGTGTGGGATGTACCACTTGCAGGGCTCTGCTTGTGGGCAACTTCATCAGTCATCCCCACACTGGTCGCAAAATACCCATTAAATTTGCCGTTACCTGCTCCACCAAATACGTTGTCTACGTTCTGTCTTGTCCATGTGGTCTTTACTATGTGGGCAAGACAGAATGCCAGTTCAAGGAGAGAATGGCAAATCACCGCTATGCCATTAGACAAGCTTTGTCTAGTGGCACTAGTGAGCAGCCAGTGGCTAGACACTGTGTCCTTATGGGGCACAGTGTTGCTAGCCTGAGATCTAAAATTATTGACCATATACCTCTGCCAGCGCGGGGTGGTAATAGAGGGAGACTCCTTCTTCAAGCGGAAGCCCGCTGGATATTTGTTCTTGATACCCTTTCACCGAGGGGACTTAATGAGCAGCATGGGCTGCATAGTTTTTTGTAGCCTTCTCAATGTTCATTATCATTTACAGAATACGTAATGTATCATATCAGTATTAATGTTGTTGTGATGATGCAGCATAATGTATAAATGTTTTTTGTTTTGTCTGTATATTTTAAATGTATTGTCGATCTTTTATATTCACATTCTTTCACTATTTGTTTACATTTTGTTGTAGTTGCCATGGCAAACCTGACGCCCTGTGTGTAAGTCCCGTACGCGCCCCACGCTTATGCATTGGCTGACAGCGCTGATGTCATGAAGTAGCGCCCGGGATGAATGACGCGTCATATGACGCGACCCGGAAGTGCACTGATGCTATCAGGCAATCAGCGTGCACAGCGTGGATGCGGCTGGTGGACACACACAGGTGAGTATGATCATTGTATTGAGGGGTGGGTCCCTAAGGGGTATTTATTGTGCACATGTACTACTGTTTGGTTGTACCCTGACGACGAGCTGAGGCTCGAAACACTGTGTTGGTGCATACACCTATTTCTGCAATAAAGCAGTATTCTGTTTGAATTACCGTCTCCGAGTGCCACCTTGCTTCTACTGTATTGAGGACTGACTGGTTCATGGACGGCACCGGGGCAAGCTGCTGATTGGTTTTCACGTGGAGTGCCGGATCTACACAACTACCTATATATATATATATATATATATATATTTAAAAAAAAAACAACGAAGAGACGCACCAAATGAGCAGTATAATTAAGAGCACATTTACTGAACAATAAAGCTCACATACATTGCAGTTTAAAATCATATGCTTACCAGCCTAGTAGGTCACAGTCACCGCAGTCCCTTCTGACAGATGTACACGGAGCACCGCTGCTCAGCCGCAGACCACAGGATCCTAGACCAAGACGCCGGAGCCTCACAACACACCGGCCGGGAACCAGCAGGACTTCAGGTGGAAGATGGACGTCACTACGTCATCAAGAACAAGCCACGCCCAACGCGTTTTGACTACTTTGTCTTCGTCAGGTGGGGTGTGGTTAACCCAGGTAAGTATCAGGTTTATATACCTTTGCTTCTTCACAGGTGCCATCATTCAGACATCATTAAACATTATTAAAGGTAGCGGCAAGCACTTACATCCATATAACAGCTAATTTTACAATAATACATCAGGCATGTTTACAATAATACATCAAGCAGGTTGGCACCCAGCGATAAATCCATATGTACCCAATAAATCTCTATATCGCATCTATTTATAGATAAAAAGTACATATATTTTAAATACATATATATAAATATATATATAATAAGCTAGGAACTATGGCCCCACGGGGTTTGAATGAAGGTTGTGACATCACCCCCTTTCTGTGAGTAATCAATGTATGTGTGTCGTAGCCTCTTGGTTTGGTGGATAATGGTGAGCAGTGCTCTGTCCTCCGGACTAATAAGAGGTTATGACCTGACATTGTGTTCACAGTGGTGATGTCAATCGATTCCATCTATAAATGTATATATATATTCCATGCTAGTGGATAAGTAACAACTGCCTCTTTCAATGCCGTCTCTTTAAATGCTGCTATTTTTCAGAATATTTTCTTATCTTAGATTATTTTAGAATATCCTGTATTGTACAGATTCAGTATAATGAATCATTAAGAAGTTAAATATTAACACTGTTGAGCCATAGAGCCGCATATTATATAGTTGAATGAATACTTGTGTTGTATTAATGTATATTATGTTGTTACAGGTTGAGACCAAGCATCAAAGTCATGTGGACCATAAATCGTTTTTTAGATTTTTTATATGTTTGTATTTTTGGAGTCTGGCTCCATCTGTATGGTTGTGTGTGGCACAAAATTTGTACCACACACAGCCATACATGGTAATCATCATGTATGGCCAATCATAATGTGACGTCCAGGCAGTATTTCAAGATGATATAGTGACAGTCTGGTATACCTTGACAGAGCCCATATCCAGGCAAAAGATGTGAACACAATGTCAGGTCATAACCTCTTATTAGTCCGAAGGACAGAGCACTGTTCACCATTATCCGCCAAACCAAGAGGCTACAACACACATACATTGATTACTCACAGAAAGGGGGTGATGTCACAAGCTTCATTCAAACCCTGTGGGGCCATAGTTCCTAGCTTATTATATATATATATATATATATATATATATATATATATATATATATATATATATATATATATATATATATATATATATATATATATATATATATATATATATATATATAGGAAACTGGGGAAGGCAGCACTCCTCTCAAAACAATAATGTCTCCGGTGCCTTCCAATGGACAACCCCGTGCAGGAGTTGCGTATGCAATGGTGAGAGGCGGCGGCACTCGAATATAATGAATGACACAAACGCAAGTACTTAGTCACTTATATTTTAAATACATATATATATATATATACTATGTACTTTTAATCTATAAATAGATGCGATATAGAGATTTATTGGGTACATATGGATTTATCGCTGGGTGCCAACCTGTTTGATGTATTATTGTAAACTTGCCTGATGTATTATTGTAAAATTCGCTGTTATATGGATGTAAGTGCTTGCCGCTACCTTTAATAATGTTTAATGATGTCTGAATGATGGCACCTGTGAAGAAGCAAAGGTATATAAACCTGATACTTACCTGGGTTAACCACACACCCCCCTGACGAAGACCGTAGTCGAAACACATTGGGCGTGGCTTGTTCTTGCTGATGTAGTGACGTCCATCTTCCACCTGAAGTCCTGCTGGTTCCCGGCCGGTGTGTTGTGAGGCTCCGGCGTCTTGGTCTAGGATCCTGTGGTCTGCGGCTGAGCAGCGGTGCTCCGTGTACATCTGTCGGAAGGGTCTGCGGTGACTGTGACCTACTAGGCTGGCAAGCATATGATTTTAAACTGCAATGTATGTGAGCTTTATTGTTCAGTAAATGTGCTCTTAATTATACTGCTCATTTGGTGCGTATCTTCTCTGTTTTTTTGCAAGTGTCTACTAAACGGATCCTGTTACGAATCCATGCATCGCAACAATCCAACAAAGGATATATACAAATTGCACAAATAGAGATTGGGCAGTGTGTACCATCAGTGTATCATAAACACTTAAAAGTGATTACACACAAATTGCACTAAGAGAGATCGGATTGTGTGTACTACTGAATACCCAGCAGGAAATAATAGAGCCTACCCGTTAAAGCAAATAAATAAAAAATGACAAACAGTAAAATAAATGGTAATTTCTATAAAAGCAGCAACTAAATGACAGCTCCGGAATACAGTGTTTAGGGGGGTGCTATAAATGCGCACTACAAACCCGGCAGAATAGAATAAAAATATCCACTCTCCCTAACAATCGCGGAGACGCCACTGTAGGACAGTGAAGTAACCCACATAGATAGCTACATTGACTGCTAAGAATTGAGAACAAACCAGTAGGTGCCACATGACAAGGCACCCAATATTACTGTAATAACACAAAACAAAAGGGCAATGTACAGGCTCATATCCTATAGAATCAGTGCAGTTACCACATTAAAATAGAGAAGCTGCGACACATTAAAATACAGTGAATAAAGAATAGACAGTGCAAGGTGGGAAAAACTGAAAAACAACTCGCATCTGACCAGAAGTGAAACTTAACTGTATCCAATCATCCCCAACAAAGTTTCCTGAAACATAAAAGGGCAACTTTGTAACAGGATACTGTTCACATAGCAGTACCAGGCAATCTGCTGGATAGAAAATACAGTAGGAACAGACAGAAGAGATACCAGGGTCAGAAACAGAGTTAACAAGCACACATAAGTAGTACCCTCTCCCCGAAGTGATAGAGAGAGGAAACACTAGGAGTCAGTGAAACTCAAATACTATAGATCAGTGGTTCCCAACCTGGGGTACTAGTACCCCTGGGGGCAGGGGCGAATTTAGGGGTCAGGCCGCCCCTACGCACAACATTTTTGTGCAGCCCCCCCCCCCCTATTTTAATGTAATCATATATGTATATACATTGTTATTTATATAATTTCATTAAAATTTAACTGTAGCCCACCTTAATATTTTTTTAAGCACTCTGGACTGCTCACTGTACGGAGGAACCGGAGGGAGGCACTTATTAGTACAGTGATTAGCAAAAAGAAGGGGGGATGGTAATCGCACAGGAAAAGGTAAGTATAAATCAGAAAGAGCTGGCCCCTCAATAAATATCTCAATAGTTTAATTCTTTATGAGAGGTGAGGGTGTGCCACCACTGGACATCAAATGTTTACATAAAATTTTTAGGACAGAAAGAAATGTCACTGTGTGGTGCACCAAATAAAGAGTCTATTAAAATCTAACCTTTATTATTATCGGTTAAAATTATAGCGAAAATATAAAAGACACAAAGACAATAAATGACATACAAAATGTTAAAAAAGGATAAAAATTATCCTTGCTTCGCGGGATCCCACACTCTTTAATTACAATATCAGTTTGTGTTATAGTACATAATCTGTCTAGTAAATATTTTGGATTAGTTTTATATATGTGGCGAGCAATGGACACACCTTATAAATTACCCCGTATGTGGGGAAGAGATTAGTATGGCTTTTAAGGTGGACTAGTGCGGTTGCAATACCAATTAATTTCTCACTTTATCTGAGTGATGGTATCGGTTTGTGCCCAAATTAATATTTCGGCAGTGTTTGAACTGTGTTGGTGCCAAAAGATGTTGCTATCGCTCAGTGTGTATTGTTACCACAATCGGGAGAGCGAATTAGCAACTTGGATTATCACGTTTTTAATCTTGTGCACACAGAATGATCACTGTGGGTTAATCAAGTATCTTTAATAGTGGTATTGATATAGTCCCTGGAGTATATCTTATCTAAGATAAAGACAAGTTGTCTCACAATGTAGTAGGACTTATATCATAGTTTTTTAGGAATATATTTTCACCGACCAATACTTATCTAGAGAGGCGCTGGTAATTACTAGAATATATAGCTGATACACTGTTGTTACATCAGATATTGGTGTCAACCACACCTTAGTTTGCAGCACTCAAAAACAAAGTCACCAATAATCGCTCAGTGTGTATCGTTCACACATATTATTCAAAAAAAGTGGGATTGGAGAGATGATAATATCCCAAGTGCGCTGTAATCACACGTCGGCTGGGTATATTGATAGCGATGTTTTACTCACTTATACATAGACGGGGAGCAATATTGACAGTATATAGTCTATAGTCCCTGGAGCGTAGTGTGCGTATCGGTCACACGTTGTCTCACAATTATATGGGGCTGTCTGACAGTTGTAAATTAAAAGTGTGCGTTCTTTGGCCAACCGGCTCTATGTCGATGCGCTCACTTAGTAAGTATATTTATTCCATTTAGAACAGTGCCACAACAATTAATTAGGCAATTGCAAACGATGTTTGTACTGACAGATGTCAGCGATTGCTCAATGTGTTGTATTCCCAGAGTTTAGAGGAGCGTATCGGTGACTTTGTAATTACAATTTCACGTTTAATCGTGTACACAATTATGTCAATGATAGTATTGAAGTAGTCCCTGGAGTACAATGTATCTAATGTCTAGACAATTGTCTCACTATATAACAGGACTAGTGTCGGTTTTTAAGAATTTCAATTAAATAATTCCATTAGACCAATTCTTTTTTTAAGAGGCAGTAATAGCCACTCAGAAGTATCAGTGATACGTGGTTCCTATGTATCGTCCAGTGTTCTGTGCTAACTGCACCTTAGTTGTCAGTGTGAATATTGCACATGATTAGGAGTGCCAATAATCGCTCAGTGTGTAGCGTTCACATACATTTTGCACTAAGGTAAGACTAGATAGTGATAATACGTCAGGTATATTATGATTATATGCCAACTATAATGTATCAATAACAGCGTTGGATCGCTACACTTTAGACGAGGAACAGTGTTTAACCGTGTGCACTCTGCCGCGTCTGGAGCGCAGCGTGTAAGGTAGTTCACACGCTGTCTCTCAATCAGACAGGACCGTTTGGCAGTTGCAAGTTCAAAAGTATGCGCCCTTTAGCCAACGGGCTATGCATAAATGCGCTCGCTCAGTAAATGTCATTAATCAAATTTTAAGCTAGACAGATCGAAAATTATTGTACATTTCAATGGGGGTAAGGGAGTGGGGAGAGCCCACGAAGTGTACGGTCGGCGTACGCTTCGCTAATGAGCTTCGTCAGGACCAGGACCAGGTCCTGACGAAGCTCATTAGCGAAGCGTACGCCGACCGTACACTTCGTGGGCTCTCCCCACTCCCTTACCCCCATTGAAATGTACAATAATTTTCGATCTGTCTAGCTTAAAATTTGATTAATGACATTTACTGAGCGAGCGCATTTATGCATAGCCCGTTGGCTAAAGGGCGCATACTTTTGAACTTGCAACTGCCAAACGGTCCTGTCTGATTGAGAGACAGCGTTTGAACTACCTTACACGCTGCGCTCCAGACGCGGCAGAGTGCACACGGTTAAACACTGTTCCTCGTCTAAAGTGTAGCGATCCAACGCTGTTATTGATACATTATAGTTGGCATATAATCATAATATACCTGACGTATTATCACTATCTAGTCTTACCTTAGTGCAAAATGTATGTGAACGCTACACACTGAGCGATTATTGGCACTCCTAATCATGTGCAATATTCACACTGACAACTAAGGTGCAGTTAGCACAGAACACTGGACGATACATAGGAACCACGTATCACTGATACTTCTGAGTGGCTATTACTGCCTCTTAAAAAAAGAATTGGTCTAATGGAATTATTTAATTGAAATTCTTAAAAACCGACACTAGTCCTGTTATATAGTGAGACAATTGTCTAGACATTAGATACATTGTACTCCAGGGACTACTTCAATACTATCATTGACATAATTGTGTACACGATTAAACGTGAAATTGTAATTACAAAGTCACCGATACGCTCCTCTAAACTCTGGGAATACAACACATTGAGCAATCGCTGACATCTGTCAGTACAAACATCGTTTGCAATTGCCTAATTAATTGTTGTGGCACTGTTCTAAATGGAATAAATATACTTACTAAGTGAGCGCATCGACATAGAGCCGGTTGGCCAAAGAACGCACACTTTTAATTTACAACTGTCAGACAGCCCCATATAATTGTGAGACAACGTGTGACCGATACGCACACTACGCTCCAGGGACTATAGACTATATACTGTCAATATTGCTCCCCGTCTATGTATAAGTGAGTAAAACATCGCTATCAATATACCCAGCCGACGTGTGATTACAGCGCACTTGGGATATTATCATCTCTCCAATCCCACTTTTTTTGAATAATATGTGTGAACGATACACACTGAGCGATTATTGGTGACTTTGTTTTTGAGTGCTGCAAACTAAGGTGTGGTTGACACCAATATCTGATGTAACAACAGTGTATCAGCTATATATTCTAGTAATTACCAGCGCCTCTCTAGATAAGTATTGGTCGGTGAAAATATATTCCTAAAAAACTATGATATAAGTCCTACTACATTGTGAGACAACTTGTCTTTATCTTAGATAAGATATACTCCAGGGACTATATCAATACCACTATTAAAGATACTTGATTAACCCACAGTGATCATTCTGTGTGCACAAGATTAAAAACGTGATAATCCAAGTTGCTAATTCGCTCTCCCGATTGTGGTAACAATACACACTGAGCGATAGCAACATCTTTTGGCACCAACACAGTTCAAACACTGCCGAAATATTAATTTGGGCACAAACCGATACCATCACTCAGATAAAGTGAGAAATTAATTGGTATTGCAACCGCACTAGTCCACCTTAAAAGCCATACTAATCTCTTCCCCACATACGGGGTAATTTATAAGGTGTGTCCATTGCTCGCCACATATATAAAACTAATCCAAAATATTTACTAGACAGATTATGTACTATAACACAAACTGATATTGTAATTAAAGAGTGTGGGATCCCGCGAAGCAAGGATAATTTTTATCCTTTTTTAACATTTTGTATGTCATTTATTGTCTTTGTGTCTTTTATATTTTCGCTATAATTTTAACCGATAATAATAAAGGTTAGATTTTAATAGACTCTTTATTTGGTGCACCACACAGTGACATTTCTTTCTGTCCTAAAAATTAGTACAGTGATTAGCACAGTGTCTCCGTCAGTCTCTCTCACACTGTGACTGACTGAGTGCAGGCAGGGCCGGTGCTAGGGTGTCCGGCGCCCTCCTGCAAACCATACATTTTGCGCCCTTTCACATTGCCATTGCAACAAGCTGCAGCCTGATTGTGGGAGTGTATGCAACATGCGATCCTATGGAGGATCTCGGGTACATGGCCATGTACATGTATGCATACACTATCTCAGTGCTGTGTCCACAAAATGTTGCAGGCACTAAAGGTGCCCGTTATTGCAGGCAATAAAGCTGCGAGAATCACATACGTTATAGGCTAGATCGCATCGCACGGCATGCATGCAATGTGTGTGCAATGCGATCTGAAAGCAGTACAAAAAGTATTTGCAGCACTCGTGACTGAGGCCCTTATTCAGATCTGATCGCAGTACGAATTTGTTCTTAAAATGGGCAAAACCATGTGCACTGCAGGTGGGGCAGATGTAACATGTATAGAGAGAGTTAGATTTGGGTGAGTTATTTTGTTTCTGTGCAGGGTAAATTAAAGACTGGATGCATTATTTTTACACTGCAATTTAGATTTCAGCTTCAACACACCAACTGTAACTCTCTCTGCACATGTTACATCTGCCCCACCTGCAGTGCACATGGTTTTGCCCATTTTGAGAACAAATGTGTACTGCGATCATATCTGAATAAGGGCCTGAGGGGGAAAGGAGGTGAGAGAAGGAGGAGATGGAAGAAGAGGGGAGGAGATAAAGGGGGCGCAGTGAGGACTGGCAGTGGCACTGGCACAGCACACTGAGAAGAGGGAAGGGAGGGGAGGCGGCGCTGCTGCCTGTTCGTCATTTGATTGACAGTTGACAGGCACAGGGAGCAATGGGTAGGGGGCGGATCTGGACATGACATGTCATCCAGGCATTCACAGACAGCGCTACATCCCTCAGCGCAAGTGTCCATAAGCGTGAGGTAGAGGGGGCAGATCGCAGGAGAAGGACAGTGTGGCGTGCAGGAGGCAGTGACAGTGAGGGCTGAGGCAGCTTTAGCAGAGCAGGGAGGGAGACAGCGCCTTTTCAGCATGGCGCCTCCCTGCTTTGCAGGAGCTGCTGAGTGGGTAGCGCCGGCCCTGAGTGCAGGGAGGATCTGCGCACCGATCAGCTCAGCTGCTGGATACACAGCAGCCAATAGACTGTGTGTGTGTGTGTAGAGTAGCCAATGGGCGGGGGGCTGGCAGCAGTGAGCCTGAGCTATTTCTGGATGCGCAGGGGGACCGTCGGACCCAGCCACTAAGCAGTGATGTAATGTGCATGGCAGAGTGGGTGGGCAGTGGCGGGTAACGAGCGACGCTGCCGCCGACATATGATAATTCATGTCTGCAGCGGTGGCACTCGTCACTCGCCGCTGCCCACCCGCTCTGCCATGCTGCTATTTAACAGAATGTCAGCCTGCCTGCCGCCCTTAATTGGTGCCGCCCTGAGGCCGGTGCCTCACGGGACTAGGCACAAATCCGGCCCTGCCTGGGGGTACTTGAAAAGAATATTGATAATGGCGGAAACATAAAAAGAAGTTTCCAGATGGTGGAAAAAATCTCCCATTGCCATTGAGACAAACCACGTTGCGTCATATTTGGTTCCGACAGCAGCTCATTAGCATCTCCTCCTGCTTTTGCCTGACCAGCAATCCACTGGGAGCTCCCCCGGCTGCCCTCAGACATCAGCGATCTGACCCGGGTGGAGGAAATAGTGGCTTTAATTCTACATTGGGAACTCCGGACACAGCCAGCGGCCAGACACAGAGGGAACGGATTCTTGACCACACACTACTCCTCCGTTACTCCTTAATATAAGTACTCACGTACTACTTACTTCCACTTCACTCAGAAGTTCTGTGGATATTTCAAATTAAGAGGAGGGGGTACTCATAATTGAAAAGCCTAATCAAGGGGTACGGGAGAGAAAAAAGGTTGGGAACCACTGCTATAGATCATCCACATCACAAATTTTTTAAATCACTTTTTCAATACTTTTTTTCACTTCTATACTATTGTTCTAATAAGATGTAATTAGCACATCTCTTTTTTAAATATCGTGTCTAATAAAAGTTAATTTTTAAGTGTGTTAGCATCAGTTGGACGCCAAATACAGCTATCTGCAGTGTGCACCAACTTTTTCTCTACTGTCCCCTCCCTTTTTGTTTATATACCTAAGTACTAGAGAAGGGTATCACCACCTCTCTTTTTCAAATAAATTAAGAAACAAATAAATTAAGAAACAAATAAATTAAGAAACAAATAAATTAAGAAACTGAATATAGAATAGTAAAGAGATAGCAGATATAGCCTAAAAAGGCGAACAAAAAGACTTTTTCAGTGCGGAATTTAACCCCTTTCCCCCAACCCTCATTGAACGATCCCTGTGGAAGGAGACTGCACATACTGCACAATATCGTGGACTCTTATTTCACTAAGGACTATTGCGCTGGGTATCATTGTTCTCTTTATATATATATATATATAATATATATATATATATATATATATATTGTTCATTCTAGCACCCACCATCTTTGAAAACATGCAGTTCCTCTTCTCTGCCTGGGGCGTCGCTGTCTGCTGTAGTGCTTCTAGCACAGTAGGGTCTGTATATCAGCACATATGCAAACCAGACCTGTGCTAGAAACACCACAGCAGACAGCGTCACCACAGGCAGGGAACAGGAACTGCATGGGTTTTCAAGGATGGTGGGTGCTAGAATGAACACTATACATATATATATATATATATATATATATATATATATATATATATATATATTTCTAGCTATAGTGATGGAAGGCAGGTATATTTCCTCCAGGCTTTTCACATATGTGTTTTAAAACCCCAGGAGATTTGCTGGTTCGCTGTGAGCTGCTGTGCTCTTTATAAGAACTACAGTAGTATAGGGTCCTGGAGTGGATGACTGAAGAGAGGGAGGGTTCACCATCCATTAGGCCCAGTTTGGGTCTTTGGGCTGTTAGCCTGGCAGAAGGCTAATCACTACCTCCACCTAGCAGGTTTGTGAAAAAGGCTGCTAGACTGAGAATGAGTAGTCTCTCTGCCTGGAGGAAAGGAGACACTGTAAAGTTCTTCATATGGGAGACAACCTGCCAGTGGCGTAACTATAGCTCTGCAGCCCCCGCGGTGGTGGGGGGGCGCAGAGAAATTGGGGGCGCCGCCGGGGGTGCTGCGGGGCTATAGTTACCCGCGGTCTGCGTCTCGCCCAGCTCTCTGTCGGGACCTTCCTGACGTCACGGTCCCGGCCGGCTCCTGCTGCAATGAAAACTGACAAATAGAAAATGGCTGCCCCCATACTGCAGACAGTTTTCTGTCTGCAGTATGGGGGCAGCCATTTTCTAAGAGTCCGTTTTCATTGTAGCAGCAGGAGCCGGCCGGGACCGTGACGTCAGGAAGGTCCCGACAGAGAGCCGGGCGAGACGACGCAGACCGCGGGTAAGAAGGGGGGGCAGGTTAGGTGGGGGGCGCCGAATAAACGTGCGGCGGGGGGGCGCTGAATAGTTAGTTACGCCCCTGCAACCTGCTACAACTCTGACTGGTATGATTCAGCTTTTGTTTTGTTAGCGGGTTAGGAAATTAAATTAAACCCTGAAAGGATTCATTTTGATGCTTTATTTCTGTTTTGTGTGATTGACTAATAAAACTGGTTTAGGCCAATTGCACCACAGTATTGGACTGATTTGTGACCTCCCAGCTGCTGCACCTTTTCATCTACCCCAGGTGATGTGGTACCTGTTCTCCTGTCATGTTCCACCCATCCATGGGCGTGTCTAGTGCCCCCCTGACTGTGCCCTGTGCTCCCCCTAACTTTTGACCCTAGCCTAGGTAATAGGGTAAATTATTCCTCTGCCTCCTCCCCACATATTCATAAGAAGTATTCCTCCATCTCCACGCTGCTGAAGCAGCTTTATAAAAAAAATGTCATCTCCCCCTGCCCACCACTTCTTAGAGATCTTACTCTCCCCTCTTCAGACTTCCACGCTGCTGCAGCTTCATAAAAATGTATTCTCTCCCCCTGCTTCATTTATTGTTCATCTCCCCCCTCCCCACTGCTACATCATTTTTTTTATAAAGCAGTGGGCAGAGGAACCATTTCATGAAGCACAAAAGGTGGCAGGGGGAGAGGAACACTTTTTATAAAGCTGCAGCAGCGTGGAGGCCTGGAGTAGGGAGACCGAGCGGAGCCTAATGAATTATTTTAAAGCAGTGGGGATAAGAAGAATAGAAGCAGTCAGTCAACATTAAAATCTCATCCTGTGACAGTGACACTGACAGCCCGACTCTCCCACTCTTCGAATTCCAGCGCTGCGGCTAGTAGTCGGCTACTCAAAGAGCCCCACAGTGGCCGGAATTGATAGGACAGCGACATCATGATGGGGTACGTCATGATGCCGCTCTTGCAGGACCCGGACAAGCAACTCCTGTGCAGTCACATTGCCTACTCTCCTAAATGCAGGAGAGTAGGCAACCCTGATATATTTCAGAGCACAGACTGCACTGTAAGTATTCATATTCTGGCTTATGCATTATTTTTAGTTCAAAGTCATTACTATTAGGCTGAGCTATGTTGTGTAGTTACTTCATATAGCTAGAATTTGCATGCTTCCAATGCAGAAACAGGTCATGGGTTCAGAGGCAAACTTTGTGGGCCCCATAGCAAAATTTCTAATGCCCCCCCCCCCCCCCCCCTCATCCTTTTGTGGCACTGTGATAGCGTCCTGCTGGTGCGTCCACACAGGTCCAGGCACGCAGCAGGCAATAGGCAATAGGCAGCCAGTGTCCCCCTTCTGGATGCGAGTCTCTTCCTAACAGCAGAGCATGCAGCAGCAGCCCAGCGTGCACGGACTCGTGAGATGACGTCATCTCGCGAGTCTCTCTCCCTCACAAGCAGCCGGGCCCAGAGCTATTACCAGCAGCAGCAGCTACTGCTGCTGCAGACCCGTGAGATGATGACGCTACATCTCGCGGGTCAAAGGTCACGTCGGCGGCTTCCCCCCCTGCCTGGCTTCTCCCTCGGCCAGCCCAGCACACCCCCGGCCGCTTGTCCTGCTTGTGAGGGGGAGAGAGACTCACGAGATGATTACGTCATCTCGCGAGTCTCTCTCTCCCTCACAAGCAGGACAAGCGGCCGTGCCCGGGGCTATTACCAGCAGCAGCTGCTGCTGCGGCAGACCCGCGAGATGATGACGCTACATCTCGCGGGTCAAAGTGCACATCGGCGGCGTCCTCCCCAGCCTGGCTTCTCCCCCGGACAGCCCAGCACACTGCACAACGAGGCTCTAATAGCGGACGGGCGGCTCTGGCGCTGCTAATATATTGGCGGTCATGGATGGTGCAGGGGAGTGCTTGCTTGCTGTCTATGGGGCCCGGCCCCTCAGCCGCCGTCCCCGTAGCAGCTGCATCCCCTGCACCCATGGTAGTTCCGCCACTGCATGGCTTTGAATACAGGCTGTGACACTTATATTTAGAATAAAGAGTGTGATATGTTTTGTGCTGCTAGGAGGACGATTCAGCCACAGAAGTGATATTGACCCTTTTCAATTAACCTGTTCAAACTTGCAGGGGAGGTGCCCCCTTTGGAGGGGAAAAGGTCACTAGATTGACTCAATTAAGGTTGACATACATTGGGTCGACCACTGTAAGTTGGCAGGGCTTAGGTCGACACCTGAAATAGGTCGACATAACTAAGGTTGACAGGGTTGAAATATCAATCAGGTGCCGACCTAAGCCTTGTACACCATCATGTATGTCGTGTCGACCTTAATTGATACCCCTTTGGAACATGGGTATGCAGTCAGTGGATAGACAATGTCTATGTCGACAGTGACTAGGTCGACCACTAATGACCGACAGTGACTAGGTCGACACGTAAAAAGGGTAGACATGTCTTAGTTCGACACTTTCAAAAGGTCAACACAAGCTTATGGTCAACTTAGGCAAGGTTGACAGTCAAAAGGTCGACGTGCGTTTTTCATGATTTGTTTAAAAAAAAAAAGTGGCTTTTCATATTTTACTATCCAAATAGGCATAGAGTGGGAATAGCAAAGCACCGTGCCTGAAGCATGGCAAGTGAAGCATTACATATATATGGTGTCCATGCCAATGTACACTTACATAGACACCAAAAAAATAGCAAATTGTGTATGGTCCTTTAATGTTGTTCATGGTAATATCACTGCTGTGAATTGCAGCGATATTACAATTAACAGGTATTAAATCGATAACTGATACATTTGTCCTTGTACATTTCTAATTCTAACAAACTACATAATACCATATCTATAGCTAACCTGTCAGATTGTATAATGTATTGCAGAGCGAAAAGGATGATGCTCAGCTGCAGATGGTGGGAGGAGAGGTGGAACTACCTGAAGATCTTGCTAAAATGGTTCAGGATGATGAAGAGGAGGAAGAAGAGCAGGGATCTCTGCTGTCCATGCTTCCTGAGTTTGATATTGATACACTGAAGACACGGGCTCAAGGAACTATTACCGAGGTCAAGAGAGCGGCAGAAGAGAAGTGCGAGCTCATGTGACACAGTCATTTTAAGCACGGACATTCAAGATACAGGAATATTTTCATTGGTTTTCTTAAAAATATACATATCTTGCCCATATTTACAGTTATGGTTGTAAAATTGAATTAACATCCAGGCAAATAAAAATGTTACTAATATTATAAATGAATGCAAAACAATTAATAAAAAAATGTAATTGTATTTTAAATAAACAAGTAAACAGAATAATGGGTTCATGCGGTACAAAGGGATATGGTCGCTAGGTCGACACTATGCAGGTCGACATACATTAGGTCGACCACTAAATGTCCATATATAAAATATGTCGACATGGCTAAGGTCGATGGGAGGACACAAGCATTGAGTCAACAATGGGAAGGTCGACAGTCAAGAGGTCGACATGAGTTTTTCACATTTTTTTTATCCGACTTGTGTGCTGACCGGTGGTATTTCATACCCTACCATCCACTAGGGAACCATGGCAAGCTGAGTGAGCCATGCAAGGGAACGCAGTACACTGATACAGTGGTCATGTGAACTTACGTCGAATTTGGGACAAAAGAGTGGAAAAACTCATGTTGACCTTTTGACTGTCGACTTTCTCATTGTCGACCTAACACTTGTGTCATCCTTCCAACCCTGTCGACCTTAGCCATGTTAACCTATTTCATGTGTCGACCTAAGCCCTGTCAACCTTTAGTGGCCAAAGTAATGTATGTCGACCTTCATAGTCTCGACCCTATGACCCATAACCGGTACAATAATAAGCCAACAAAAAATAAACAACATAAACACAGTAATGAGGTAGATTCCAACAACTAATCGAGAAAACCCTGTACAGCAGGGGTCAGAGAACTTTTTTTTACCATTTACGCCATTACAGATGGACCTGCTCCATCTCCCGGCACACCGATCGCCATCTGTGACCGAAGACGCTCACGTGCCCCATTCTCATCAATCAGGGGCAAATGCAGGATTTTCAGAAGGGGGTTTCCAGATGGGCGGAGCAAAGCACGGAGATGGACACTTATGTGACCCAGTATTTGCCGGGTCACTTAATGTATTATAGATAGAACAAATGTATATTAATAATAATAATAATAACAATAATAAAAAATATATATATATATATATATATATATATATATATATATATATATACACACACACACACATACAGCAGTGTAGACCCCTGGGCATAGCAATGTATTGGGGCCCCTACCGATCCTAGCGGTAGGGGTGGGGGTGCTATGAGCGGAGGCTTTGATGTCCCGCGGATGGTAGGGGATATTATATCAACAGCACAGGTGGTGGGAGAAGGGGGCATTGGGCTGAATGAAGGGTTCTGATACGTAACTTCCAGGGTCGTAGAGGATGTTTAACCCCTTCCTGACAGAGCCAGTTTTTGCGTTCCTGACAGAGCCCTTTTTTTCAAATCTGACATGTCTCACTTAAGTGGGGATAACTTTTTTTTGCTTTTACTTATCCCAGTGATTTTGAGATTGTTTTTTCGTGACACATTGTACTTCAAATTAGTGGTAAATTTGGGTCGATACAGTCTGTGTTTTTTTGTGAAAAATACCAAAATGTCGTGAAAAAATGGAAAATTTTGCAATTTGCAAAATGTTAAATTTTCTGCTTGTGAGACAAATAATCATACCACTCAAAATAGTTAATAACTAACATAGACCATATGTCTACTTTATGTTTCCATCATTATTTCAACTTCCTTTTAATTTTTTTGGACACTAGGAGGCTTACAATATGAATAGCAAATTCTCAAATTTTCAAGAAAATTTCAAACACTGATTTTTTTAGGGACCAGTTCAGTTCTGATGTGACTTTGAGGGACTTGTATGTGAGACACCCCCATAAATGATACCATTTCAAAAACTGCACCCCTCACAGTATTCAAAACAGCATTTTGGAAGTTTGTTAACCCTTTAGGTGTTTCACAGGAATTAAAACAAAGTGTAGGTGAAATTTCAAAATTTCATTTTTTTTGCAGATTTGCAATTTTAATACATTTTTCTAAGGAACACAGTACATTTTACTAGAGAAATGTGACTAAAAATTGATTCCCCCAATTCTTTTGTTTTCATAAATATCCTATATGTGGCCCTAGTGTGCACGTTGACCAAACCACAGGCTTCATAATAGAAGGAGCACCTACTTGATTTTGGAGCCTCCTTTTTATGAGATTATTTTTTAGGCACCATGTAGGTTTCTAGGCACCATAAGATGCTAAAAGTTAGGAACCCCCCCACAAGTGACCCCATTTTGCAAACTACACCCCTCAGGGAATTCATCTAGGGGTATAGTGTACATTTCAAACCCCCAGGGGTTTCACCAACTTTGATACAAGTGGGCAGTGAAAATGAAAAATTACATTTTTTTACACAAAAATGCAGTTCTGGCTCAAAATTTTTCATTTTCAGAAGGTATGAAGGAGAAAAAGCACCCCAAAATCTGTGCCCCAATTTCTCCCGAGTACGGCAATGCCTCACATGTGACCAAAAAATACCAGTTGGGTGCATGGCAGGACTCAGAAGGGAAGGAGTGATTTTTGGATTTTGCAGCACAGATTTTGGTGGAATGAATGGTGGGTGCTATGTTGCACCAATACAGTGGAACCCCCCCACAAGTGACCCCATTTTGCAAACTACACCCCTCAGGGAATTCATCTAGGGGTATAGTGTACATTTCAAACCCCCAGGGGTTTCACCAACTTTGATACAAGTGGGCAGTGAAAATGAAAAATTACATTTTTTTACACAAAAATGCAGTTCTGGCTCAAAATTTTTCATTTTCAGAAGGTATGAAGGAGAAAAAGCACCCCAAAATCTGTGCCCCAATTTCTCCCGAGTACGGCAATGCCTCACATGTGACCAAAAAATACCAGTTGGGTGCATGGCAGGACTCAGAAGGGAAGGAGTGATTTTTGGATTTTGCAGCACAGATTTTGGTGGAATGAATGGTGGGTGCTATGTTGCACCAATACAGTGGAACCCCCCCACAAGTCACCCCATTTTGCAAAGTACACCCCTCAGGGAATTCATCTAGGGGTATAGTGTACATTTCAAACCCCCAGGGGTTTCACCAATTTTGATACAAGTGGGCAGTGAAAATTAAAAATTAAATTTTTTTACACAAAAATGCAGTTCTGGCTCAAAATTTTTCATTTTCAGAAGGTATGAAGGAGAAAAAGCACCCCAAAATATGTGCCCCAATTTCTCCCGAGTACGGCAATGCCTCACATGTGACCAAAAAATACCAGTTGGGTGCATGGCAGGACTCAGAAGGGAAGGAGTGATTTTTGGATTTTGCAGCTCAGATTCTGGTGGAATTTTGGTGGGTGCTATGTCGCATTAGCAAGACCCCCCAAGCACCAATACAGTGGAACCCCCCCACAAGTGACCCCATTTTGCAAACTACACCCCTCAGGGAATTCATCTAGGGGTATAGTGTACATTTCAACCCCCCAGGGGTTTCACCAATTTTGATACAAGTGGGCAGTGAAAATGAAAAATTACATTTTTTACACAAAAATGCAGTTCTGGCTCAACATTTTTCATTTTCAGAAGGTATGAAGGAGAAAAAGCACCCCAAAATCTGTGCCCCAATTTCTCCCGAGTACGGCAATGCCTCACATGTGACCAAAAAATACCATTTGGGTGCATGGCAGGATTCAGAAGGGAAGGAGTGATTTTTGGATTTTGCAGCTCAGATTCTGGTGGAATTTTGGTGGGTGCTATGTCGCATTAGCAAGACCCCCCAAGCACCAATACAGTGGAACCCCCCCACAAGTGACCCCATTTTGCAAACTACACCCCTCAGGGAATTCATCTAGGGGTATAGTGTACATTTCAAACCCCCAGGGGTTTCACCAATTTTGATACAACTGGGCAGTGAAAATGAAAAATTACATTTTTTTACACAAAAATGCAGTTCTGGCTCAAAATTTTTCATTTTCAGAAGGTATGAAGGAGAAAAAGCACCCCAAAATCTGTGCCCCAATTTCTCCCGAGTACGGCAATGCCTCACATGTGACCAAATAATACCAGTTGGGTGCATGGCAGGACTCAGAAGGGAAGGAGTGATTTTTGAATTTTGCAGCACAGATTTTGGTGGAATGAATGGTGGGTGCTATGTTGCACCAATACAGTGGAACCCCCCCACAAGTCACCCCATTTTGCAAAGTACACCCCTCAGGGAATTCATCTAGGGGTATAGTGTACATTTCAAACCCCCAGGGGTTTCACCAATTTTGATACAAGTGGGCAGTGAAAATGAAAAATTAAATTTTTTTACACAAAAATGCAGTTCTGGCTCAAAATTTTTCATTTTCAGAAGGTATGAAGGAGAAAAAGCACCCCAAAATATGTGCCCCAATTTCTCCCGAGTACGGCAATGCCTCACATGTGACCAAAAAATACCAGTTGGGTGCATGGCAGGACTCAGAAGGGAAGGAGTGATTTTTGGATTTTGCAGCTCAGATTCTGGTGGAATTTTGGTGGGTGCTATGTCGCATTAGCAAGACCCCCCAAGCACCAATACAGTGGAACCCCCCCACAAGTGACCCCATTTTGCAAACTACACCCCTCAGGGAATTCATCTAGGGGTATAGTGTACATTTCAAACCCCCAGGGGTTTCACCAATTTTGATACAAGTGGGCAGTGAAAATGAAAAATTACATTTTTTACACAAAAATGCAGTTCTGGCTCAAAATTTTTCATTTTCAGAAGGTATGAAGGAGAAAAAGCACCCCAAAATCTGTGCCCCAATTTCTCCCGAGTACGGCAATGCCTCACATGTGACCAAAAAATACCATTTGGGTGCATGGCAGGACTCAGAAGGGAAGGAGTGATATTTGGATTTTGCAGCTCAGATTCTGGTGGAATTTTGGTGGGTGCTATGTCGCATTAGCAAGACCCCCCAAGCACCAATACAGTGGAACCCCCCCACAAGTGACCCCATTTTGCAAACTACACCCCTCAGGGAATTCATCTAGGGGTATAGTGTACATTTCAAACCCCCAGGGGTTTCATCAATTTTGATACAAGTGGGCAGTGAAAATGAAAAATTACATTTTTTTACACAAAAATGCAGTTCTGGCTCAAAATTTTTCATTTTCAGAAGGTATGAAGGAGAAAAAGCACCCCAAAATCTGTGCCCCAATTTCTCCCGAGTACGGCAATGCCTCACATGTGACCAAAAAATACCAGTTGGGTGCATGGCAGGACTCAGAAGGGAAGGAGTGATTTTTGGATTTTGCAGCACAGATTTTGGTGGAATGAATGGTGGGTGCTATGTTGCACCAATACAGTGGAACCCCCCCACAAGTCACCCCATTTTGCAAAGTACACCCCTCAGGGAATTCATCTAGGGGTATAGTGTACATTTCAAACCCCCAGGGGTTTCACCAATTTTGATACAAGTGGGCAGTGAAAATGAAAAATTACATTTTTTTACACAAAAATGCAGTTCTGGCTCAAAATTTTTCATTTTCAGAAGGAATGAAGGAGACAAAGCACCCCAAAATCTGTGCCCCAATTTCTCCCGAGTACGGCAATGCCTCATGTGTGACCAAAAAGTGGCAGGACTCAGAAGGGAAGGAGTGATATTTGGATTTTGCAGCACAAATTCTGGTGGAATGATGGTGGGTGCTATGTCGCATTAGCAAGACCCCCAAAGCACCAATACAGTGGAACCCCCTCACAAGTGACCCCATTTTGCAAATTACACCCCTCAGGGAATTCATCTAGGGGTATAGTGTACATTTCAAACCCCCAGGGGTTTCACCAATTTTGATACAAGTGGGCAGTGAAAATGAAAAATTACATTTTTTTACACAAAAATGCAGTTCTGGCTCAAAATTTTTCATTTTCAGAAGGTATGAAGGAGAAAAAGCACCCCAAAATATGTGCCCCAATTTCTCCCGAGTACGGCAATGCCTCACATGTGACCAAAAAATACCAGTTGGGTGCATGGCAGGACTCAGAAGGGAAGGAGTGATATTTGGATTTTGCAGCTCAGATTCTGGTGGAATTTTGGTGGGTGCTATGTCGCATTAGCAAGACCCCCCAAGCACCAATACAGTGGAACCCCCCACAAGTGACCCCATTTTGCAAACTACACCCCTCAGGGAATTCATCTAGGGGTATAGTGTACATTTCAAACCCCCAGGGGTTTCACCAATTTTGATACAAGTGGGCAGTGAAAATGAAAAATTACATTTTTTTACACAAAAATGCAGTTCTGGCTCAAAATTTTTCATTTTCAGAAGGTATGAAGGAGAAAAAGCACCCCAAAATCTGTGCCCCAATTTCTCCCGAGTACGGCAATGCCTCACATGTGACCAAAAAATACCAGTTGGGTGCATGGCAGGACTCAGAAGGGAAGGAGTGATATTTGGATTTTGCAGCTCAGATTCTGGTGGAATTTTGGTGGGTGCTATGTCGCATTAGCAAGACCCCCCAAGCACCAATACAGTGGAACCCCCCACAAGTGACCCCATTTTGCAAACTACACCCCTCAGGGAATTCATCTAGGGGTATAGTGTACATTTCAAACCCCCAGGGGTTTCACCAATTTTGATACAAGTGGGCAGTGAAAATGAAAAATTACATTTTTTTACACAAAAATGCAGTTCTGGCTCAAAATTTTTCATTTTCAGAAGGTATGAAGGAGAAAAAGCACCCCAAAATCTGTGCCCCAATTTCTCCCGAGTACGGCAATGCCTCACATGTGACCAAAAAATACCAGTTGGGTGCATGGCAGGACTCAGAAGGGAAGGAGTGATTTTTGGATTTTGCAGCACAGATTTTGGTGGAATGAATGGTGGGTGCTATGTTGCACCAATACAGTGGAACCCCCCCACAAGTCACCCCATTTTGCAAAGTACACCCCTCAGGGAATTCATCTAGGGGTATAGTGTACATTTCAAACCCCCAGGGGTTTCACCAATTTTGATACAAGTGGGCAGTGAAAATGAAAAATTACATTTTTTTACACAAAAATGCAGTTCTGGCTTAAAATTTTTCATTTTCAGAAGGAATGAAGGAGACAAAGCACCCCAAAATCTGTGCCCCAATTTCTCCCGAGTACGGCAATGCCTCATGTGTGACCAAAAAGTGGCAGGACTCAGAAGGGAAGGAGTGATATTTGGATTTTGCAGCACAAATTCTGGTGGAATGATGGTGGGTGCTATGTCGCATTAGCAAGACCCCCAAAGCACCAATACAGTGGAACCCCCCCACAAGTGACCCCATTTTGCAAATTACACCCCTCAGGGAATTCATCTAGGGGTATAGTGTACATTTCAAACCCCCAGGGGTTTCACCAATTTTGATACAAGTGGGCAGTGAAAATGAAAAATGACATTTTTTTACACAAAAATGCAGTTCTGGCTCAAAATTTTTCATTTTCAGAAGGTATGAAGGAGAAAAAGCACCCCAAAATCTGTGCCCCAATTTCTCCCGAGTACGGCAATGCCTCACATGTGACCAAAAAATACCAGTTGGGTGCATGGCAGGACTCAGAAGGGAAGGAGTGATTTTGGGATTTTGCGGCTCAGATTCTGGTGGAATGAATGGTGGGTGCTATGTGGCATTAGCAAGACCCCCGAAGCACGGTGAAATTATGAACCTAATAATCCATAGATGTGTGGTATATTTTAAAACACTCCTTTATACATAGGCCGGGTTTGTCGGGGCAAGTGTCACACTGGAAAATAGTTTGCTTTCTTATTCCCTTTTTATAGCAAACTTTGCACCTTTTTTGTGTCCTGCCCTTTTTTCCAGTGGAGGGGATTTCATCAGGAAAATGCTGCCCTGGTACAATACGGGGGCCAGTACTAGAAGTACTGGGGCCCTCTGCCTGCTGGTTCCCAAATATTAGGCCCTTTATGACTTCCTCTTGAAAGTGCATAAATGTCCCCCTCTGGCCGGTAGAACGGAATAGCACGTAAGCGTTATACAGTGCCATCTGGATGATATACACGGACAGCTTCTTGTACCAGATTTTTGTTTTCCGCAGGGCACTGTACGGCTTCAGTACCTGATCTGAAAGATCCACTCCGCCCATGTACCTATTGTAATCCAGGATACAATTAGGTTTTGAGGTGTGGGTACTGGTACCTCGTACAGGGACGGAGGTGGTACTGTCTCCGTGAATTGTTGTCAGTATAAGGACATCCCTCTTGTCCTTATATTTGACCAACAACATATTTTCGGTGCATATTCCCCTGCTTTCACCCCTTCTCATTACTTGGGCAATGTGCGTTTTTGGGAGGCCTCTTTGGTTCTTGCGCACAGTACCGCAAGCTGCTGTACCTCTTGAACCAAGGGCCTTAAACAGGGGGATGCTGGTGTAAAAGTTATCCACATAGAGGTGATAACCTTTATCCAGGAAGGGGTGCACTAAATCCCAGACAATTTTTCCACTAACACCTACGAGGGAGGGGGGGCATTCTGGCGGTTCAATTCTTGAATCCTTCCCTTCATATACCCTAAACCTGTGAGTGTACCCTGAGGTGCTTTCACACAGCTTATACATTTTTATGCCATACCTTGCCCTCTTACTGGGAAGGTACTGGCGGAATTTAACCCTTCCTTTAAAATGTATAAGGGACTCGTCTATGCAAATGAATTTATCTGGGATGTACATGTCTTCAAATTTGGCACTGAAATGATCAATGACCGGCCTGACTTTGAATAGCCGGTCAAAGGTGGGATCATCTCTGGGTGGGCACTGTGCATTATCGTTGTAATGCAAAAATTTAAGGATCGTCTCAAATCGAGCCCGGGGCATGGCCATACGGTAAAATGGGGTGCTGTACAGAACATCTGTACTCCAATATTGCCTAATTTCTGGCTTTTTTACTATGCCCATATGAAACACCAGACCCCAAAACGTCATCATCTCTACTGCATCTACAGGGGTCCACCTAGCAAATGATGACGTGGGGTTTTGAGCAATAAACTGCTGGGCATATAAATTAGTTTGGTCCACCATTAAATTTATAAAATCATCAGAGAAAATAATTTGAAAAAGTCAATTTCTCTGAGACCTGTGGAATCAAATTGGATTCCTGGCATGGCCAAAAACTCAGGAACCTGGGGCTCAAAATTGTCTGGTGGTGGGGTCCATACGAGATCAATTATTGGGGGGGGGGTCTCAGCTGCTCTACGGGGGCGTCTTTGAGGGGGTCCCTCATCACCAGAGGAGGAAGAGGAGCTTAAGGCGAATCCTTCAAATTCCCCGCTTGCATCACTGGCTGTGTCAGAGTCAGAAGCAAGCATGGCATATGCCTCCTCCGCTGAATACATTCTTCTGGATGACTGGGATGACATTTGGGATGACATTTGGGATGCCATTTTTATTTTTGTGTTACTGGTAGTGAAATGTTTCAACACGTGTATAGTGTAGGGGGGGGTACAAACTTTATTTCAACCCGGGGGGTATGTAGTGTGTAGTGTGTATGTAGTGCAGAAAAAAAAAAATACTTTATACAAAAAAAAAAAATTGAAGGGGTTAAAAAAAAAAAAATTGAAGGGGTTAAAAAAAAATTGAAGGGGTTAAAAAAAAATTGAAGGGGTTAAAAAAAAAAAAAAAAAAAAAGGTCCTGCGCCAAAAATTGAGCACAGATGTTGGTCAGTAACGTCCGTCACTGAACAGCGCTCAAAGGCAACAGGAATTTGATCAAAAAAAAAAAAAATAGATCAACCCTGTGCCGAAAAAGATGATCAGTGATGTACGTCACTGATCAGCGCACAGCGGCCACAGGACACCCACAAAATCACAGTGTGTGTAAAAAAAAAATTAAAAAAAGACCCCACAGCACACACAAAAAAAAAAAAGGTGATCAGTGATGCGACACTGATTACCAGTGAGGGGCAGCAGGTGCACAACCTTTGGTGCAACTGACAGTGCAACTGGCAGGTATATATAAAAAAAAAAAAAACCTCTGCACCCCCAAAAAGTTGCTGATCACCTCAGATATAGTGATCAGCACAAAAGGCGGGGGCAGCAGACACAAAATTTAGCACTCTCTATCACTCTCTGTCACTATCTCTCTCTATCTCTCTATCTCTCACTATCTAACACTCTATGACACTGCAGCAGCAGCAGTGACAGGTATATATATATATAAAAAAAAACCTGCGCCCCCAAAAAGTTGCTGATCAGTTAATTTATACTGATCAGCACAAAAGGGGGGGCAGCAGTCAGTTATATAAAAAATATATAGCACAATCTGTCACTATCTCTATCTCTCTCTCTCTATCTCTCTCTATCTCTCTATCTATAACTATCACACTGCAGCAGCACAAAATATAGCACTCTCTGTCACTAGGCCTCTCTATCTCTCTCTCTCTATCTCTCTCTATCTCTCTCTATCTCTCTCTATCTCTCTCTATCTCTCTATCTCTCTCTATCTCTCTCTCTATAACTATATCACACTGCAGCAGCACAAAATATAGCACTCTCTGACACTATCTCTCTCTATCTCTCTCTATCTAACTAACGCTATTACACTGCAGCAGCACAAGTTCACAACACAGGAAGTCACAAGTAACAGGATCCAGGAAGCATCCAGCACACTACAAGCAGTGATGAAGCAGGCAAGATATTTGCAAGGATCAGGTAAGTATTTTGCAAGGTTCTGGTCAGTATATCGCGGCAGCTAGGCACGGTGACCGCACTGCACGCAATTCCAGACCGGAATGGCGTCTGCAGTGCAGTCACCGTTAGTTTAAACCCCCCTCCATGGCTGTGATTGGTCCGTCGGTCCGACGGACCAATCACGGCCTTTGGGGGCGGGCGGGGTGAGGTGGGGTGACACCAGTGTCACCCTTACACCCCGCGGTGATTGGTGCTGTACTTTACAGCACCAATCACCTCCGATCGCGTGTCACCGGCGAACGTTATTCGCCGGTGACACAGAAAACGCTGTAATTGGCTGTTCACACTGAACAGCCAATCACAGCGATCGCCGACGGGGGGGCGGCATCGCAGCCCCCCCTGGGCATGCACGGACATATCTGCTGTCAGGGACAGCAGACATGTTGAAACTGTCACCGCGTCTATAGACGCGGTGACAGTTAAATGCCATGACGTACATTTACGCCATGTGTCGGGAAGTACTTCCCGACCATGACGTAAATGTACGTCAATTGTCGGGAAGGGGTTAATACGCAGAGTAGGGGTGTATATTGGACTGGGCTTATTATTCATAATTTTCTGGTGGAAGGACAGCTTGCTTGACTGCAGATATCTCCAGTTCTCGGAAATAGATTTCTTAGATTTTAATGGAATTAAAAACTAGAAAATCCCACCTACAAAATGATACTGGGGACTAGGGGATCAGATTTCGGGAGGCAGAGAAATCCGCCAACGAGAATATAAAACTACATACCAGGTGTGTGGAGCTGGAGCAGTAACCAGCTGCTGGAAGGCTGTTATCTCTGGTTCTGGGAACAGTAGAGACAAGCTACTAGTGTCCATCAAAGGGAGAGAGTCCCAGCTTTTGGAATATATCCTAAGAAAAACTCTAAGTCAGGCAAAATCTGAAATATCTGACTGGGAAGAGCAATTAACACTCTTGGATGGGGACCACTGCTTTGAAGTCAGATATCTCCGGTTCCCAAGGGATAAAATTCTTGTACCCATGGAAGAGGGGGCCCTCAGCTTTCAGTCTAGGGCCCTTAGACTCCTGGGGGGGTTTCTGTGTACTCAGAAACCCCCCCTGCGTGCACTACTGTCAATGGACGCGTGAGCCTGTGCGATGCTCATGCGTCCAAGTCTGCCAGTGCTCACCAGCCGCCAGATAACGCTGGTGGAAACACAGAGTATGCCTCCATCTATGCTTGTGTGTGGCACAAAATTTGTACCACACACAGCCATACATGGTAATCATCATCAATGGCTATGTGGTATGGCCAATCATAATGTGACGTCCAGGCAATTATTAGTGTCAGTATTTCAAGATGATATAGTGACAGTCTGGTATACCATGACAGGAGCCCATATCCAGGCAAAAGAAACGGCACCGCAGCGGCAGTACAGACAGAGCCGGCCCTAACCAATTTGTTGCCCTAGGCAAGATTTTAGCTGGTGTCCCCTAGTACTCCTCTCCTGGCACAGTACCTGTCACCCAGCAGCACAGACCACAGCAAAAGTCAGCAACACCAATCACCCCTCATCCATAGCAATCCTCATTCAGTACCTCTCACCTAGCACACAACTCCTCACCATAGGCAAATCTATAATTATGGTAATGGGTGGTCCCAGATCTAGACATAATAGTAGGGGGACTTTTGCACGGCGTAGCCGCGTGGCAAAAAGGGTGCGTGGCCTCATGGGAAGGAGGCAAGGCATCACAAAAAGGGGTGTGGTATTACACTTTAAACCATACACAGTAATGCCCATTACTAATTTTAGCAAACTCCGTAATACCCATTACACATAAAGCCACACGCCGTAATACCAATTACACATAAGGCCACACACCATAATGCCCATTACACATTGTGCCATACATCATGATGCCCATTACAAACTATATAACAAACCGTAATGCCCATTACATATTTGCCACATAAGTGCTGCTTACCTACGTGCCCATTGCTAGGGGGTTCTTGCTTGATTGCACCATAGTACCCATTACACATGATGCCGCACACCATAGTACCCATTACAAATGATGCCGCACACCATAGTACCCATTACACATGATGCTGCACACATAATGCCCCTTACACATGATGCTGCACACATAATGCCCCTTACACATGATGCTGCACACCGTAATGCCCCTTACACATTAAGCCACACATTATGCGTAATGCCCCCACATACCGCCACTTGAAGCCTCCCTTAAGCAATTCCCCCAAAAGTGCCACTTACTGTAAATTTTTATATGAGCCTTCGCTGCTGCTGCAGGGAGAGATGGAGAGCGGTGCAGCTGCTTCTATGGGGAGAGGAGCAGAGCGCAGCACAGAGCACTCTCCCACTCCCCTCCTGGTGTCCCCTCTAGCCGAGTGGACATTTGAAATATTGTGTGCGCTGTTGTTGTGCGTGACGTCGGGGAAGCACCACATGATTAAAGGGGGGGGGGCGGGCTGAGGTGAAAGCGGGGAGAAAAATTGGAGCGGAAGCAGCAGGGGTGATAATCATTAACAGCTGGGCAGAGAGCAGGGGGCTGCCCAGCTGTATTCAGAGCGCTGCAGGTCACGGCTGTTTGAAATAATACCCCTTTCACAACAGAAAATGCAGGGATTTACCCGGGAATATGGTTCCAGGATCATGCAGGGACATTCCCAGGCTGACCCCTTATACACCAGCCTACATTTTCTGGTGTGAGGGGGAGAGACAACCACTCTCCTCTCCCTACCCCCCTTTAACCAACCAGCTATATCTTCGGAACCAACTGACCCATTTACATGAGACCAGTATCATATTGAAGAACATTTGAGTTGGCTTTGAATGATTTTGGTCCCGTGAAACTGGGCTGTTTGGTTCCAGAGAAATCTGCCCTCAAAGAACATAAACAGTCATGAAATTCCATTTAAGAAATGAAAAAAAAAAAACGATTTAACCTCAATGTCCCTGGAACTAATTAACCCATATGGATCCAGCCTGGTATCAGATTAAAGGCCCAGCGATTTGGGTTCGACTTAGATCAACCTCGAGCTTCAGTGATGCCGAAGGGGGAACTGGCAGCCGTTGAACTGGGTGGGGGTTGGAATTAGCGGGTCCCATGTTATCCTATAGGGAAAATGTTCCAGCTTTGCCTGGCAGTATCTCCGGTTTCCACCCCCTAGATTCGCCTATGCTCCTCACCCATAGTAATCCTCTCCCAGCAGCCCATTTCACAGCAGCAGCCAGCAACACCCATCACCTGGCAGCACACAGCACTCTCCACAGCAGTCAGCTTGGCACATCTCATACTGAGCTGAGTATCCCACTTGTGGTGATGGGGAGGTTGCTATAAGTGCATGCACAAATTATCTGTTCAGTAAGAGTATTATGTCAAAGAGGTAGTGTACACAGATACAGGCAGGATTCGTGCTTACGTGCTATAGCATATCTTATAGGTGAAATAGGCAGGCCTATTTCACCTACAGTATAAGATATGCTATAGCACTTAAGCACAAATCCTGACATGGGAGGCATTCAGCATCCTGGTAAACAGGATACCGGCATCCACTATATTGTCACCAGCATCCACCACCAAGAGACCGGCACCAGAATCCCAACTGCCAAACGGGGACCGGTAGCATTAGGCCAGGGAGGGGGGGGGGGAGGTTAGGCTCAATGGGGGAACTTAGGGTTAGGCTGCAGTGTGGTTATGTTTTGGTGCTGGGGTATGGAGGTTAGAATTTGCCACTAGTGGGGACAGATGGGATTAGCCTACAAGGGCAGGACTAGGCAGCAGGAAGGGAGGGTAAGGGTTAGGGGGGAGGATAAGTACAGTATACCTACCTACCTGACAGCTGTCACGATTCCCTCTATTGGGATGCCAGCATTGTATTCTGACTGACAGCATATATAAACTGTTTTAGGATTACATGTGTGGGCAGCATGATAAAAAAAAAGAAAAAAAACAACAACTAACAAAAACATAAAATACACCAATAAAAAAAATGTCTCCTTTCTAGGATAAAAGAACCCACCCTACCCCTCCCCCCCGGACAAGATTTTATATATATATATATATATATATATATATATATATATATATATATATATATATATATATAGATAAATATATATATATATATATAGAGGGGGGTTGGCGGCACTCGGAAATAATTGCAGACCACACAGGTATACCGACGTTTCTGTGCCAACTGGCACTTTTATCAAGGTGCAGGAACAAACGACAAAACATTTAAATACCCTACCTGATCCTCCGTGCCGCCCGCAGCATCCTCCCGAGACGGCGTCTGATGATGACGTCATGCGCCGGGTGCCGCGTCGGGACGCACGGAGAGACCGCATGTGTGTCAGGTTGCCTAGGTGACACGGCAACAAAGCCGGCAATAACACAACCATCTATACAAGAAGAAAAAATACATTAGTGAAGTAAAAAATGACAATAAAAACCACATAACTTACATGACACAATTAACACTAACAAGAGCTAGCAAATACTGTCACCGTAACTGCATCTATAATGTAATCTTTTATGAATCTAAAACCGGGTATCTTAGTTCCTTAAAACCCGGATAGCCCTGTTAGCCATTACTTGGGGCATTAACCCTCTTGGGTTTGAATACTAGAAGTTTATCATGGGTACTATGTGACAACGTTCAGATGTTGGAACATATTCTATTTCACTAAAAATCACAGTGCTGGACATCACGGCCAAAGTGACCAAAAATACTTTTTTTTGCTTACTTATTCACCAAACAGAATGTACATTTTTAAAGGAAACATGACAATCTCAGGTGCTCATTAAGCCCTCTAGGGCTGAGAGTTTCTAATGTAAAAATCCAGCGGCATTCAAGCTGGAGTAACCTCAATGATCTGTCACCACCTTTTTTTAGGGGGGGTACGTGATCAATTACTCTATAACGTAATGAGGAGAGATTGTGTCTAGCCGAGGCTAGACACAATCTCTCCTCATTACGTTATAAAGACACAATCTCTCCTCATTACGTTATAGAGTAATTGATCACGTATCCCCCCTAAAAAGAGGTGGTGACAGATCATGCCACTGGATTTTTACATTAGAAACTCTCAGCCCTAGAGGGCTCAATGAGCACCTGAGATTGTCATGTTTCCTTTAAAAATGTACATTCTGTTTGGTGAATAAGTAAGCAAAAAAAAGTATTTTTGGTCACTTTGGCCGTGATGTCCAGCACTGTGATTTTTAGTGAAATAGAATATGTTCCAACATCTGAACGTTGTCACATAGTACCCATGATGCACTTCTAGTATTCAAACCCAAGAGGGTTAATGCCCCAAGTAATGGCTAACAGGGCTATCCGGGTTTTAAGGAACTAAGATACCTGGTTTTAGATTCATAAAAGATTACATTATAGATGCAGTTACGGTGACAGTATTTGCTAGCTCTTGTTAGTGTTAATTGTGTCATGTAAGTTATGTGGTTTTTATTGTCATTTTTTACTTCACTAATGTATTTTTTCTTCTTGTATAGATGGTTGTGTTGTTGCCGGCTTTGTTGCCGTGTCACCTAGGCAACCTGACGCACATGCGGTCTCTCCGTGCGTCCCGAAGCGGCACCCGGCGCTTGACGTCATCATCAGACGCCGTCTCGGGAGGATGCTGCGGGCGGCACGGAGGATCAGGTAGGGTATTTAAATGTTCACATTTGTTTTGTCGTTTGTTCCTGCACCTTGATAAAAGTGCCAGTTGGCACAGAAACGTCGGTATACCTGTGTGGTCTGCAATTATTTCCGAGTGCCACCAACCCCCCTCTGCATATTTGGCATCCAGCCAAGGCCCAGCCAGAAGGGCACCGGAGTTTGTACCATTAGATGATTACTATGGGAAAGTTGTTGGAGTGCCTCCTCACGTTCTTTTATATATATATATACATAGTCCATAGTGCTAGTACTCGCATTGGAATGAAATAATTTGCTGGGGTGACAATCCAAAAGTAGAAGGCTTGTATAGTATCAATAAGCGGAGTCACTCACCAGCCTCAGTGTGATTCAAGGAGTTTAATCAGGCAGCATGGCAGAAAACAGACATCAATGTTTTGGTCCGCCTCTGCTTGATAAAGGTCCCAGAGGCGGAACGAAATGTCGATGTTAGTTTTCTGCCATGCTGCCTGATTAAACTCCTTGAATCACGCTGAGACTGGTGAGTGACTCCACTTATTGTTACTAGATTAACTGATAATAAATAGTGGAGATTTGGTTCATGAATTGATCAATGCATTTACGCCTGCAGCCCCCTTAATATATAAATGTGGTGCCCCCACAGCCCCACTTGGGACAGTTAACCCCATCCAGGACACTAGGGGTTAAGATAACACGCACCTCATACAGGCCGCACAGGGTTAAAGTTTTCCCTGGGACTTCGCGCCTCCGGGGTGACTGACAGGAGGCCTCGCAAGGGGATTGGCGGAGTAGGAGCAGGAAGACAAGGGAGGAGTGAAGAGGAAGGATCGAGGAAGAAGACTCACGTGAGCGGAGAAGAGAGGCGGACGAAGAGCGTGTGGAGCAGGGGCTGACGTGCAGCCTGACAGGAGCCCCGGACGACAGCCTCCGACGATGGCGACAGAGCCGGAGCAGAACGGGGTGAATCACCATCCCGCACGGATGGTGATTATAGCCGAGCACCTGCGGCCATAGAAATCCTTTTGAAATGAAATAACGCCATCTTGTGGTCAAATTCAGGAACACCTTCCCTGTTGTTGAGAGGTGTAACCCCCTCAGGAGTCCTGTTGTACCGACCCCTGATTAACAGGCCTTCGCCCTAAAGGAAATACTGGGACCACTATTTGCACTGGATAGTTACCCCGGATTGACATTATCCCACCGCCTGTGCACAGGTTATCCGAGACTGAGCTACACTGAGGGTGACGTCACCTCTGGTTATTAGTTAGAAAGTTATACTGGTGCACCAGCTATTCAGGGTATCGCCTATTGTTATGCTTATCAACGTGACCTGTCTATGTAAAGTTTGATGTATGTATATGCTGCAGGTAGACCTCAGTGTTAAGGGTACTGTGTCAACTTGTCAATCCAGTGGTAACCTTAAAGCGGGGGTGTTTGACCATGAGTGCCGTTACGGTACTCTGAACATGTGAGGCCTGCAAGTCCTAGTGGACTCACAGGTGCCTGGGTTAGGTTGCTTGTAATTGTCACTATGAAGCCGGCTTGGTAATTCAAACGCCTAAGAGGCATGTTACGCTTCTTTGTTGTTATCTAGTATCAGGGGCGGATCCAGGATAAAATAACAGGGGGGGCACCATGATAAAAGAGGGTTTGGGTGGGGGAGGGGCGGTGTTAGTGGTGCCAGTGTACATGCTAAGAGAGCGGCAGAGACAGGGTGGGAATGGGATTAATAATAGGCTCTGGCATTTGAAATACGCAGGCCCACCATGGCGACAAAAGCGAAGGATGTAGTTGTACGCGCGCCGAAGGTGTGCTCCGGAAAAGGGGTGTGGCCACTCAACAGAGGTGTGTCCTTGAGTGTAGTCTACAACACCATATACAACTTCTATACATTATGTAACAAAATACTAGACCCCTTTATACTTCCCCCTTACACATGATGCCAAATGGAATGAAACTAAATTCACATAATGGCACATGGATTGAGCCAAAATTCAAATAATGCCACATGGATTGTGTCAAAATTCACATAATGCCACAAGGATTGAGCCAAAATTTACATAATAACACACAGATTGAGCCAAAATTCACATAATGCCTAATGGATTGAGCCAAAATTCACATAATGCCACATGGATTGTGTCAAAATTCACATAATGCCACATGGATTGAGCCAAAATTCACATAATGCCACATGGATTGAGCCAAAATTCACATAATGCCACATGGATTGAGCCAAAATTCACATAATGCCACACAGATTGAGCCAAAATTCACATAATGCCACACAGATTGAGCCAAAATTCACATAATGCCACACAGATTGAGCCAAAATTCACATAATGCCACACAGATTGAGCCAAAATTCACATAATGCCACACGGATTGAGACAAAATTTGCATAATAACAAACGGATTGAGCCAAAATTCACATAATGCCAAATGGATTGAGCCAAAATTCACATAATGCAACATGGATTGAGCCAAAATTCACATACTGCCACACGAATTGAGCCAAAAATTCACATAATGCCACATGGATTGAGCCAAAATTCACATAATGCCACATGGATTGAGCCAAAATTCACATAATGACACACGGATTGAGACAAAATTCACTTAATGCCACATGGATTGAGCCAAAATTCACATAATGCCACATATATTGAGCCCAAATTCACATAATGCCACATGGATTGAGCCAGAATTCACATAATGCCACACAAATTAAGCCAAGGGACATTATCCATCAAAGGCACGCATTAAACATTTACACCATAATGTCCATTACACGTTAAGTTACTCGCCATTATGTCCATTATGTATTATGCCAAACACCATAATGCCTATTAAAAATTATGCTACATAAGTGCTGCTTATCTACATGCTCATTGCCAAGGGTTCCATGCTCATTGCCAGAGGTTCCATGCTCGTTGCCATGTGGGATTACATGTTCATTGCCAAGGGGGAATACATGCTCGCGGTAAATGGGGGACAGCTGCCGCCAGGCAGAAGTGATAGCCACTGACAGTGGCAGAGCCTGGCTGTATTCAGAGCACTGCAGGTACCGGCTACTTGAAATAATACCCCTTTCCCAGTTTTGCCCCTTTTACACCAGCCTAGTCCCTGCATTTTCTGGTGTGAGGGGGAGAGAAAACCCCCCCCCCTTTAACAAGTTATCTAATTTAACCGGCTATATCTTTGGAAGCAACTGACCCATTTACATGAGTATCATATTGAATAACTTTTGAGTGGGCTTTGAATGATTTTGGTCCAGTGAAACTGGGACGTTTGGTTCCAGAATAATCTGCCCTCAAAGAACATGAACAGCCATGAAATTACATTTCAAAAATAAAAAAATCTGTTTACACGCAATATCTCTGGTACCGATTGACCGATATGGACCAGCCTGGTATTTGGAATTGAATGAGATCAACCACAAGCTTCTGTGATGCCAGGGCGGGAACTGGTAGCCCTCGGAACTGGGTGGGGGTCGGAATTGACGGGTCCCATATTATCCTATGGGGAAAAAACGTTACAGCTTTGCCAGGCGATATCTCCGGTTCCCGGGGGGCTAGAGACACGGGGCAGGGCTCGTTGGAAAGCCCTGGTCCTCAGCTACAAAAAGAAATGACAGGGGGGCACGTGCCTGGGTGCCCCCCCCCTGAATCCACCACTGCCTAGTATAGATACCTATTGTCGGAATAATTGTTGTAATTATCTATAGTTCACCAACGTGTCTTCAACCTCTGTTACTGCTCCGCCGAGAGGGTCAGTGGGCAAAGGTTGCATCTAATTTACAATAAATCTGAGTTGTACTGCAGAACATGTCCCCTTTCATTGAAGTGTCCCTCTCCCGTCCACCGGATAATAGAAGAAGGAATGAACCTGAGTCGCCACTGAAGCACCAAGGAAGGAAAAACTGTTCACTTCGTGCACTGGCCACCACAAATATACACACACATAGTTGTGCTGGTGCTGGCGGCACGCAGCAATGGACTTGGTACGAAGCAAAAACCAGCTGACACCACAAACAGCTATGAAGTGCTAACTAGTTTCGGAATTTAATGTTCCATCGTCAGAGTACAACAATACAAGAAAACACACGGTACTTGTTTCCTAGCACGGCGCCCATGATTTTCATCTTATGCCATAGTTTTGATCGCATCGCATGCGACCCGATCGCATGCGATGCGATCAGACCCGATTTTTTAATTGTACAGGCACCCTAATGGGTGATTACTATGTTAAATGCACTCCAATTGTTAACGCCACCCCCACTATGAACGCCAACCCGAAGCGTGGCGAGCGCGTCCTGCGACCTTTTCATACCCCCACTATTCACGTTAGCGTGGAGTTGATTTTATATAGATCAAGGGGAGAAGGAAAGACTAGGCTTGTCGTTATTGTGGTGCACCGTAAGGAGGTATTTTATATAAAATATAACTTTTATTCAATTATTCACTTAAAAAGCGACATATAAAACCAAAGACATACAAAATGGACAATTAACACAAAAGTTTTAAAATTGAGGAAAAGATTCCTCACGTAGTGAGACCCCAATGTCACAGTATCCTGTGGTTTTTGTTTGTCACAGCAGTGCGTCTTACTATATAGGGAGTAGTCTGCAGACCTGAACAGATCAGTGAATTCTACCCATGTGATAGTGTTATATCTGAGTAGCCTTTAAGTTACAATGATGAGTACTAATCCTCTAATTGCTAGGGTACTCCAACACTAGTTGTTTTAAATATGGTTATAGTGGGGAGATATAGTGATCTGATAGGTCTAGGTCTGCCGAGTTTTTAGAGGCAGTATTACATGTGTGCTAGATGGCAGTATAACTGTCTGGAGGGTAATCAGCTGGTGTGGTGAATATATCACCTTTTCAATTCACAGGTGCCACCCAGCTGACCTTCCAACTGACTGAGTTATAGATAAATCAAGAGATCCAAATTTGTAGCATATTAATGGTGCACATAGAATGAATTGGCATCAGAGGGGTTAAATGCTAATGGTCTCTCTGTTTGGGTAATAGGTAGTGTTAGGTGATAATATAACTGTCTGGAGGGTAATCATCTGGTGTGGTGAATATGTCACCTTATCAATTCATAGGCGCCACCCAGCTGACCTTCCAACAGACTGAGTTATAGATAAATCAGAGATTCCAATTTTATATCATATTCATGATGCACATAGAATGAATTAGTATCACCGGGGTTAAATGCTTGCGGTCTCTCTATATAAGTGCACACTTGCAATACCCTAAACAATACTAAAATACTAGCCCTGTCACCCCCGACAGATCCGGATTACAGCGCACCCTTGATGCTGACAAATGTCCTGGCACCAGCGGGGTAACGCCTTCGGTCTGACGGCGGGTGTAACTGTCCCTAATCTGCAGAACTAGGTAAGTATTCACCATTTGTATCTGGACATAGGTGGAATGGGGGGGAGGGGAGGCACAGTTTAACAATGAACCATGTGCCTTCACCGCCCACTGGACAGTGCCGGAGGGCTGCGCACACTGTTGTGACAAAACAATGTTCAATGACAAATCATAAAGGAGGACAATGGGGTGCAGTCACTAGGTGGACACGGTCAACGCGCGTGTCGCTGCTCGCTTCATCTGGTCCAGACCGAAGGCGTTACCCCGCTGGTGCCAGGACATTTGTCAGCATCAAGGGTGCGCTGTAATCCGGATCTGTCGGGGGTGACAGGGCTAGTATTTTAGTATTGTTTAGGGTATTGCAGGTGTGCACTTATATAGAGAGACCGCAAGCATTTAACCCCGGTGATGCTAATTCATTCTATGTGCATCATGAATATGCTATAAAATTGGGATCTCTGATTTATCTATAACTCAGTCTGTTGGAAGGTCAGCTGGGTGGCACCTATGAAATGATAAGGTTATTTATTTACCACACCAGCTGATTACCCTCCAGACAGTTATATTATCACCTAACACTACCTATTACCCAAACAGAGAGACCATTAGCATTTAACCCCTCTGATGCCAATTCATTCTATGTGCACCATTAATATGCTACAAATTTGGATCTCTTGATTTATCTATAACTCAGTCAGTTGGAAGGTCAGCTGGGTGGCACCTGTGAATTGAAAAGGTGATATATTCACCACACCAGCTGATTACCCTCCAGACAGTTATACTGCCATCTAGCACACATGTAATACTGCCTCTAAAAACTCGGCAGACCTAGACCTATCAGATCACTATATCTCCCCACTATAACCATACTTATTCCTCTTCCGGTGGGGCCGGGGATGGTCGCATGCAGGAGAGCTCCGGTGTCCATCCACGGAGCTCCCATCCCCGGCCCATGGAGAAGGTGCGGGTGACGGCGGGGGGACGGGGGAGACGGAGAGAGCACTGATCGCTGAGTCGATGTGCTCCCCCGGCGCTGGTCGCGGCGTTCCCCGGCGGGAGAGCTTGGAGGGGGGAGACGGATGGCGCCCACAGTCACGGCGCACAGATGACTACACTAGCCGGCATGAGGCCCTGCTGCCGGTCCCTCGTGCCAGCGGGACCCCCAGCTGCCGCAGCAGAGACGGAAACCTAAAATGCGACACCCAGCCGCCGCAGCAGAGAAGGAGTCCCGGCCCCAGTGGAGGATCCGGGCCTACAGAAGAGGACCCTGGCCTGCAGTGGATGATCCCGGCACTGCGGCAGAGACTCCAGGCAGACCCTGGCTGCGACCCCTGGGATGCATTGGGAAGCCCGTCCAGCCTCATGGATCTCTGGATGAACTGGCTGCCTGGGAGAAGGTATGGCTCCAGAGAGAGGGCCTAGCCTAGGCCACAGGCCTCACTGTCTGTCCCAGGCCCCAGGCTCCTGGCCTCACTGACTCTCCCCCCCCCTCCAGCCCCAGCCCCCCCAGCCTCATGGACTCTCTCTCTCTCCCCCTCCCCCGGCAGCTGCCTGCACTGACTCTCCCTTCAGGAGGATGGCCTGGTGAGGCCTTCAAGATGGCGCCGCAAATGGCTGCCTAGGATCTGTGCTCAGCAAATATGTATCCCGTGTCTCATGTGTGATAACTGTACTGTCCCTGCTACAACTGTACTGTCTCTGCTTCTATTATTACCTGCCGGCTGCTGCAGTGACCAGTGGCGCCGCTGATGGCTGCCTAGGCACTGTGCAGCTCGGCGGGTGTGGGTTCCCTGTGTGATAACTGTACTGTCTCTGCTTCTGTTATTACCTGCCCGGCTGCTGCGGTGACCAGTGGCGCCGCTGATGGCTGCCTAGGCACTGTGCAGCTCGGCAGGTATGTGTTCCCTGAGTGATAACTGTACTGTCTCTGCTTCTACTATTACCTACCCGGCTGCTGCATTGACCAGTGGCGCCGCTGATGGCTGCCTAGGCGCTGGGCAGCTCGGCAGGTATGTGATCCCTTGTGATAACTGTGCTGTCTATGCTTCTATTGTTACCTACCCGGCTGCTGCGGTGACCAGTGGCGCCGCTGATGGCTGCCTAGGCGCTGTGCAGCTCGGCGGGTATGTGTTCCCTGTGCGACAACTGTGCTGTCCCTGCTTGTATTGTTACCTACCTGGCTGCTGCAATGACCAGTGGCGCCGCTGACGGCTGCCTAGTCGCTGTTCAGCTCGGCGGGCATGTGAATCCCCGCAAGTAATGTCAATATGCTCTCAATGTAACGTGTATAATTGTCTCAATGTAATGTATGTAATGTCTCCCCACCCCATTTCATCCCTGCTTGATGCTGCACTGTAATCCACAAAAAATTCCTAGTGTGCGCAAGCACACATGGCCAATAAAGTTGATTCTATTCTATTCTATTCTATTCTTAAAACAACTAGTGTTGGAGTACCCTAGCAATTAGAGGATTAGTACTCATCATTGTAACTTAAAGGCTACTCAGATATAACACTATCACATGGGTAGAATTCACTGATCTGTTCAGGTCTGCAGACTACTCCCTATATAGTAAGACGCACTGCTGTGACAAACAAAAAACACAGGATACTGTGACATTGGGGTCTCACTACGGCCCTTATTCTGGTTGGTGCGGCCGGAGCCGCATATGCGGCTCCGACCGTGCAGGCGAATCCCCGCCTTCCATACGGATCGCCACGGCCGTCCGTACGCGGATATGTGGCGATCCGCATGAAATTGGACGGGGATACGCCTCCTCCATGGTGGGAGCAGCCCCTGCATTCGATGGTCGCCGAACATCGAATGCAGGGCCGCACGCTCCACCAGGTCCCGCAACACAAGACCACACGGACACTTGTCCGTGTGAAATCTTGTATGGGGGCGGGCAGCTGACATCCGGCGATGTCAGATGCCCGCCCTGTACCCACGCGTCACGGCCTCATTACCATGCATACGCCCCGCGTTTGCATGGGAACGCCCATGAAACGCGGGGCGTATGCATAGGGTAATGAGGATAAGTAGCCCCTCACGCCCCTCTACGCCCCCTGTGCGGCGTATAGAGAATCCTTGCGGCGAAATCGCCTGCACATGCGCAGAGTGACCTCTGCACATGCGCAGAAGATAAACATCGGCGGCCCGTACGCAAGCGGGAATATCCGCACCAACCAGAATAAGGGCCTACGTGAGGAATCTTTTCCTCAATTTTAAAACTTTTGTGTTAATTGTCCATTTTGTATGTCTTTGGTTTTATATGTCGCTTTTTAAGTGAATAATTGAATAAAAGTTATATTTTATATAAAATACCTCCTTACGGTGCACCACAATAACGACAAGCCTAGTCTTTCCTTCTCCCCTTGATGTATTCAAATTTCTTGCCAAAAGGTAGCACACCCCGCCAATATCACTGATTTAAGTGTAATAAATACTGGGGGCCTCTTCCGATATTTACATTATAAGTACCTAGTGCGACGAGCCCAACTTTGTCTTTTTTTGATTTTATATAGTGTGGCGAGCGCAGCGAGCCACTGAGCCCGAAACGTGGCGAGGGGACGCGCTGCACTTGCCACACTATATAAAATCAACTGCACACCGACGTGGATAGTGGGGGTATGAAAAGGTCGAAGGACGCGTACCGCCACCCCTCACGGGCTCGCTGCACTCGCCACTCTTGGCGTTGATAGTGGGGGTGGTGTTAACAATGGGGGTGCATTTAACATAGTAATTATCCATCAGGGTGCCTGTACAAATTAAAATCGCATCGCATGCCATTGTAATGGCATGCGATGCGACGCGATATTAAAATTGTACACTTCGGGTCTTAGAACCTGAAAATCGGGTCCCATTGCATCCCATCGCACACCTTAATTAGTGGTATGCGATGGCATAGGACGGGCGCCGTGCTAGGAAACAAGCACCAAACACACTTACCTATAAAGGCTTCCTACCCCCATGAACACAAACAACATCTTTGCTGGCAAATCGCCAGAACGTCACCGCTGGCGATCCACCAGCAGCCCGGCTCGCCATCTGACTGAGACGCACGTGCATCTCACGCGCACACGCGTCTCAATCTCCATCAGCGGGGCGACGGGAACCCTGCGCGAACGTATGGCAAAACACCGGAACTCGGTAAGAGCTGCCCTAGAAACCGGTAAAGCAGATCTACCTATACCCCGTCACTTTTTACGAGCAGGCCACCAAATCTCTACACTCCGATGCCGCCTGATTGACTGGATCCCCCCACCCCCTAGGGGTGGTGATCGTGGTCTCCTACTCAGGAAAAGAGAGAGCAGGTGGATCCACCAATTGGGGACACAGGCCCCACGGGGCCTAAACGAAAATAATCCCTATAATATCTTTTTAAGATGAGGCACACAACAGCTATATAGTATTTTTGAAAACCATCCTCTGTGTGCTACAGTTTTTGTCCCTGTCTTTTCCCCTTTTTTCCCTTTTTTTCCCTTCTGTTGCACCTTCTGTTGCACCTTTGTCAGGTCTTTTTTTGGAATGTCTTTTGTTGAACACTCCTCCTCTTTTTGGAACATCATTTTTGTGCTACTCCAGGAGTAATTCCTTCTATATATGCGCATATATTGTTTTGTTTGGGATATATATGTATATTCTTTTTTTTGTATATATTTGCCTTGCTTCTTTATATACTTATGTTGTTCAATGACGACCCATTGGACCGATAGACTCTGATGAATTTGAATTGTTAAACCTATACCCACCCCCGATGCATTTAGGTCCTGTCCAGACACCTACCTCTCTGCTGTATAAAGCCCCCAAAAAACACACATATATATATATAGGGAGTTCCCAAATAAACACTGTTGCTCTGATTGCTCAACTGTAGTCTGAACAGACCCGACTAATTCTCCAGTCCCTATTCTTTGATAAAAAAAAATTTGTATATCATAAACTGAAACTAAAAATAAATATAAAAAAAAAAAGTAAAAAGTAAAAAAAAAAAAAAAAAAATCATAATAATAAAATAATAAAAATAATAAAAATGAAATATTAAACTTTGATGTTTTTTTATTATGATTGAGATGAGGATGAGGAGTGTATTTGACGCTCTTTTTTCCCCCTGAAATCATTCATTTTTCCCAGTATCCATGTCCTATTAGAGATCTATAACACCTAGCCAGTACATACTTATTATTTAAATTTTCTACCTAAAAATCCGTGTACATGAAGAGTATATCTCCTCTAAATATTTACTAATAGAAACTGGCTAACACCACCGTCCCCGGCTTTCCCTCTATAATATTAGATAAATAAAACTCAGCTTTATCTATATCTCTATATTTATATTTATGTCTCCAGTCCGGCACATGCGCGTTGCGGCAAGCAGATGACAGCCCGCAAATGACTAAAAAGATCTATGAACACACGGAACCATAAGTGAGGGTGTTAGACTACATAAAAGCACACGCACGGCCCCAGTGAATGACAGGAAGCCGTGCGTTCCACTGATGCGTGCCAGCAGCCTAGACTTCCGGGTCCCGAACTTCCGGTGACACCGGAAGCATCGCTGTTAGAGCGTGGACTCGGCGTCCATGCGCTGATTGGCTACTAGAGGGATAAATAGCCGGGCCCGGGCAGTTCAAATTCAGCAGCAGCTCCAGTCACCATTGGGGTTTTCTCCTCCTTCTCACCGATGATTACGATGAAATTATTGAAAGTTTTTTTGCACTATATGTTATAGGCTCCTTGAAAAAGGTCCATGTAGGACCGAAACCTCGGGGCATAACCTATTTCTACTGGTGATACAATACCTGCGTGAATATTTGAAAATTTTGAAAAAAGGATTGAAAAATAAAAACCACCATTTGGATTTTACTACACTTCTTTTTGGACTTATTATTAGGCGAGTGCCTGACAATCCACAGCTTGATAGATGTGGATACCCCCTGGACTATATATATATATATATATATATATATATATATATATATATATATATATATATATATACATGCATTAAACTGCAGCAGCACTTTTCTTAATAAATTTGGAACCTTATGTGTGCTGAATACTTTCCTGCGGCCGTATAGAATGGACTCACCCCTAAGGGGGTAACCCAGATTTGGGACACCGGAGTGCCGGGAAAGATACACACCCATGAGCAGACCACTCAACCAGAATACTGGTCACGCCCCCACATTATTAGGTGCTGGCCACAACCCGTATTATTGCACATAATAGGCCCTTGATCATTTTCAGCTCCAGGCCCATTAAGACCTTAATCTGGCACTGAATGGAGGGACTAGCAGAGCCGATCAGCAGACGATGAGCGTCTTGCAAGGAAGATCAGCCTAGCAGCAGCATTTAAAATGGATTGTAGTGGTGAGAGTCTGTTCTTGGGAAGACCAGTTAGGAGACTATTGTAATAATCAATGCAGGATATAATGAGTGCATGGATAAGAGATTTAGTAGTGTCTTGTGTGAGATACGGTCGTATTTTGGATATGTTTTTTAGATGCATGTAACATGATTTGGAGACAGATTGAATGTGGGAAAGAAAGGACAGGTCAGATTCAAGGATGACCCCTAAACAACAAGCTTGTGGGGTAGGGTAGATTGTTGAGTTGTCAACAGTGATGGAGATATCAGAATGGTAACTGGTTCTTAGTTGGCGGGAATATAAGTAATTCTGTTTTGGAAATATTGAGTTTGAGTTGGCAAGAAGACATCCTGAATACTGAAATCCGAAAGAGCTGATTAGCTTGCCAAGCGAGGAGGTATAGCTTGGGAAAAGCAGAGGACCTAAGACTGAGCCTTGTGGAACTCTGACTGACAGAGGTAGTGAAGAGGAAGTAGAGTCAGAGAAGCGAACAGTGAAAGAGCGATCAGATAGGTAAGATGTGAACCAGGAAATGGCTGTATCATTATGACCTAGGGAGTGTAGTGTTTGTAAAAGGAGAGTGTCATCCACAGTGTCAAACACAGCAGAAAGATCTAGAAGAATAAGCAGTGAGTAGTAGCCTTTAGACTTAGCAGTTACCAGATCATTCACCACTTTAGCCAGTGCTGTCTCAGTGAAGTGTTGAGAGCAAAATCCTGACTGAAGCGGGTCTAATAGGGTGTTAGAGTTAAGAAAGTTTGTGAGGCAAGAGTAGACAGGTCTCTTGAGTAGCTTGGAGAGGCATGGGAGCTGAGAGATAGGATGATAGAGAGAGAGTTAGGGTCAGAATTGTGTTTTTTCAGAATGGGAGTAATCACTGCATGTTTGAGCAGAGACGGAAAAGTACCACTAGCAAGAGAGAGATTTCTGATTTTAGTTAAGGTTGGAATAAGCACATGAGATAGATTTTTAATGACTTGTGCAGGTATAGGATCAAGAGTTAGTAGAGTAGGAGGATAAGAAGAGTGCGGATACTTCCTTTTTATTTGTGGGCTCAAACGAAGAGAAAGTGCCAGAGGGTTCAGGTGTGGAAGAAAGAGGGTTAGAGGTTGTGGAGCATACAATTTCATCTCGGATGTTATCAATCTTGTCCTTAAAGTAGGAGGCAAGTTGTTGTGCACTGATGTAGCTGGTGGGGGAGGAGGTGGAGGGTACAGAAGAGACCTAAAGGTGTTAAAAAGTTGCTTAGGGTTGGTGGCATGAGAAGAGATGAGAGATTGGTAGTATGTTTGTTTGGCCGTGTCCTTGTTTGGCCCTGTCCGTGTAGCTAGTCTTATATGTGAGGAAATCAGTCATATTACGAGATTTACGCCATTGGCGTTCTACTTTACGTGATTTCGTAGTTGTCTTGATGTTTTTGAGTGCCTACGTGGGGTATAATGGGTAGCTGGAGCCACTTCATCAAGGGCTGTTTCAAGAGTCAGGTAGAGGTGGGAAACAGCAGAGTCAGGAGAGGTAAATGTAGAAATTATTGAGAGCTTTTGTTGGAGGGAGGTGGAAAGTTGTGGAAAATGAATAGCATTAGTATTTCTGAGGGTTAAAGTAGGCATGATTTCAGTGTCAGTGAGCTTGAGGTAATGGAGGAGAGTGAAAGGGTAATGAGATTGTGATCAGAGAGAGGGAAGGGAGTGTTAGTAAAATCAGAGACTGAGCACAGCCTGGTGAAAACAAGGTGAAGGCAGTGGCCCTTCCTCATGAGTAGAGGCATCGAACCAACGGGAGAGGCCAAGAGAGGAGGTTAGAGAGAGGAGTTTGGAATCATGCAGAGATGGTGGACTGTCAATAGCAATGTTGAAGTCACCCAGGATGATAGTGGAGATGTCAGCGGATAAGAAATGGGGGAGCCAGGCACTGAAATCTTCCAGAAATTTAGATTTGGGAAGCCCAGGTGGGCGATAGGTACAGTAACAGCAACACGCAGATAGAAAGGGGAAAAAACCATAATGGAGTGGAGCCAAATGGACTATATATATAGTCCATATGGCTGGCACTCACATCTGGATTGTAAAAGCTTTTGTTGGGGTGACCATCGGTAGCCATAGGTTATATTGCACACCTTATGGTAGATACATATTTCAAGGAATGATGTCACTCACCAGTCTTAGTAACAGTCAAGTTTGTTTTAATCAGGCAACATGGCAGAGGGTACAGGGCATCAGCATCAACGTTTCGGTCCTCCTCTGGGACCTTTGTCTTGACAAACGTTGATGCTGATGCCCTGTACCCTCTGCCATGTTGCCTGATTAAAACGAACTTGACTGTTACAAAGACTGGTGAGTGACAGCATTCCTTGAAATATATATATATATATATATATGTTATCCTTGGATGAGTGGCGCCACTTTATGCTTTAATAAATATATACAAAAAACAACAATATTCCCTTATTGATATAGGGTGTCAGCCCATCTTAAAGTAACAAAGTACAGGTATAATACTTATAGAAAAATGTGCAGGGAAGGAATAAGACCTTGGCGACTAAACTTCCTGTGATTCACTGAAAATGGCCGCCGGCACCCGCGACTTCAGACACATCCACTAGAGCTGTGGATATGAATATGAGACGCTCGCATCTCTGAATGGAACCTCCTGGCACATGCGCATACAGAAAGGAGGTCGTCGCTCAGTAATCACTTCTAACAAGCCGGACATGCGCAGTCGCGCTATAAGGACACAGGAAATGTGGCGGAAGTGCCGCAACTTCATCTAATATACGCTTTTTACTATGTTTTGAAAACGGATTAATCCCTGTATATATAGCGTTTAGCTGGACATCACACTTGTGTATAAAATCATATGTTCATTTAGCCCCCACAATCCCTAATGCCTCCTTTTTACTTTTTACACCATTAATTAATCCAGTGAATCACAGGAAGTGATGTCACTGAGTATCTGACAGGCATACAGGTATAAAAACCGGCCTGAGCTCAGTTGCTCTCTACCCCTTGAAGAAGTCACATAGACGAAACGCGTCGGGTATCTGATCTCCTACCTTCTCAAAAAGAGAAGCGTTCTTTATTGAATTTGCTGCTATTACTATTCTACTTTTTATCCATTGTATTTTGTACTTTTTATATCTCATTCCCCCCTTTTTTATATATAAAAACTTCTTTTATATATGTTTTTATGTATCCTTGACTCCCTAATATTTTAAGTTTGATTTCATAGCAGTCCCGTCCCCCCCCCTCTGGTCGTTTTGTATATTTGTCTTATATTGTCACAATAAATTTTTATATTTTGATATTTTTATACTATTTATTACTTCTCACAACGATTAGTCGCCAAGGTCTTATTCCTTCCCTGCATATATATATATATATATATATATATATATATACACATTAAATTCCTGTAGGTAAGGGAGAGAGGGAGATTTCTGCTATTTCAGGGAGTCTCCTGCAGAATGCAGGAGGGTAAGCAGCTATGTGGTGTAGTTATTAATGTCTACAATTACATGTAAAGGAAATAATTTTAGCAATACTGCAGACAAAATAATTGTAAACACTGCAGCACAGAGCTACCACACGAGGGCGCGTTTCCTCTTTGCAATGCAAACAAGTAAGCAGCACGCAATGCATGCATATCATTGAAGTAAACATTTATTATTTTATTTATTAACAGTTTCTTATATAGCGCATACATATTCCGCAGCGCTTTACAGAGAATATTTGAACATTCACATCAGTCCCTGCCCCAGAAGAGCTTACAATCTATGTTCTCTACCACATGTACATGCATACACAGACATTCTAGGGTTCATTTTTTTGGGAGCCAATTAGCCTACCAGTATATTTTTGGATTGTGGGAGGAAACCAGAGTACCCGGAGTAAACCCACACAAGTACGGGGAGAATATACAAACTCCACACAGTTAGGGCCAGGGTGGGAATCGAACCCATGACCTCAGTGCTGTGAGCCAGTAATGCTAACCATTACACCATCCGTAAAATATGTTTTTATAACGATCTCTGCAGATTAGTTGAACACAATGCATGATGGTACTTACTGGGGAGTTACACCTTCAAAGTTATATGAGTTATAATTAGGATTAGTACAAAATACAATTTTAAGCAGAAAAAACCTGTAGTCATATAGACATGCATAGGATCCGAGTCAAGTGTGCTTTGGGACCTTTCACAGAGGAGGAGGGAAATCCGATAGAGGAACATCCAACTCAGCTCCTGACCCCCCGCCCCTGGCAACCCTTCCTCCCCGTGGAGCGATGCGGCGACCTGCTGCCGCAATACTCAGCACCCCCCCACCCGTGTGGAGCGGCCCGCCATTGCAATACCTGGACCCCCCTGTGTGGAGCAGCCTGCTGCTGCAATACCCGCCCCCCTCCCCCGAATACCCGGCAGAGCAGGTGAGCGCCAAAACATGTATAATAAAAGACTCACTGTTCTTTTGCTGTTTAACTCTTGTGCAGTCCCTCCTCTTCTATCTGCGTAGGCAGGACGCTGAGAAAACCATTACACCCCTCTCGTGACTGAGGGGGAAAGAAGGGTAGAGAAGGAGGAGATGGAAGAAGAGGGAAGGAGATAGAGGGGACGGAGTGTTGAGGACTGGAAGTGGCACTGGCACAGCACACTGAGAAAAGGGAAGGAAGGGGAGGCGGCGCTGCTGCCTGTTTGTCATTTGATTGACAGCTGACAAGCGTAGGGAGCAATGGTTAGGGGGCGGATCCGGACATGACATGTCATTCAGGCAGGGCCGGCGCTACCACTAGGCAGCTTTAGGCAGCTGCCTAGGGCGTCTGGCGCTGGGGGGCGCCCTTGAGCTGCCCTATTCTCCGAGCAGTTTTTCTTTTAATATACATGTTACCGCGGTTTGCGTGAGGTAGATGGCGGCGCAGAAATTGAGACAGCAACAATCACTCAGCCGCCCGCCCACCCCGCGTGCTGCGCTGCTGGGGAAGCTGCTTCTGGCGACTGTCAGTTATACAGCTGCAGCAGCCAGAAAGAAGCAGAGGAGCTCTTTCGGCTCTGGTGATTTGTGCTGCCCAGCCCCCGCTCCTGCTCCCGCCCCGTCAGGCCGCTCCGGCGCAAGGAGGCGGACATGATGGACAAGCAGCACCTCCATAGCGCCTGGACAACGGCACTAGGAAACACCTGCAAGGTGGCAGGTGAGTAGATTGATCAGTTGAAGCGGAGCGGGGAGGAGGAGGAAGGGGCTGTAATGGAGAGCCAGGGACGACGAGTCAGCCAGGGACAAGGAACGTTTGGGGGAGGGGGCATGGAGTGGAGAGCCGTGAGGAGGCATGGACACAGAAGATGGGGGGGGGGGGGTGGCAGTTATCCTAATTCATCCTCTTTTTAATTTTATATATTTAAAGCCTACCCATAACCCTCTCCCCTGTGCCTAATCCTAACCTCTCCTCCTGCAGCCCAACCCTCTCCCCTGTGCCTAATTCTAACCTCCCGCATCCGAACCCTCTGTCCAGTGCCTAATCCTAACCTCCTCTACAGCGAAGGGTCATGTAGGGTGTTGGGGGGGGGGGGGGAGTAGGCAGAATTTTTGCCTAGAGTGCCAAGAACCCTTGCACCGGCCCTGCATCCAGGCATTCACAGACAGCGCTACATGCCTCAGCGCAAGTGTCTGTGAGGAAGAGGGGGCAGGTTGCAGGAGGAGGACAGTGTGTGCGCGGTGCAGGGAGCTGTTCAGCCTCTCCATACTGCCGCCCACTGTCAGACAGGCGCTGCGGGCGGTGTGCAGGAGGCAGTGACAGTGAGGGCTGAGGCAGCTCTAACAGAGCAGGGAGGGAGACAGCGCCTTTTCAGCATGGCGCCTCCCTGCTTTGCAGGAGCTGCTGAGTGGGTAGCGCCGGCCCTGCAATCTAGTCAGATCACTTAGAAAATAGGCAAAAATGTGTGTAGGAACACAATACGCAGCTTAATTAAATCACCATTTGTGGATAAAGGGGCGAGACTGTATGGGTGAAATGTAATAGGGTGAGAGAATCAGAAAGTGAGAGATTTGGTAAGAAATCTCCAGTTTTTTTAAAGTGGCAATCATTTTCACTCCAAAATCAAACTGCTTTTGCAGTGTAAATGATTATTGCTTTACCAAATCTCTCACTTTCTGACTCATATGGGTGAAATTTAATAGGATGCCATTTTTTTAATAAGGTTCTGAAATCGCACCATTGGCCTTATTTTGGTAAATTCTTTCTGACAAAATCCTTCTTAGATGGACAAAACCATGTGCACTGCAGGGGGTGCAGATGTAACATGTGCAGAGAGAATTAGATTTGGGTGAGTAATTTTGTTTCTGTGCAGGGAAAATACTGACTGCTTTATTTTTACACTGCAATATAGATCTCACTTTGAAGTAAAACCCCACCCAAATCTAATTCTCTCTGCACATGTTACATCTGCCCCACCTGCAGTGCACATGATTTTGCCCATCTAAGAAGGATTTTGTCAGAAAGAATGAACCAAAATAAGGCCCATGTCGGTTTAAAATCCCAATTTTTTTAAGAAATCGCCAAATTAATGGAATACGAATTGAGGCATGAAAAATGTGATGCGTTGCTATAAAGTGCAAACTTTAGTCATGTAAATGCTAATTTTAGTCATAAAAATTTGAGAATTAATTCACATGTGCGATTTGTTAGACATGGTAATGTGAGGTTTAAAAAAACCCGGCGTGGGGCCCCCTCCTGAGCATAAGCAACCCCGGACTCAAAGAACTTGTCCTGGTTTTAGAAATTCAGGGGACAAAAAAAATAGGGGATCACCAGGCTCAATGCGCATGGTAAGGCACATTGCATCGTCCCTCTTGTCATGTACATGCAATCTGGGCACTTGGGACAATTTCTGGCACCAAATTATAGCTCTGTTAATACATAAATGTATGGGAGTCATGTAGTTTTTAGGTTGAGGGCAAAGATATAATTTTGGCATCCCTACATTTCTGAAGATTGCCCCCCAGGGCCAGCTGGAGTAACCTGCCACACCACCTACCTGATGCGGGGGATAAATAAAAGTAATGCAGGGATCTCACTAGTAGGACCTATACAGTGGCAGTAGTCTGGAGCATACAAGGATTACTGGGCATTTTAATGCATCTGGTGCAGAATGTACTCACCATAAGGGCAGAAGTAAAAATTAATGATTGCGCACATGTTTTAAATGCAATTAAGGATATTACAAAGGCTTTAGGGCAGGCATGCCCAAAGTCAGGCCCGGGGGCCAATTGCGGCCCGTGCTGTCATATCAAGCGGCCCGCAGCCTCCAGCTTGAAGCTGGCAGAGCATCAGATGTGGGAAGCACAGCACAGGACACTAAAGGTGGGGCCCCGGCGAGCGCGACTTTACCTTGCTGTCTGCTGCAGTGAGGAGGTGCCGGCCGCCCCAGTTAGATGTGTTTGGCGTCCTACCCCTGCTGCTGCAATCGTATATATCACCCTACTCCACAATCACAGTGACAGCAGTGTTTGGGGAGGGGGGGCAGCAAGGGGGAAGCTTGCTCCCGTAACATGCAGAGCGGAGGAGGGCAGCAGCTGGAGCCCAAGCATCTCCTGGCCTTGCAGTGCCTGCTTTGCCTCTCCTTCCACTGGCTCACACAAGGGGCTGGGAAACATACAGAGAAGGGAGGGAGCAGAGTGGGGGACATACAGTAAAGGAGGGTCAGGCTGGGGGACATACAGTGAATGGGGGCAGAGTGGGGTAAATAGTGAATGGGGGTCATACAGTGAATGGGAGTCATACAGTGAAGGAGGGTTCAGGCTTAGGGACATACAATGAATGGAGGCACTGATGGACATTAAGAGTGGGGAACATACAGTGAATGGGGGACATACAGTGAAAGAGGGGCAGGCTGGGGGACATACAGTGAATGGGGCAGGCTGGGGGACATACAGTGAAGGGGCAGGCTGGGGGACATACAGTGAATGGGGGCAGAGTGGGGGACCATTCTGATGTGATTAATGATTCAAAGAATATCAGGCTGAATGGTCAGCCCCCACACATTTACAACTCACCAAATCTGGCCCTCGTTTGGACACCTCTGCTCTAGGGGATCTAATTGGTGCCACAAAAGGTGTAGCAGGATCCGGGGGGCCTGAGATGCATCTGCTGTTATTTTACACCAGAGAAGAGAGACACAAATGTAGCACCTGTTGCAGGACAGACCTGCTGTGAGAGCCTCTATGGGTCTTGGTGCCTGCCAGCTCTGTACTATAGTATGTGATGCAGGCAGTACAGAGCACTGCTCTCCCACCAGAATTGCTTGGCATCTCTTAAATGACATGCGCCTATGCATGAATGCACATTTCAGCTTCCAAATGGTGAGTGGCGTTGACCAATCAGAAGGTCATTTCATGTGATATGTGACAGTTGTATCTGCAATCTAGCTGGATGGAGTAGACCTCAACATTATTAAATTAAGGAATCATTTTAAAAGAGCATTTTACTATACAAAACTTTCTCTAATGGATATTAAGAAGTTGGTGTAATAAGCAGTGAAATTAAAGAAGTGGACTAGCAGGGAAGTTGCCCATGTCTACCAGTGAGCCCGTACGATCATTTTTTAAAATGTACTTGCCAACTTTTCCAGTAATGCACTTTTCCACCGTTTTCCTTGCTTAATACATCAACCATTTAGAATCAGAATCAGCTTTATTGACCACGTATACTTGCGTATACTAGGAATTTGATTTGGATTGCTGTGCAACAGCCAGTAAGGTAACAGTTCAGCAGTGACAGTACAGATATACATAACACAAAGAGGAATATGCTAGATGTACCCTGGGGATTATAGACGCAGGGAACATATACTTGCTGGCAGGGCCGGATTAACAATGGGCCTGATGGAGCTTCAGCTCCAGGCCCACTTTTCAAATAGGCCCATTTTGTAGTTGATTGGCAAAGCTTTCCAAAGAGCCCAGCCCCGCGTCGCTAGCCCCCTGGGAACCAGAGATACCACCAGGCAAACCTGGAACGTTTTCCCCATAGGATAACATGGGACCCGCTAATTCCCACCTCCAACCTGTTCCAACGGCTGCCAGTTCCCCCTCCGGCATCACAGAAGCTCAAGGTTGATCTCAGTCGAACTCAAATTGCTGGGCCTTCAATCTGATATCTGGTCCATATGGGTTAATTGGTTCTAGAGATATTGTGGGTAAACCAATTTTTGTTTCATTTCTGAAATGTAATTTCATGGCTGTTCATGTTGTTTGAGGACAGATTTCTCTGGAACCAAACTGGCCATTTTCACTGGACCAAAATCATTCGAAGCCTACATGTAAATGGATCAGTTGGTTCCGAAGATATAGCTGGTTGTTTAAAGGGGGGCGGGGGTGGTTTTCTCTCCCCTCACACCAGAAAATGCAGGGACTAGGCTGGTGTAAAAGGGGCCAGTCCGGGAATGTCCCTGCATGATCCTGGGACCATATTCCCAGGTAAGTCCCTGCATTTTCTGGTGTGAAAGAGGTATTATTTCAAATAGCAGTGCTCTGAATACAGCCGGGCAGCCCCCTGCTCTCTGATCGGCTGTCAATGGCTGTAATTTCTGCCCGCGGCGGCTGTCCCCCAGTTAGCACGAGCATGTATTCCCCCTTGGCAATGAGCATGTATTCCACATGGCAACGAGCATGGAACCCCTGGCAATGAGCATGGAACCCCTGGCAATGAACATGGAACCCATGGCAATGAACATGTTGGTAAGCAACACTTATGTAGCATAAATTTTAATGGGCATTATGGTGTTTGGCATAATACGTAATGGAGATTATGGTGTGCGTCTTAACATGTAATGGGCATTATGGTGTAAATTTTTAATGCGCGCCAATGCCCCTATTTATGAAGCATATTGTGCATTATTGCTTAATCTGTTTGGTATAGTGCAGGCATGTCCAAACTATGGCCCTCCAGCCATATGCCTCCCATCATGCATTGCCACAGTTTTGCTATTAGGGAATGCTAAAACTATGTCAAGGCATGCTGGGATGTGTGAATTTTGGTTTATTCCATGTGGCATAATGTAATAAAGGCAAGTACAGTATAAGGGTGTTACTGTTGTGTTGCATGATTTGTATAAAGGGTATATGGTGTGGTAAACTTAGGTGACCACATAAAAGGTGCTGAAATGTTGTGTACTAAGTTTCGGCTTTCAGTATTTTTTTTATGACTGCAGTGCCGCCTCACCCCGCAATTATCTTAGAACATTGACGTCCTGCGGGTGCACCTTTGGAGTGCACCCGCTAATATATCTCCTTGTATTTTTCCTATGCCAGCCCCCTGCCTTTTCCAGGCATATATAATTAGTTGAAAGTATTTAACAAATACAGACACACCCATGAGCAGACCACCCAAACAGAACACTGGCCACGCCACCCACATTATTAGTTGCTGGCCACAAACCCTATTATTATACATAATAGGCCCTTGATCATTCAGCTCCAGGCCCATTTAGACCTTAATCTGGCTCTGCTTGCTGGGCAGCACAGCACCTAGGCAGCCATCAGCGGCACCACTGGTCATAGCAACAGCCAGGCAGGCAACAATACAACCAGAGACATTACAGTTATGAAACAGGGAATACATACCCACCAAGCTGCACAGCACCTAGGCAGCCATCAGAGGCGCCACTGGTCGTAGCAACAGCCAGGCATGTAACAATGCAAGCAGAGACAGTACTGTAATATTACATTACATGGATTCATATATATAAATAATCAAAATACAGTATCTAAAATAGTTTCAGAATTCTCAATGAAATGTCTGTTGTATGTGGTTTAGTGCTCATTCTAGCACCCTGCATCTTTCAAAGCTCATGCATTTCCTCTTTCCTGTCTGAGATGCAGAGCCGGCCTTAGGCGTAGGCAAACTAGGCAATTGCCTAGGGCATTTGGAATGCCTAGGGGCATCAGCAGTTTCTGCTGATTAAAATGATATGCAGCATGCCTATATTCTGTGTGTGAGTGAGGCTGTATCTGCATATGAAATAGTGTATTCATGGAAATCACTGTAACATAGCATTCTGTATGAAGGTACAGCCACAGTCGCACACAGAATATATTTATGCCACATATCATTTTAATCATCGGAAGCTCCTTGTGTGTCCTGGTCACATAATAATGCAATTTTCAGCAAAAAAATGCACCCAACGTTAGCAGAACTGGCCAGGAGCTGCATGGCTTATTGAGTCAAGATGTATGAGGAAACATAGGTAAGGGGCATTATGTGTGTCATTATGTGTATGAAGGGCATTAATCAATTGATCTGCAGCTATTTCTACAGACTGATAGGGCAGTGTGTTCTCTATATACAGGGCCGTATTTCAGTGCCATAGCGCCCCTAGGCACCAAAAAAAAAAACAAGAGAGAGATACCTTCAGCAGCGCAGGGCTGCACTTCCCGGGTCGATCCCTGGCAGCACAAAGCTGGGGGTGGGGCCTGATCCCCATCTAGCTGCTGCAGCCACAGTCACCACCGCGCTGGGACGCCTACAGCCGAGTCCGTATCTGGCCACCGATGGGTCCCCACTCCTGCCTCAGCAAAGGTCAGGCAGGGAGGAGCCCAGGCTGCAAACGGGTGGGGAAGGGGGCCATCGCAGGGCAGCTTCACTCGATCCCCAGCGCCGGAAGCACTATACTGGCCGCTTTTCCCCGGCGCCGGGTGCTCAGCAGCACCACTCGTTCTCTAGCGCCGAAAGTGCTATGCTCCTGTCACTGACATGACAGGCGGCGCTGGTCAGCACTTGATCCCCAGCACCGGTACACAACTCTCCAGATGCTGCAGGCAGAGCTAGGGGAGGGGGCGGCACTTGCTGCGCAGCACAAAAGTAATTTTAAAAAAAATTGACAAAAGAAAATCACGCCACTGCTTGCCGCCCCCAGCAGGTGCCGCCCATAGACCCGTGCCTCACGGGCCTAGTGAGAAATCCGGCCCTGTCTATATACACTGCCTGATCTGACTGACATCACAAATGGGCTGAACTGTCAATCACTGATGGCTCCCGGCGTGACTGTACAGGCTCTCATACACACAGAACGATGTGCCGACATAGCTTCAGATATATTAGGCATCAGCTTTGTTGCACAGCCAACATGACATATCTGTAAATGATGCCATTCACAGATACACTATATCGCTCATACACACTGGCTGAACGGCCGATATACCAGCCAGTATGTACGCACCTTAAAAGACAGTAACAGTTACCCAATCTTTCATTTAGTTAATGTTTTATTTATATTAAAATACCTTTCTATTGTTAGCTAAACTGGGATGGTGCAACAGACATATTTTTTTAAATCTGTTCCCTCAAATGACTCAAACTGGGAATGCCAACCTATAATGTACTTCTTACAGTAAGGAATAACATGTTTAAAAAAAGGGGGCAGACTAGATGGGCCAAGTGGTTCTTATCTGCCTTCAAATTCTATGTTTCAATGTTTCTATGTAACAATATTTACTTTGGGGTAAAATTATCAAACCTTCCAAAAATTGGAGAAGTGGAAAAGTTGTCCATAGCAATCAGGTTCTTGCTAGTATTTACAGTATAAAGAACATTCTATAAATTGCTAAATACAAACTGATTGGTTGCTATGGTGAAGCATGGCGAGTACACTTATATACGGTGTCCATGTCGACATAGGTCAACATAGACCCCCCAAAAACGTGAAAACCTCATGTCGACCAAAAGCTTGTATCAATCTTCTGTCAATGTTGACCTAGGGTATGTTGACCATTCTTAGGAGAAGGCCTAGTCACTGTTGACCATTAGTGGTTGACCTAGTGACTGTCAATTTAGGCATTGTAAATCATCCATAGTGTAACCATGCCCCAGCATATGCTGGCTCAGTAATGCTCAAACTCCTTTCAAACTGGGTAGTTACCGTGTTTTTACCCCCAAAGAAGCCAAAATCTGACCCTAGAAACGATGCTGCTAATTTTTTTTGCCAGCAGCTTTAAGAAGAATAATTCCCAGTGGTCCTGATACATCAGGAAGGCATAGTTTATAGCAGTTTTAACTGAGTTGATATATATGCCCCCTCTCTCCATTACAAATGTACAGAATATGAGTGAGCATCGTGCTACTGCCAGCGAACGTTTGTGACAATATTTATTTCTGCTAACATTATGTGAACAACTGTGATCACCCCCAGCTGCCCCCATAAACTCCCCCTTGGAGGAGCTGACACAGCATCTTGCAGATTGAGCTGCTTTGATCCTAATAGGATCGGGGGTTAAATCTGTCATTAAACTGCTACCAGCCGCAGAGCTGCCTCTTAACCAATTAACCACCAATTAGTGGAATGGAGCCTTTCTGCATTAATATTTTAACGTGATGAATCCGATCAGAGATCTACGGACCCCCCTAGAGATTTGTTAATTCCTCATCAGCCATGCGCATATTAAAAGCATGAGATGGTGTGTAAGTATTGGGTCGAAGAGGTTAATATGTAACATTTTGCCACTGACTTAACAGCTTTATTGAGAAAAGCTGTCACTTTACGGGATAAGAAGTAAATCCGAAACTTTGAGCAAATATATTAGCCCTCTGCCACTGCTGAACTGAACACCAATCAGATGCATTTATCAACAATGTATCTTTTTAGAACAGTTTAGTTACATACTATTCAGTGTAGATACAACCTGATCACTGCTGATTTACTCATAGCCTTTTACACCAACTATTTTCTACCAATGCAGAATGAACTTTTTAACAAAGTCGAACGGAAAAAAAAAACTTCCAAAAACTGCATTGAATAGGTATGTCCACATTTTTGGGCTATCTCAAAAATCCAGACATCGTTGATTACCGCCCTTAAGCTGGCAAACAGTCAAAAAATAATTAGAGTTGTGCATAGAAACCCATGCATTCAGGGCGAATCCAGGAAAAAAATGACAGGGCAGGGGAAAAGAGTGAGGAGTTATTTTGCATGTGCTGGAGAAATGGGAGAGACCTTGCAATAGGATATGGGGGACAGGGAGGCAGTCGATGATGTAAAGGATGATGAGGAGACAGGGGTGTAACTAATGCTTTGTGGGCCCCATAGCAAAATCTTGAAACGGCACCTCCTTTCCTCCCATTACAAGGCTTTTTAGGTGAGGGGGGGGGGGGCAGAATAAATAGTGAGTGAGACAAAGTGGGTGTTGGGGAAAGAGAGAGGGAGAAAAGGGAAAATAAAGTGAGAGAGATATTGTCAGGGGTAGAGAAGATGTCAGAGAGAGAAAGTGGGGGAAAGACAGAAAGTGAGAGAGAGAGAGAGAGAGAGAGAGAGAGAGAGAGAGAGAGAGAGAGAGAGAGAGAGAGAGAAAGGAGGAGAGAAAAAATTAGAGTGACAGAGGGTATCAGTGGGAAATATGGGGAGATAGAGAGAGGGTGTCAGGGAGTGAGATGGTTTTGGAGAGAAAGGGGGAGAGATAGAGGGAGAGAGGGTGTCAGCAAGAGAAAGAATGAGAGAGAGTGTGTCAGAGAAGAGAAGTGGGATAGAGACCATGTAAGAGAGAGGTTGTCAAGGAGAAAAGGGGGAGATATATGGGGGGAAAAGAGAGAGAAAATGAGAGAGAGAGAGAGAGAGAGGGGTGGTGTCAGGGAGAGAAAGGGCAATGTCAGGGGGGAAATAGAGAAGAGAGGAGAGTGGAGGAGGAGCAGAGGGAAATCAGAGGAGTGGAGGAAGGGGAGTGTAGGGGAGGAGGAGTTGCAGAGAAAATTGGGAGAGAATGAGGGGGAGCAGAAGAAAGGGGGAGAGGATGAGGGGGAGTAGAAGAGAGGGGGAGAGGATGAGGGGGCAGAGAAGAGGATACGGGTGGAGAAAAGGTGAGATGGAGTGGAGGAAGGAGAGTGAAGGGGAGGGGGAGCAGTTCCAGATGCAGATCTTCACAGCAGCAATGCAGGGTCCCCAGCTCCTCTCTTGCCCCGGGCACCAGGTCTCTTGCTCCCGGTGCTGGATCTTGCAGCAACAGCAGTGCAGGGTCTCCCGCTCCCATCTACAGAGGATTTTGACATACTATCATTAAGGTGGCATGTGATGAAGTTAGTGGTTGGATAGGCACTAGCTTGGTGGAGCCAGCACCAATAGGCTCTGTGGGGAGATCTGGGTTTGGGTTGTTTCTGTGCTGAAAGGCAGGTGCGGAAGCTGGCACCTGCATAAGCTGTCATGCTGGGTGGTGGTTGGGGACCTGTCTCAGGCTGCAGTGATGGGCTGCCCTTGGGGTGCTGTGGGCTCAGCGTGTAGAATACAGAACCAATGCATAAACTCGCCATGAGTATTGACTGAAATCCTTGGCGAGGGCACGGAGTCTAACTGCCCAGCGGTCTTCGCCAGGGACCCCCGCAAGGGAGTTTGGTCTTCATTGTGTCTGGACAGCAGGTCACAGCCCCTCGCTGGAAGAACTCACTGATGGTGAGTGATGGCATAACTGGGGAGCAGGAGCTAGGTTGAAACTCAGAATACACAGGACTTAACTGAAGAAAATGAGGACTTAAAGGTGGCCGACTTGGCGTAGAACTGTGGGTGAACGAAGACTGGAATTCAAAAGGCCTACTTGGCTTTGGGGTAATGGAATTGAAGTTTGTTGGGTCAGGAGTATATGGAACTGGGAAGACAGGCAGGAACTGGGAAGACAGGCAGGCCCGAGCTGGTACAGGAACCGGCACTGGGCTGTGACAGTAGCTAATAGTATGGGCACAGGCTGAGGATCCGAGGTACCGGGGTAGCTGGGTCTGTAACAGAAGTAGTGCATGTACTGAATGCCGGAGAAGCAGACTGAGCACACTGCTTCCTACTGAGCCACAACTTAGGAGTTGCACCAGCTCAGAGGCACTCCGCCTGCTGGGATTTATCCTTCCTGCAGTGCAGGGATAGGCTGTGACTCCCAGACGGGATAGGGAAAACCCGCCCACAGGTCACATAACGTGGCTAAGAGGGTGGCACCCAGCCCCGACAGCCGGCGCTGGAGACACTGCCAAATCCGCTGGAGTCCAGACCCCACCCGAGATGACCTCCCGCCGAAGCCCCCCCCCCCTCAGCTGCATTTCCCAAGAGGCGCAGTAATTGCAGCGCCTGACGGGGTGAGTAACCGCACATGATACCAGAGCAGCTCTTGCCTGTCAGTGCAGAAGCAACCTGGATCCAGCGCTCAATTGCAGACTCCGTCAATGCTGGCTCCACCAAGCTGCCATGGGGTCTGCCCATTGTTATTCCACTCCTGCTGATGGGGGGCATTGTGTTGTGGGTGGGGATGGTAAGTTAGATGGTAGGGCACTAGGCTGTGAATGGGGAGGATTAGATTGGGGCTCTGGGCTTTGGTCTGGGATGGCTGGTTAGATAGGGGGCACTGGTATAAGGAAAGAGGATGGTTGTTTAGATGGGGGATTTGGGCTGTGAATGGGGGATGGTTAGTTGGTTGGCTCTGGTCTAGAGAAGGGGGATGGTTGGTTATATGGGGGCACTGGGTTGGGGATGGGGGATGGCTGCAATAAAATGGGGATGCATTTCCTCAGCTCTGGCTGCTGCTGATCAGTGCTGGTGTCAGATGAGGGGGAGCCATCAAGTCATTTACCTGCTGATCTCTTTAACAGCAATGGAGCCAGGGCTGGGGCCAGGTGGGAACCACCAAGTTACTTCCCCCCAGTGCCAGGTTAAGCCTTCGGGGGGCCCGGGGCACTTTAGTCAGGGGAGAATATTACACATGGGAGAATATTACACTGTCAAAACACAGAGTAAAGGCAGTATAAACTTAATCAATGGGTAACTGCAGGGGGATATATATATATATATACTGTATATATATATATACTGTATATATATATATATATATATATATATATATATATATATATATATATACATACACACACATCATTCCTCAAATCAGAGATTCTAGTTATAGAGATCAGCACACCAATTAGAGATGAAAAAAGTTTTGAAGCTTTATAGAAGATGTGAAAAAAAGTGCATGGAAACACATTTCCACATATTGCAGTAACAACATTGGTTTGAGCAGCAGGGTTACTTATCTATCCCAGAAGAACAACATAATTTCAATGGGTGCCTGCTGCTAGCCTCATGGTTGTCTGGCTCAACAGACTTTTTCGGTCTCCCTTTATCAAGAGCCTGTCAACTACTGATGCAACATGCCATTAAATAGGATCAAAACGCCCGCCCAACCACACCACAAACAAGCCTCACCTGTGTACAATGCCGGAGGGTCAGTATCATCACCAATCACCATATTTCCAGGTGCTGAGCGTGCTTGGACCGCACAGCTAATCCACGGATAGCGCATTTCTGCTTCCAGGTTCGGCGCACAATGCCGTTCAGCTATACTATTAGCTGTCAGGGGTGTAGACGTTCCAGCCGACCAATGGGAGCTCCCGGCGTCATGGGTGCAGCAAGCAACCCAGGCGCCGTGCTCAACCACTCTGGCTGGCTGGCTAACGTGAGCCCGGTGTGTGAAACTGGCCGTAGAACGCACAGCCATGTTCCCCGCGTCATCCGGTGCTGCCCCTGATAGTGGGTTGCTATACCAACAGTGATGTGACGCTCCATTATAGGAGCTATATCTCCAGCACTTATCTGACACCGCATCCTGGCAAGACAATTCGCATGCTCAAGGAGTGAATTGGGATGCACCGATCCTCCATTAAAAAAGCCCTGACTGGATAACACCACACCACCAGTAGCAAGGCATTTCTACGACGCAGGTCACTCTATGAGAGATTTTAAATTTATGCCATTGCACCAAGTCAAAGCACCTAAGAGGGGAGGAGACCGACATTTAATACTCCTACAGAAAGAGAGTGAACTTATATACAATCTAGGCTCACTCAGTCCGGCTGGACTTAATGAAGAAATTAATCTTAATGTATTCTTGTAGTGGGAGTGCTCACATGAGGTTGTAATATACTGTATTATACTTTCTCTGTTTGTGGTGTTGATAAACTACCGTGATATCTGATTATAGGTATCTGTATTTAACTATCTAAGATAACATTTCATCAGTTTTGCATATTTCATTATTAGGGTATTGTGCCCTGACTCTCTCTACTAGTCATTTACCAGCTTCTGGCCATAATAATCCACTCCACCATACACGTTGATATTTAAGTTGGTGGATTTTCTGTATGCTACAATTTACCTGCTTACCGAGTTTGATCTGTTGTGGTACTATAATAACGAGCATGTATATATTATGTTTTTTTCTATAACAAAAAGTCCTTTTATACACTTTTTGTAAATATGTTTTGTGTCACTTATAAGATTGTTTATTGCACATATAGGTAACATAATGCCAGCCACATGCCAATGTAACTATTCTCACACAATGATGTCATGCCAGGATGCGGTGTCAGATTAGTGTTGGAGATATAGCTCCTATAATGGAGCGTCGCATCACTGTTGGTATAGCAACCCACTATCAGGGGCAGCACCGGATGACGTAGGGAACATGGCTGTGTGTTCCATAGCCAGTTCCTTTGCGTTTCACACACTGGGCTCACGTTAGCCAGCCAGAGTGGTTGAGCACGGCGCCTGGGTTGCTTGCTGAACCCATGACGCCGGGAGCTCCCATTGGTCGGCTGGAACGTCTACACCCCTGACAGCTAATAGTATAGCTGAACGGCATTGTGCACCGAACCCGGAAGCGGAAATGCGCTATCCGTGGATTAGCTGTGCGGTCCAAGCATGCTCAGCACCTGGAAATATGGTGATTGGTGATGATACTGACCCTCCGGCATTGTACACAGGTGAGGCTTGTTTGTGGTGTGGTTTGGCGGGCGTTTTGATCCTATTTAATGGCATGTTGCATCAGTAGTTGACAGGCTCTTGATAAAGGGAAACCGAAACAGTCTGTTGAGCCAGACAGCCATGAGGCTGGCAGCAGGCACCCATTGAAATTATGTTGTTCTTCTGGGATAGATAAGTAACCCTGCTGCTCAAACCAATGTTGTTACTGCAATATGTGGCCATGTGTTTCCATGCACTTTTTTTCACATCTTTTATAAAGCTTCAAAACTTTTTTCATCTTTAATTGGTGTGCTGATCTTTATTTCCTAGAATCTCTGATTTGAGGAATGATGTGTATGTAATTTTATATGTGATCTGGCACCCAGCAGTCATCTCAAGTGGCGTGCGTTTTTTTCTCTTCAACTGTATATATATATATATATATATAAACAGCAAATAAGCGGCACTCAAGAGACTTCTTTGCAGTGAAAAAAGTAGCAACTTTTTTATTCAAACATCCAACATGTTTTGGGTTCAACCCGTCGTCAGGGATAAAGTGCACAGAGTAACATACATACATATATACCTATTCTAGAACACACCCAGTGATTCAAATTTAACTCACCCCAGCCGTGTCATCCCAATGCCGGCGGTTCTCTCAGCATGCAGCGGCATTTCTGTGTGCAATTGCTGATGACATCACCGGCATGGCGTCAGGCTGGGTAGCATCTTAGGTACCATGGTAAAAAGAACAAACATGGCTCCTAGATGTGAAGCGATTAAAAACATATTTACAATCCCTGCTTCATTAATATTGTGCAGTTAATACAGATTTGTAACAATCATTTATAATAGTGGATACACAATGTCTGTATAACTGAAACAATTACAGAGAATAATTACACTTGCAAATAAACCTACATTTCCTCTGTCTTACAGAAAACAATTTAGACCAGAATATTAATTTAACCCTTTTGGCGATAAGCTGTCTAATTTATGAATCCACATGCTTTCACATTGTAATAATCTCTGATTCCTGTCGCCCCCCGTCCCCCCCCCCCCCACACACACACAAACACACACCACGAGCACAGACACTGGTACCTACTATTAAAGAGGAGGCAACCCCTATTATACCGTGGGTTAATAAATTTACAACAAACAGCAGTGCATCCAACAAAGCCATCAAACAATTATGGCCAATTGTCAATACAGATAAACAACTTAAAGGCCTTTATGGCACCCGTTTGATGCCGGCATACACTAGGGGTAAAAAGCTACGTGATAGGCTTGTTAAATTGGATGTTACTAATCTGAAAAAATCACCTCCTAATCCACACTTTTTGTCCAAAAGCCCAGGGTGCTAACGGTGCACCGGCTGCACTACGTGCAGCTCTCTTCTAACTGGCAATCCTTTCAGTCATCCCTATACCGGGAAGAAATTTACAATCAAGCATGTATTCTCCTGCTCCTCAAAATTTATTGTGTATATTTGGTACTTGTTTCCTAGCACGGCCACAATGATTTGGATCTCGGGCATCGCAGTTAAAAAAATCGCGTCGGTCGCATCGCATGCGGCCAAAAAATCCGATGCCCGCGATTTTACATAGGGAACAATGTAAAATGGCCCACAGACCCCAAAAATCACCCCTGAAGTGTGAAATGGCCCCCCAAAAAATTGTTAACGCCACCCCATGATCAACGTGAACCCGAAGCGTGGCGAGCGCAGCGCGCCCGCGAGGGGCGGCGGAACGCGGCCTACGACCTTTTCATACACCCACTATCCACGACGGCGTGGAGTTGAGAATAGAATGTGTGGCGAGCGCAGCCACCCACCGAGCCCAAAACGTGGCGCTCGCCACGATTCGGGCTCGGTGGCTCGCTACGCTCGCCACACTTTCTATTCTCAACTCCACGCCGACGTGGATAGTAGGGGTATGAAAAGGTCGGAGGCCGCGTACCGACGCCCCTCGCGGGTTCACGTTGATCGTGGGGTGGCGTTAACAATTTTTGGGGGGGCCATTTCACACTTCGGGGGGGATTTTTGGGATCTGTGGGCCATTTAACATTGTTCCCTATGTTTAATTGGGTCAATTGAGGCATTTTACATTGTTCCCTATGTAAAATCGCGGGCATCGCGTCGGTAGCATCGCATGCTTTTTTTGGCCGCATGCGATGCGACCGACGCGATTTTGACCTTTTCAATGCTTTTCCATGGCAAATCGAGGGCATCGCGTCGGTTGCATCGCATACCATTAGAAATGACCCGTGATGTCCGCGATTGTGGCCGTGCTAGGAAACAAGTACCGTATATTTTAATTTGCCCATGTAGTTTGTTTTACGTGGGTAAAACCACCACTACCTTTAAAGAAAAAATGGCCAATCATCGCAGCACTATTCTGGCTGCTTTAAAAACTAAAGTCAGTGAACATCCAGTAGCTAGACATTGTGTTCAGGCAGGACATTCTATTGCCAACATGAGATCAAATTTTATTGATCATATCCCGAGATTATATGGGGGGGGGGGGGGGGCGACAGGAATCGGGGATTATTACAATGTGAAAGCATGTGGATTCATAAATTAGACAGCTTATCACCAAAAGGGTTAAATGAATATTCTGGTATGAATTGTTTTCTGTAACACAGAGGGAATGTAGATTTATTTGCAAGTGTAATTATTCTCTGTAATTGTTTCAGTTATACGGACATGGTGTATCCACTATTATAAATGATTGTTACAAATCTGTATTAACCGCACAATATCAATGAAGCAGGGTTTCTAAATATGTTTTTAATCGCTTCACATCTAGGAGCCATGTTTGTTCTTGTTACCCTGGTACCTGAGATGCTACCCAGCCTGATGCCATGCCGGTGATGTCATTAGCAATTGCACACGGAAATGCCGCTGCATGCTGAGAGAACCGCCGGCATTGGGATGACACGGCTGGGGTGAGTTAAATTTTAATCACTGGGTGTGTCCTAGAATAGGTATATATGTATGTATGTTACTCTGTGCACTTTATCTATAGCAATTAAACCTTCAATGTGAGTGGAGTGCCGGGCTTTCCTGCTGATTATATATATATATATATATATATATATATATATATATATATATATATATATAAGTCCAAATAACGGATGGCACTCTGCTTCAATAATAATAAAGTAGGCGACACAAGGTGTGTGGTCAACGTTTCAGTGATCTTATTACTTTTATCAAGACATGTCTTGATAAAAGTGATAAGATCACTGAAATGTTGACTACACACCTTGTGTCGCCTACTTTATTATTATTGAAGCAGAGTGCCATCCGTTATTTGGACTTATATACACTTTTCTTTGGAGAGGCACCTGCACCGTTGTGTCATTGCTGGAGTGCCAGTCATTTGGATTTGTATATATATATATATATATATATATATATATATATATACATACATACATACATACATACATACCACCAGTGCTCGAAGTGGGCCGGTATACAACGGTATGGTATACCGGCACTTCAAGCACTAAACCATTTTTTTTTTTTTACTTTCGTATTAGCCTGTTATATCTGACAGGCAGACAGGCAGGCAGCCCCTACGCACCCAACTCCCCCCCACACACACACACACACACACCCATCCGCGGCATAGGGCAGACAGCCCGCATCTCCTCCCTTCCCACCCTTCTGCTGCAATTAATGGGCAGCCCCTTGGCACCCGGCGGCTTTACTACGGGCAGCGCCTCCTCACCACACGCCCGTCCCAGCTGCTGGAGTGCAGGCGGATGGCCCCTTCACCCCCCCACCCGGCGCTGCATTCACCTGGAATTCCCCATACGATGGCTGTGGGCGGCCAGCAACAACTCCCGGCAGCTGCAGTCAGCAGGCAGCCCCTCTCTCTATGCTAGGTCAGTGTTGTTATGTGAATATTTATTTATTTGTGTGCTTCTTAGTCTGCTCTGGCGGGGACTGGTGCAGGGGAGGAGGATTGGTCCCTTACCTGTGGGTACCTCTCTGTCTTTACCATGTGTTCCACTGCCCATGTGTGCCAGTGTCCCTGACAAGTGTGTCCCTACCCTTGTGTTCCTCTGTCCCAGATAACGTGTGCCCCTGCCCATGTGTGCCTCTGTCCCTGCAATGTGTGCACCAGCCATTGTGTACCTCTGTCCCTGCCATGTGTGCCCCTACCCATATGTTCCTCTGTCCCTGCCCCTGTGTGCACCTGCCCATATGTGCCCCTGTCCCTGCATGCCCCTGCCCATATGTGCCTCTGTCCCTGCCCATGTGTGCCCCTGCCCATGTGTGCCTCTATCCCTGCCCATCTGTGCCCCTGCATGCCTCTGTCCCTGCCTGTCTGTGCCCATGTCCCTGGCTTCCCAAAGTCCCTGTCCCTGCGTCCCTGAATTTTTGCTCAATCTGTGTGACATTATGTAAAGTTTGGCTCAACCATTTGGCAAAATGTGATTTTTTTTCCTCAATTTGGGTGGCATAATGTGAATTTTTTTCCTCAATCTGGTGGCATAACGTGAATTTTGGCTCAAACTGCATTGCATAACGTGAATTTTTGCTCAGTCCTGTGGCATGATGTGAATTTTTGCTCAGTCCAGGTGGCATGATGTGAATTTTTGCTCAGTCCAGGTGGCATGATGTAAATTTTTGCTCAGTCCAGGTGGCATGATGTAAATTTTTGCTAACTATGGGTGGCATGATGTGAATTTGTGCTCAGTACGGGTAGCATGATGTGAATTTTTGCTCAGTGCTGGTGGCATGATGTGAATTTTGGCCCAGTCCGGGTGGCATGATGTGAATTGTGACTCAGTCCGGGTACCAGGATGTGAATTTCTGCTCAGTCTGGGTACCAGGATGTAAATTTTGGCTCAATCCAGGTGGCATGACGTGAATTTTGGCACTTTAAATTTGGCATAAAGGTGCCCATACACAGAGGGATCCTGTTTTGTGAGGCGATGGGGGGCTCCCCAAAAAAGTGGTATACGTACTTTTTGAACTAGATCACATTGCCTACCTCCCGATTTTAGCGGGACAGTCCCGATTATTAGGCCCTGTCCCGCTGTCCCACCCGTTGCCGGCAGTGTCCCGCATTGAGGGGGGGCTGTTGGGAGTCCCCCCTGTCGGCTGCTAAGCAGCGGGGAATAAACGCTGGGGGGGGGCTGGGGGCATGGCTAGAGGTTCACAGAGCCTCTGGGTCATGCCCCCATAGCATCAAAATGGGAGCGTGGACTCGCGTTGGGAGCTGCGAGTATAGGCCCCGCCCCCGAAATTTGTAAAAATACATGCCAACCACAGGGGGCCCCTAACTAGAGGGGGGCCCAGGGGTACTGACCCCTTTCAGGGCCGGTGCTAGGCACCGGAACACCCCAGGCGGGGGGTCGCCCCGGCGCCCACCGTCGTGCTGTTGCGGGGTGGGGGGGGGATTGCGGCCCCTGCGGGAGGGGGGATGGAGGATGCAGTCACTCCGGGGGGCAGAGCGGGAGCTGTGCGGCAGCCGCCGAGTTTACTGGGGGTAGGGGGGAACCCACTCACCTGCCGGGTGCCTGCCAAGTCGATCCACAGCGGCGTCTGGCAGGGGTTGGGTAGTGATGCGGCAGCCGCTGAGTTTGCTGGGGGTGGGGGGGAAGCTGCTCATCTGCTGGGTGCCGCGTCTCTCCACAGCGGCGTTGGGCGGGTGGGTTGTCACCGGAAGTGAATTGACAGGGGGAGATGCATCGGCAGCCGACTAGGTTGCTGGGGGTAGCGGGGGAGCCGCTTACTTACATCCAGGGGGTTCCCAGCTCCGGACTACCGCCCTCCAGTGGCCGGCGCCCTAGGCAAATGTCTAGAGCTGCCTAGTGATGGAGCCCGCCCTGACCCCTTTTGCCCCTGCTTTAATCCGGGCCTGCTTCCCCCACTGTTCTCTTGTGGAGCCACTGTGCTCAATCACATCTGCCTCAGTGACAGGTGCATGCTTTCATATAGGCAGAAACAGAGAGCACATCCCTGGTTGTTACTAAGGGCCTTATTCTAGTTCACTCTTTCTGACAAAATCCTTCTTAGATGGACAAAACCATGTGCACTGCAGGGGGGGGGGGGGCAGATGTAAAATGTGCAGATATAATTAGATTTGGGTGGGGTTTTACTTCAAAGTGAGATCTATATTGCAGTGTAAAAGTAAAGCAGCCAGTATTTTCCCTGCACAGAAGCAAAATAACTCACCCAAATCTAATTCTCTCTGCACATTTTACATCTGCCCCCCTGCAGTGCACATGGTTTTATCCATCTAAGAAGGATTTTTTCAGAAAGAGTGAACTAGAATAAGGCAGGGGTGTCCAAACTTTTTGCGACGAGGGCCAGATTTGGTGAAGTGTAAATGTGTGGGGGCCGGCCATTCAGCCTGACATTCTTTGAATCATTAAATCACATCAGAATGGTCCCCCACTCTATGCCCCCATTCACTCTATGTCCCCCAGCCTGCCCCTTCAATGTATTTTCCCCAGCCTGCCCCTTCAATGTATTTTCCCCAGCCTGCCCCCGTTCACTGTATGTCCCCCAGCCTGCCCCTCCTTCACTGTATGTCTCCCATTCACTGTATGTTCCCCACTCTGCACCCATTCACTCTGTCCCCCAGTCTGCCCCCCCTCTCTTAATGTCCATCAGTGCCTCCATTCATTGTATGTCCCCAAGCCTGACCCTCCTTCATTGTATGACTCTCATTCACTGTATGACCCCCATTAACTATGTACCCCACTCTTCCCCCATTCACTGTATGTCCCCCAGCCTGCCCCTGCTCCCCCTTCTCTGAATGGCCATCACTGCCTCCATTCACTGTATGTCCCCCAGTCTGATCCTCCTTCATTATATGTCCCCCCACTCTGCCCCCTCGCTTCTCTGTATGTTTCCCAGCCCCTTGTGTGAGAGGAGAGGCAAAGCAGGCAGTGCAAGGACAGGAGATGCTTGGGCTCCCACTGCTGCCCTCCTCCGCTCTGCATGTTACGGGAGCAAGCTTCCCCCTTGCTGCCCCCCTCCCCAAACACTGCTGTCACTGTGAATGTGGAGTAGGGTGATATACGATTGCAGCAGCAGGGGTAGGACGCCAAACACATTTGACTGTGGCGGCCAGCACCTCCTCACTGCAGCAGACAGCAAGGTAAAGGCACGCTCGCCGGGGCCCTACCTTTAGTGTCCTGTGTTGTGCTTCCCACATGTGATGCTCTGCCCGCTTCCAGCTGGAGGCTGCGGGCCGCTTTAAATTACAGCACGGGCCGCAATTGGCCCCCGGGCCTGACTTTGGACATGCCTGCCCTAAGGCTCTTCTATAAGTGCCACCTATACTACTTTTTCTAATGGGCATTCACAGCCTGTTGCTTGGCCCCGCCCCTATTTTGGAAGCTTTAACACTGACAGCCGGAGGCACTGCTCTCCAATTTTAAAAAAATTGAGTAAAAATTATTATTATTATTATTATTATTATTATTATTATTATATAAAGCATAAACTTATGACAAATTTGTGTCATAAATATTTTCTTTGTATTATTTTATTAATCATTAATGACAGGGGAGGCACTGCCTCCCTGTACTGCACGTCCTTGCTATCATGTCTGACAGCAGCACAGGAGTTGTACTGGGTTGCTGCTCCTGCTCCTCTATCGACTGACTTGCTGCTCTCTTAGCAAAGGCAACAATTTTATGTTTTAACAGTGTCTGAACACACAAGTAAAGTGAAGAAACACAAAATAGTTTTATTTTTAATTTATGTTTACATGGTGCCTGAATGCACAACATTTTGGGTGAAATTTAATAGGACGAGAGATTCAGAAAGTGAGAGATTTGTTAAGAAATCATTTACACAAATCAAATTGGTTTTGCAGTGTAAATGATTGCTACTTTAAAAAAAAAAACCTGGAGATTTCTTATCAAATCTTCACTTTCCGAATCTCTCATCCTATTAAATTCCCCCTACATTTTTATGTTGTTTTTACACAGTGCTTGAATACAAAGCAATGCTTCACAAGGCTCCAAGTAATGGTACTCTAATAATGCTATTTTTTAACAATTTTATTAAAACATTTGTACACTGTGCTTGAACACACAACATAGTGCATTACAGATTTCATAGTTATTGCAGCCTATTGCCATTCTTTTTTACACCCTGCTTGAACACACAACACAGTGCCTCACAGTGCTGCAGCGCCCACAATTTACAATGCTTTTTTAGAGTTTTTATTTTTTTGTTTAATGGTACAAAATTGTACAATGCCCCTTTAGGCAACACAGTCTTCTTAATGGCTCTTTTATATATTAATATAACTGCATGACAAAGTGCCCCCCTTTTTTTTTTTTTTTTTTACAAAAGTGGCTTTACCATTCATTACACAGTGGGGATTAACTTCTTTAATGGACAAAACCATGTGAACTGCAGGTGAGGCTGATGTAACATGTGCAGAGAGAGTTACATTTGGGTGGGGTGTGTTCAAACTGAAATCTAAATTGCAGCGTAAGAATAAAGCATCCAGTATTTACCCTGCAAAGAAACAAAATAACTCACTGCGGGCCCCTCAGCCAGGGCCCGCAACAGAAATCGTGGGGCCCGGTACACTGATCTATCTGGGCCCCCCAACCCACTGCACCTTGAGACACATAGGATGCGATCGGATGCCACCAGCAACAATACTGATGCCCACTACCAACAGAAGACTGGTGCCGTAATGCCAACATCCATTATCCCAGCTGTGGGTATCCATAGCATAGGTATATGAGCAGTGCTAGGCGTGAGGGGTTAGGGGAGTTAAGATGGCCATACACTACTGTGATTTTGCCGGATTCCGATGCATTGGGCCGCAAAATCATGTATTTTAATAATAATAATGATATTTATATAGCACTTTTCTCCCAATAGGACTCAAAGTGCTTCACACATTGTCTTTACAGCTCGAAATACAACACACGCTTAACAGTAGATGTCAGTGAAATGCTTGAGTAAATAAGTATGTCTTTAGTCTATTTTTAAAGGATTCTATAATGGGCGCTTCTCGCACTGTGCGAGAGAGAGAGTTCCACAGAGTTGGAGCAGCAAAGTTGAAAGCTCGACCCCCAGATGAATTCAGGGAGATTCTGGGTACTGTTAGTAGTCCTTCTTCAGTGGATCGTAGTAATCGAGTAGGACAGTAAGGGATCAGCAGCTGTTGCAGGTACCTTGGGCCCTGGTCATGTAGGGCCTTGAAAGTGAGTAAGCCAATCTTGAAAACAATTCGCCATTTTACAGGTAGCCAGTGAAGGGCGTAGAGAATGGGAGTTATGTGGCAGGAGCGGGGCTGGTTAGTTAATAGTCTGGCGGCTGCATTTTGAACCAGCTGCAAGCGGTGCAATTCTTTTGCTGGAAGACCCAGGTAGAGAGCATTGCAGTAGTCTAGTCGTGATGATATAAATGCATGTATGACTTTAGGAAGGTCTTCTGAGGGAATTAAATGCTTGATTCTGGCTATGTTTCTCAGATGAAAGAATGAGGATTTGATTGTTGCTGACACCTGATGTTTAAGTGTCAGGCCATTATCCAGGACAACACCAAGATTCCGCACATGATCAGAGTTTTTTAGTGCTGTGCCCCCCAGCTTAAGATCTGTCAGTTGGCTATGCTGCCGTCTTGTCCTGTGATTTATCATCAGGACTTCTGTTTTATCTGGGTTCAGTCTCAGCCAACTGGCACTCATCCACTCCTGGAGCTCAGCTAGGCAGCCATTTAAGGTTGTTATTGTGTTAACGGTGCCTGGAGCAAAGGACAGGTACAGTTGGGTATCATCTGCATAGCAGTGGTAGACCAGGCCGTGACGTCTGATTATGTCACCAAGTGGAAGCATGTATACTGCAAAAAGCATGGGAGATAGTATAGAGCCCTGTGGGACACCACAAGACAACGGCACTGGTGGTGAAGAGTATACTCCCGATGCAACTCTCTGTGACCTGCCAGCGAGAAATGATTTGAACCAGCTAAGGACTGTGCCACCCAGGCCACAGAAATTCTTCAGGCGCTCAATTAGAATCCCATGGTCAATGGTGTCAAATGCTGCAGAGAGGTCCAGAAGGATTAGGATTGAACAGTCTCCTCTATCCCTTGCATTTAGAAGATCATTGAGCACACATACCAGAGCTGTTTCTGTGCTATGTCTTCTCCTGAATCCTGACTGGAATGGATCATAAATGTCATGGGTTAACAGGTGGGTCTCTAGTTGAGTTGCAACCACTTTCTCAATAACCTTTCCTAGAAAAGGAAGATTTGATACTGGCCTGTAGTTGGTCATGCAGTCAGGGTCTAAATTAGATTTTTTAAGAAGTGGTCTGACTATTGCTTCCTTTAGTGGTTCGGGAAAAACGCCTGTCTGCAAAGAGCATTGAACTATTTTTGCAAATGCAGGGCCGATTATTTCCATACACCCTAAAAGAAGCTTGGATGGGGCAGGGTCCAGATCACAGGAGGAGGGACGCAACAGTCTGGAAATTCCAGCAATGTATTGTACATCCACTTGGTCAAAGATGTCCCATGAAGGCAAGTGTCTTAAACTGGTAGGCTTGGTCTGTTGGAACTCCTTTGGTGTCACTGTGGGGATTCCAGCCCGGATGATAGATACTTTATCTGCAAAGAATTTAGCAAACTCATTACATCTTGACTGCGAGAGGGTTACATCAGGCTGCAGGCATGCTGGTTTGCAAAGCATCTCCACTGTACGGAAAAGCTGAGCGGGCCTATTTTTTGCTGTCATGATCTCATTTGAAAGGAACACTGTTTTCTTGCGGGTGATTGTTGATTGGTATATTCCAATGTGTTTGATTAGATTTAATTTATCCTCTGCCAGGTTTGTCTTCCTCCATCGTCTTTCAAGTATACGACCCCTTTTCTTGAGATCACGAATACTGTTGTCAAACCAGGGAGCTTGATGGTGTGGTTTGCAGGGTCGAATACGCAATGGGGCTATAGTATCCAGTGCCTCTGTCACAGCCCTGTTATAAAAATGGACTAGGGAACATGGATCTTTACAGGTCCCCATCACTGCTGAGAGGTTAGCTGCCATGGCCTGAGGAGTCATAGCCCTCCTTGGGCGATATTTGGTCAATTCCATGGGCACAGATCTATTTTGAGGGGTTGCGACTGAGAACCATATTGAGTGGTGGTCTGACCATGTGACTGGGTTTATCTTTAGGTCAGATACTTCTAGTCCAATCTGGAAGACAAGATCAAGAGTGTGGCCACTTTTATGTGTAGCAGAGGGGATGACTTGAGTGAGCCCGAGAGCATTCATTGTGCACATGAGATCTTGGCCAAGGCGTGAAAGCTCATCATCGACCCATGCATTGAAATCCCCGAGGATGAGCCATCTTTGGTGTTCCAAAAAATCACATGGGTTTTAGATCTGATGCGCAGTCCCATATGCATCGGATTAAAGCACCTAGCTCGTAAGTGCTGCACGTAGGATTTGCAATATCGGACTGCCTCTGGCAGCACTTGCTGGGATTGCTTGCAATATATAGCATGCGATCCTGCCACCCGGGAAGGTTTTTGACAGTTCAAGGGGATCACGCGTGACTTTAGGGTTAGCCTGGGGGGAAGTGGGGAAAGAGGGTTAGGGAGGGACAGGGGGCAAGGTTAGTATGGTTACCTGAACCCTGTCAAAATCTCATCCCACGGGAAGCCAGAGTCAGTATTCTGACTGCCGGCATCCAGACCTCCTGTCATTCGTATGTATCCCCACCCAACGCGCACTGCTCCCTTTATATTATACCATGCTTACCAGCCACAATATATATTTACTTAAGCAATAAGAGACCTCCAATTTATACTGTCGGATGGATACGCTCTGCCCTCGTGTCTGAGGAATCCAAACATTGCGCTGCCCTGATGTTTTATATAGAAGCAGTGCAACTTATTTGGCATGTAATAGTGCTGGGTGAAAGGGGATTTTAGGAAGAGTTTTTTTGTTTGGGTCCCGCACTGGATACTCCACTATACAGACATGAATTGTCACAAGTTTAAATGAGTGGAGTAGATAATTTGATAATGATCCAAATCCTATTATAATTCCAAAGGGATGTCTTTCCCCAAAAAGATGGGTGGATTCCCTTTAATTTATAGGTTGGAGGTGCACCCCAGAGTCAGAAGTACATATATGTTCAATAACATGGAGAAAAAGAAGACTCTTTTTGGGGGCACTCTTGAAAATAAATTAGCATATTCATATATGCAAATATAAATACTGTAGACTACCAACATATGTGGAAAAATGTTTTTATTTGTTTGTAATAATGATAATTTTTAAATATAACTTTTAATATTCTAATTCGTATAATATAAGTGGTAATTCACACAATATATAACAATAAAGTTTAAAATATGCACTGTAGCTCACACATCCTGACTCAAGGTAAATATTTATTACATGAGCAAAAAAGAGAGAAATCTCTTCATTCAAACACCAAATATTTGTGCAAATCAGGACTGAGAGCTCATAGGTATGTCAACCGCTGGGTTTGATTAGGGAGTTTTTAGAAAAATATATGTATGTAACAGGTACACAGAAATATAAATTGCTTTATGTACAGTATTGGAGTAGTGTCAATTGGTGTCAATAGGCTTTCAATTTATCAGCTGCTATAAATTGATGAGTGTTGCAGTCACCAGAGAGAGAGAAAGAGGGGTAGACAACAAGACTGTTGGTCGATGTCTGAAGATTAATGTATATTACCAGAGAGAGATAAAGTAGAGGGAAAATTAGTTTGTCGGTGTCTATATCTCTTATGTATCCACCATCATACATTTAGAGGATCGTGGTCAAGAAAATTGGGGAGAGCCTCCGCAATTGAAAGGACAGGTTTAGAGTTTGGCCACAGTACCTTCTGCTGCTTATTCAGTCGAGCCGTGCACTCACTGTTACTCTTTTTGGTATTGCAGTGCAGATACACGGGCGATTTCACGAGTGAGAGAGGATTAGTTGTCCTTTAGTAGGTAGTTGAGGATGATCATCAGTGTGTTTCGACCATAAAGATATATACAGGAGAGAATAGATTAGGGGAATTAAGATTGCAGGTGTCTATATCTCACCCAATTCCTACTCTCCTACCATCATAATTTAGAGGATGGTGGATGAGAAAATCGGGAAGAGACTCCGTTAATGAAGAAAGTAAATAGAATGGCCAAAGTACCTTCTGCTTGTTAGGATCCGTAGAGTCCCCGCCAACCCTAACTCCGTTGCCTCCGGATAGAATTGACGGACGCGTGCAAGGGCTAAGGCTTCACCTATAATAGCCGCGTTCGACAGAGCCCGTTAGTCAGGCTCCGCCCCCGATGCCACCAGGTCTTACTTGTGACAACGCGCCCGTCAAGGCCAACGGAGGACAAGGGGAACTACTAACTGTAACCACAGGCGAGGACTCCCTAGACTAGGAGATGATAGAACTTGCCAGCAAGGCACTGGGAGTAACAATACTCTAGAGATGGTATTAGCAGCAATAAACGATATATGCAAGTAACAATACTCAAATGATGGTATAAGAACAATAACACGAGTACAGGAGTAACAATACTCAAAGGATGGTACGTAACACGAAATGGCATACAGGAGTAACAATACTCAAGGATGGTATTACAAATATAACAAGAATGACCAGGAACAAAATGAGATGAGGATAACCCCCCACTTATCTAAGAGAGGTGGAAACAGAATGGGAAGGGTTAATCCTCAGCAGCAACACAGGAACAGACACTGGAGTGCTGGAAGCAGGACCACCAGAGACCAGGGAACCGGGAGCACTCTGACCAAGCAAGGAAGGACTATCACCGGCGTCAGAGAGTGGTGCCCGGGAGTTTAAATAGGGCGCCAAAAGGCATCCCCGGCAGCTGCTGCAAATCAGCTGCAGACTGTCCCCTCCTCTCCGCGGCCGCCTGGCGTTCCCCGCCGCCTAGGCAACCGTTGCGGCAGAGGAGGAAGGAATTGAGAGGACACCGCTGAGCGCGCGTCAACGTCCGGCGGAAGTGATGGCGCGGCGGCGTCCCGGCTGCTTGGCAACAGCCGGGGCGCAGGGAGAAAGACTAGCCGGAGCAGTGCTACTTGCACCCGCATCCGGCGGAAGCGCAACGGGAATGACGCGAGGGCGTCCTGGCCACCTAGCAACAGCCGGGGCGCGTCGCCCACGGGCCCCCGGAGCCGCGCAGCCCGCGCTGCTCCTAACAGTACCCCCCCCTTGAGGAGGGGTCACCGAACCCTCAGACCCGGGTTTGGACGGAAACCTCTTAAAGAATTCTGCCTTTAACCTGGGCGCGTGAAGAAACCTATCCAGTACCCACGACCTTTCTTCGTCCCCAAAGCCCTTCCAATGGACCAGAAACTTCAGTTGCCCCCGGACCACTTTGGAATCCAAGACACGTTCAACAATAAATTCCTTGTGTCCCTGAACAATGAGGGGCTTGCGACTTTGGAGGGGCAAGGAGCGAGAATTACTTAAAACTGGTTTGAGAAGGGAACAATGAAAGACACTATTAATTCTTAAAGACCTGGGTAGCCGTAGCCTGAATGCCACCGGATTGATTTGTTCGGTAATTAAGAAGGGCCCGATAAACTTGGGTCCCAACTTGGGACATCTTTGACGAAGTTTGATATGTCGAGTTGACAGCCAGACTCTTTGCCCAACTTGGAAAGAACACGGTCTTCTGTGTCTGTCAAAAAATATCTTGGAACGTGCTGCGGATTGCCTAAGGGCAAGATGCACCTTCTTCCAAGCCCTTTGAAGGAGAGCAACTGCAGAGGAAGAAGACCAAGAAGTATCCATGGGGACATCAAAAGAATTACACTTGGGATGAAATCCGAAATTGCACAAAAAAGGAGACTTCTTGGATGCCAAATGATAGGCGTTGTTATAGGCGAACTCAGCCAAGGGTAACAGCTCCGCCCAATTGCTCTGGCATTTGGACACGAAACAACGTAAATATTGTTCCAATGCCTGGTTTACTCTTTCGGTCTGCCCATTGGACTGTGGGTGATACCCAGAGGAGAGATTGAGTTGTATCCCCAACATAGAGCAAAACCGTCTCCAAAACATAGCCACAAACTGTGTACCCCTATCAGAGACAATATTGTCAGGGAGGCCATGCAGCCGGAAGATGTGTGTCACAAACAACTGAGCTAATTCCTTGGCTGAGGGAAGCTTGCGCAAAGGGACAAAGTGTGCCATTTTACTGAAACGATCCACCGTGACCCAGATGGTGGTATAATGAGAAGAAGATGGAAGATCCACAATGAAGTCCATGGCCATATGAGACCATGGCCTTTTTGGAATGGACAACGGCAGAAGTTGACCCACAGGCGAGAGTCGCGAAGACTTATGTCTGGCACAAGTCTGACAAGAAGAAATAAAACGAGAGACATCCTGTTTCATGGCAGGCCACCAAACTGCACGGGACAAATGTTCAAGGGTCTTGGTTATGCCAGGATGTCCGGCGAGTCTACTAGAATGGAAGTCCTTGATGACCAATTCTCGCAGTTCCTTGGGAACAAAAAGACGACCCTGTGGGGAGTTCTGGGGAGCCAAGGATTGAGAGGCGATGACACGGGACGCCAAGTCCTGGGCTACAGCGGCATGGATGATGGAGGACGGGAGAATGGGGGTTTCACTGGAATTAGAAGCAAGACTGGTTACAAAACTCCGGGAAAGAGCGTCAGCCTTCACGTTTTTGGGACCGGGTCTGAAGGTGATGAGAAAACGAAACCTGGTAAAAAATAATGCCCATCGTGCCTGACGTGGGTTAAGTCTCTTGGCTGACTCGATATAGGCCAAATTTTTATGATCCGTGATCACTGTGATGACATGTTTGGCACCTTCCAACCAGTGGTGCCACTCTTCGAATGCCCATTTTATAGCCAGCAACTCACGATTCCCTACATCATAATTCCTCTCGGCCGAGGAAAACTTGCGGGAGAAGTAGGCACAGGGGTGAATTTTCTGATCGAAACTATTCTTTTGAGAAAGAACAGCTCCGGCCCCAATATCCGAGGCATCCACTTCAACAATAAATGGGAAACTGGGATCCGGATGATGTAAAATGGGAGCAGAACAAAAGGCCTTTTTTAAAGATTCAAAGGATTCGATAGCCTGTGGGGACCAATGACCAGGATCGGCATCTTTGCGGGTAAGCTCAACGATGGGAGCAACAATCTGAGAAAAAGACCGAATAAATTTACGATAATAATTCGCAAAGCCCAGAAATCTTTGGACTGCTTTGAGGTTGGTCGGACGAGCCCAAGATAAGATAGCCTGAACTTTACATGGATCCATCGAAAAACCCTTGGGTGAGATGATGTACCCTAAAAAAGAGATCTGACAGACTTCAAATTCACACTTATCTAATTTGGCGTACAATTGGTTCTCTCGAAGTTTTTGGAGGACCATACAAACATGTCGGCGATGTTCGGAAAGACTCTTAGAGAAAATTAAAGGTACACCACTGCAAAAGTTCCTAAGAATGGCCGAAGCACCTCGTTAATGAAATCCTGGAAGACCGCAGGCGCGTTGGCAAGTCCAAACGGCATCACCAGGTATTCATAGTGGCCGGAAAGGGTATTAAACGCGGTCTTCCACTCATCACCCTGGCGAATTCTGATGAGGTTATATGCACCCCTTAAATCGATTTTAGAAAAGATGACTGCTTCACGAATCTGATCAAATAAGACTGAAATGAGAGGTAATGGATAAGAATTCTTGATAGTTATTTTGTTAAGAGCTCGAAAGTCAATACATGGGCGGAGTGACCCGTCCTTTTTTTCTACAAAGAAAAACCTGCACCCACCGGTGACTTAGAGGGACGAATAAACCCTTTCTCGAGACTTTCTTTGATATAACTATCCATAGCCTGGGATTCAGGAACCGATAAGGCATAAAGCCTCCCTTTGGGCAGCCGGGAGTCAGGAATCAGGTCAATGGCACAGTCAAAAGCACGGTGAGGGGGCAAAGTGTCTGCTTCTTTTTTCGAGAATACATCAGCAAACTCCCTATAGGGAGGAGGCAAAGAAGAGACGACCGAGTGTATGGCCCGGAGAGGAAGCGTGAGACATTTGTCAGTACAAGATGAACCCCACCGCGTAATCTCCCCTGTCTCCCAGTCAATATTGGGATTATGTTTCTTTAACCACGGTAAACCCAGTACAAGAGGAGCCCAAGGACAATGAAAAATGTAAAAAGAGATCTCTTCCGCATGAAGAGCTCCCACCGACAATTGAATACCAGGAGTGCATGAAGAGATGCTGCCTTTGTAGAGCGGGAGGCCGTCTAACCCACAGACCGACACGGTGTTAATTAAGGGTACGGGCTTGAGCCCCAAAGCGTGAACCAGTCCAATGTCCATAAAGTTGCCGGCCGCCCCGCAATCCACAAAGGCAGAGACCTCTGATGATCTTTTATCACTAGAGACAATGACCTGTAATAAGATCGAGTTGAGGGAAGAAAAACTAGATAGGCCCAAATGAACTCCCCCGAATTCATCTAGGCCCGGTCTTTTACTGGTTTCAAAGGACAAGCTACTGCCCGATGACCCTGACCTCCACAGTAGAGACATAAACCCCGGGTCCTCCTACGGTTCTTTTCTGCGGTGGATAAATGAGTAGCTCCAATCTGCATGGGTTCTTCATCTAAATTCTCCAGGGCAACCCCATGCGACTGTGTAGGCAGCACCCCTGAGTCCCTCTCTCTCTGGCGTTCGCGAAAACGCCGGTCTACCTTGATGGCCAATTGTATGACCTCATCAAGGGATGTGGGAGTGGGATAATGGACTAGGGCGTCCTTAAGACCCTCCGACAACTCTATTCTGAACTGGCTACGGAGAGCTGGGTCATTCCACCCGGAATCAATAGCCCATCTCCGAAACTGGGTGCAATATGCCTCCGCAGTTCCTTTACCCTGCCGAAGGGCCCGAAGATTAGCTTCAGCTGAGGTGGCCCGGTCTGGGTCATCATATAGCACCCCCATGGCAGAGAAAAAAGAATCTACTGACGTGAGGGCCAAGTCTCCTGAAGGGAGCCCAAAAGCCCAGGACTGAGGATCACCCTGGAGAAGGGAGACGATAATCCCCACCTTTTGAATCTCCGTACCTGAGGATATCGGCCGGAGTTTGAAAAACAATTTGCAAGCCTCCCTAAAATTAAAAAACTGGGAGCGATCCCCAGAAAAACAGTCAGGAAGGTTTATTTTTGGTTCAGGGTTTCTAGCAGGAGATAGGACCCTATGCGCCCGCTCCTCCTGTGTATTAACCCTGAGGGTAAGCTCCTGGAGCTTCTGGGTGAGTGTATGCATCTGCCCTGCAAGTGCGTGACCTGCGGCCTGTTGAGCAGGATCCATGATACAGAAGCGGATCCCCAAAAATAGGTACTAAGATGCCTCTTCTATTTTAGGCCGGTGATAATGTTAGGATCCGTAGAGTCCCCGCCAACCCTAACTCCGTTGCCTCCGGATAGAATTGACGGACGCGTGCAAGGGCTAAGGCTTCACCTATAATAGCCGCGTTCGACAGAGCCCGTTAGTCAGGCTCCGCCCCTGATGCCACCAGGTCTTACTTGTGACAACGCGCCCATCAAGGCCAACGGAGGACAAGGGGAACTACTAACTGTAACCACAGGCGAGGACTCCCTAGACTAGGAGATGATAGAACTTGCCAGCAAGGCACTGGGAGTAACAATACTCTAGAGATGGTATTAGCAGCAATAAACGATATATGCAAGTAACAATACTCAAATGATGGTATAAGAACAATAACACGAGTACAGGAGTAACAATACTCAAAGGATGGTACGTAACACGAAATGGCATACAGGAGTAACAATACTCAAGGATGGTATTACAAATATAACAAGAATGACCAGGAACAAAATGAGATGAGGATAACACCCCACTTATCTGAGAGAGGTGGAAACAGAACAGGAAGGGTTAATCCTCAGCAGCAACACAGGAACAGACACTGGAGTGCTGGAAGCAGGACAGGAGCCAAGACCACCAGAGACCAGGGAACCGGGAGCACTCTGACCAAGCAAGGAAGGACTATCACCGGCGTCAGAGAGTGGTGCCCGGGAGTTTAAATAGGGCGCCAAAAGGCATCCCCGGCAGCTGTGGCAAATCAGCTGCAGACTGTCCCCTCCTCTCCGCGGCCGCCTGGCGTCCCCCGCCGCCTAGGCAACCGTTGCGGCAGAGGAGGAAGGAATTGAGAGGACACCGCTGAGCGCGCGTCAACGTCCGGCGGAAGTGCGGGACTGATGGCGCGGCGGCGTCCCGGCTGCCTGGCAACAGCCGGGGCGCAGGGAGAAAGACTAGCCGGAGCAGTGCTACTTGCACCCGCATCCGGCGGAAGCGCAACGGGAATGACGCGAGGGCGTCCTGGCCACCTAGCAACAGCCGGGCGCGTCGCCCACGGGCCCCCGGAGCCGCGCAGCCCGCGCTGCTCCTAACACTGCTGCTCGTTTGGACAAACTATGTAGTCACTGTTACCTCTATGGGTATTGCAGTAGAATAACACAGCTGATCTTAAGAGTGAGAGAGGATTAGGTTGCCCTGAAATAGGGACTTTAAGAGACAGATATGGCTAAAGCAAGAAGCAGTTAGTTTAGACAGACAAACAATTTCTCTCTAGACAATGGTGCTGGCAGCATTCTCATCAATGGTGTGTAAGAAAGGTATACAATGTACATTAGACAGCCGCTAATTGAAATACCAACAGAACCGGAGTCACTGCACAGGCTGCTGTTTATATAAGTATCTTAATTGAATACCAGAAACCCCCAGAAAGGCCACTGGGTCGTGGCTGCAGTATGGGGATCACAGTCAGTTTAAACAGGAAAAAACCCGGTTGGATACTTAATACGTTATCACTCCATATATAGTGTATGATCTTGCTATAGATTGATAAAACCTTCAATATATATGGCAAGGTTTATTAAGCAGACATGCACAACTTATATATGAAAACTGTATATTATTAATTAGCAATGGTGTGTACGAAAGCTATATATAATGTATATAAAACACCCACTAGTTGATTTATTTGTACAACTGTCACCAGGACACTGCACGAGCTGCTGGTCACACAAATATTTACCATACATGTAGCAAAGCCTCCCAAAAAAGGGCCACTGGAACGTGGCTACAGTATTGGGATCACAGAGATACCGGGCTTGATATCTAGTGCGCTATCACGCTATATGCTGGGCATAATCTGGCTGTTAATTTATAAACCTTATTGGTCACTCACAAATGGGTGTAACAGGGCTTCCAGAAAGGCCACTGGACCGTGGCTATATCATGGGAGTCACAATACCTTATGCAGAAAACACAGGGTTCAGAAGCGCTATCACGCTATAAATCAATTGCAGAGTCACTGTACACGCTGCTTGTGCCGCGGCTATGATGTATAGGATGGTCACCGCACAAGCAGTAAATTGCTACTAACTCGCAAGAGCAGAGTCCTTGCGCAGACCGCTGGACCGCGGTTGCAATGCACAGGACAGCTGTCACAAGGTAAATTAGAGTGGGTATAGTTACGCTTGGCTCCCGGGTGACAGCGGCTGTTCTCAGACCTGCAGAAGGTGAGCTGTTCAGTGCATAGGTAGGGTCGGAAGACGCGTTTCGCCCCTCCCACGGGGCTTGTTCACATCCTGTCTGGGTGGCCGTGGTACCGGCTATTTAACTGTATCCACAGTCAGAATAATTAAGTGCCATAATTGAAATATTGAAGTCGATCAACCACAGCAGATATATGAGGGTTTAGAATATTAGTTATTCTTAAAGTCTGCAACAAATCATGTTGCAGGAGAATGATTATGTGGTAACAACTTGAAAAATATATCTTTATTTATTTATTTATTTAAAGATACACATTGGTAATTGGTAATTAATCAATAATTGTATCTAAAGCCTGCTCCTCAAAGCATCTAGTGTGGTTTTAGAAAAAGTAATTAGAAAGATTATCTTTGAATGAATCCAACATTTAATCACAGTAGTAGGTCAAAGTCTTGAAGATGATAGATTCTCTGTTGGTTTTGGTTACCGATTTTTGGGCTTTCTTCAGGGATCTATTGCTGTAACCGCGATCTTTGAGACGATTACTGAGTTCGTCACATTGTTGTTTGAAAATTACCTCATCTGATACATTCCTCCTCAGTCTAAGGAACTCCCCTTTGGGGATGTTCTCCACAGTTGGGGGAAAATGGTGACTTATCTGATGTAGCACACTATTAGTAGCCGTGCTTTTCCTGAAGAGTTTTGTTTCCAGTTTTCCATCTGTCCCTTTGTAGATCTTCAGGTCCAGGAATGAGATTTCTGAGCTGATAATTTCAGATGTTAGTCTCAGGTTTAAATCAATAGTGTTGAGGATGTTCAGAAATTCATCCAGTAGCTCTCTACTGTCGTCCCATATCAATATGATGTCGTCGATGTAACGACTCCACATATTGATATGTTTCGAAAATCTTTCATATTCCTCCGAAAATACCATTTATTTTTCCCACCAACCTAGGTATAGGTTGGCGTAAGTCGGGGCACAAGCTGCCCCCATAGCAGTCCCCCTCGTTTGTAAGAAGAACCTATCATCAAAGGTAAAGAAATTGAAATTGAGAACAAAACATAGAAGTTCCAAAAGAAAATCTTGAAATGGTCCAAAATCTTCCATATCAAGGAAGTATTTTACAGCATTAAGGCCCCTGGCATGATCTATACTAGTGTATAATGATTCGACATCCAAGCCTACCAGCAGTTGACCCTCCTCTAGACTCACGTCATGCAGCTTCTTCAGGATATCGGTTGTATCCCTTGTATATGAAGGGAGTTCGAGGACATATTTCCTCAAGTGGAGGTCTAGAAATATGCTTGCCCTTTCCGAGAGGCATCCTATCCCCGATACGATAGGCCTGCCAGGTGGTACAGTCGGGTTTTTATGGACCTTTGGGAGCAAATATAGAGTGGCAATCTTGGGATTTTCTACCCATAGATATTCATATTCTTTCTTTGTGATTGCACCTTCTTGTAATCCTCTCTTGAGTATTGCCTCGTACCTTGGTTGTATCAATCCGAATGGGTTTAGCATAATGGGTTTGTAACATTGTGTATTGTTAAGTTGTTTATAAGCCTCAGTCGTATACATACTTTTAGGCCATATCACAACATTACCCCCTTTATCAGAGGGTTTGATGACTATGTCCTGCCAGCTCTGTATATTCTTAAGGCCTAACCATTCTTCCTTCGTAAGGTTATATGGTACCTTGTGCTGTTTTCGATTGGTGTAGATCTTGTCAAATTCCTTGGAAACCAAGTTGATAAATATACCAACTTCCGGGCAGATTGAGTCTTGTGGGGTGAATGTTGACTGTTTCTTACAGGTAGGTCTTTTGTCTAGGATTCCTGTGTTAGATCCCTCTGATTCGGCCAGAAGTTCATCCAGGGTGATTAGGGCTGTTACTTCCATCTCTGTGATATCGCTGCTATTTATCTCTTCAATGGATTTTGACTTGTTGGCAAAGAATTTTTTTAAAAGCAGTTTACGACCGAAGAGTTTCAGGTCTTTTTCCAGGTTAAATCTGTTAAGATTGTTAGTGGGGGAGAATGATAATCCTCTGCTGAGGACGTCCGTCTCTATGTCGGTTAGCGTATGGTCAGAAAGGTTGATGATCTGTAATGTATCCTTCACTGGTTCACAGTGACTACATAGTTTGTCCAAACGAGCAGCAGAAGGTACTTTGGCCATTCTATTTACTTTCTTCATTAACGGAGTCTCTCCCCGATTTTCTCATCCACCATCCTCTAAATTATGATGGTAGGAGAGTAGAAATTGGGTGAGATATAGACACCTGCAATCTTAATTCCCCTAATCTATTCTCTCCTGTATATATCTTTATGGTCGAAACACACTGACGATCATCCTCAACTACCTACTAAAGGACAACTAATCCTCTCTCACTCGTGAAATCGCCCGTGTATCTGCACTGCAATACCAAAAAGAGTAACAGTGAGTGCACGGCTCGACTGAATGAGCAGCAGAAGGTACTGTGGCCAAACTCTAAACCTGTCCTTTCAATTGCGGAGGCTCTCCCCAATTTTCTTGACCACGATCCTCTAAATGTATGATGGTGGATACATAAGAAATCTGGGTGAGATATAGACACCGACAAACTAATTTTCCCTCTACTTTATCTCTCTCTGGTAATATACATTAATCTTCAGACATCGACCAACAGTCTTGTTGTCTACCCCTCTTTCTCTCTCTCTGGTGACTGCAACACTCATCAATTTATAGCAGCTGATAAATTGAAAGCCTATTGACACCAATTGACACTACTCCAATACTGTACATAAAGCAATTTATTTATATTTCTGTGTACCTGTTACATACATATATTTTTCTAAAAACTCCCTAATCAAACCCAGTGGTTGACATACCTATGAGCTCTCAGTCCTGATTTGCACAAATATTTGGTGTTTGAATGAAGAGATTTCTCTCTTTTTTGCTCATGTAATAAATATTTACCTTGAGTCAGGATGTGTGAGCTACAGTACAGTGCATATTTTAAACTTTATTGTTATATATTGTGTGAATTACCACTTATATTATACGAATTAGAATATTAAAAGTTATATTTAAAAATTATCATTATTACAAACAAATAAAAACATTTTTCCACATATTTTGCTAGTCTACAGTATTTATATTTGCATATATGAATATGCTAATTTATTTTCAAGAGTGCCCCCAAAAAGAGTCTTCTTTTTCTCCATGTTATTGAACATGAAAGGGGATTTTACCAGGTGACTGCCTGAGAAATAAAGTGTATGGAAACACTGCAAACACTGTGCCCATGCAGAGAACTTGGGTTTGCAAGGGACCCAAACCCACATGCAAGATGACAGATGCCCCTTTCCCCTTATATCCTCCACACTGACCATTACACCCATAATAATAACTTTCCATGCTGGATGCTGCAGCTGGAACCACTCTGCATTCCCTCTGCAGGGTCACAGGAGTCATGCTAGGAGTAAGGGTCTGTCTGCAAACTGCTTACCACTATACAAGTCTAATCACTATCAACAGTGTTTGATTACAGTGGCAACAAGTTTGTTGACTGTTGTTGAACACTCCATTACAACCATTTCAAGAAAAGAAAAAACATGTCAGAGGTTCACAGGCTACTGCCTGGGCTCCTTCGACCCTTGGGGCCCATCACCGGTGTCCCCCTTTGCCTCCCCCCCTGTTGCCGGGCCTGGCCTCAGCCCCCACAAAGAGCCCACAGTCCCACATCCTGCAGTATCCTCTGTTTTTCAGTGCCTCACTGAGCTGACAGTCTCATACCCACTGCCTTTGGTCACTGTTGTCCAGTGCATTTTGCAATGCCTCACAGAGCTCATCTTCAATGCCTCATACACTCTCTTCCTCTCATCACTGGTGCACTATGTAATTTTTTTAGTCCCTTTACAGAGCCCACGGTGCAACAGTGCCTCCTCTCCCCCTGGTCAATGGCTTCCTGGACTTTTTCTTAGTGTCTTACAGAGCTCAGGCTCATAATTCCCCTCATCTATTATAGGGCCCATTGATTATATAATACTTGCAGCTAATTCCCCCAAAATAGCCCCCGAATGTATCTAGGAGGGACCGCAGCAGGAATCTCCAATACCTGCTGCTATCCCTCCTTCCCCGCTGGCAGATTCCATGGGAGATGCAATGCTGCCTTATGTTTTGTGAGGTGATGGGGGCTCCCCAAAAAGTGGTATATGTACTTTTTGAACTAGATCACATTGCATACCTCCCAACAATCCCAATTTTAGCGGGACAGTCCCGATTATTAGGGCCTGTCCCGCTGTCCCACCCGCGGCCGGCAGTGTCCCGCGGTGAGGGGGGGCTGTTGGGAGTCCCCCCTGTTGGTTGCTAAGCAGCGGGGAATAAACGCTGTGCGCATGTGCGATTTGCCGGCTCACCGCTGACTGCCCGATCCATCAAACAGCTGAAGTGCAGCGTTCCCCCTTGCTGCCGGCCATCAGCTGTTCTCACCAGCCGCTCCCCACGCTACATCAGGGGAGCCGGGCTCCTACACCAAACGGAGCATCTGATACTAGAAGCATCTCAAATCACTCCTTTACCGCCGTGGTCAGTGCGGGCAACCCGTACCGGACCATCGGCAGGCTACACCGGCTTATTGCCGAGAGGAGCACCAGGCATATCAGCTAATGGAGACACCATCTGTTACAAGCCGCCGTCCGGGCTACAGTACACCCGGACGGACGGCGGATGTCAGACAGAGCGAGGCGGCCGTGGACGCTGCCGGGCAGCGTTCCAGACCTCGCTCTGGTACTAGGCGTCGGGACGTTGCCAGGCAACGTCCCCGAGCGTCCGCCTGTCGGACGCAAGCGCGCGCGCCTGACGTCTGTCAGGCGGTGCAAGTTTTAAATAAATAGCCGGCGTCTGCTGGGCACAGACGCCGGTTATAGCCTTAGGTGTCCAGAGTCTTATACTTTGTGCCCCGTTTGCTCACCCGGTCCCCTAGGCTCCCTAGGTTTCGGATCTTTGGATCCTGTGCCCCAGTATTCCCAGTCTTAGTCCTGTGTCCAGTTTTCCTTGTCCTGTGTCCAGTATTTTCCTTGTCAGCATTCCAGCACCTGCTCTTCAGTGTCCTGTACTCCGGTGTCCTGGTCCTTCCTGATCCAGCCGCAGTGGGCGCTTACGGTCGGCCCTCATCTTCCATCTCTCGTGGGTCACTTAAGTGCTCCTGTGGAGCCTGGGTCTATTCCTCTTGAAGTCGGTGGCCCGCAGTGGTCTAGTCCCTCCAGGGGCTCGCTGTTTATTGTTCATCCAATTCCCGTGGCCCGCCGTGGCCGTGCCCCTCCGTGGGTTCGGTGGTATTTACCCCACCGGGGTCGCTACATCTGTACTCCCTATTTTGGATTCTTCAGGCAGGGAACCTTCCGTTTTGTCTTTTGTGTTTTGAGGAGTCGGCCTCCCTGTTGTGCTTCTTCTGGGGACTCCTCCTCTGGCCCACTTGTGTCTGCGACTCGGTCGCTCCCCGGTTTGGCCAGGTGCCGGCAGCCAGGGGTTATCTCCCAGCTAGGCCCAGTAGTTAGCAGTCCTTTTGAGTACCCTGTGGCGATCGTCTACCCTTTGTCTATAACATAAGACCTAGCTGCATCGGGGTTGGAGCGGGCCTAACTCGCTCCTTCGGACGCGGCGCCCACAGGTGAAGCCTAGCTCTGCAGGGGTTTACCATCTGCCTCAGGGTCTCAACAGAGTTAGAGTAGTATCCGCTGTGGCCGTCCTAACCGGCGATCCCGGCTACGGGCTCACGCCTGACCTCCTGCATTTATCACCAGCTGCTATACCCAAGGTTCCCGTGGGCACCATAACATTATAACCGGCCAGAATCTACAGACCATATTAGCCTCTTACTGTGTTTTGTGGCATGTTGATTGTTTTTCCTTATTATGAGTACTCCCCAGACCTTCTCGGATCAGCTCCAAGGACTTACTCAGATGGTGCGGGAGTTGTCCTTGAAAGTTACAGCTCAGGAGCAAAGAATGCGGCCCCCAGAGACAGGGGGTTCAGATCCTAAGATGAACCTTCCAGATCGATTTTCGGGGGATCGCAAAACCTTTTTTAATTTCTGTGAGAGCTGTAAGCTGTATTTTCGGCTCAAGCCACGCTCATTCTCTTCCGAGGCCCAGTGCATTGGTCTTGTTATCTCTCTGCTTCAGGGTGACCCTCAGACCTGGGCCTTCGGTCTACCATCAGATAGCCCAGCCTTGACCTCGCTGGACAATTTCTTCAGCTCCTTAGGGTTGTTATATGATGACCCTGATCGAGAAGCCTCAGCGGAAACTCATCTCAGAGCCCTTAAGCAAGGAAGGGATCCAGCTGAGTCCTATTGTACTGAGTTCCGCCGATGGGCAAACGATTGCGGCTGGAATGACCCAGCCTTACGCAGCCAATTTCGCTGTGGTCTGGCTGACGAGATAAAGGATTGTCTTATTCAATACCCAGCTCCTAAAACGCTGGATAAATTAATGGAGCTAGCCATTAAGATCGACCGTCACCTCCGTGAGCGAAGATCTGAACGGGGCTCTCTCACTCAAATTGTCCCCTACCTGCCGATGACCTCTGAGGAAAGTGAGGAGCCAATGCAGCTTGGGGCAACCCGCATTTCCTACGAGGAAAGGGCTCACCGACTGAGCTCAGGCCTTTGCTTATACTGCGGTGGTAAAGGTCACATTCCGAGAAATTGTCCCAATAGGCCAGTAAAAGGCCGGGCCAAGTGAACAGGGAGAGGGTTCACTTTGGCCTTCAGTTATTCTCCTCTCTAGATTCACTATTAGTACCGGGGTATTTATCTTTCCAGGGGTGTAAGTTTTCAGGGTCTGTTTTTATTGACAGTGGTGCGGCAGGAAACTTCCTGGATGTAACCATCGCCCAGAGCTTGGGGATTCCCCAACTCCCGCTTCCGGTTCCTATCTCCCTCCGGGGTTTAGATGGTGGAGTGCTTTTCAATGGGGAGGTCTCATTTCAGACTCCTCCCGTTCTATTGAAAATTGGCCTTTTTCACCAGGAAGAGATTACCTTTCTTTTAACATCATGTCCTTCCGTACCCATCGTATTGGGCTTCCCCTGGTTGAAGAAGCACAATCCCATCATTGATTGGCATCAGGGGGAGATTGCCCACTGGAGTTCCCATTGTCAGCAACAGTGCTTCCATTCCTCACTCTCAGTAAATTCCATTTCCTTAGAGCACAAGTGCGCCAGGTATTACAGAAGCTGAGGGAGAACCAGTTGTTCGCTAAATTAGAAAAATGCGAATTCGAGGTGACCCAAGTATCTTTCCTTGGCTACATTATTTCTTCTCGGGGATTCCAAATGGATCCTAAGAAATTGCAGGCCATTCTTGATTGGGTTCGGCCCACTAATTTAAAGGCAGTCCAGCGGTTTCTTGGCTTCGCCAATTATTACAGACGCTTTATTCATTCTTTTTCATCTATTGTGGCACCCTTGGTGGCTCTAACCAAAAAAGGGGCGGATCCATCAGTGTGGAGTCCACAGGTGGAGCAAGCCTTTAAGACCCTGAAACAAGCCTTTATTTCGGCGCCGATTCTCAAACATCCCAATCCCGAGCTGCCTTTTGTCGTGGAGGTCGACGCCTCTGAAGTAGGGGCCGGGGCAGTTCTCTCTCAGAGAGATCCTGAGTCTTTACAATTCCACCCCTGTGCCTACATGTCCCGAAAATTTTCTCAAGCAGAGTCCAACTATGATGTAGGCAACAGGGAATTACTTGCCATAAAATGGGCCTTTGACGAGTGGCGACAATGGCTGGAAGGTGCAGCTCATCAGATTCTTGTCTTAACGGATCATAAGAATCTACAGTACATCGAGTCAGCCAAAAGACTGAACGCTCGCCAGGCTCGGTGGGCTCTTTTCTTTATGCGATTTAATTTTATTATTTCGTATAGGCCCGGATCAAAAAACATCAGAGCTGACGCCCTTTCTAGATGTTTTCTACCTCAACAGGAGAGTAGAGTCAAGTTGGGGCCCATTGTTCCCACGTCCTGTATTCATGCTGGAGTGAGTCAAACCTTGGAGGGTCTCCTCCGTCAAGCACAGGGACAAGCTCCAGCCCAAACACCAGAGAACAGATTATTCGTTCCTCCGTTACTAAGACGCAGGGTTCTGGCAGAATGTCATGACTCCAAAATTGCTGGCCATCCAGGAGTATATAAAACGCTCGCTCTCCTCTCTCGTGTGGTCTGGTGGCCAGGTATGGCCAAGGATAATAACGACTTTGTATTGTCTTGTCCGGACTGTGCCCGTCATAAAGTTCCACGCGCCCGGCCATTAGGAGAATTGTTGCCTCTCTCTGTTCCCAGCAGGCCTTGGTCTCATTTGGCCATGGATTTTATTGTTGGTCTTCCGATCTCGTCCCAGTGTCAGGTCATCTGGGTCGTGTTCGATAGATTCTCCAAAATGGCACACTTTGTGGCCTTAAAACAGTTACCTTCAGCCAAGGAACTGTCCACTTTATTTCTTCAGCACATTTTTCGGTTGCATGGATTGCCCAGTGATATTGTGTCCGACCGGGGGCCACAATTCGTGGCACAGTTCTGGAGACTGTTTTGTGCAGCCCTGAAAGTTAAGACCAGTCTCACCTCTGCATTCCATCCACAGGCCAATGGGCAAACGGAACGTCTCAATCAGTTTCTAAAACAATATCTTAGAGTCTTTGTTTCCAAAATGCAAAATGATTGGGTCAGTTTCCTGCCGTTAGCTGAATTTGCGTATAACAACGCACACCATTCAGCATCCAAAGCCTCGCCCTTTTTTACGGTCTATGGATTTCATCCTCGGGCTAACTCTTTGGGACCTGATGCCCCCGGGCCATCCTCTTCAGCAGCCTCTCGACTCAGAGTTATATGGAGAAAGGTCCATCTGGCCCTTAAAGAAGCCTCGTTGAGAGAAAAGGTATTTTCTGACAAATCCAGACGTCCTTGCCATTTCAAAGTTGGTGACTGGGTGTGGTTATCCTCCCGTAACATTAAGCTTCACCAACCGTCGACGAGACTGGGGCCTCGATTTATTGGCCCTTACCAGATTGTCAGGAGGGTTAATCCGGTAGCGTTCCGTCTTGCTCTACCTAAGTCCCTCAGAATTTCTAGTACCTTCCACGCTTCGCTCCTCAAGCCAGTGGTTTTTTCACAAAGATTTCCACGCAGGCTGAGGAAGGGCTCCGCCCCAGTAATGGTGCAAGGTCAACAAGAATTCTGTGTTGAGAAAATCCTTGATTCCAGACTTGTGAGGGGTTCTTTGCAATTTCTTGTACATTGGAGGGGGTTCGGTCCCGAGGAGAGGTCTTGGGTTTCGGATAGAGACTTACATTCGCCCAACTTAAGAAAGTCTCTTTTCCGACAATTTCCCAATAAGCCCGGTGGAAAAGGGTTGTTAACCCTTCCTCAAGGGGGGGGGGGGGGTACTGTTACAAGCCGCCGTCCGGGCTACAGTACACCCGGACGGCGGATGTCAGACAGGCGTCGGGACGTTGCCAGGCAACGTCCCCGAGCGTCCGCCTGTCGGACGCAAGCGCGTGCGCCTGACGTCAGGCGGCGCGGGTTTTAAATAAATAGCCGGCGTCTGCTGGGCACAGACGCCGGTTATAGCCTTAGAGTGTCCAGAGTCTTATACTCTGTGCCCCGTTTGCTCACCCGGTCCCCTAGGCTCCCTAGGTTTCGGATATTTGGATCCTGTGCCCCAGTATTCCCAGTCTTAGTCCTGTGTCCAGTTTTCCTTGTCCTGTGTCCAGTATTTTCCTTGTCAGCATTCCAGCACCTGCTCTTCAGTGTCCTGTACTCCGGTGTCCTTGTCCTTCCTGATCCAGCCGCAGTGGGCGCATATGGTCGGCCCTCATCTTCCATCTCTCGTGGGTCACGTAAGTGCTCCTGTGGAGCCTGGGTCTATTCCTCTTGAAGTCGGTGGCCCGCCTTGGTCTAGTCCCTCCAGGGGCTCGCTGTTTATTGTTCATCCAATTCCCGTGGCCCGCCGTGGCCGTGCCCCTCCGTGGGTTCGGTGGTATTTACCCCACCGGGGTCGCTACATCTGTACTCCCTATTTTGGATTCTTCAGGCAGGGAACCTTCCGTTTTGTCTTTTGTGTTTTGAGGAGTCGGCCTCCCTGTTGTGCTTCTTCTGGGGACTCCTCCTCTGGCCCACTTGTGTCTGCGACTCGGTCGCTCCCCGGTTTGGCCAGGTGCCGGCAGCCAGGGGTTATCTCCCAGCTAGGCCCAGTAGTTAGCAGTCCTTTTGAGTACCCTGTGGCGATCGTCTACCCTTTGTCTATAACATAAGACCTAGCTGCATCGGGGTTGGAGCGGGCCTAACTCGCTCCTTCGGACGCGGCGCCCACAGGTGAAGCCTAGCTCTGCAGGGGTTTACCATCTGCCTCAGGGTCTCAACAGAGTTAGAGTAGTATCCGCTGTGGCCGTCCTAACCGGCGGTCCCGGCTACGGGCTCACGCCTGACCTCCTGCATTTATCACCAGCTGCTATACCCAAGGTTCCCGTGGGCACCATAACACCATCCTCCTAAACACCTGATAATCGATTGCTGGAGAACTTCCATCCCTTTTCCCTACACAAATTGGCACGAAACAAGTGTTACTGCAAAGGGTGAGCATAATATATATTTGTGACTGCACTTCAATGTTTACAAATTGATATCATCGACCTTACTTTATATAAAACCAGACCATATATGACCTGGATATCTTTCCTCACTTTTTTATTATAAAAGTGATACTTCTACAATTGACTGTAGCGAAACAAACCACATCGTTGAAAGTCTGCTGCTATTAATCTATTAGTATTGTTACATATTTACTGGGATCCCAACTCATTAGTCAAATTTAGTATTGTCTTTTTATTTCTATTTCTATTTTTATATAAACTTGTTTTATCTTCATTAAATGTATATGTATTGCTAATTTTCTATCATACTATATAAAATTTTAAAAAATACAAACAGTGTGTCCAACATTCATTCATCTTTTCAGCCAATCAGTGTATTCAATTTATTATATATTTGTTAAATCAGCAGCGCAATTCACTTCAAACCCCCCCCCATTTCTTTTTGTGTGAGTCGTGACAGGCCCACAGAAGTGTATGCTGCAGCTGTACAAACCTGCATATACAAAATATAAAAAAACAGAATTTTTCTGACACTGCCAAGCGCCGGGAAGTGTGTCTTGAAGCGATCCCATTTTGGGACACTTTAATACACACCCACCCCCCCATCGCTGTGCGCATGTGCACAGCATCTATTCCCGCAGCCAGGGGGCTGGGGGCATGGTTAGAGGTTCACAGAGCCTCTGGGTCCTGCCTCCATAGCGTCAAAATGGGAGCGTGGCCTCTCGGGAGGGGAGCTGCGAGTATAGGTCCCGCCCCCGAAATTTGTAAAAATACATGCCAACCACAGGGGGCCCCTACCTAGAGGGGGGCCCAGGAGTACTGACCCATTTTGCGCCTGCTTTAATCCGGCCCTGCTTCCCCCGCTGTTCTCTTGTGGAGCCACTTTGCTCAATCACATCTGCCTCAGTGACAGGGGCATGCTTTCATATAGGCAGAAACAGAGAGCACATCCCTGGCTGTCACTAAGGGCCTTATTCTAGTTCACTCTTTCTGACAAAATCCTTCTTAGATGGACAAAACCATGTGCACTGCAGGTGGGGTAGATGTAAAATGTGCAGATATAATTAGATTTGGGTGGGGTTTTACTTCAAAGTGAGATCTATATTGCAGTGTAAAAATAAAGCAGCCAGTATTCCCAGCGATATCAGCCCCTATTGCAGCCGTGTGTACACGGTTTATGGGTCTGCTGCACCCTTTTGAATAAATTGTATTTAATTTTTTATAAATAGTAGTTCCATGCGGGTTTGGGGCTCATACCTGGATGGGAGGCGGAGTCTTTGCTACTGCCCAAAGCTGCTTGGTGGAGGGTAGAAAGGGGTGACAGAATGTGCTAGGACAGTACCACACAGGTAGGCTGATGGTTAGCACTCCCCAACCTATCTGTCTGTCTATACCCACAGTCTGCCTGCCTGCCTATAGTTGTTCTACAAATTGCATGGCTGTGGGGACCGGAATACCGAATGGGACAACCAGCAGTGAAAAGGGTAGGGGCATCACGGGTGGTGTAATGGTAGCATTACTGCCTCACAGCACTGAGGTCATGGGTTCCATTTCCTAACTGTGTGGAGTTTGTATATTCTCCCCATGTTTGCGTGGGTTTCCTCCGGGTACTTCGGTTTCCTCCCACAATCCAAACATTGGCCCTTATTCTGAATCGTGCGGTACGGCCCGCGTGCGGCCGTACCGCCGATGTTTTCAGTCTGCACATGCGCAGAGGTCAATCTGCGCATGTGCAGCCCAATTCGCCGCAGACGTAGTTCGTCCGCCGCAAAGGGGGCGTATAGGGGCGTGAGGGGCTTCATACCCTCATTTCCCTATGCATACGCCCCGCGTTTCATGGGCGTTCCCATGCAAACGCGGGGCGTATGCATGCTAATGAGGGTATGACGCCAGTGATGGGGGCGGGAAGCTGACGTCGCCGGATGTCAGCTCTCAGCCCCCATACAAGCTATCACACGGACGATTGTCCGTGTGGTCTCAGCTTGCGGGACCTGGTGGGGCGTGCGGCCCTGCCTTCGATGGTCGCCGACCATCGAATGCAGGGGGCAGCTCCCACCATGGTGGAGGCGTACGCCCCACCATTTTCTTGCGGATCGCCAGCCGTCCGTGTACGGACGGCCGTGGCGATCCGTATCGTGGGCGGGGATTGGTTTGTGCGGCCGGAGCACCGTGTGCGGCTCCGGCCGCACAGATCTGAATAAGGGCCATATACTGGTAGGTCAAATGGCTCCCAACAAAACTAAACCTAGTCTGTCTGTGTGTGCGTGTATATGTGGTAGGGAATATAGATTTTAAGCTCCACTGGGGCAGGGACTGATGTGAGTGTTCATATACAGAATTCTCTGTACAGCACTGCAGAATATGTGTGCGCTATATAAGAAACTGTTAATAATAATAACTGGATTTGCAGTAGCAGAGACCGCTAGCAGGAGGAATCTAGCATGGAGCAACACGTAGGGATAATAAAGCAGAGCTACTATCCCAGAGCATACAGGGACAGAGTATATGGCTACAGGAGCTAACGGGTCTTTGGAATAACTGCCTGCCCTTCTTTTGAAATTTCCCTTCCCTGCAAATATTTTAGAAGTCCACCAGGCTTCGTCCTCATACAGTATCATGTATAGCATCACAAACCTTATTTGCTGGCAAAGGGTGATTTTACTTTTTTTTTTTAATGGATGGATTGTGAAGAAAAAAAAAACATTTACTTTTTAACGTCATCTCTGAAGGCGTGCAAATAGTATTTCCATATCATTCATTTATTATAGGAAAGTATCTTATAGACTCGACTACTATTTGGAAGCTGGAAGTTTTAGCTTCCGAAGTGGAATACCAATTGAATATATTGAATCCAGAGTAATTAGATGTTGCAAATAATAACTGTTACATTGGTCTCAGTGCTGAAAAATTTCACGTAACTGTGTATGAAGGATCTGTAGCTCTTTTGACAGGAGATTGAACATGCCTGTGGGTGAATATCAGCTGCAGAGGTAAAGGATTTGGAAGTCTTATTCCTTTTTTTCTTATAATGTTTGTCTATCTGCCCATCTATGCCCCCACATGGTGCTGTCGGTCCTTGTCCCCATCCCTCCATGTCCTTCCCTGTCTGTATACCCCCCTGTTCTGTAATCAAGTAGTATCTCACCTGCGAGTTTCCCCTCCATCTTTCTTTACTCAACACTCTCTCTTATCTGCCACTGCAGGACACGCCCCTTAGTGGTGATAGTTATGACACGCCCATGGATGGAGTTAGACACGCCCTCTGGGTGGAGCATGTCACACCTCTCAGCAGAGGAGCACATTCTACTATCAGCAAAAATCTCCCTCAAAATAGTTTTCAAAAGTAGGCAAGTATGCCACAACCAAGCGGTAGCCGGCCGGGCTGTGACCTCCTGTGTGCACATCGACCCCTGCCATTTCCAGACATGTGCACAGGCACAGTCTGGATTGCAATGGAGGGGTCATAAAAACCGGGAGGGCTGAGGGGGATTGCGGGGCAGCGGGAGGCACAGGCAAAAGTTTGGAACCCCCTGCTGAAGGCAGGAGGGTAGGCAAGCCTGTGTATATGACACAGGTAGCACATTAGTGTGTATACAACATAGGTTTTGTTTTTTGTAAACTTAGACCTTCCTTAACCCTTTGCGGTCCAATTTCAGTTTCCGTTCTTCCACCATGCACATTTCTTTTGGAACAAGAAGTACACAGAAGTGACAATCGCCTGAACAATATGCGTACAGGGAAATACTCTGAGATAAACCTAAACAGGAAGCTGCTCTGCAATAAGCAGCAGCAGAGAGTCTCTACTGAACCGATCTCTCCACATGAATTCAGCTGTTGGTAGCAAACCACTAAGAACACCTCTCTTGTTTTTTGTCTTGCCTTACATTTATTCCAGTAAAGCTGGTCATACATCTACAGATTGATTTTCAGATTGGGCTGGTTAGAACAAAGTCTTGGTAATAGCTGAATGATAGTTTTTGGCAGTTTTCCAGCATTTCAAAGGAAATGGTCAACTGTCATTTGGTCTCATCCATTACCAGGATTTTGTTCCTACCAGCCAGATCTGACAATAAATTTGTAGATGTATGGCCAGCCTAAGACTGTATATGTTGTGTGTGGGCATCAGTTGGAGAAAGAATTCAAAACTTTGGAACGCTATGATTGACCCGTTAATGAATCACTCAATTCAGTGCCAATACAATATTGTTGTAGTCAGCCCATCTTCACTGATAAACCTGAGTGCAACAAGAATTGACATGCCACATTTGTAAAAATAAATATTGCAATTTTCCTCGAGTCGTTCAAATATTTTGATGTAGACAGTTTATGCCAAACATGAAAGACACAATTTTAAATCCCAATTTTAAATAAGTTATATGTGCAATATCCTCTATTCTGGATGTAAGTGTTGGTTAGATAAAATATGTCATATGTCTAATGTATTCCTTTGCCAGTAGATATTGAGTGTATGCATGTGTGCATTTATTTATAAAGCACATATGCCAACATGCAAAAACTATATTTAATTTTGTGGAATAAATTATTTTGGTAGCAGTTGGCATTACATTTTCTTGTCTGTGGTCTTTTTGCATGCACTTATTGGGCATTGTTCAACATTTTATACAAGACTAGCTGGAGTACCCGGGGTTGCCTGGGATTTTAAGAATGTTTTTTTTCAAGAATCAATTTAAATATGAAACACAGAGTATAAATAACATTAGTTGTTTTATTAATTACATTAAAGCACGGCACATTATGCATCGCCTCATCTGTGCTGCTGGAGCACCCGGTTACTGCCACTATATAACTCTCAGTGTGTGGGTTACTTTGTGCTATCTCCATTCCCCTCTTCACATCATTATTTATTTATTATTATTTATTTATTTACAGTCTCTTATATAGCGCAGCAGATTCCATTGCACTTTATAATTGTAAACAGAGATAAACAAACTGGGTAACAACAGACAGACTTGGAGGTAAGAGGGCCCCCATGAGATCTCCGGTTTCAGAGCAGCCCTAGGACTCTCTGACCACTGCACCATCTAGTTAAATAACAGGACACCACAGGAAACAGCAGAAATATTTTTGTGTGTGAGTTAGATGCCCAACTGCTTAGGCTGCCTGTGCCTTTAAAGTTTCTCCTTCCGGGTCCTGCTGTGGCTCCCAGCTTCTCTGCCCTCCTTGTGCCACAGGCTCAACACATCCGCCCATCTATGCCCGCCAGATCCTCCACAGACGCATGGGTGGGCGGCGTCAGCATCCTGATGTCCCCACGCAACATCTGTCACAGCCAGGAATCAGGAGGAACAGGCGGCCAGGCCCTCCTCCACATAGACAAAAACAAAAATGATTCCCGCACCAGTCTCTTATATTTATGGGACAGTCACATCTCCTCTAATGTAAATATTTTGTAAGAAATTTCCTTAGATTTCTGTTTTGAGGAGGTGCTACCTACTACTTAGGTAAAGACACACATACGAAACAAGAAAAGTAAGTATAATGTAGGTGCACCGACAGTCACAATGTCTGTTTTTAAGATTTAACTTTTATTATTTATTCATTTAAAAAGGTGAAATATTAAAATATGAAAGAAATAAAGAAAGAAATATAGAAATTTAAAAATATCAATGACCACTGCTCCCCAACCTAAATTTTTGCAGGGTTCCTATTATCCCTGTATGTTTCCTATATGTTTGGATTATAGCACTTTCTCTTGTAGTTTTATACAGAGATGTCTGTGCTTATGTTGCGAACTCCTATTTTGTTACACTGATGTATCAGATTTTAATGTTACAATGCAGGTTCCTAATAATGTGTATCCATTCCTGTTTATTTAGTAAATTCTTACACATAAGGTCCTGACTATTAAATATTCCTTATAGGGCGTTCAATTAATGAGCTGATGTGTAAATTGGAGCTATAATTAATCTTGATAGCTCAATACAAACTAACCTCTCCTATTACTGCAGACAGACTCTGTCAAAATATTGCAGAAAGAGGTATAGTCTTTATATTATGCCGCTGTACTGTTTCGTCAGCGGTATTATGCTATGTTTGACGGGCCGGCAGGAGCTATAAATACGTTGTCGGACTAGGACCATTATTTCTGTGCAAACTGCAATATTATAATTTAAGCCCTAGGATACATAGTGCTAAACATTGTCAGTAATAAGCCAGAGCCAGAGCCTTTTAAGCAGAACCCCTTCCAGACATCCTAATGGTTTATGAGCTGGGTTGCATGACTATTTGATATAGCAAATATACTGGATATAGCTCAATGTCTGTACACTATAAACACTTTTTGAATGTATATACAATTGAAGGGTGTTTGGCTTTAGAGGACATGCAGTAACAGCTGATCTATATATAATCAGCGCCTGCCTGACATATGATTTTGGGATAAAAGTTTACCAAATATATATTGCCCTTGTGCAACTGGTGATATCTAATATCCAAATCCCAAGCACTATAATATTCAGTACAGTGGGCATAAACAGTGTACAGGAAGATACTGTCAGAAGCACAAATACTTCAATAAAGCCGCATCGCACCAAGGAGAACACCATACAGACATTCTTTGATTTATGAGCTGGGTTATATACCTACTATGCTGTATTTATACCAGATATAGCTCAGAGTCTGAAAATTTAAACGTATAAAGTATATGGTGTTTGGCTTTGGGTATAATACCTACACTTGTTGGATGCATGGATATAGGAATACCTATAATTTAACACCAAGAACTACATGAATGCCTAGTCCGACAACGTATTTATAGCTCCTGCCGGCCCGTCAAACATAGCATAATACCGCTGACGAAACAGTACAGCGGCATAATATAAAGACTATACCTCTTTCTGCAATATTTTGACAGAGTCTGTCTGCAGTAATAGGAGAGGTTAGTTTGTATTGAGCTATCAAGATTAATTATAGCTCCAATTTACACATCAGCTCATTAATTGAACGCCCTATAAGGAATATTTAATAGTCAGGACCTTATGTGTAAGAATTTACTAAATAAACAGGAATGGATACACATTATTAGGAACCTGCATTGTAACATTAAAATCTGATACATCAGTGTAACAAAATAGGAGTTCGCAACATAAGCACAGACATCTCTGTATAAAACTACAAGAGAAAGTGCTATAATCCAAACATATAGGAAACATACATGGATAATAGGAACCCTCCTCCACATAGACCTGGAAGTCAGTGGCCATGTTTCTGTAGCCGCAGCCATGTTATGAAAGCCGACGCCGCGGGCTACAGGAACATGGCCACCGGCGGTGTAGGAGAAGGCAAGGTGGCCCACAACACTACTGGTAGAGCGGTCTGGGGGGGAAATGGCAACCTGCCCCACGGCCCAGACCGCCTCTAAATGTAATATAGTGGTGTGTGCACTGGGTGTAATATGAGGGGGGCTGTGTCTAAAATAATGGTGTGTGTCAGGGTTGCCTACACTCCCACATTCAGTGGGGGGGGGGCGCACAATTTTTGAATGAGCCACCTACTGCCTCGCACTTTAGTTTTAGGTTTAGTGTATTACTCCCGGAAAATACAGACTTGCGATTGTGCGTGTCCAGAATGCCCGGGGAGGGGGAAGTGGTACCTGCATGGGCGACATCATGCGCTGGTGTCTGCGTAGCTGTTGTAGCTGTTGCCACAGCATATGGGAGTGGAGTGGTTTGTGTGTGCAGAGCGCCTGGCAGGCCGTCTGCGATTTTACCAGCGGCAGGAGGCCAGGTGCTGTGTTAAGCTGAGCTGCTGCTTCATGTTGCTGATCTGTTTTCTCCTGCAGTGGACCCCTGCAGTGAATTGGGATCCTTCACAGCAATCTCCTCTCACTGGCTGTGATCCGGGGACTGGCCTAGGATGCAGCTGCTGCAGTAGAACACAGATCAGCAGGACAGTAAGTGCTCGCCAAGCAATTGTAAGGTAGGTAAGGGTAGTGCTAGAACCCGCGTCAACGGCGAATTACCATGGGAATGCCAATAAAACACTGGGCGTTCCCATGGGCGTGACCACGGCCCACCACCCCATGTCCCCCACCCACTGCTGAAAATTCTACCCGCTCAAATTTCCCTGAAAATGTATTTAAAAAGTAGGCAAGTATGCATAAACATAGTAAGTGTGCATGTGTGTGTGTGTTTGTGTAATTATAAAGACCACAATTGTATCCTATATCCAGATTTCTGAGGCAAGTAAATGAAGTCCAAAAAATAAACGTTTATTTAAAACGTCTTTTTCATATAAAATTTCTGCTGATGCAGCGATTCTTACAGATGAATGCATTTTTCACTTTTTCCCTAGTAACAACACAAGGAATTAGAATTGGTAAAAGGAAGAACCCAACGTGTTTCATCTCACTCGTGCACTGAATTTGCGCCAGGTTGGTGCAAATTCAGTGCACAGGGAGTTTTTAGTAAGTGATGTGCCACAGCTGGACATTGTGGTTTGCCCCTCAAGGGCTGATACGCATAAAATAAAAACATTGATTTTTACAGTAGAACTACAAGTTCAAGCAGGCATCCCCCGCATGCTGAGACTTGGCGAACCACAAGTCCCAGCATGTGGGGCATTTATAGGCCCCCTAGGACTGGTATTTCTGAAACCAGCCCTGGAATCTTGGACTTTTTACATAAGGTCCCCCTGATCGTACCGTGATCACTGTGGCTGGTCAGCCCTGGACAGGGTACCTGGGGGAGTGGGACCCCCCCAACAAAGGGATCCCTCCAGGCTTTAACCGTCCAGAGCTGAAGCCTAGGGCTGTCCCTGGCTGGTGAACACTGGGCTGATACGCATAGAATAAAATAAAAAAAGCATTGCCTTTACAGGAGAACTACAAGTCCCAGCAGGCCTCCCCCACATGCTGGTACTTTGCGAACCACAAGTCCCAGGACACTGGGCATTAATGGGCCCCCTTGGACTTGTAGTCCACCTGTAAAAAGAATGTTGAAAAAAACACAGACACAGAGAACAGTAAAACTGTATTATACACTCACTAATTTTACACCTATACTTGTGAGCCTGCTTCCTCCACTGTCAGAATCGCACTGTAAAAAATAGTGTGTGTGTGTATAATAAAATGTTACTGTGTTTTTTTTAATATTCTTTTTATAGGTGGACTACAAGTCCAAGGGGGCTCATTAATGCCCAGCATGTTAGGACTTGTGGTTTGCCAAGTCCCAGCATGCAGGGGAGGCCTTTTGGGACTTGTAGTTCACCTGTAAAAAGCAATTGTTTTATTTTATTTTACGCGTATCAGGGACGCCCGGGACAGCCTCGGGCTTCAGCTCTGGATGGGTGAAGCGGCACCTTTCCTATCCTGTCCAGGGCAGACCAGCCATGGTGAGCATGGTATGGCTGGGGGACCTTAGTGTCCCCGGCTGTGGCATGACACCACGGGCTGTTGGAGCCCAGTGCTGGTTCCGTAATACGGGGGACCCCCAAGTTTTGTTTTTGGAACCAGGACCAGTGCAAGAGTCCGGGGCTGGTTTCAGAAATACAGGAAACCCATACGCTTTTTGTCCCCCATATTTTTGAAACCAGGTCCTCAATGGGCCCGGGGCTGGTTATGCTCAGGAGGGGGGACCCCACGCCGTTTGTTTGTTGTTTTTTTACACAAAAACACACATGAGCATGTCTCCCAAATCGCACATGTCCGCAAATTTGCACATTTTCATGACCAAAAGCTACACAATTTCATGACTAAAAATCACACATTTTCATGACTAAAAATCACACATTTTTATGACTAAAAATCGAACCAAATCGCATTTTATTGCTGCAAATTTGCAGCTCATTGAATAGTCGAAGTCTTAAAAAAAATGTGATTTTTGAAAATGCGATAACAGGAGATTTTAGAACCTTACTAAAAATGTAATCTCATTAACTCTTACCCCTATTGTTGTTACAAGGGAGATACTGGAAAAGAAATTCATCTTTCTGAAGTGCTGCATCAGCAGAAAATGTATATGAAAGAGACAATGCCTGAGGCTGGTTTCAGAAATACAGGACACCCCTACACTTTTTGTCCCCCATATTTTTTAAACCAGGTCCTCAATGAGCACGGGGCTGGTTATGCTCAGGAGGGGGGACCCCACGCCGTTTCTTTTTTTTTTTTACACAAAAACACACATGAGCATGTCTCCCAAATCGCACATGTCCGCAAATTTGCACATTTTCATGACTAAAAGTCACACATTTTCATGACTAAAAATCACACATTTCATGACTAAAAATCGAACCAAATCGCATTTTATTGCTGCGAATTCGCAGCTCATTGAATAGTCGAAGTCTTAAAAAAATGTGATTTTTGAAAATGCGATAACAGGCGATTTTAGAACCTTACAAAAAATTGCATCTCATTAAATCTTACCCCTATTGTTGTTACAAGGGAGATATTGAAAAAGAAATTCATCTTTCTGAAGTGCTGCATCAGCAGAAAATGTATATGAAAGAGACAAAAGAGAGGCATGTGAGTGCGATATTGGGTCTGATTAACGCGGCAGCAGTGTCTGAAAGTGAAGGCTGTATTATGGTGTGGAGAGTTCAGGACTGGCGATTTTTGCCTATCAACAAAATAGATCTTGTTATGTCCTTTATTATGATCTGGTTCTTGGTTTTTTTATGGATCGGGAGGTGGTGCACTTAATTAATACTGGGAGCATTTAAGGTTCACATGGCATTCAGGGGGTTATGTACTTTAGGAGGAGGTGGACAGGCTCACTCGCTTGTGCATCCTATTGCTGAAAATGCACGCACCCCATTCTGACGCATGGTGCCAGCTGGTGGAGGCAAGCGGCCTGCGATCCTTTCGCTGGAAGCTGCTCCAATGAGAGCTTTTGCCCTTCTGCTCCATGGGAGGTTTCTGTCCTCCCTAAGCTCACCTAATGAGAGCGCGTCCATCTGTAGATCTAGTTCTGAATTAGAAGCCATAGTCCATGCTCAAAATATATCCAACAACTCCATGAAATTGACATTGACACATAGGGCCTTATTCTGATTCACTCCTTCTGGCAAATTCCTTCTTAGATGGACAAAACCATGTGCACTGCAGGGGTAAGATGTAAAATGTTCAGAGAGAATTAGATTTGGGTGAGATGTTTTTTTTGGTACTTATGTAGTATCTGGGCGTCCGATTTAGAAATCGGATCGGATCGCATCGCATCGCATGCGACCAAATCGTATGCGATGCGATGGTCAAGATTTTTCCATAGGATTCAATGTTAAAATGGTCTGAGTCCATTTTAACATAGAATTCAATGGGAAAAAGGGGTCCTTTTCCTTTCCCCACTATCCAAGTGGGCATGGAGTTGGATATAAACCTGTGGCGAGCTTAGCGAGCCACCGAGCCTGAAGCGTGGCGAGCGTAGCGAGCCCCGCGAGGGGACACAGAATACTTTTTAAGAAATATGCGTCCCCTCGCGGGGCTCGGTGGCTCGCTGCGATCGCCACGCTATATAAAATCAACTCTATGCCCACTTGGATAGTGGGGAAATGAACAGGACCTTCTTAACATTGAATCCTATGCAAAATCGCATCGAATCGCATCGCATCGCATCTGATTGTATGCCTTAAGGTAAGGCATACAATCACAAAATCGGACGCCCAGATACTACATAAGTACCGTTTTTTTTTTTCTGTGCAGGGAAAATACTGATTGCTTTATTTTTACACTGCAATATAGAGCTCACTTTGGAGTAAAACCCCACCCAAATCTAATTTTCTCTGCACAAGTAACATCCCTGCAGTGCACATGGTTTTGTCCTTCTAAGAAGGAATTTGCCAGAAGGAGTGAACCAAAGTACACCCCCATAGTCTTACTGAAATTAGATTTTTGGATTTAAAATTAGGGTACTAACAGGTAAGTTGTCACCAGCCTTTACTCTCAGCCCACAGACAGAAACACTTTGTTGAGATTCAACAGCTTCACCCCACTGCCACGACAAGTGGCCTTCCGTTTTCACAGTATTTTACGGGTCTGTAGGCTCAACTGCCTGGAGTCAAATCAAAAAATCCAGTTGGATTTGATGACACATAAGTTCCATGATAAAATTTAGACACAAGGGGCCATTCAGATCTCAAGAGAGGAATTATTACATTGGCCTTCTAAGAAGAAGAAAAAAGAAGGGATTTTTCCATGGGTTAACAGCTTTAATCCCAGCAGTAAATTTACATCCAAAAAAGCTAAGCAATTATGGTCTATGATCCCGATTTAACATCTTTAGGTCATACACGCATCCTCCCCAGTTATACCCGTGGCAAGAGCATTAGCGATTACCTAGTGAAAACTAATGTTTGTGATGTCAAACCTGTGTTAAAAAAAAAATTGGCAAGGAAAAAGGGTTGTTTTAAATATTTACGGTGCACCACTTGTAATTACATGGCCATTGGGGATGCAATGACCCACCCCCCATTTGATTTTTTTTTCCCTTCAATTGGTCTCTTACAGTACATGCAGCACAAAATTTGAAGTTTATGTCATCATGTGCCCGTGCGGGCTATACTACGTCAGAAAACTGAATGCCTTTTCAAAATCAAAATGGCCCAGCACCGGATGACCATTTGTGCATACAGGCTGGCACTGGGGACCAACCAGCATTTTGCTGAAAATAAGCATGGGATGGCTACCCTCAAACATAAAATTATAGAGCATGTACCAACATCCCTCTGGGGGGCAACAGATCAAAGAAATTGCTCCAACTCCAATCCAGATGGATTTTTAGTTTAGACACTCTCTGTCCCAGAGGGCTAAATGAGTCCCTGGGACTTATCAATTTTATCTGAGAACAGAGGGGCTAGGATAACGTAAACTGTAACCCAGTAGTAAAATTATTGTGTTCATGGTGACGTGATTGTTAATATGGTTTATTAAATGGGGCAGTGCGGATGGTGTAATGGTTAGCATTACTGCCTCACAGCGCTGAGGTCATGGGTTTGATTCCCACACACTGATTGTGTGGAGTTTGTATATTATCCCCGTATTTGCGTGGGTTTCCTCCCACAGTCCAAAAATATACTGTTAGGTTAATTGGCTCCTAACAAAATTAACCCTAGAATGTCTGTGTGTGCATGTACATGTGGTTGGGAATATAGAATGTAAGCTCCACTGGGGCAGGGACTGATGTGACTGTTTGAATATTCTCTGTAAAGCACTGCGTAATATGTATGCGCTATATAAGAAACTGTTAATAAATAAATAAATGTTTCTGATCTAGCTTTTCATCAGGTTTACATAAAATATTTATTTGCACATAGTATTATGGGTCATAATGACCAATAATTGGCTGGTGTTAGAAGGGAGGTTTTCAGCTAATATTGTCATGTCATTTTAAGATTTTGCATATTCTAAAAATAATTTTTCAGGTTTGTTCACATGGCCACATATAACTATGCCTGTACATTTGTGTAAATATTTGTAATTTATATTTGTTCGTACACAATACAACTTACATATTTTGTGCACATGCATGTTATAACTGTAGTGTTTTGTTTTGTTACAGGTTTTTCTTCCTTTGCACATTATGCTTAAGTATTTCTTTCTCTTTTACTCTATTTTGTTCTTTGTTTATGTTTTAGCATTGCCGCGGCAACACTGCTGGGCATGCTGATATCAGTTATGCCGGAAGCAGACTTCTGGGAATGGCGATCAATGCGGCGGGGCTATGGTGCCGTGTCACATGCTGGGAGGGCACATGGAGTAAGTCTCTATTTAAACTATCACTGTACACATTACTGTATCGTGATGAAGGGAATACTCTCCCCGAAATGTTGATGATGATGTTTTCCTAATACACTATTCGTTTACAAGCCTTTGAGTAACACCTCGATATTATATATATATATATATATATATATATATACACGGCAGGGTCCCACCTTCCCACAGGTAGCTGGAACAAACACGTCACTGCAGCATGAAGTAAAACGAATTGCTTTATTGACCTCGACGGGCCGTTTCGGGGTAACACCCCGTTTTCAAGAGGAAACGGGGTGTTACCCCGAAACGGCCCGTCGAGGTCAATAAAGCAATTCGTTTTACTTCATGCTGCAGTGACGTGTTTGTTCCAGCTACCTGTGGGAAGGTGGGACCCTGCCGTGTATTTCTTCTTGACAAAGGCACGCAGCTACATTGCTTATTCGTGGGGAGTGCCGGTCCATATCTGGATATATATATATATATATATATATATAATTATACACAAGCCCCTGATTCGCGCTTAGGTTTCAGATAGATAGAAAAGGGCTGCCTGACCTACACAATTCCCCATTGGCTAGGGAATGGGGGAAACATGCAAAACAATTATAAAATGGCGGCTTATGCTGTGGTCTCTCAATTGGACATTTAAAGTCTCAATCATTTACTCAAAAGACATATAAGCTAGAATTCCATATTAAATATGGGTACTTATATCAGTGGTTCCCAAACTGTGCGCCGTGGCTCCCTGGGGTGCCTCAGGACACATGTAGGGGTGCCCTGGGTTGGTGGTCCAGGACCAACTCAAATTATTAATGGTTAATTATTTATAAGCAAAACCAGTGCTGGTGGCTGCCAATCATAAAATGTGTACAAACAAAAGGAAATCCTGCCCTGTATCACATAACTGACCCTAATAATCGCATATAAACCCAGTCTAATTTAAAAAAAATTGGCCTAGGGGTGCCATGAAAAAAATCTTATATTCTAAGGGTGCCGTGATTCAAAAAAGATTGGGAACCACTGACTTATATGTTAGTTGGGCGCCCACTATAGTTAGCACGCTCATACCCCCACTATCCATTTCGGCATGGAGTTGACTTTATATAGTGTGGCGAGCGCATCGAGCAACCAAGCCCGAAGCGTGGCGAGCCCAACGAGGGGACACGGAAAACTAAGCAAATAGCTTAGTGGGCGCCCAACTAACATATAAGTACCGAAATATGAATTTATTAAGTCTCTATTCCAGATACTATTGGTGTTGAAATACTCCATACAATATGGTCTTTCACTTTAAGGCCTGTACACGTGTGAATTTGCAGTTGATGTGGAGAAGATCCAATGCGTTTTATCTCTAGCAAGACTACATCAGGGTTTCAGAACACTGTAGTGTCATCACAAGGTAACTGCACTTAGTAGTGCATTGGAGCTAAGGTCCTCAAGGTAAAAGTGGTAAAATACTTTATTACTTATAATGAATACCATTGTAATGTTCATTTTTTTTTTACAAAGATTTTTATTGACAGATAACAATACAGACCATCTAAACCATTATTTTGTATCTGCTTCCGTTAGGGAAGAGACAATTCTTTGTACATAGCTACATGCCTGTAAAAAAAAAAAAAAAGGGATATTCATAGAAGGGAATTTTTCTTTAACCTTGGAGTGTGTAAGGGATAAATGTGTTTTTTTTTTTTTTTTTTAGAAAATTCTGTATACTCCTCAAGCCTCCATTATACTATGTGCGGAATATTGGGGAGGTTTTGTGAGGTGTGAATGAAGGGTTACCCCACAAAAGGAAGAAAAAGAGATATATCTCATGATATTTAAATTTGGACCTAATCAATCTCCATGCTGTACATGTGAATGCCAACAGTACATTATCCTTGATTACATCTGGCATGTATCGTGGTGACGTATACAGTAAGGACACTAAGGGCCTTATTCTAGTTCACTCAATCTGACAAAATCCTTCTTAGATGGACAAAACCATGTGCACTGCAGGGGGGCACATGTAAAATGTGTAGAGAGAATTAGATTTGGGTGAGTTATTTTGTTTCTGTGCAGGGTAAATACTGACTGCTTTATTTTTACACTGCAATATAGATCTCACTTTGAAGTAAAATCCTGCCCAAATCTAATTCTCTCTGCACAAGTAACATCTACCCCACCTGCAGTGCACATGGTTTTGTCCATCTAAGAAGGATTTTGTCAGAAAGAGTGAACTAGAATAAGGCCCTAAATCCCAAATTGGCACAAAAGATTGCAATTACAATTCTATACAGGCTCAAAAAAACAATAATGTCTATTAAAATCACAGGTACTTGTGTAATAGCCCGGCTATGCTATGTTTCCAGAATAGCCTAAGCTACGCAGTAGCCCAATGGCTGCCTAGCATAGTTAGCGTAGTGACTCCGCGTCAGCCCAATGGCTGCCTAGCGTAGTGTCTCTGCGGCCGCCCGGCTCTGTCCCCGGCATCCATGGCTCTGTCCCCGGCATCCATGGCTCTGTCCCTGGCAAGCTTAGTGAGCGACTCTCACACAGTGCCGGTAACCACCAGATCCCCTGCGCTGGCGGGCGCCGGCGGAGAGGGGATCATGCGGGCGCCGGCGGAGAGGCGATCCAGATGTCTGACGCAGGTGCGTCTCAGAAGCTCCTGGGTCTCAGTAATTATTGTGGCAGGGTACGGCAACCCTGTCCATGTCCGCTTCAGGGAGATGGTGTTAGGGGGTTCGGTCGCACGTGCGTCTCCTGGGGGGTATGCGGGTGCAAGTGCATCTTATGCACAATAAAGGAGGCATTTGCCAGTGCTCCATGTTACATACTGAAAAAATGCCTCCTTTTCAAACCCCCACTATCCACGCCAGCCCAAAGCGTGGCGAGTGATGCGAGCCCCGCGAGGGGACGCGTTCTGCATCCTCCCGACTTGTTCATACCCCCACTATCCACGTTGGCGTGGAGTTGATTTCATAAAGTGTGGCGAGTGCGAGCCACCGAGCCCGAAGCGTGGCGAGTGCAGCGAGCCCCGCGAGGGGACGTGGAATACATGTGAAGTAATCCACATCTGCTCGCCTTGCTGCGCTCGGCACACTTTATAACATCAACTCCACGCCGATGTGGATAGTGGGGGTATGAACAAGTCGGGAGGACGCGTAACGTGTCCGCTCGCCATGCTTCGGGCTGGCGTGGATAGTGGGGGTGTTTCAGGAACACATTCACACCAGCCATATCATACATCTGAGACAGTAATGACTACATGTGTTAACTGTTAACTGGATTTTATTTAATAAAAAAGAATAAAAAAATCAACTTAAAGTACAATAATATCAAATTATAAAGACCAAAGAAAATAATAAAACGGTTATTCTTCTGATTCTGCATTCACAGAAACTGTTGCAGAAGTGGATGCAGTTGTGTCTGCATCTGTGTCGTCATCTGCTTTATCAGTCTGTGGGAGCAGAGTTAAGGCAAAGTATACGCTAGAAAGAGTTTTCTGCGCCGAGAGTTTTGCACCAAATAAATTCCTGTAGGTAGGAGTTCAGATTCTGGTGCTCAGTGCCCCTTTGCCTTTTGTTGTGCCACTTACACGATCCCCAAAGGCGTTCAATATTTTGGGTGTGAACCCCAGTGTCTGGATCAACAAAATTGTAGCGGTGGTTCACCCGTGCATGGTGGTACCCTGCCTGCTCCAGATGCTCGGTGTTATATGCATGCCAGCAATCCGAGTATATAGTTGTCCCCGGGTCTATATCTTTGTTTATGGCGGCCATCAGGGTGCTGGCATCACGTTTGTCAACAGGTGTAACAAAACAGTCACCTGTGTCTCTGGATATGCCTCCAAACAGCCATTGTTGAGGCAGCATGCATCTGACATCACTTTTCTTTATTATTTATTATTTATTAACAGTTTCTTATATAGCGCATACAAATTCCGCAGCGCTGTACAGAGCATAGTTATGAGCAAACACAAAACAAAATTACATTACAAGACAGTTTAGGACAAGTACATGGTTAATACAGATAGTTACATCAGGGGACAGGACACTGAAGCAATTATCAGGGTGGCAGTGGTTTATATATTCTAAGAAAGGCACATGAGGAGAGAGGGCCCTGCCCGTGAGAGCTTACATTCTAAAGGGGAGGGTTAGACAGACTGGGGTGACACAGAAGGGGAAGAAGTGAGCATAAACAGAAGGTTA